>NC_071127.1:9825000-11025000 GCF_024256425.1 Clarias gariepinus | reverse complement strand
TGAAATAGACTCCATCGTAGAATCAGGGTCCCTTAAAATGTTAAAAGGTAAATGGATCGGTGTGTAATGATTCAGCCGCATGGTGACTATGGTGCACTTAGTCCATGTCTGAGAGATGATCTACTGTGGATAGCAAGCTCTTTGTCCCATTACTGCTGCTGGAGCAGAAAATAACTATTTTAGAGTGATCTCATCTTGGACTCTCCTGGGTTTTGCATTCCTTTTTTATGTCATGGTGCATTATCACTTATAGCCTTGACTTTTGAGAGAATGTTTGCTCATTCACTTATTTACTGTTTTAAAACTCACTAAAGCTTCTAGGACAGGACAATGCTCATTTACAATGTAGAGCAGAGGATGTGGCTCTAAAAGGTTTCCTCCATCACCTACTTCTGCATTTTTTAATCCAGTTGAATGATGACTGAAAGGCCTCGTTTGTACGGGAGAAGTTAGGAAAGACTGTAAAATCGTATGTATGCATATATTTCATCTGTCTGGCCAAATAAATAAAGGTTTTCTTTCAAATACCTTTATCTGTGATTAAAGCACCACAATGTGGCGGCCACATTTCATGTTAAAAATGATTCCCTCATGCTCCCAGAACCACTCTTTCACAATTTGTGTCCTGAAATATACCCAGGCCATTCGGGAAGGAAAACTCTATAGATGTGATAACCTGGTCGTTCAGTACAATTAGGTCGTCAGCTGACTTTATTTTTTGCCACATAATATTAAAGTCTAGACCCAACCAATTGCAGCAACCTCAGACCATAACACTGCTTCAAAAAGCAGATCACATGACCTTTTTCTAAACACTCGTAAATCAAAGCATATTTTCCCATAAGAAATAATAGAAATTAAAATTATTCGTTCCACAGCCCCAAAAAAATAAATACATAAAAATAATTAACACAAAATATAAAGTAAAAATAAAAGAAATTAACCTTTATGTTACCTTAAAAAAAGTAAAAATAAATCCCGACCAGTGTGTGTTATGTGTGTGCGCGAGCGTAAATTGACACCGTGCCGGTTGTGTGTGAATGAAGCACGCCCTCTCTGTTTCCCTCTCTCACACACACACACACAAACACATTAAAGGTGAGAGAGAGACAAAGAGAGTGTGAACCGGCACGGTGTCAAATTACGCGCGCACACACATAACACACACACTCTGCAGCGCAAGAGAAAGAAACACACACACACACACACGGATTGATTATACCAGTAAGAGACGAGCACTAAGACCCAGATGAATACCCGCAGCGCCAGAGAGAGAAACACCGTTGGCTCAGTTGTGATGACGCGACGCTCTGTGTCAAAACAGGAAGCTGATACTCGGTGCTCGTAAACCACGACAACGCTCGTTTTTTAAGTCAAAATTTATTAAAAATCTTTGCTCGTCTTACGGAACACTCGTAAACCGCGTTACTCGTAATCCGAGGTTCCACTGTATACTTATTATATCTTTACTATAAGATTTTATAATGTGTTGAAGGGTTCTTATCCCAGTTCCAGTAATTTAAAATCTCTTTAGTTGTTTTTCTGATGCAGCTCAATAATTTGACCCTTGTGAAATAGTGACTTTTTGAAGACATGTCCTCTTTATACGCTGTAAATATGGAGATGTTGACATTTATAAATACTTGTACAATATACATAGAGTTTGCTCACTTTATGTCTCTTAAAGTCACTTGAATATCTTTCTCCTTTCCTCACATTCTAGAACGTCCTCTGAGTGTGTGAGCTGTCAAGGCAGCATTTGTCTGTGATAACTACACCCAAGGTCAAGCTGTCAAGTCCTGAAATCTCTTGTTAAAGTGCTGACAAACGTTTACCATCAAGCACTGGCTAAAAATACGAAAAAGCTCTGCTCAATTTTTTTAAGATAATCTCTGTCTATATTGAGGTGCATTATCTTCAAATTCAGGCCTGTACAGATTTATAGATTTTTGCGTATTATGCTCTTTTGTCCATTCTAATTAGCACCTTTAACTTGCTAACAACTGGGCACGGCCAAAACACAGTATTGGTGCTGATTTTATTTTTTTATGTTATACATATGGTACAGAAAATGTGTTTGCCAAAGAAGCTACTTCTAAAGTTTCTGCAATATGGAAGAGACCAATCTTGCTTCCATAAAAAAATTAATTTGCGAACTTCAGCTGTTTTGGAGAGATGATTTTATATGTGCTCCCAAAATGGCATTTTTTAGCATTATACTGTCTCGCTTCAAACTACAATAATTAAAAATGTAAATTATTCATACTTTTTTATGAGTATTGATACGAAAATTGGTGTAAGCTTTTAAAAGCATATGACCTGTGAAAATTGTTGCTGAAATTAAAGCATTTCGGTTTTTAATAAAAGCTTTAAAAAGCAAAAAATCTGTAGTGTAACCATGTTAAATTTTGTCTTTTAGAATAATACACTTTTTCAGGTTTATGTCTTTTTAAGTTAAATCAAAATTGGCCAAGTTTTATCTGATTGAAAATTGAGATCATTGAAAGAGTTCAAAGTTGGGCCAACGGAAGTGCATACGTTAAGCCCATGTCATTTCATTTTGTCCATGGGCCCACTGTTGGTGGGGCCAAAGATAGGTTGGCCCAAAATTGGTTCAGTAGATAATGGCAAGCTTGAAAATTGAATATTAAATTACATTGCTAAAGCTTTGTGCATCAGGCTCCCTCAATGATGCCTTTACAACAGGATCTCATACGAGGGTTGGTTACCAATCTAGTACATAAATAACATTGAAAGAACTATCTCTAACTCAGTGGACCTTAACTTACATCCATTTATTTTCCTATGTTTTCTTAAATTCACTGTACTTTATGCTCAACTGTAAATACGGTGGCGGCACCACGGTGGTGTAGTGGTTAGCACTGTCGCCTTGTGCCCTTAGCCTCCTGGGATAGGCTCCAGCTCCCCGCGACCCTGAATACCAGATAAAGTGGTATAGAAGATGAGTGACTGAGTGAGTGTGAACACTGTCAAACAGGTCACCTGATGGCGCTTATGGCTAGGGAGCTTTGTTTTGTGCCTCTTTGCTTCTAACTACAAGTGAGTTAATATTCCTCCAAATTAAATGTAAATACCCATGAGTAAGATATACAGTAAGAGTGTTAAAAATCTGTGGTGGTAACATGAAAAGCACACAGTTAGTAGTTTTGCTGTAATGTGGTGAGAAAGATGTTTAGCTATGCACTATTATGCTCAGCTAATCGACCTGTTGCCAGTGAATACAGGAGCCATATGAGGTTAGAACCAAAGTAAGCACCAGAAACGTTAACGGGCTAATATATAGTACATATTGTTTTGCTTTACGGCACTGCATTTTTACCCACAATTTCTCAGTACAAGAGAGGAAAAAAAAACGTTGGCTCAGTTGTGATCACGTGACGCTCGGCTAGGTCTTAGTGCGCGTCTCTTACTGGTATAATCAACATCCGTGTATGCATGTACTGTTTACTATAACACTGTAAGGTAAGCACGTGTGTGTGTGTAAAACATATTTATTTTGTGCCTGTATGCGTGTGTGTACAACAGCACCCCCACTCCCAATCCCTCCTCCTCTTGGTTTCTCTCTCTCTCTCTCTCTCTCTCACACACACACACACACACACACACTCTCTCTACTCTACACAGAAACACTGCTTTGTCGTAATTTTATTTAAAGGTAAAGTGCAGATTCATTAGTTTGTTTGTTTTACTTTACAGCAGTGATTCTGTTAGTTTGCGCTCACGCGAGTGTCATTAGCAATGTTCCTTGCTAATTATTCCTACAAAACAGTCTTTCCGTTAACGTGTACGTGTGTGTGTGTCAAATAAGAGAGGAGGAAGGTTTGTTGTGTAAGATGAGAAGGGGAGACGGAAGAGGCTGATTCCTCCTCTTCTCTTACTTTAGCTTCACACACATACACAAACACACACACAGCGCCTGCGCGCATAAACGGAAACACTTATCTATCGGGATTTATTTTTACTTTTTTTAAAGGTAAAGTGCAGGGTTTTTTTTTCTTTTATTTTTACTTAATATTTTGTGTAAATTATTTTTATGTATTTATTTTTTTGGGCTGTGGAACGAATAATTTGAGTTTCCATTATTTCTTATGGAAAAATTTGCTTTGATTTCCAAGTGTTTTGGAATATGCGCCCACTTCCGGAATAAATTATGCGCGGAATCCAAGGTTCCATTGTACTGCCGTTGGCCCAGTGTTAGCCCTTCAGCATTGTGTTATCTGGGCTGTATGTGTTTCTCACTGAAAAATTAAAACAAAAAAATGTGCCATAAAATTAACCATGAAAGTCCTTTAGGAAGCTTTGAGAACTATTTCTCAAGTACACAAAAGTTTGACACTTTTGAAGCAAAATATAAAGCAACAAAGGGTAGCTCAAGACTTTTGCACAGTACTGCATATATTATTGAAAATTTTTTTGAAGATATTTTGCTAAAAAGTGTTAATTTTCCCTGTGGATGGAGACTTTCGGGACACCCTGTATAATGTCACTGGCCTTGGACATTCTTGAAGGGCTACTTGGCACTGATTGATAGATCGCTGGGAGTTACAGGGGATAAAAAAAGAGCTAATCTTGATTCGTGGGTAATTAAAAAGGCTCTTAATGCAGTGGCACGCTGCCCAGCGAAGGACGCGGGTAAGCGATGCGAATGCAAATCGCTGCACATAGAGGAAAGCTGAAAGTCAAGGCAAACTCTAATTAAAGAATAAGAAAATCAGTTCATGAGCTAATTAGCAGGTTGTTCATTGCGACCATGATAATGGATAGCTAGGGTAGTAGATTCTTAGTCAATCTGCTTATGTACATCATGCAAGTTTGGAGCAAAGTAGCAGCAGTGGGACACGGAGTTTCAGCCAGGGGCGGTTGCCGCAATGAGAAGGTCAGCGTTGACTGATGATAAGACAGTTACTCTAAGCCCTTGACCCAAATGTAAGATTACATGAAAGCACAAGCTGGAAAAATAGAGAAGTGTCAAAGGACCTCCCGAAGGCATCCTGGGGCAAAGAACATTTGGCAAATGCAGCGGTGAATGAAAGTGATACTAATTACCCAGACACATTATCATGTGGCAGACAAAGGCTTTAAAAACAAAAATCTAAAGAATCAAAAGAAAGAACAGAAATCTATGGGAAAAAACCTGACATGATATCGGTACATATTGTGCTCTTTATTAAAATCATTATCTAATCAACAACTAACTGTTTTCCGTCAAATAACACCTTTATTCTTACAACTTACCTTTTACGATTTTCTGTTAGTATAAATTAAATAACAACACTCTATACTTTTTTTTCCATTCATGGCTAGGAATGTTCTGAATTGTCCATGCAACAAGCTACAGATAAATAGTAATTTCCTTATCACTCTGTGTTCTCTCGCTCTCTCTCTTAGGCAATTCTTCATCCATCAGTAAAGAAAAAAAGTGTAGAAATGGGCAGTTCTTCCCCTTTAGGGAGACTAGCTGTCTGCTTAGCATCACTTTAGCTAATAGGCTAACTGGAATCATAGTAGTTTAACTTACCCCAAGAAATATATGTGTAAAACATGGATAATTAAGTTTATTCAAATGAGATGTAACGTTAGCAAATAAATTAGTGCTAGCCACCTTCGCAAAATTAGCTAGGCTAGCTAAGTTGTGGTATCTGAAGTAAGTTGTGGCAACTGAAGCATGTTCCAACCAACAGTCAGGCTCTGTTTGTGCCTATTCATGGGTTAACTGGGATTCAGGTGGAGTCAGCTCCTGCCAAGATAGCGACAACCCGAGCTCCTACAGTTGATCTCCAAAACAGCTATCCAATAACCTATAAGTGATGTCACAGAGTGCTTGTCCAGTTCTTACACATTGTTATACAGGTGGTGCCAACCCATTGCAGGGCAGAAACACAAGCACAATCACACACTCAACCATCCACACCAGTCAACCTATACCACATGTATTTGGGGGGAAACAGGAGGATTGGGGGGGAACATGCACTCCAATGCACAAATAAACATTTATTTAAAAATAAACTCGCTGTGTCATTCATTACTATAATAAATATATACAGTATATATACTGTTTACAGCCAGCAAGTAATATAAACCTGTGCCTTGCCTTCTAGCCAGCACTTTTGTCTGCTGTTAAAAACAATTAATCAACATCTTCTGAATCACAAACTGAGAATTCAACTGTGCCGGGGCTTAATGAATTATTCATCCAAATGTGTTCAGAATAGAAACCCTTTTGTGGTCATTTGTTATTAATGTTCAGTTCGAATCAACACCCTGTCCCAAAGTCTATTCTAGCAAACTCACTTTTTAATGTATTCCCACAATGTTGGGAAGTTGAGTAACACTCCATTAGAGAGAGCAGCTTTTCTAAGACTTTCTCACGTGTCAAATCCGAAGACCTTTACGGTTAGAATGTAATAAGTGTAATATTGAATTTGTAGAATATATGCACATATTTAATGCATTTCAGCTCCAGGGTTCTGGTTCAATCCTGAACTAGGGTTACTGTATGTGCACAGTTTCACATGTTCTCCTCCGCACAGGTAGGTGGACTGGCTACTTGAAATTGATTCACGGAGGGGATGAATATTCTTATTTTATCATTGATGCCCTCGTAACTGGCCTTAGATCCATAGGAGAGTACATGAAAATGTGTCACATACTATAAAAAGCATGACAGATAGGGTTAGATAAGGATTAGATTAAAAAGAAACTCTTATAATAAATATTTAATGTTCAATATTTTGCATGTATTTACTTTTTGGAAAAAGTTTGATCCTATTTTTAGTAGTAGTTCGGTTTTAGTCCTGTGTGGAAATCCAAAAGGCTTTATTTAACTATTGAGGATGATTTTCTCAACAGGAATCAATGTATTTTTTCAACATATTAATTATGTAATTCCAGAATAATTATGTAAATCCAGATGTTTTTTTATGTATTAAAATATGGGTACCACTACCGCTGTACAAATCCCTGCATCGATTCTGAGCGTTTGATATTTCACACATCCTTATGGATTTCCTTATGGTTTTGTTTCTGGTTTCCTTCCACCTTCCAAAAACATGCTCATCATTGTCTATTCTGCTTTATCCTGTATACGGGGTCGCGGGGGCTTGGAATCTGGAATCGAACCTGGAGGCACAAGGCGACAGTGCTAACCACTGAGACACTGTGCCGCCTCCAAAAACATGCTTTATGCATTAAATTGTCCATACAACCTATGAACATGTTTTAGCTTTGGCTAGCTCTGGATTTCTGTAGAGCTTCTTTTTCATGCCCAGTGCACCCGGAGCAGGGTAAGTGACACCAAATGATGAATATATTTATGAATAATTTAACAGGAATAAGTATAGAAAAGTGTTGCCTAGGGATTAAGTGGAAGATCCAAAAAAAAGTTCATCACACATCTAAAAGAGAGATCATTTTAATGAAATTTTAAAAACTTTAATGAGCATTATTTGCATTTGACAATGATGTAAAATCTCCACGTCATTTTTTCCCCCTTTTTTTTTGGAGGATCATTACTATGACTGACAATCTCAAGTCCTCTGCGCCTGCGGTGTACATCTCCACCTTTTCCACCTTCTCTCCATCATTACAGGTTTGAGTCAGAAATCAGAGCCCAGTGGTACAGCTATGTAGACCCCAGGCAGGAGCACTGATCAAAAAAGATAGCAGATGATGCTGCTTCCCCTCAGCGTTTCACTTCTTTGCTCTCACTAAGGGAGTGAGTGTATGAACGTGTTGAATGCGTGTGTGTGTGTAAGAAAGAGAATGTGTGTGGCCATCTCTTTGAGCAAGTTGCTCTGTGATCATTCCCACATCATTAGCGTGGCAGTGTAATTGTTTTTGTTTCTTGCTGAACATACGACGCCTGTGGCGCTGCAATGAAATCAAACCTAAGTCAAATTAAAGATCGGATTTCTACATCCCTGGTCAGTGTCGCCTGCATTTCTAACCTGATGCTGTCAAAAAGACAAAAACAAGATTGGCTGTCTGGTTCTTTTAAAAACTTCAACATACTATTCCTAATAAGATATTGTACCACAGTAATCCCATAATACCTGTACCAAAGTATATATAATACCTATATATGGTATATTGGTCTATACATATGCACAATTTGGTACAGGAGTACATGTACTATGATGGAGTACATGGTTCTACCACATACTATAGAACATGAAACATATGCTATACATGTTCATGTACAGTACTTGTATACCTTGGTACGAATTGGGTTCAGCAGGTATTTAATATGTTACTGCCTTTACTATACCACACCAGGAGTATGTACTAGGATAAATACCTGCTGAACTTTGGTAGCCACTGTGATACCTGATAAGTACTGTAGGATTCACCCAAGTATTGTTGTACACACCATAGTGCTATCATGCTTCCCACTACAGTGCCACAGTACCTACCATGGCACTCTATTAGGACCAAAAGTGCCTTCCCTGGTAATGTAATGTCTGAAGTACCACAGTAATATATTATGGTCTATTTTAGGGCTATCAATATTATAATACTACACGCATGTGATTAATCTAGAAATTAGATTTTAGATTAGAAATCTAGATTTTTACCTTGGTGTAACAGCACATCTAATCAATGACAAATGGCAACTGCACTCCGGGTGCATTAAAAAAAAACAAAAGGAAGACATTTTGCAGAAACATACACTAGCTGGTTGCGCTAGCAAAGTATCATTGATGCTGCAAGGAGTTCGAGAGATTTACATTTTTTTTTTTTTGATTGAAAATATTATAATACTGTATAATCTGTTTCCTCTAGTCTGTCATGCATTTCTTTATTCCAACATTGCACATTTATAATACAAGTAAATCTGAGTACAGTGGGAACTTGGATTACAAGCATAATTTGTTCCAGAAGTGGGCTTGTGTTCCAAAACACTCGTAAACCAAAGAGAATTTTCCCATAAGAAATAATGGAAACTTAAATTATTCGTTCCACAGCCCAAAAAAAATAAATACATAAAAATAATTAACACAAAATATACAGTAAAAATATAACTAATTAACCTGCACTTTGCCTGTACAAAAAAAGTAAAAATAAAAGTGTTTCCGTTTGTGCACACAGGCGCTGTGTGTTGTGTGTGTGTGTGTGTGTGTGTGTGTGTGTGAATCTTAAGTAAGCTCCACTCCCCCCCTTCTTGTCTTACACAGTTACCCTTCCTCCACTCTTTTCAGATATGCGCACAACGGAAACACTGTTTTATCGGTAAAATAAACAATTTTTTTTTCTAATGACACTCAATTGAGCGACACACTAACAGAATCACTGTTCTGAAGTAAAAATAAAACAAATGAACCTGCACTTTACCTTTGAAAAGAATCACGACAGAGCGGAGTTTCTGTGTAGGGCAGAGGGTTTCTGTGTGTTTGTGTGTGTGTGTCTGCAAAGGCAAAAGTAGGAGGGGTCTGTGTGTTTGTCCAATGATGCGCGCACACACAGACACAAAGAGCAGACTGGGCCTTGAGCAGAGAGAGAAAATGGATCTTTAACCTCTCTAATTAGACTTGCTTTTGCTTTACACGCGCACTGTACAGACACAAAATAAAATGTTTTACACACACACGTGGTCACAGTGTTATAGTACACAGTACACGCGTGCACGGATGTTGATTATACCAGTAAGAGACGTGCACTTAAACCCAGAAGGGGAGACAATTACTCACAATTCCGCAGCGTAAGAGAGAGAAAAACCGTTGGCTCAGTTGTGTTCATGTGACACTCGGCGTCAAAACAAGAAGTGCATGTGTGATGCATGATACTCAGTAATCGTAAATCAACACTTGTTCATTTTCAAAGTCAAAATTTATTTAAAATCTTTGCTCATCTTGCGGAACACTCGCAAACCGCCTTACTCGCAATCCGAGGTTTCACTGTATTTTAAAAATTTTATTAATTGTGATTAATTATAGTCTGTGACTGCAATTAACTAGATATTTTTTTTAATCGATTGCATGTTCTTCCAGTGCTTGGTGGGTTTCTCCCATGTACCAGGCCTTATGCCCTGGCATAGGCTCCAGGCCCATGCAACCCTGGACAAGATAATCAGTATAGAAGTATAAATTTATTGCATTTCTACCACAGAAATATATAATAAATAAATAAATAAAAAAAGATTATACCAAATAATACAGTTTGGCATTCAATTACATTTTTAAATGTGAAATCTTGAAATAGTTAAACCGGTATTATCAAACTCAAACTTTTATGTTATACAAGACATAGATTTTTCTCCCATAACTCCAAAGTTAAGTTTTTGCTAAAATATATAAATTTTTTGTAACGCGCTTATGTAATCCTTTCTGGCACATCTCGTCCTTCTAGTTTTAAGCATACACCTCAAACAGACACACGCACACACACACACACAGAATCCTGGGTGGCTGCAAGTCAAACAGCCCCTGGCAAGTTTGGAATAAAAATGTTTACTCTCCCCAAGGTGTTGTTTTTTTTTTTTTTTCTTATCAGGGTATCACTTATAAAATATATAAATGGAAAGAAAATGCAAGCATGTTACAGAAGAAGGAAATGAGTTAAAATGATTAGATATGGGTATTTAGTCTGTGTTGACCTTGAAACTACAAAAAGAAGAAAGAGAAACAGAAAAGAGAAACGTGTGTGTGTGTGTGAGAGAGAGAGAGCGAGAGAGCGAGAGATGTGTGAAGGTAAAGAGCTAAGCAGGTGTGACAGCTCTGAAAGCATTCACAGGACAAAAAGGTTTCTCATGCCTCCGAGCAATGCTAAGCTGTGGTTGACCCCATCACTGACCCTGGCATACACTTCCACAGGGAAGGAGGGGGAAACTGTGTTCAAAAAGTATATAGCGTCTCGGCAAGAAAATTCGAGGAATAGAAGTAGATGTATTTGTCGAGTTTATAGGATAGGACTGGTACAGCTTCAGGTTTAATCAGGAATGAGTCAGTCGTGTTGCGCATGAGTGTTAACAGCGGTTAATTCTCGATCATGATTAAACAATTTGCGGATTCGTGGTCTAGAACATTAGCTGTAGCAGTGCTGACTGAATCACGGCTTTATACCGAATCTACTGAATGATTTTCCCTAGCAAAGACTCATTCACAAGGACTCGTAGACAGACATTCCACCATAATCTAAGGACAATAATGCAAAACAAGTAATAAAAAACCTTTGACGAGGGCCAAGTTCTGACGGCTAGACGACTGGGTCAGAGCAACTCTAAAATTGCAGCTACTGTGGAATGTTCTGTGGGTCTGCAGTGGTGAGAACCAACTAAAAGTGGTGCAAGGAATTAAAACCGGTGATCCGGCAAAAGGGTCAAGGGGAAGCCAAGGCTCACTGATGCATGCTGGGAGTAAAGGCTGGCTCATGGTCCAATATAAGAGCTACTGTAGCTGTAATTGCTGAAAAGGTTAATACTGGTCTCCATAGAAAGGTGTCAGAACACACAGGTCATTAGTGTTTAGGTGGCACAAGGGGGACCTACTTAATATTAAGACAGTGGATATAACAATTTCAATTATTAAAGAAAGGAAAAAAAGCGAAAAAATGTGAAAAAGTAAAACCTAATAACCCAGTCTTTCACATCGCTGTGGAGGAATTTTGTCCCACTCTTCTTGGCAGAATTGTTTTGACTGGACATTCTCCTTCAGGATTTTCTGGTAGAGCGCAGAATTCATGTTTTATATCAATTGTGGTAAGTTGACCAAGTACTGAAGCTGCAAAGCAGCACAAGTACCACCACAATACCAACACCATGTTTGACTGTTGGTATGATGTTCTTTTCATAAAATGCTGCATTAGTTTTAAACCAAATTAGTTCTTGTTGCTACTTAATTACCCAATACCATATATTGTTGAATCTTTCTGTTACTTAACATTTGGGAGGAAGTCTGCAGTGTCAGAGCTTCACAATGTTCAGGACGAGAAAGTCAGAGAAGATTCAGTTTCTCATTAACAAGTGTTATAAGTAATCATACGGTAAGATCATGGCTTACTGGGGGGGCGGTGAAGATGACTTGGTGTAATTCTATCTTGCTGACATCAGCTACAAATAATTTGAGAGTGTTCAAAAAAAGCTACTACTAGGAGCTACTCCATTTTATGACTTGTAGGTTTGCCGGATAGTCCACAGTATGCTTCCATACACCCGTTTGTAATCAATTATAGCCAATTGTATCCAGGCAATGTGCTACAGACGCCCATGTAGACTGAAAACGGGGCAACAACAAGCTATGACAAAGCTATAGAGCGATTAGGGAAACTTCCTATTAAACCACTCCACACTACGGGTGGCTATGAAAGCATGTGCAGCACAATACAATTATCTATGATAAACTACAGCAACAGCTATGGTGTGCTATGAGTGGTTATGGAACCTGCCTTAGCAGCACATGATGACAAGAAGTTATTAAGCAACAAGCCTCTCCGTAGAGATCCATAGACTATCCATAGATAAGAGTTGTTTATCCTTGAAAAGTTTTTGTATAGCACCAACATTATTCGCCTTAATGCCTTGCAGCTATGCGGTGCTGGAGCCAAGACAAGCCATTCTGGAATCTAGTAAGAATGTCCATTGTGTACACTTCTTTAGACTTGATGCTCAGATCATGCAATCAGTTGCTGTTTAAATCCACAGGGGGGCAGCAGATATCAATGTTTAGTTCTTAAATGCAATATTAAACCATTATTTTGAAGTTTGCTTTATCTTCTCCCCAAATTAACTTTGTATTGAGATTTATTAAAGCTATCTGTTCTGCCATGTGCTCATTCAGACACTGAACCTGATCATTTGCCTACATGATGAGGGATTTGAATAGAAAATCAGGTTTTATTATTCAGACAAATACACAGCGCTGATCAGATTTAAGAAACAAAAAAAATCATAAGAAGACCCTGAGCAAGACTTTATTACAGATTCATATTATAATCCTGCATTTTCAGCCTCAAAATAAACTTTTATCCCAAAGAAGTGGGCGGGGCTAGAGGAGCGGGTTCGTTGCGTGACATCACTTCCGCTCTCAGGGCGCCTTTTCGTCGCTCGCGAGCTGTATTGTTCTTCCATTTCCGCACGCCGCGCGCAGGACCGCTGCTGCACTTGTGAGCCGCTCAGCGTTTCTCCACAAACCGCGTCGTCTCCATCCATTTTTTCACCTCGACCGAGCTTGGAAGGAGAGAAAGAAAAAAAACTTGGATTTTTGCACTAGTTTCACGGCCGGATTTGTACAGCTTTGCGAGGTTTTCTATCGCTTTGTTAACTTTATTTACGAACTCCCCAAAATGGAGAACGAGAACAAGTACCTCCCGCAGCTCCTGGCGGAGAGAGACAGCCTCGACTCGTCCTTCATGCACGCCATGAAACTTTTATCTGCAGGTAAATACATTTGTTTGAAAAAAAGGTAAATTTTGCTTCTCGTTATATACATATAATATAATAATTCATCTGGTACAATCCTGAGCGGGGAGAACTGTGCTGCGGCTGTGTCTCAAATGACTCGGTTCTTTCCCTGTTTGCGTCCTACTCAGGGTGCGTCTAAATGGGCTTTTGCGCCCTACGTAGCTTGCTTTTATGTTTATTTGGGACAGAACCTTTGGGAAAGCGTCCTGTGTAAACTTGTGCAGTTATCTAGGGTAATTATAGAGAGAGGGAGAGGAAACCAGGTGCTAAAGAAGTACCCAGGTTCGTTTATATTATTCATTTTTAAAGTTTTATTTGGCGATTTTTTTGCCTGAATTACAAATCAATGCGGATATTTTTGCTATGGTGTGGACCTTTTTTTTCCTTCTAAATTGTGTTAATTACATCCCTAAAGTGTAAACATTTCGCCCAAATATAATCTATGAGCACACTCGGCGTATTACTAAACTGACGTTATACTTCTACTGGGATTGGGACTGAGCCGGTCAACGTTTTTTTTTTTTTTTTTTTTAACGTATATGGTGTACTGCGTATACGTTAAAAACCGTTGATTAGTTTCGTTCGAATCCGCTTGACGCTCCCTACGTAGATGCACTTACATGGCGCGTGCACTAATGAGCGCGCGCACTCTATGTAGTGCTCCCCCCATTCACCCTGCGCTGTAGATGAGGGAGAACGTGGCTGTATGGATCTGGAGCGGAGTTAGATTTACGAGGAGTGAGATTAGACACATGGCCTCCTCTTGCCTCCTTGTTTGAATCCCTGAGTGCATAAATTCACTGAATATCTTTAGTCTTTTCTGTCTTGCACAGTGCACTTAATGTTCTGTTCATAAACCAGGGGAAATGTTAGATTATCCCAGCTAGGGTGTATTTTTTCCAGCAGGAAATGTTTCTCCTTCTTTTTTTTTCTTTTTTATTATTTTCCTTTCGGCTGTCCTGTGCGCAGCAGATGTTTTTCATCATGAGTAGCCTTCTTACTGCGAGCGTTACTGTATGTATCGAAGGCGCACAGCTCGGCATCTGGATCTTCTCAAAGCTGTTGATGAACTCATGTTTCCTTAGATGTGTGTGTGTTTTAGGAGTTCCAACAGTGGCAGTCTGATTCTAATTATGATTTTTACATTTTCTTTTGTACCCGGTTGAGATCGACCAGATGAAGCGTTCTCCAGTCTCTCGAGAGCGGATTACGCTGTGTAACCTGGATTGACTCTGTAACCTCTCGAAATGGGTAGAACAGAAATGTGAAAGCACATAAGTGAGCTTATATTTCATAGGAAATATCAGCAATCTTTTGGAGTACTTTTGAGGTTTCAGATCACCCAAGGTCAGTGTGGTCAGACAGAGATGAGATATAGTAATGCTCAGACCATGCACTGATGTTAAGCCCTTCGTGCTGGGTGAAAAACGTGTGTGTGTTTCCCCAGAGCAGCACGGCTGTATCCATTGCCGCTTCTATTGTGTATAAACGACGATGTTATCCACTTTTTTCTTGACCCTTGCCCTCCTGTCTGAAAGCTTGTCAATTTATTAAAAAAAGGGCCATTGATCCTTTTCCTGATTGATTAACGAGGCACTAGTTAACATCAGCCTTGACTTCGCTTTCTGTACTCTGCAGTCGTTATTTGTCAAGCCGTCTTTCTCCTTCTCAGCCACGTCTATGTAAAGGAAAAACAATGTGCTGCTGTTTTGCTTGACTGGTCTGGATGAACTGATACTTGTTCTCTTATTTATTTATTTATTTATTTTTTGAATTTTCTCTCTTTCCTCTAGAAATCGAGAGGGTTCAGAAGGACGAGCCGGAAAAAGACAGCGAAACCTACTTGGATTTGTTCACAGCAAAGAATATCAAACTGAAGGAAAGAGTTCTTATCCCAGTCAAACAGTACCCAAAGGTCAGTGTTATATATTTTAAAAATCGTCCAAATATCAACACGTTTTGTGATTGAGCACTCACCTGTTATGTTGCCTGTCGGACGCTTGTGCATATTGGTTACTTAATTTAAGCTCAAAGTTAAAACACACACACACACACACGGATTCTGGTAAACTTATTATGATTAGCTGTTCAACTGAAAGAAAAGGAAATGCAAACCGAGATGATTATACCGAGGTCAGTCAGTGCAGCAAAGGAACAGCTTTTGTTTGTATTAAGATTCTTCAATGTGCCTCTTAGTTACACTTTGATTTTTAATTCTCCTTCTAAGATGGGGATTACATCTCAAACCTTCTTCCATTGAAGAACAGAAAACGCTCTTTTTGCACTGAGAGCAGTTGGAAGGAAGTTGTTTACCTTACTTTAATGTTGACGTTGCTTAAATAGTAACAGGTTTTTCCATAAAGATCATTTGATTCAGGAAGAAAAATGTTGTCGTTGGAAAATATTGCGCTCCCTAAATTCTTTAGGGAGATTATAATGCTTCATTTTTTTGACGTGTACTTTTTTTTTTTTCTTATCAAGCAGCCGCTCTGCTATTGAGCTGGAATGCCTGGTAATAAATCAGTAATCTGTTACAGAAAGTTTATTAACCTGTGTCAGAACACAAAGTGACCGTCTTTTTTTTTTTTTTTTTTTTTTTTCCACTGACATGAGTGGTTCAAATTGCACATGTTGGTAAAGTGACTTTCTATTCTATATAATTTACAATTATTTACATATTACATATTCACACTCCATCACAAGTGCTGCATTTGCACCATGGTTGAAAATGACTTCTCGAATCCTCTCTGAAAAGCCCCTTTGTCACACTTGATGGTCTCAATAGGGGTTTGTCTTCAGTGCTGGTTTCTCCTTCAGCTGTGACAAAGGGGATTTGAGAGTAGCGTCTAACAATGGGGGAAATGCACCACTGGTGAGGGAGACTATGATGTGCAGTACCTTTGTATAGAGGAAGAGTTACTCTACCTCAACATGTGTGATTTAAACCGCCCACATAAAGGTTATGCCCTCTTTTGCGTTATTTTCAGTAACTCAGTACATTGGAGCGTTAAGAAAGGGTGTTCAGGTGCTTGCTTATTTATTTATTTATTTATTTAAAATAAGAAGTCATTTGATAACCTTGTTTATACACTGATTATAAGTGTAAAAAAAGCTTAACCTTGTAAATGCCTTATTAACAACCTGATAATGTTATCCTGGCTGTTTTTGAATGTTGAGTGCTCTCAGTGCGAATGGAGCATTTAATAACTTCATCCCCAAATCACTCCACTTTTTAGTCATGCACTTGGAATTGTTCTTGTTTAGTTTATAGCGATAGAAGTAGGTCACGTCGAACCCTTTTATCATCGTTCTCACAAGACTAATCTGCTTTTACTGCCCTAGTTTACTCTTTCTGTGCTGCAGTTTTTATATAAAGTTGCTTACATTGTCAGATTTCCCATCACATCCAGCCCTGTTGTGCCAAGCACTTTAAGTGATTTATCTGTATCACAAGAGACAGAGGGAAAAAAAACACCAAAGAGTTGGATGGGATTGGCACACACAGAGCGCCCCTGCTGACTGTTTGTGCCGCTTAAATACACTTTTCCCTTCACTCCGAGACTCTTCGGCGCAATCTCTTAAAGCTGGAGAGTGTTTCTAGTTTAGCCCCTGTCGCACCCACCGGACACATAGATCACAGATCTGTCTAAAGTTATTGAACGTCGAGTCCCTCAGAAACCATTTCAGCCAATCCAGTGAGACAGTCGCTTCTAACACACCCTGAATTTAGTGTTTTAATCTCACCTGTGCTTTTATTTTTTTTATATTTATCCATAGTTTAACTTTGTTGGGAAGATTCTTGGGCCTCAAGGAAACACCATTAAGAGACTGCAGGAGGAGACAGGCGCCAAGATCTCAGTCCTGGGCAAGGGATCTATGAGAGACAAAGCGAAGGTAATGACACGCAGACACGGGTTGCTACGATTTCATGGTTAGTCGCCATGTCTAAATGCATTTCCATCTATTACTGTCTAAATGGGATTTATTATTTATTTAGTTTTATCGAGGCAAAGTCCTCACTCCAGAGGTTCCTATTTGCGTTTGTTTGTGCAACCTCTTTATTTTTGTTTCTTTTTGGTCAGATTTTTTAATTAATATTTTAATCTGCTTGTGATTTTAAAATGCTTGATTAATACTACAGCAGTGATGTTATTCAAAGATTTTTATGTTGCATAACATCAATTTACAGGTCAGTGCAGGGTTCCCCTATTTCTTTTAGTTTTTCCTTTCCTTCCTTTTTCTTTCTTTTTTTGTGAATATCCAGAATCAAACTTGCAAGACATGTAAGATCAAAAGATCTTAATCTTCTCCTTTTGTTATTTATTTTTTTATTTTTTTGTAGCTTCATTTGTTGAATAAATTCTGCATGATCGTGAATTAAAATAGTTTTTGGGATGTGTATTAGAGCCTTCCTATTACTGATGTCTGGACTGATAGATTACATCAGATCCATGTTGACGTTACTTGGTGTTCAACTATTGAGGTCTGGAATAATTTAAAAGGCCATAATTTTCTTGGGCATGTTATATCTTTTTTTTTTGGAAAAAGGATGAAATTCCTGGTGTGATTTTTCAAAGGCAAAAAAAAAATCTTTTGCACTTAAAACGGAAAACTGCTGCTCTAATTTGTCTAATCGTTGTGGTCTCATTAGGACGTTGCGATGCTAACTGTTTCCGACTCGTTTCGGCTTCAGCTCAAGGCGCTGCATGCATATAAAGGCCTGTAATTGACTAGATTAGGGCTTAAATGAGCCATTATTGCTCTTACGATAACCCAGCCCCTCCACACGCACAATGCTCTGCATTGTGTTAACGAGTTTAAGTCATCTGATGTAAAGTAAGGAAGCACAATGCAAGTGTAAGGGTCAGTGGTGGTTTTGTCTAAACGTAGACCACGTACCTATAAAACAATTTGTAATGTCTTTAAAGGTCTATACTTTGTTTGTGGTATAAAAAAAAATTCGCCATCATCAGCTAAAAAGAATATGGAATACAGATGGCTTTTGCTTATTAAGCTTAGAGCAGCATCCTGTCTATCAACTTTCAAACGATCGCGATCTGAACAGATGGAAATGTAGCGTTCTGACTGGTAGGCTTTTGCTGTTCTCATGGTAACGGGTCTTCTTTACAAATTTTCTTCCTGCATCAGGGCGTCTCATGAAATCTTTCCAAGTTTAGATATTCTTCTAAACTTTCTTTAAATCCCATGTGTCTCAGTAAGTCAATTTCAGTTGAGTTCACGCAACAAGTTCAACCCTTCACACAGCCTCTTTGGCCCGCGTCTCATCACACATCTGTTGATGCCGCCTGAGCGCTAATGGCATGCCGCTAAAACAGAATTGATGAATGACTTAAATAATCTGATGAAATATTAATGAATTCCCGGATCTGCATTCACAGCTCGTATTCAACATCGCCTGTCCGTGTGCTTGGCAGCGGTCTAAAGCGCCCGGATGTTCCACCGACACCTGTTGTTTTAATGTCGTTCCATACAGCGATCACAGAAAATTTGGCCCGTTCTTATTCGCGCCTGACTGCCTGATGATGGATTAACAGTCAGGTGAGTATGGACAGGGCTGGGAAAGGCAAAATGGAGTCAATGAGTAAGGCATGTACCCTGAGGAATGATGCGTAATCAGCCCCCGTTGTGTCTACGACGATGGAGTTCACATCCTGTATTCATAATTTCAATATTTGTAAAACTGCTACATTTTGATTAAAGTAATTGTGGTTGGAGGACAGGTGGTCATTAATTTAAGAGCACAATGATTACAGGAGGGGTGTTGCTTAGCCAGAAATGGATTATCTTAGTTATCTGGTGTGGATCTGTCACGAATGTCATGGTACTCTTTGTGTTTAATGATAAAGTTAAGATTGTGCAAGGAGCAGCAGAGGTATTAATTTAACGTATACAACTGTGAATTTCCAAAAGGATTTTAGTGACGTTTACGAGAACAGTAGAAGATTCTGTATGATTTTTTTATTTTTTTTTAAGGACAAGTGCAACAGGAAGGCGTTGAGGGATTTAAAAAAAAAAAAAACTTTTTTAAGAGGGCCTCTCAGCCAGAGTACTAATGATTAAAAAAAACAAACATTTATTTAATTGTTGTGCACTCTGTTTTACGATGATTCGCCGAATGATCTAAATCTTGCACCTGCACCTATCACTAACAGCTAGTGATGACGGAGTCATCAGTACAGATCTCTCTTCATGGGCGGCATGCCTGAGAACTTGAGAACTCAATGAGGATTCATTTTTTTACCCATCACAGTGGGAGAGTTCTGGGGCCTAGTCCTGATGTTTTTTTGTTTTTACGCACACAATTTGTAGTTTTGCTCACCCTACTGCACGCTCGTTTGTCGTTGCACTGTGCTCAATATGGGTTGCCAGATAATCACACTTGTGGTTCTTGAGCAATTATTGGAAAGCAAATTTGTTTCCATTAAAATCCAAAGTTTACTAGAGGTCCCTAGGTCGAGGTGCAAACAATGGGCTGATCAATCCATTATCTATTACTGACTTAAAACTCGAGCTTATTCTCATCCAGGATGTGGTCTCTTTCTCTCTCTCTCTCTCTCTCTCTCTCTCTCTCTCTCTCTCTCTCTCATTTAGCTATCTTTAAAAGCTATTTTGACTTTGTATTTAATGTTTAGGAATATTCAGTTTTTTTAAAAAAGAAAAAAATGCATTATGGTTCCATAGTCAGTAAGTATTCACGTAAAATAATAATCTCAATATTTCCCAATATCATCGTGACTGTGATATTTGCCAGAATGAAGTGAACCTAGTAATCTTCCAACCATACAGTGCGACAACTCAACTTCTTTTAATCAAGTTTTCATTTGGCTGCACTACACAGGATTTCAGGTTCTGTAGTTTACGATGTCTCGTCTACATTGATGAGCTGTACGTCAATCAAAGCTGTTTCTCTGTGCTGTATTTCAATGTTCAATGAAAACTATGTGATGCAGACCTGATTGACAAGCTGTAGATTTTTGCCGCTTGGTTTTGGTCATTGACTTTTTAAACGAGCAATAATAAAAGATCTGCTTCTACGTATCCGATCTTTTAGCAGCTGGGTCGGCTGGTTTCGGTTTAATTAAATTTGTCTCAGAACAATATAATTCACACGGGTGACTGTAAACACAATAAACTAGGCTACAAAAACATAATTGAGGGCTCTGCCTGCATTATGCCTACCCTAAACCGAGGGAAGCTTGTGAGCTTATGTTTTTATTTATCTCTTGGTAGATTTTAGAAATGCGCAGGCAGATGCTATACTCATTGCTGTTATAAGCCCTCAGCTCCCTGTTGCTGATAATCGGTTTAAGTTTGTAGCCCCCATTTCGGAACAGAGCCGCCCGTAAAATGTGTTTTAATGTGTGTTTATCAGGAAGAGAGCTTGAGGAAAAGCGGCGAGCCCAAATACGCCCACCTGTCCATGGAACTCCACGTGTTCATTGAAGTATTTGCTCCAGCGCCTGAAGCGTACATGCGCATGGCCCACGCTATGGAGGAGGTTAAGAAGTTCCTCTTCCCTGTAAGTATCAATTAAAAAGCTCTCCCAGAGCCACAGGATGGATCGTTCATTAGAGCCAAAAGGGCTGATGTTTAAAAACTGATTAACCACTCATGCTGCTAAATTAGAGCTTTGGCTTGCGTAAGCTGTGGCTGCAGTTTAATGCTTAAGAGTGAGAAGTCCAGATAGCAGGCAGCACTATTCTCACTCGATTATGGACCGTCATCACGCTCGCATCAGTCTTGTGGATTGATTGCTTTATGTAATGGCACCTCAGATTTGTGTTTTGCTGCTGATACTTAAGTGTTTCAGTTAATAGGTGATCTTAGATTTCCTGGATGCAGTTTGGCCAGTTTGGAGAGAAACCAATGTTGCACTTAGATGTGAGAACAAAGTGTTAAATTCAAATATTCAAATTTAAATTTTATTTGTCGCATACACGGAATGATATGCAGTGAAATTTTTGCTGCCCATGACCTAAAAAAAAGGTTCAATAATTTAAATAAGAAATATTTAAATGAAATAATGAGAATATAATAATAAAAGTAAAAATACAGTGAAACCTTGGATTACGAGCATAATTCGTTCTGGGAGTGGGCTCGTATTCCAAAAAACTCGCAAACCAAATAAAATTTTCCCATTAAAAAATAATGCAAACTCAAACTATTTGTTCCACAGCCCAAAAAAATAAAATAAATTAACGTGCACTTTACCTTTAAAAAAATTCAGACAGATGTGCTTCCGTTTGTGCACGCGGGCTTATGTGTGCTTGCAAGTAATAAAAATTGCCCTGCTATTCTCTCTCTTAAGGACATGATGGATGAGATTTGCCAGGAGCAGTTCATGGAGATGGGGTATCTCAACGGCAGCCACGAACACAGTGTCCGAGGAAGAGGAGGCCCGATGGCAAGGGGGCGTGGAGGCCCCCCGCCTCCACCACCCAGGTATATCAAACATCTAATAAAGTTAAATTAGGAACGTATAAAGAAGCTGTTATTACATATTACATTACATATGTAACTATATATTCATACAGTTTGTTTTGAATCGTTATTAGGGATCATTTGTCAACCGTCATGATCGAAGTCTTAAAATTGTTATTCATCTTTGAGGTTTATCTTATTTATCCCTATATTTTGATGCTCCAGGGGTCGAGGCATGGCACCAATGCGCGGCGGTGTTCCTCGTGGTGGTCCAGCCAGAGGTGGAGCAGTGAGAGGAGCTCCAGCAGGACGCGGAGGACCACCAGCTCAGCCTGGCCGGGGCGCGGCCGCCAGCAGAGCCCGCGTGGCAGCACCTGGAGCGCAGAGGATGCCTCCTCCGCCACGTCCTCCTGCCCAGGAGTCTTACGAAGACTATGTGAGTGTGAACCACGGTATCGCCAAAAGTGTGCTCAGGATTTATTATTTTTGAACTAACACAACGGATATTGTTCTGTTTGCTCAGTCCTACGACGAAAGCTACACAGAGTCCGGCTATGAATCCTACGACAGCTATTACAGTCAGCCACAGGCGTGAGTTTGAAGCACTTTTTAATTCTCTTATTTATAAGAACGCACCACTAGGGCATTCTGGTTCACCACTGGCTTTGGGGAAACCCGGCTGTATTTAAGAGATTAGATCAGGACTTTTGAGGATACACCCTGACCTGCTTTGTTGGCTGTTTTTTTTGGCCTCCCCCCTGCTGTAAGAATGCCTGAATCAGCTAACATGGATTTCTGCCAACACCATGGACTTTTATTAGGTCTTAAGACTTTTTTTTTTAAACCTGTGAGTTTAGACATTCTGAGCACAGAGTACCTGTTCATTGGCATTTTCCAATTTGGTATGAAACTCTTATAGATCTCAGCAAAGTTATGACTTATTCACCAGTCAAGGTTATGTATTTACAGTGTAACGTTGCTTGCTCTTTATCGCTTTCATTTAGTTTATTCTGCATTCGTTTTGCTCAAGGACAGTGTTTAGGGTGACGTGCAGAAAACAAAAGAAATTTACATTTTTTTTATTTTGTCAGTCAGTAGTTATGGGACTGTCTTGGCCTCTCGTAATTCAATTTAAGTTCAGTATAGAGGGCTAGTGAAAGCAGCTTCCTTTTTAAGATTTTTATTTATTTATTTTTTACCTGCAGAGAACCAGAGTATTATGACTATGGACACGGGGAAACACAGGAAGGATATGAAAACTATGGTGAGTGTTAAAAAGCTTTTTTTTTATTATTTTTTTTTAATAAATCTTCCAGATTTAGTTTTTAGGCGTTTTGATGAATTGAAACACTTTTTCATTTGAAATCAATGAGATCGTTATTTTAGTAATATCAGACTAGTCATATCAGTCATTCTGTGCTTAAGTGTTTTTTTATTTTTTATTAATGTTTTGGAAGGTTTAGGGTTTCTAGAATATGGCTTTATTTTGTTTGTGTGTTGCACCATCGTAGCTCAAGATGACTGGAACGGAACACAGCGCGCCGCCACAGCCGGGAAAGCGGTTACTCCGAGACAAACGAAGGGAGCGTACAGGGAACACCCGTACGGACGATACTGACCTCTCGACAAGCACACCGTCATCACCCATAATGTCCCATCATGACGACTGTCTCCCACGGCAGCTCGCTCTTTAAGCAACCTGACAAAAGTAATTGTCCGCCTTTCCGTTTCGCATTTCTGCTCTGGACATTTTTTTTTTCTTTTAGAAGGAAACCTGAAAAATCAGCAACTGAATGCATCCGGGACTCAATCGAAAGTGCAAGACAGTTTGGGGGTGGGTGGGTGGGTGGTGATGATGGTTTAGGTATTTAAAAAAAAACAGCCTGTTCTTATTTTCAGTTTTATACTTCTAATCTCTCTCTGCTTTAATCTCTGCTTTTTTGCATTGTTTTTTTTCTTTTCTTTTTTTTTGTCCTCTTATTGCTTTGGTTAACTATTTAAATTGAAGAGATAAAGCCTGACTTGTTGATGAGTTGCAGATTCCCAGTAGGCTACATTTCAAAATTCTCTATTAATATTTAATATTAGGACTTCAAAAAAGCCATTAAACCAAATCAATTACGTTACAATGTAAAGGAGCGGTAATTAAGGAAAGGAAAAACCCTCTTTATTAATGACATTGACGACAATTGATTATTTGTTTTAAATAGTCTTAAAAGATTAGTTTAGCATTAGGCTTTAATATATTTTACATGATATTTTAGAGTTTTGAAATATAGCCCTAATAGACACTGTTGAGATGGACTGTCCTCAAATCCTTAATTTGTTAAAATAAGTTATGGCTCTTCAAAATCTGTTCTGTAAAATGCTAATTGTGTTTGGATAATTGTGTTTTAAAGATATAAAATAAATCCGATTTTTCATAGCTATAATACCATGTTATATAAAATGCATGCTCAAACTGTTTAAGAAGGATTGGGACAACAATCTCTACAAGGGTCATCTCTTTCTAATGTAAAGGGATCCTGCAGCTAAATCCGAATTTCTTGTACATACTTAAAAGAAAGAAAAAAAAAGAAGAAAAATTCAAATACGCCCAAACTGTACTTACTGCCATCTAGTCTCTGTACGCTCTCCAGAAAATGCAGAATGCTACCTGTGTAAGCTTGCCTAAATAGGTAACTAAATCTGTCCAAAAATGTTTTGCAGCAATTGTCAATAAAGCCTAGATTGTTTTTTATGAAACTCTTAACCTGGTTTATTTTTCTGTTTCTGTCATCATAAAAGCTGAACTGGCCTTTTAAATAACCTGATAACCTTTAAGTACATCAACCATTTTTTTTTATCTTCAAAACAGCTTAAATTTAAAAATGGTGCATGTAGACTGGAGACGTAAATGGCACTAAAGGACTGTTCAGTGTTTCCTCTGTTAATAAAAAGCGCCATTTAATCTTTCTCTCTCTTTTTATACTTAAAAAGGACCCTAGAGGTAAGACCCTGTGCCTTTTAAAATAACCCCGGATAGCTTCCTAATGTCTTTAGACAGCTAAGCATTCAGTGCTTGGGTATGTATAAAACTTTTCTTGAATGCCGTTTTATTCTTTTGGTCTTACGATGACAAATGTTATTGACTAGTTTGAAATAACTTGAGTTTTTAATAAAGTTTAGCTTTTATATTTGTCAAGTTTGAATCTGCTTTTCTTAATGAAAGTAATGACTGAGAAAAGGAGAGGACTGCTAAACCATCAGTGCAGCATTGTAAAGGTAGCTCTAACCCTAAATTTGTATTTAGCCAGTGTATGTCATGTCTCTTATCTAAATCTCTTGTCGTGTAATGAATTAAACGTTTCAGTCACACAAAAAATATATATAAAAGTAACGGGGGTAAAAATTTTAAATTAAAATATATATTTTGGTATGCTAACTCGGCTTAGTCTTAGATCAGATATGTAATGCAACTCTTGCTAAACGTTTTCTGTACCAGTGTGTGGTGTTAAAGCTGCTGCTACTACTTTTTTCTTTTGCCTAATTGAAGTGAAACTTGTACATAATTCCATAATTGTTTTTAAGACACTTCTTGGAAAGCTTGAGTTGCATGACCTATACGTGTTTCTATAGCTGCATGATGTTCTTGTGTACCAAAAGCACTTTGTTCGATGAGTTCAGAGTCTGCTTTCTTTTCTTAGGGAACTGTTCCTCACGAGAGCCAAAGATGGAATCAGGGTTTGCCGCTTTTTTCTCAGGTCAGTGTACATTTCCATTTTTACTTATCTTTAATTCATTGGGGATTTTTCCACTGACGCTGCGTTTGTGCTGGAGCCTCATTTCAAACTATTCCACACTTTTACACCACAAAGTGACCGGTTCTTGGCTACGTGGCTGATTTGTAGATCTCGGTTGAGCAACTGCAGTGACGCAAGAAATATCTTATCCGAAACATTCAGCCTAATTGTTACAATGACCTTCTTCTTTTTAAAACTAAATTTCTCTGGAAGGACCTGCATTTGTATACAAGGACCTGATTGGCTCTTACATTTTATGATGTAATAACACTGGAAAAATCAGTTTTTTCAATAGAGTGAACAGTTGGTAATTTTCTAATTACACATGTTTTATTCTGTTGCAACGGTTCTATTCTTAACGGCCGCTTTATTAGAAACACCTGTGCACCTGCTCATTTATTTACTCAGCCAATCCCTATGCAGATACGGGTCAAGAGCTTTAGGTAATGGTCAAATCATACATTGGGTGAATGATGGGTCTTGGTGACCTCAGCTTCTGGCATGATTGTTGGTGCCAAATGGACTGGTTTGAGCGTATTAGGAACAGTTCATCTCCTAGGAATTTATCATACAAGTTCACACAGGAGGTTGCAGATATTAACTGAGGCTCGACTTACGTGCATAAAAAATGAGCAGGTGTTCCGGTGTACGTACATGTACTGGGTAATGAGTTTATATTTGTTTTACATTCATTTATTTGAATAAGCTCCTGTTAACACTCTACTATCAGTCCCTTACCAGTCTTTGGAAGACTTTTTTTTTTTTTTTTTTTTTTTAAATTAATTTTTTTGTTAATGTTTTCTCTTTGCCACTACTACCAAGAAGACGGAGTACAAAATCATCCGTCCTAAAGACTTTTAGTTTTGGAATTTTTTCGCTTACTAAATAGAATCTAGAAACTCCATCCATATTTGTTAAATAATGGATTTATAATTGGACATTTTGTCATAGCACTATACATTTATAATTCCTAACATGTTTGTTAGGGTTATCTGGTATAGAAGTTCCTGAGGTGTTACTGAAGAAACCATTGTATTTTAACATGCAGGTTAATTTAATTTACCATATTTAAGCCTGTAACCTGTCTTGTTTAATAGATTGCAATTATGCTGTGGTGTATGCACTGATCAGTCAAAACATTAAATTAGTGAAGTGGTTAATTGTAGTGATTGCAGCAAGTCTGAAAAAGGCCAAATTCTGGTGATCAAAAGAGCAGGTCTTCTGGGGTGTTCCTGTTACACAGTTGGTTGGTCCCTACCAAAAGTGCTTTAAAGAAGGGCAACTGGTAAACTGACGAGGTTAGGGAACAAAGACTAGCCCATCTACAGAACTGGCCTGGAGCGAAATATATATAAAATACTGTGCAAAAGTCATATTATGCTGTACCAATTTCGTTATATATGTTTATCGTGTCTGTATAATTATGTTAATATCATTCAGTATTTCCATATATAACTTAAAAATAAATAACATTACAGGAGAATATATGCATGGCTGTAAAGAAAAAATATAGTACAAGACAAACCAGTTTTCAGATAAAAACAACAAACTTAATGTACGCTCCTGGGATTTGCATAAAAATAGAAAAGTGAGTGTGACAGAGTTACCAGAAGAACTCATTCTCCAGCAAGCTCAGTAAAACCTAACAACCGTTTCCTTATAAATCTGCACAAATCTGTCTAAAACTGATTTTAAGCAATGAGTTTTCACTCCAAATATTGTCTTTATTTTATTACTCTTAATTACTCTTTATAGAAGTTTCTTTTATGCAGAAATGTTTTCAAAAGCGTCTTTTGTTTATGCTATATTTTTGTACGTGCCCAAGACTTTTGCACAGTGCTACAAGTAAAATAGTTGAGAGATAGATAGATAGATAGATGGATAGATGGATAGATATAATTATGTATGTGTATAGAGAGTCAACCAAAAATGTATACAAACGTTAGAAAAAGAAAAAACTTGTATGAATATTTTAATACTAAATTCCTTCCTTTATCAATTATAGTATTTCCTCCCATAGTACAAAAATATGCAGGTTAGGCTAATTGGCGTTTCTTTAGTTTGTGAATGAGTGTGTGTGTGTGCCCTATGATGGATTGGCACCCTGTCCAGGGTGTACCCTGCCTCGTGCCCTAAGCCTCCTGGGACAGGCTCCAGGTCTCCGCGACCCTGAATACAGGATAAAGTGGTGTTTTGGTATAAAGCGGACAATTATAGTATTATTATTATTATTACTATACCAACATAATAGATACATTTATACATACAATCCCCCCCCCCTAAAGTGTGTATACTTTAAAAAAAAAAAAAAAAAAAAAATTATGTATGTATAAATAAATATAATGTAAGGCTGACTATGATAAAAGTGGCAGGACACAAAGACCTTTGTAGCTTGTGTATGGTGCTGTGTAGCTACAGATCTGTCAGAGTTTCTATGCTGACCCTAGTACACCACTACAGTTTGCATGTGAGCATTAAAACTGGACCATGGGCCACTGAAAGATAGATTGGTGGTCTGGTCTGATAAATTAGCTCTACCTTCACTTACTTCATCACACTCCTTTAAGTCTGTGGCTTCCTTCAGCAAGATAATGCCCCCTGCCACGTTGCAAAAATGTTCAGGGTTGGTTTTAAGTACCACATAGTTCAAGGTTGACGCGGCCTTTAAAATCTCGACATTTAAATTCCTTAAATGTCACTGCGATCAAGCAGTTGTGGGATGTGCTAGATAAACGTCTGATCCACAGAGGCAATACCTCATAACTCGCAGTACTTAAAGGATCAGTTGGATCAACGTCTTGACGTCTCGGTACACCCTCCGGGTTTGTATAAAGTCCATTCCTTCATGGGTCAGACCTGTTTTGGTTCGTCGAAAGGGGGCTTACACAATATTTGGCAGGTGGTTTTAATGTTCTGGCTGTTCGGCGTGAATTTATTTGGGAAGTCTAATTCTTCAAAATAAATAAGCAGTCTTAATCCTGTTTACATTGAATAAGCATACTTTTTCATTTATTTATTTAAAAAAAAAAGTTTTTGCGTTAATGCGTACAAACCAGACATAAATTATGGGAACCAGCAGCGACTCAGTGTCTGTGGAAAAACCATGTTAAAGTGGTTTCGAGCACATTACTGTTCATTCTGGTGTGTTTTGGACTCAAATGTCTCGGAATAGCTGTATATTTGATTGTTTTAGTGTTTCATATTGCTGCATGTCCTAGTCATTGTTACCGATTTGATTTGATTTCCTGCAGGGAAGACCGATTTGCCGTAAAGAGGCGGTCTTAAATTTCAGCAGTCAGGCTGTTTTTGGGGAAAGAACTCCTGAAATCTGCAGAGAATGGGAATCGAACCGAAGTTCTACCGGACGCCTTTCAAGAAGCCGGAGTGCTAGGAAAGTGCATCCTGCGCGTCTTAAAAAGGAAAGAAAAAGGAAATCGATGCTCTCCTCGGTGCTGCTGCCAACGCACGCGGGCACTTATTGAGCTGGAGCGGAAAGCGGCTTACGTGTCCTACAGCGTCCAGTGGTCGTGTTTGTGTGCGTGTATGTGGTCATGTATTGGAAATGTGTCTGGCTCATTGTGGTCTTTGTAAAGCTTAGGTTCTTATTTATTTATTTTGTTCAGGTCTCTCTCTCTAAAGCACCCTAAATGCTGTCCTGTAAATGACCAGTGCTGTTTTTTTTTAATATCATGTTCTCTGCTTGTCTACCTCATTTTAAGAACACAGTGGGGAATATATATACGGTGTATATATATATATATATATATATATATATATATATATATATATATATATATATATATATTTTTTTTTTTTCTTTCTTGCACCTGTCTGAGTAAATGATTGTGTGTCTGTGTACCTCCGTCACATTTTACAGTATTTACTTGACACTCCTTAAACTTGCACTTTGCTGTACGTTATAAATTTGTACTCTGATACATAAAGACAGACATGAAAACCAACCAAATCTGTGCACTTTAATGATTGTTGTGTCTAACAATAAATGCAGTTGCCATGGCAATAACCAAATTATGAATAATTCTACCTGTTTTCTCTGAATTCTAGGACTAATTCATGCCGCTACACATGCACAAACACACTTTCATTGTATTATACAGTGCTGATAGAAAGCTCTCACACCCCATCAAGTTTTCCACGGTTTGTTGTTTCGCACTTTTCCTAAAAAGCATTCAAATCCTTTTTACATACATTTTTCCACAATGTTGGTGTTTGGGGTTTTCATTTAGTTATAAAGAAAAGACAAAGATTTAAAGGTCATTTACATAGGTATTCAGACCCTTTGTTATAATGCTTGCAATTAAGCCCTGGTGCATCCTACTCCTGGTGATCGTCTGTGAGATGCTTCTTGTGCCTAAATCAATCCAATAACTTGGACATGCACACCAGCAGACATAAGGTGTATGTCAGAGTGAAAAAGCCATGAGGTCGAGAGAATTGTCTAAACATTGTAAGACAGGATTTTGTCAAGACAGATCTTGTGAAAGACTTGAGGAACCTTCTGGAGTTTCTTACATCAGTCTCAAATGGAAGTGATCTGGAACAACAAACAGTTTTTCCAGATCAGGCCACCCTGGGAATGAATGATTTTGGTCAGAGATGTAACTAATAACCTAAGGGTCACTACAAATGAGATGCAGTTTCCTTGTAAGAAGGACAAGCATCACTGCACCACTCCACCAATCAGACTTGTATGCCTTCTACCAGGCAGAAGCTGTTTTTTAGTAAAAAGCACCTGAAGGTCTTTTAAGCCACGAGAAGCAAAATTCTCTGGTTTGACGACATACAGATTGAACAACTGAAAATCAGGAACTTTATTAAACTTCTCGACAGTCAAACACATTTACATTTAGGCATTTGGCAGACGCTCTTATCCAGAGTGACTTACATTTTTTATCTGATTACACATCTGAGCAGTTGAGGGTTAAGGGCCTTGCTCAAGGGCCCAACAGTGGCAACTTGGTGGTTGTCGGGTTTGAACCTGGAATCTTCCAAACCGTAGTCCAATGCCTTAACCACTGAGCTACCCCTGGCCCTAGGTGGGGGCAGCATCATGCTGTCAGGATGCTTTGCCGTTCAGTCAGTGTAGAGGGAAGAACGAATGCAGAAAAATAAAAAGCCATTCTGAGTGAACCCGTTCTTCAGTTCAACAAGAACATGACCCTGAGCATAACCCCAAGAAAACATGAATTTTCCTACAGATCAACTCTGTGTAAGCCCTGGAGCAGCCCAGCCAGAGTCTGGACCAGAACCCAATAGAGCATCTCTGGAGAGCTGGTTGAGCTTGAACGATTCTGCCAAGAAGAATGGAAGAAAGTTCCAACAGTGGTGTGCCAAGCGTGTAGCATCATTCACAGTACAAGCAGAGAAAACACTCCAAACACCTGTTTTTACTTTGTGGAGTATTGTGTCTAGACTGATATAGGGGGGAGAGAAAGAATTGAATTCATTTTAAGATGAATGTGAAGCAAAACGCAGAAAACGTAAAAGTGTCTGGAAAAAAAAAAAAACCTTCCTTCGGCACTGTACCTAATGGTCGTACGCCGTGTTTATCGTGTGAAAAATAGTCATTAAGGTAATTTGTCTTGTTCTACACCAAAGAATATCCTAAATGGGTGTTTTGTTTAGCTTATGGGTAACAATAGTAGACTCATTAGTATTTGTGTAGTATTTGGAAGTCACATTTGTGGTGTTAGGCAGCATTTTAACTTGAATAGACCCACAGCAGGTGGCACAGACGGGACTCATCAGACACCTTTTAAGTCTCTCACCGGGCTCTTGGCTCAGACAGAAACACTGCAAAAGTAATGTTCATTATTAAATATTGTTGTGTTTACTCTTAAATATTAAAATGTATCGTATTACAGATTACAGGCACATAGCGGCTTCGCTATGACTAACAACTGGGTCTTTATTTTCATGCCGCAGTGCCACCAGGGCCTGTTGCTCCACCGAGCCAGAATGATCCCTTTGCCCTTTTGAGGAAAGGAGTGTTTCTGAAATACACAGCAGTGTGCACTGGCGTGACAAGCTGAGACTTGGGCTTTGGAGCTGAAAAGCCTTACCCCGGGCATTGTGTGTGTGTGTGTGTGTGTGTGTCTGAGAGAGAGCATTTGAGCTGGTTTTTTTTTTAACCACTATGTTTTTTAGACCATATTCATGCCAGATGGCAAAACCACGCTAGCTTGCATGATGAGTAAGCAGAGGGTCTTTCAGAGAATGAAAGCTTCAGTTCAAGCCTAATTAATAACAGAGAGGGATAAAAACCAGTGTGTGGATTAGGACAGATCTGTTTACACTCACCAGCTGCTTGAATAGAAATGGGTTTTAAAAGGCTCACTGAAACTGGGGGGGGGGGGAAACGACCTGAAGAGATTTTTTAATTCAGTGAGCCCACCATTGTGCCAACCAGAAAAAGTTTTCTGCTCATCGCAATTAATGAAAAGTCGGGTATATGAGTTGCTCTAGAATTTCTCATCATCTCAAGCCGGTCCGGTGGTTCCACAAGGTGGTTCTGCCCACTGACCTCCCGCATACAGGATGGTTTGTTTTTTGTGAAAATCTTTAAACCATCACAGCTTTGTGCATTCTGATGTTTAATATGTAAATTCACTAAAACAAGTTGGTGCATTGTGCCTCCTGATTGGATAATTGCCTGACATGATACGTACAGTTGTGTTCAAAATAATAGCAGTGTGTTAAAAAAAGTGAGTAAAGCTCCTTATTCATATAATAACTATTTTAAATGTGCTAAATGGATTATTAGTTTACAGAACGTGAAGAAAAACAAATATAAGTCTGTTCAAAAAAATTGCAGTGTCATCATTCATCTTTACAAAGTGATAAATTTAATATTTAAACAAAAATGCTTAAAGTTTAACCTTTCTTGTGCATCTCTGAACTAATATTTAGTTGTATAACCATGCTTACTGAGAACTGCTTCACATCTGTGACAATTGTACTACACGCCACAGTTCCTCTGCATTTTTTGCCTTTGCCTCAGAAACAGAATTTTTAATGTCAACCCACAAGTTTTCAATTGGATTGAGGTCTGGGGATTGGGCTGGCCACTCCATAACGTCAATCTTGTTGGTCTAGGACCAAGATGCTGCTCGCTTACTGGTGTGTTTGAGGTCGTTGTCTTGTTGAAACGCCCATTTTATAAGGCATAAGGCAACATGACCTCTTTAAGTATTCTGATGTCCTCAAATTGATCCATGATCCCTGAAATGTGTTAAATAGGCCCAACACCATAGTACAAGAAGATCATGATGCATGTGCCTCCATGCCTCACTGTCTTCACAGTGTACTGTGGCTTGAATTCAGTGTTTGGGGGCCTGACAGCACATGTCTTTTTTCCAACAATGGGACTTCTTGCTGATAGCTTGTCTTCATATAGCCGTCTTCTAATAGTAACAGTACTCACAGGTAACTTTAGGTGTTTTTTGACCATGCTGGAACTGATCATTGGATGAGTCTTTGCCAATTTTGTTATGCTTTGATCCATTCGAATGGTAGTTTTCCATTTTCTTCCACATCTTTCTGGTTTTGATCTCCATTTTAAAGCATTTGGTATTTTAGCAGAGCAGCCTATCACTTCTTTGTATGTTTTTTCCATCTCTAATCAACTTTTCAATCAAAGTACGCTGTTATTCTGAACAATGTCTGAAACGGGGAACTTGTTTGACACCCATTTTTTACAGAACTAAAAAACCTCTCTAATTGAACTCCACACTGCTATTATTTTAAACACTTCCTATTTCAATTAATGATTAAATTACACAGAATCAGGTGCATCCAATCATGACTGTTGGGTCTGTTGTTCTTTATTTACTCCAATACACGTACAGGTAAAATATTTACCATGAAGAAATATAATTTCTCCCCAAAACAATTATTGATCTGGTTAATGATGTTGGACTGCTATTATTTTGAACACAACTGTATACTTGTTCCTATTGAAGCAGATAGAGCGGGTGCAATCAATTACCTAATTGCATCATGTTATATATTTAAAATAATAAGACAAAACATTAATTAATTCTGAAATCTCAGTTGGTTTGAAATGTGTCTCTTAATCCCTTACAAATACATGAAAACGTGTATGAAACTGTATACATGTAATATCATTTCTTTAATGTTATTCACTTAGTGACATCGTCTTGAGTCCATTGGCCCGTGAGGACGATGCCCAGAGCGCGGCAGTGAAAGCATACTGTACACGGTGTTATCCAGAGGGACAGCCAGCTTGAAGGCAACGTATTGTTTACTCTTTCCCAAGATCAAGGTTTTTTCTTTCTTTCTTTTATTTTTTCATTTTTTTTGGAAAGACCATCTCCAGTGTATTTAGAGATGATTTATGGCTTTGCAAAATGAATAGCACAGAAAAAAAACGCATGATGATCTGTTTTCTAATGAAAACCACTAACAAATGGAAATATATTTCAATTAGACTAAAAAGAAAGAAGGAAAGAAAAAAAAAGGTCATTTCTGTATAGTTAGAGGCACTTACATGCACTTAGCGGCTTCTTTAATAGAACCACCTGTGCAGTCATGCAATTAACTAGACATGTATTAGCAGCACAGTGAGGGGGAAAAAAAGCATGTTCAGAATGGGGACAAATGCGATTTTTGACCATGATTTTGATGTGTTCTGATACGCATCAAGGTTTAGTGGTGTGTGAAAATGTGTTCCCGTTTAGCACCATGCGGTCAGCCACTGACATTTTGTCCCGGTTTTGATGTTTGGCGTAAAAATAAAGGTTAAGGAAAGCTCTTCACGTCAATCACGTATTGGTGTTTGAATAATCGCATGAATAAGCTGCTGTTGTCAGTCTTTCGGGTCGCCACAGGTTTTACACTGGATGCCTTTACTGACTAACCAATCTGTTTTATCCAGGCTTGGGACCGTCACTGCATCCAGTGGCTGGGGTTTGAACCCGGACCTCTCTCATGGCAGGCGAGAAACCTACTACTGAGCCACCGATGGCCACCATGAGCTGGTGTTCTTAATAAAGTGGAAAATGTATATAGGTTGAATGAATGAGAATGATTCAATCCAATAAATTCTATTCGCATAATTAATTTTAATCCCGGAGTTTGTGCTGTAATCGACATGGCTGAATCTGTGTGTTGGTGTGTTATCGGTTCTTTTTTAAAAAGTCGGTGTTTCTGTCAATCCAGCCAATTAATGCTGATGTCTGTGTCATTGCCCTAGAGCTAGTGCTGATTGCTGCCTGCCTAACAGGCTATTCTATTATTATATTAGACACAAGTCCTCAGTGCAGATTTTAATGAGCAATACCGGGTGCTCAGGCTCCATCCAACAATCGAGTGAGCTTGTTTGTGTGTGAGTAGGAGGTGGCTCAATCTGCAAACAGTATAATGAGAAACTGTGAAAGCAGATAAACAGAATAGGTCTATAGAAAAAAAAAAAGCCATTCAGCCTATCTTTTTGCAGTTAATGATGACATACAAGCCGTCTGAGTGAGAAGTGTGTGTGTGTAGGACAATATGACCTTTATGGCCTGGAGCAGCAGGGTCGTGCTTATTACGCCTGTGAATATCATTCGCCACCATTTTGAGTGTTTTTGCATTTCCTTCCTCGACACATATGGCGAGAAAAAGGATGTCATGAATGTCATGCAGCGCGGCTCATACTGTTGTGTTCACACCAATCTAATGCTTGTAGCGGAAATAAAAAAATAAAAAAATAAAAATAATATATATATATATATATATATATATATATAACATGGTAGCTTGCCTTTTTTTTTTCTTTGTAGTTGTTGAATCATTTTTTTAAACATTTTTTTCAAATGTAGGTTTATTTGCTTTTGAACCCAGTCTAAGGTAAAAAGACGCATTAGTGTAGACAGTCTGTCTGAAGATAAAACCTTGCTAGTTTACTTTCCATGCAGAACTTAAGCACTTGGGTTGCAATTAGGCATCCTAGTGAAAAGGATAAAAACCTAATCAAGTTTGGAAAAATTTGGTAAAGTTTGGGAAAATATCTTCAACGCTTCCCCGTCGTCATGTCACCGTCATCAGAACATACTGTAGAAGAGCAGTTGAAGGGGAGCTATTTTTAGACCTTCAGACAGGCCTACAATGCATGTTTTCCCCCTAAGAAGAAGGGCGTGGCTCAGCAGTGGCTCATTTACATAGACACTGAAATATAATGTTTGACGGAGAAGTGTAAAAAAAAAAGTGGTTTGTGGTTTGAAAAAACATACTAACTAAGAGTGTTAACAAACCCATCAGGGGAGCTTTAAAAGCTCCGTACAGATTGTGGATCGAGTGTTAAAATGTTTGTAAAATGACAGTTCAGTGACGTGATTAACTGAGTGATTAATTTTAGCAGATTCATCCTGGTGCCCCGCTTCTGATTGGAGATCTCGTCACATGGATGACCTGTGTGTCTCTCTGGGATGCGTCTCGTGTCTGGGGACGGTTTCACTCTAACATGAAGACGGTTCTGGCCTCGACTGATGTTGACAGCTGTTTCTCTGAGGACTTGACTTGGCTGCAGTTGCTTGATAGTTTAGGACTGGGATTTCCTACAAGGAAGCCTCCAATAACTACCTGGACTCCATATTAACATTAATTAACATCAACTGTTATAGCTGAACTGCCTGCCACCCAACACACAGTATGAGTGCAGATCAATTCCTGCTTTCTGTTTCACCCAGATGAGGATGGGTTCCCTGTTGAGTCTGGTTCCTCTCAAGGTTTCTTCCTATTACCATCTCAGGGAGTTTTTCCTTCCCACTGTCGCCCTCGGCTTGCTCACCAGGGACGATCTGATCATTTTGATTCATACACATTCACATTCCATACAAACTTAAATACAAACTTAAATACTTCTTGAATAAAACTTAAAAGCGCTATACAGATAAAATTGAATTTAATTAATTGAATTGATGAGGCGATGACTGATTTCTTATCTTCAAGGGCCGATTAAGTCAAACAAGGAATTTTGATTGTGCAGAATCCCCTGCTACACTAATGCACTTCTCCCAGTGTTTCAGTAGTGCTTGGATACCATCAATGTTAAACGTTTTCTCAGTATGCCGGAGCCATGATCGGACTACCTGCTTCACTTCTGAAACGCCGGCCTCCCAGGAACTCCTTTAGTAGCCCAAACATATGGAAATGATCAGGATTGTACGGTGGATGTGGCGATAACTCCCACCCGAGTTCCTGTAATGTGGTGCTTGTCAATGATTGTGTGCACAGTTCCTACAGACAGATGTGTCTCTTTTTTTCAGGTTCTTGACTTTTTTTAGGCTCACTCTCTGAATGTTCACAGGAACGGCTGCAGCGGGATCCGAGTCACCTCGGCTGGGATTGTTGTTCACAAAAGTGGAGCCTTGATTAAAAAGTTTGAGTCATTTAAATGTTTTACCGCGGCTAAGAGTCTCATCATTGTACTGTGGTCAAAGTCTTCCGTAAATATCTATCTGTTTTTTTTTACACTTTTTTGTGAAATTACATTGAAGCATTTTTAATCTGATTTCGTCTCTTTTTACTAGAACATACATTCTAACGAGAAACACATTTCAGTTCTGGAACATCTGGGGTTTTCAGAATGATTATATATATATATATATATATATATATATATATATATATATATATATATATATATATATAAATATTTGATATATAAGATATATAAGATTATTATAACAGTTATAGAATGAAAAAATATATATTTTTTCATTCTATAACTGTTATAATAATCTTCAGCTCTTTCGTAACCATATATTTTTTTCACCTTTTGAAATGAAAGCTTAAGCTTTCTAAAGGTATTTGACTTCTGAGTCTTTGTATGTGGAATTTGGCTCGCACAGGCTTTTATGCTCCTAACCTTTTATTGCTCTCTTCTCCTACATCATGATAAGTACAAGACTTTTTTTTTTCTGGCACTATTAGAAAAAAAAAGATATTTTTTTCTGACACTAACATGTTATAAGAGTCAGTTTTTTTTAGCCTCGAAAAAGCTGAGAGGTAACTCACGCTGTTTAGAAGCTGGATATTGCGATGTGATTAAATCAGTTAATGAGATCGCTTGGCTTGTCATCGCTCTCCTTGCTTTTGGAACCGAAATACAAAACTAGGGTCAGTTCGATCTTGTTTGTCTTTAACGAACAGGTCGCGCGGTGAACATGTACATGTCGGTGGGTTACGATGTTAATAGAACGAGGCAACTTTGTGCGTTTAAATGGATAACCGCTGTCACAAAGGAATGAGTAATTAGCTTTATGTTGTCTTTTTGTGGATGAATCTTGAAAATAAAGGATCTCTCACTGTCATCCTTTAAATCCTGTCTGTCTGTGTTTGTTCATCAACTTACAGTTAGTGTGCTGCAGGGCAGCAAGGATTCAGTTCAAGGCCTTGACACGCTCTTTGCTACCCAATCTGCTGAAAGTAGGGCAGCTATAAAAGGCTGATGGATACATCCACAAAAAAAAAACGACTCGGCCAAAATAAATAAATAAACAATCCTATGGTGTGTGATATGAATCAGAAAAAAAAACCCTCATATAAATCATCTTTTCTGGATTTTAACCTGATTCGAAAGGTATGCTGAGTGTATTGAATGGCCGAGCCGTGTACGTCGTGTGCTTCACGTCTAGACGTTTTAATGGAATGTGTATTCCAGGTTGGAGTGCACACGCTCAGGTTTCCTACACCATGCTAGACTGAGATCAATGAGACACTTAGAGCTCCTCTTCATCTTGGCCTGTCAACTTCGCCGGCGCCATCGCTCCCATCCCCCACACCCCCAACACACACACACACACACCACGCAACACACACATAACGCTGTCTATTAGATATAGAAAGGAAATGTTCAACGTGTCTTGCAACCAGCTGCACTTGAATGTCAATCGTTATGAGCCTGACCACGGCTCCCAGGTAAAACAGTTGAACAATGTTTACTTTTATTATTTAATTATTAAAAAAAAAAATAATCCGAAACACATGACCGGATGGGTGCCAGCCACAAATATTCACTTTTGATTAACTCTAATGTAAACGTGATATACACTCGGCAGGCACTTTATTACAAATGCTTTACAGCTCTCCAGAGAGTTTCACACACACACATACACATACACACGCACATACGGAGTCATCTCTAGAGTTTACACAAGGTGAATGAAGAAGAAGAAAAAAAAAATTCAGTGAGTGGCAGTTTTGCAGTAGGAGAGGCATTGCTGATGGTAGGGGAAGGTAACTTAAATAACCTGTTTACAATCTTTGCCATAAAAAAGTTGAAGCACACACTCGTTAAACCTGGACAGTTAGGTCAAAAAACAAAACAAAACTTGTTGACAATGTAGGACAAAATGTTTCTTTGATCTCAGAATAGCAAATAATATACTGTAGAGAGCAACAGAAATGAAGATATAATGCATTTAAGTCTTAAGTTCTACAAAACATCCTTTACATAACAGTTTATAAATGTAGACACTATACCTGCCTGTTAAAAACTAATTAAACATGTTTATTTTAACTTGAGATTTATTTGATTCGATTGGACACCGTCACTGCGCTTCTCAGACACTCGCTAATTCAAGTCTTACTGTTGGCATGGCAACCGAGGGCATCTCGTTAACAGGAGCGCTTGACTCCAGACGTCTCCTGGCCACACGAGCAAATCCCTCCAAAACAACTTAGGCCTCGATATGAATCAATTTTCATGTTAAACAGCTGCAGCGGGCTGACATGAGCAGAGATGGCTGTACTGTACTTTACTGAGCTTTAGGCGCTTGAATGTCCCCAGAGTCTTCAGTCCTTTTTTTTGGGTTCGTACACGCTTTCTCTCTCTCTCTCTCCCTCGTTCTGCAGAGATTCGAGGTTTCCTGTATGTTTTCTGGCACCGCTTGCAGCTTCTGTCTAATTTTAGGGTGCTGGCCAGGGAAGGACAAAACTTTGGCACAGCTCGGTGTTTAATTCAATTTTAATTACTCGGTCCCTGAGTCCCTCACTAGAGAACGTTTCTTACTGCAAACTTGGCACAGGTCATGCTAACTCAGGGGCTTGATCACTTACATAAGATTTATATAAAAACATAAGTTTATCTAAAAAAAAAACATTCAGAAGGGTCAAATTAAATAAAAAAAAAAATTTTCTCTCATCTTTTTAAAATTGAAATTTTAACTGGGTTAAGACCTTTCAAGCTCATTATGAAAACATGGAAGGATGGTGCTGAACTGTCAACCACTGTGTGGTTAAATAAAGTCACTGAAAATCACTTAAACTCTTGCTGAAGTTGCATCATTAAAATACCACCAGCTATGTTTAATAGTAAAATCACAATATGGTGAGAACTCACAGGACTGGGACTAAAAAGCCGCGTGTCCATAAGAAAGTTGTTGGTGAGACTAATAAGAAAAAAAAGGCTTGAGTCTGCTAGGGAGCAGAAAGATTGAATTTTGGAGCGATGGCAAAAGGTCATGTGGTCTAATAAGTCCAGATTGACCCTATTCGAGTGCACCAGGGTAAGAAGGGAAACAAATAAAGCTGTGCATCCGTCATGTCCACTGTACAAGCCTCTGGAGACAGTGTTATGATCTGGAGTTGCTTCAGTTGCTCAGGTTTAGACTCAGCAACGTTATGTGGCAATAAAATGAAGTCAGCTGTTGACCTGAATGTTCTATTTTATTTTATTCTCACTCTCACTCACTCATTGTCTATACCACCTTATCCTGTATAAAGGGTCATAGAGTGCCTGGATCCTATCCCACAGGGCTCAAAGGGGGCACACCCTGGAAAGGGTGCCAATTCATTGCAGGGCACACACACATACACTCATTCATACACTACTGGCAATTTGGGAACGAATATTAGCCTGACCTGCATTTCTTTGTACTGTGGGAGGAAACCGGAGTACCCGGAGGAAACCCATCAAGCATGCAGGGAAAACTCCATGCACACAAAAGCGGGAATCGAACCTGGCCTGAAATCAAACCCGGACCCTGGAGGTGCAAGGCGACACTGCTAACCACTAAGCAACCGTGCCATCTAATTAGTTATTATTATTATTATTATTATCATTATTTTCCGGGCAGTTGAATACAGTACTCAGTGATATATAGAACAAAATGTACTTTATGTTAAATAAGCACTAAAACCCTGTGGGGTGTGCTGTTATAGGAAAATAATTAACATTGTGCTGGTGTGATGTGGCTCAACACAGAGCAGCATTGCTTCAGAGTTGTTACTCTCATGAAGTTGATTAGTTTTCAATCCTGAAGCGTTTTACTTCACTTACACATCACATTCCCAAGGATTTCGAATGGTTTAAAAAATTATAAATTAAATAATGAACATTCATATGAGAATTTCTCCCAAAAAAACAAAAAAAATACAACTAAGCACCTTTTTCAGTTTTTTGACATTTTATAACTAAAGTCTGATGATTATAAAAATGATCAATAAACAATTGATCCTGCAGTTCACACACAAATACGCTTTCCCTTTTCCTCATTCCGTAGAGATCCACTGGCATTTATTCTGATGTACTGTTGCCTGAAGGGGACATTAGTTTTTCTGGATGCAAGAAGGTTTATTTATTTATTTAGTTTTTTTTATCTAAATGAATCCTCCTGCATTGCAATTATAGCACAAACAGGTTAGCTTAAAGCCCAAATGTGCTTGGGAATTAAACCAGTAGCATAGTGGTGACTGCAACACCACTGCAAGATTATGTCAGTAATATCCAGTGCTTGAATTATATAATTAAAAAAACGATTGCATTTCACAAAAGAACATGTCATCGACTCTTTACAGAAACACGACTGAATTAATTAATTTGCCGTCTCAATTCCAGGCCTCCCACATTTCCCAGCACACTGCAGATGGTGAAGCATGCCCTGTGCTTAGAGTGTGGACTTGGCAGCGGTTGTAATTTTCATAGCGAATCCCTGATGCTTTGTTACGAAACCTCTACATTTTAGACGGAACTTTGACAAATGTGCTCTATTTCGCACTAGTCTGGATAGCATAGTTCCAGCTTTGGGGAATTCACTCTTGCGTCCGTGTTCCTCCGTTTTCTAGCCGGCGGATTCGAGTCACATCTGGTACCTTCATCCTTTAAAAGGAGTGGAGATAGATTTGGTGAATCTAGCAGCTGCCAGGAGAAAACGCCAGCGCCTGTCACTTGGGACGTCATTAAGCGTCGAAAGAAGACGGATAGAGACACCAGGCTGTCCCGATCTCCCCTGATTCCCTCGCTCTTTCTCCATTCCATCCCTCAATCTCTTTTTCTGTCGTCTTCTTTTCACCTTTTCACCTTTTTCTGCTGCTGCTCATCGCCTCGTGGTCCGTCACTCTTTCCCTGTTTGAAGCTTCCTGTCTGTTCCCCTATCTCACCTCTGTCTTTCTTTTGTCCTTCTCAGGCTCCTGCTCTCTGTTATTTCAGCTCAGACAGACCGTCTGCTCCATGGTCACAGCATTGCCAGTTCCAGCCTCCTATGGTTCCACTCGTTTTAATTGATTTCCAGTCTTTGCTTGTTAGTGAAAAAGAGGCCATTGGATGCTCGGGGCTGAGGTCAGGTAGCACAAGCCTTTGTGCTGCTGCTTGGTTTTAAGTTCTGCCCTGATTGCGTCCGTCGGCTTCACGGCTCCTTTCGTCATCCAGGTTTGATAGACAGAAAGAACACGAACAGAAAGGATCTTTTCCAAGACACCAAGTGTGCGCACACACAGGGATGGGGACATTTTCAAAATAAGTGCGATTCAAAAAGTGGAAGATTTATTTCTGTCATCAGTGCGTGGGCACATGCGCAGTTGAGTTCACTTCCATCGTCTGCAGTTTTTTCCTTCTCTGATTTAAACAGAAGATAACCCGCGTGGTGTCAAATAATTTCTCTGTTTCAAATTGAAAATCCATTTGCATAAAATGAACATGACTGAGTTATGTTTTACTGCTTAACTGTTAGTGGCTAGCTCATAGCTTTAATGTTTTGTTTCAGATTGGCTCTTCGCAATACCATTTTTGCTTTCAGTGTCACAGTAAAAAAATAAATGCATTCTTCTTTTCCAGCTCTTTTTACGTAAAGGATGAATCCCAAACATCGAATTAAAAACATGACAAATCAAAATCACACCTACAAATAAAAACAGCAACAAATTAAAATCAAAACTTAAAAAATAAAAAAATGCAACAAATCAAAATCAAAACTTCAAATAAAAAAATGCAACAAAGCAAAATTATACCTACAAAAAAAAAAACTAATCAATCAAATTAAAGACAATACCAAATCATAGAAACAAATAAAACTCCCAAAACATATATAAAACACAAGAATGGTTTAAAACACAACAAAACAACAACAAAAAAAAAAAATCAGAAAAAAAGGATTAGCTGCTTATTGACCAGTACATGCTTATTTCTAATTGGCTTTAGCAAACATTTGGGAGAATTTTTTTATTTAAATTAATCTAAAACAAACAACAAAAAAACCCCAACATTTGGGTGTTATGGGTTCCTGGGAGGCCAGTGTTTCAGACGTGATGCAGCCAGTTTGATCATGGCTCTGGTAGACTGAGAAAACTTTCAACTTTCTTGATGGTGTCCAAGCACTATAAAAGACTGGGATAAGTGCTTTAGTGTAGCAGGAGATTATATAAAGAAATAAAAAGAGTTTTTACTCTCATAACTGTGTTCTGTTATTCTGCACAAAATCAGAAGTTCAAATTGGCTTGAGCACCTCTCACAATACCACCGTCTTACCCTGGAACTTATTGGGTTTCAAAACAAGAAAGTTTGACTCTTCGCCGCTGTCCGCACATTTCAGTAAGGCTTGGAGAGTAATATTTAGGATTTGCACCTGCGTTTGTTTAAAAATCGTGTTCTTTCTCTTTAACCCTATTGCACGGCCTGACGGATTCCCACCACCCCCCATCCCCCTCTCCCTCCGTCCTCCGTCCTCCCTGGAGTGCTCTCGTTTCTCTCTTCCTCCATTAATTGTGCAGGAGCGAGCTGTCTGAGTGTGTGAAGCTCCTGCGGCTTGTCTCATAGCTCACGCTGTTCTGTGGCCTAGTGAAAATAGGAAGGGGAAAAAAAAAAAAAAATGTCAGAAACACACACGTACATTACAGCGAATAAGGCTGAAAAGCACTTCTTAAGCCTACATAAGCTGTAAGTGTTCATGTCTCAGTGATATATGATCCTGACCGGAATCAGCTGGAGAGAAAAAGAGGGAAATCATGGCTCTCTCGGCTCGCCGTTTGGCACCACATCAAGCCGTGGCGTCGTATAAAGGGCTGTAGACTTGCTGTACTTTGCCTACTAATGAGATCTCTCTCTCTCTCTCCAGCTCAAACCCCTCCCCTAGGTTGTGTTTAATCTCCTGTAAAAGAAGCCCATCTCTGCTGGCACGTCTTCTTCTGCTGCAGTCCGAATCCTCGTCTCGCACCGGATCGTTTATGAAAGAGTCTAAAAGTGGGTGAAAAAAAAAAAATAATAAATAAAGCTGGCACAAATTCAGAGTCAAAATGATGTAATAGACACTCTAAAAGGTTCAGTCCCTTTGTGCTCGCTTTCTCTCGATGAGTAAGATTTTTTGTGATAACACCGTCTAGCTCCTTTTTCTCCATACGAGTCCAGGAGGAGCTGAGAAGATCTGCACTACAGGCCCAGCTCGCTCCTGCACGCTGCTGGCTGCTGGCTGAATTATTAACACTTATCTCTAATAATTATTACTTGTTATTGATTACATAATGCGTTGCCAGAATAGAAATAGTGCGAGGTTGCACTATAAGCTCTGTCATTACCAATTTAGGAAATGGATAATATGAAGACCAGGCATTAGTTAATATTTAAGGAAATTGCTTTTTGTCCTTCAGTGGACGCTGATATAAATGTTTGAAATGGATCGTAACTGGATTTTAGAGCCTGCACGAGGAAATGACCCGCTATTACACAGTGTGATTAGACAGAAGTAAAACCATGCCGTTTGCGAATAAAAAGAGCTAACAGACCAGCGGATTATTGGGATTTAGCTCTCAGGTCTGAGCTCAGGGACAGCCGTGACTCAGTGGTTAATGTTCTGTGTTAGTGAGTGGAACATTCAGACTGAGTCTCTGCAGTGCTTCTGCACCTTTCTTCTCCTTCTTCTTCTTCCTCCTCAGAATGTTTTAACACTCATCACTTCCTCTTCTCCTTCTTAAAAAACATTTTTTCCTACCATTGTCCTTGCTTTAGTTTTTACCTCCTGTTCTTTCTTTTTATTCTTCATCTCCTTCAACCCCTACCACATCTCCATTTTCCATTTTCTCACTTCTTTTTTGTACCGTTTCCATCATCATCATCATCATTTTACTTCATTTAGTCATTCTTCCCTATGCTTCACCTCTTCTTTATCCCCCTTTTCTGTCTATGCTCCTCACTGATTGTCTTTAATTGATCATTTCTCCACCAATTTACTTTTCTCCCAAACTCTTCTTCTTCTTCTTCTTAATTCTTCCTTCTCTTTCAACACCTCCTCCTAATCATCCTGCTTTCCTTTTCTTCCTTCCTTCTTCTACTTCTCACTTTCTCCTCTTCCTCCTCACATTCTCCTCATCATTCATTTTTTTTCTCCTCTATCTTTTCTTCTGTTCTTTCTTCTTATTCTTCAACATCTTATTCCCTTCCTTTTTTTCTCCTTCCCCTTCTTCTTCCCACATCTTTCTCCATCACCTCCTCCTTTTCTTCTCTTCTTCTTCTCCATCTTTTCTCCTTTGTTTCCTTCTCCTTCTTCCTCTTTCCTCATCTCCATCACCTCCTCCCATCCTTTTCTATTCCTTTTCTCCTCCCCATCCTTCTTCTCCTTCTTCTTACCTCCTCCTCATCCCCCCAATTCTTCTTTTTTCTTTCCACCTCATCCTCCATCACCTGTTACTTATCTTCCATTGTATTCTTTTCCATCTTTATTTCTGTTTCTTTCTCCTTCTCCTTCTTCCCATTTCCTCCTCATCCTCCATTACTATCTGTTCATTTTCTTTTCTTTCCTCTTCCTTTGTCTCCTCCGCATCTTTCTTTTGCTTTTCTCTCCCCTTCTTCTTCTTCTTCTTTTTCTACTTCTTCACACTCATCACTTCACTTTATATATCGCTTCACAGACATTAAGATTTGGTAAAAAACTATATTTTATTATATTTATTTATCATATTTTATTTCTATTTATGACTCTACTATTTAAAAATATATATACTGTTTATCTAAATATATAGATTTACAATGAAGCCTTGTGTTATTGTTTTGAGGATTGCCTTGCAATATGCCACATCTCTCTGATTTATGATCCACTTTACGAGTGATGTGACCTGACCCACATAACCTGCTTTTTTTCATCTTCCGGAGGGCAAGACGCCAGACGAGGCAGTTAAAGTGCGTGAGGGAAATGCTGAAAGACCTTGAGGAGAAATGCACAGTGCAGCTTTCCTGCAGATTCACTTTACATTTGCGGCAGTTTACACACACACACACACACACACACACACACACACACACACACACACACACACACACACAGATGTATCTGTATCTGATTCTTTTTACAGCCCAGCCTTTGACCTACAGTATGTTACACTGCAAACAAAAACATGAATGAAACAGTTAAAGAGCGATGATGATGATGATGATGATGATGATGAATGCCATATGCATTGTGTTACAGCCATCTGATTTAAGAGAAGTGTCACATGAGTAACGGTGCTGCCTGCATAGGCATAATTGCATTCTTACTCCACGGAGGAGAGGCTTTCAGCTCCATTACACTCTAATGGAAGTGTGTGTGTGTGTGTGTGTGGAGGAAGGAGATTCCTTGACTCACAAACCACTCTCACACACCACAAGTATTTGTTATCCAAGTTATCTAGATACCACAGCTGTGTATCAAGTGTATAGAACACTGGTGATGTTATATGGAAGTGACTGAGTGTGTGTGTGTGTGTGTGTGTGATGGTTGCAGAGTTGAGCTCCTGAGTGAAACAGGTGGCTGAAAAAAGAGAGAAAGAGAAAGAAAGAGAGAGAGAGAGAGAGACACTGGTCTCTGTTCCCGCTTGAGTGCGTCTCTCATGTAATGGATTTTGAGGCTTCTTTTGTAATGGATTATTGATGTGGTGGTGGGAGGGAGGCAGGTGATAATTGGATTCTGTTCTGGGTCCCATCCTACAGCCCAGCAACGCGTGTTTTTAATGAGCCCACTTCTTTCTTGCCACCAACAGCTCATTTTCTCTCCTTTCATCGTCCAAGAACGACTTGGCGTCATCTCCCTCTGGAGAAGCTGTTTAGTCACGGGTGGGCTTGAGCAACCCGGCAGCAAAAGGGATTAAGTGCAAATACTGCGTGTTTTGATCACTCAGTCGATCACACCTGCGCGTTGGTGACAAACACTCTTTTACTTACGCTCTTTACTCAAGAAGAGCTTTCATCATCCCTTTTACTGCACTTCACTCATTCTGCTTTTATTAACCTCGGTTTTTAGGACTCTTTAATGCGCTTCCTTTCTCCGGAAATAATTACGCCGGACCGAAAAGGTCGTAAAATGACGATAATTAGGAACATCCTAAACGCAGAAGGAGTGAGCCGCTCAGATGTCCTGTCAGCAGGGAGTAATCAGGTCTTAAATTCAAGGTGAATTCACTAAAAATGGGGATAAAATGGATTTATGAACTAAAATGGACCCATTGGCTTTTACTTCTTATTAGGGCTGAGGCTGGTGTCTGAAGGAGAGCTTACGCCAAGCACAGAAAATGGGTCATGCTCTCAAGGTGGGAGGGATGTTATGGTGGGAAAAAACCTTTTACCCCAAAGTAAAGAGTTGTTTAAGGGCGTTTTCACATTAGGGACCTCAGGATTGTTTCTGAGAACACTTAACCCCAAAAACTGGTTCACTTTGATCAGTGGGAACGCAAGTGTTCCAGGTTCAGGAGCCGTGCCCGAGTTGATTGGAAAAGGTGGTCTCAAGAATGGGACTTTATTTAAAATATTTTTTTATTTATTAAAGCAATACAGTGAAACCTCAGATTGCGAGTAATGCGGTTTGCGAGTGTTCCGCAGGACAAGCAAAGATTTAAATAAAAATGTAACTTCCGAGTATCATGTATCACGCGTGCGCTTCTTGTTTTGACGCCGAGCAACACGTGATCACTTATGAGCCAATGATTTTTCTCTCTCTTGTGCTGCGGAATTGTAGGTAATCGTCTCCCCTGCTGGGTCTTAGTGTGCGTCTTTTACTGGTATAATCAACATCGGTGCACGCATGTACTGTTTACTATAACACTGCGAACACATGTGTGCGCGTAAAACATATTTTATTTTGTGTTTGTAAGTGTGTGTGTATAGCGTGCATGTACTGTTCATTATAACACAAGTGTGTGTGTGTGTGTGTGTGTACGCTTGTTAAGCAAAAGAAGTCTCAGTAGAGAGGTTACAGATCCATTTTCTACCTCTTTGTCCTTATGTGTGTGCACGCGTAATTTCCTTCACACACACACTTTCACCTTTAAGCCCCTGCCCCCTCCCGGCTTCAGACACACACACACACTCTGCTCTATACAGAAACACTGCACTGTTGTGCTTCTTTTTAAAGGTAAAGTGCAGGTTCATTTGTTTGTTTGTTTTACTTTACAGCAGTGATTCTGTCAGTATGCGCTTACGCGAGTGTCTTTAGCGATGTTCCTTGCTAATTTTCCGACAAAACAGTCTTTCCTTGTGTGTGTGTGTGTGTGTGTGTCTTTGTGTAAAATTCAAATATGAGAGGAGAAAGGTTCATTGTGTAGGATGAGAAGGGGGAGGCTGGTTCCTCCTCTTACTTCACACACATACTGTTGGAATTTATTTTTACTTTTTTTAAAGGTAAAGTGCAGGTGAATTTGTTTTACTTTTACTGTACATTTTGTATTATTTATTATTATTTATATCTTATTTATTTATTTATTTATTTATGTGAGGCTGTGGAACGAATAATTTGAGTTTCCATTATTTCTTATGGAAAACCTTGCTTTAATTTACAAGTCTTTTGGAATATGAATTAATTATGCTTGTAATCTAAGGTTCCACTGTAATATTATTCATGACTTGAATGACTTGTTCTCTTCTTTTTTCTGTGTTTAATGGTGATTTACAAACCAACCAGGTGCATACTGCCATCTGCTGTATTGGAGGGTAAAAATACGCAAGCGTACCTGAGTACGGAAAAAAATAATAATGTGAACGCTAGCCAATGGGGGATTGGGGGAGGGGACCAATTATTTTGTCGTAAACCTCCAGGCTTTCATTCTAGCCAGTTTTTTAACACAGACGGTTTTGAAGTTTAACTGTAGTAGCTCTGGTTGCTCTGCCTAAACCTCGGTTAATCCATAAATGGTTAAATGGCCAGAATAAATGAATTCTTTTTCACCATTTCATAGTTTCCATAGCTTTGCATGTACTGCATTTAAAGTTATACTGGATTTTAAGGAAACTCATGATGAGTTATGATGATGACTTGGTTCCCCATTATGTAAATATAAAATTAAAATTAGGAGCTCACTTGAGAATTTTCATCTCTGGGAGGAATTGTATACGGGTATAATTTTACATAGTGATATGGAAATCCAAAACAATTGCAATAAACAATGCGGTAACGAGATCAATCCAGAGCTAAAGTTACTGTTGGTATGGAGTTTTGTATGTGCTCACGTGGGTTCCACTGCGTTCTCTACATCTAAATGTAAGTCTGCATCGACTCCTGTAAAGATCCCATCCAGGATGTTTACTTTAAGCTTATTGTTCTCGAAAAAAAGCTCTGGTTACTATTGGAGTGATTTTTTTAAAAGAAAAAAAAAAAACCCTGCTAGCACAAAAGTACAACATTAAAATAAATAAATCTTGTCATGTGTTTTAGCTTACAGTTGTATTCCAAAAGCTAGAAATTGGGTTTATGACAGTTATACATTAATTTATGCACAAAGATTTTCTTTGAGTTTTTCTTTTTCTGGGCTTCATCACACTCTCAGTTTGGATTCTATGTATCTAAAAATGGCTTATATGCATATCAGGCATACTTTCACATCTACATTTGTCGATTCCTGTGTGAATTGAAGCCAGAGTGGTCCAACATCATTATCACATAATTAATCTCCAAATCCTTTTTTAAAAAATGTGTTTGTTTATTTATTTATTTATTTATTTATTTATTTCAATTACACGACTGGGTCATCCCCATGACCTTCCATTTTATGGTTATAGATCTGAAGGCGGATAGCATGTGAGATCTGATATCTTCTCTTGAAGGTTTGATGAGGTTTCAGTTTTTTTTCTCGCTTCTCCAGATGTCTCCTGTGAGTGATGGAGCGTGATGCTAAAAGACTCCTGTCCCTGCCTGCCAGCGCCTGCACGCATGACACACAATCTGATAGCAATGGTGTGTCAGTCTGAAGCTGCCATTCCTGTGTGTGTAACATGAAATCTCTGGAAAGATGTATAGGCTGAAGTTCTAACCTTGTCTGAAGGCCAGAAAATGATTTTAGTTATTAAAGGTACTGTAGTCTGATGTTGGATGAAAGCCTTTCTTCGAAAAGCATCAACTGTAGACATAAGTATAGACATAACCTGTCTAGAATGATGAAAAGCAGTGGTCTTAACAACTGGAATCATATCTCTAATGAAAGGATGAGCATATATATATATATATATATATATATATATATATATATATATACTCAGCAAAAAAAAAAAACGTTCTCTGACTTTCAACTGTTTTTACTTTCAGTAAACTTAATGTGTAAATATTTGTATAAACACTAAAAGAGTCAACACCATAAGACATAAACTAAAAATGTTTCACAATGTGTCCCTGAATGAAGGGAGGCTCAAAATCAAAAGTACCAGTCAGTATCTGGTGTGGCCACCAGCTGCTTGAAGTACTGCAGTGCATCTCCTCCTCATGGACTGCCTATTGCGGACAGTCTGAGCACTGATGGAGGGATTGTGTGTTCCTGGTGTGACTCGGGCAGTTGTTGTGGCCATCCTGTACCTGTCACGCGGGTGTGATATTCGGATGTACCGATCCTGTGCAGGTGTTGTTACACGTGGTCTTCCACTGCGAGAATGATCAGCTGTCCTTCCTGTCTCCCTGTAGCGCTGTCTTAGGCGTCTCACGGTGCGGACATGGCGATTTATTGCCCTAGCCACATCAGCAGTCCTCATGCCTCCCTGCATGCCTAATGCACGTTCACGCAGATGAGCAGGGACCCTGGGCATCTTTCTTTGGGTGTTTTTCACAGTCGGTAGACAAGTCTCTTTAGTGTCCTGCGTTTTTAGAACTGTGACCTTAAAAGCCTACTTTCTGTAAGCTGTTAAGGTCTTAAGTCTTAACGACCATTCCACAGGTGCATGTTAATTAATTGATTATGGTTAATTGAACATGCATGGAAAACATTGTTTAATATAAAATGAATATATATATATATATAAAACCTGGTGGTGTGCTGTTATATGAAAATAGCCAATGATGCCAAGTTAAATATTTTCCTATAACAGCTCATTATACAGTGTTGTATTCTGCTTATACAACAGCAATTTGTGAACTGTTATAATTTCCCCCCGTGTTATCAGTTTTTCTTTATTAAAGAATGGCATTTTGTAGCCAGCATACCCTAATTTTTGGTCATCACAAATGCCACTAACACAACAGTACATCAATTAAATTCTATTTGTAAAGCACTTTTTAACAATTGGCGTTGTTGCAAAGCATCTTTACACAATTATAAGAACTATTTAAGTTTGTATACAATGTGAATGTGTATGAATCAAAATGGTCAGATAGTCCCTGATGAGCAAGCCGAGGGCGACAGTGGCAAGAAAAAACTCCCTGAGATGGTAATAGGAAGAAACCCTGGGAGGAACCAGACTCAACAGGGACCCCATCCTCATTTGGGTAAAACAAAGAGCAAGAATTGATCTGCATTCATACTGTGTGTTGGGTGGCAGGCAGATCAGCATAACAGTTGATGTTAATTGATGTTTGGACTCGGAAATTCCAGTCCTGAATTATCGAGCAACTGCAGCCGAGTCAAGTCCTCAGAGAAACAGTTGTCAACATCACTTGAGCCCAGAACCGTCTTCATGTTAGAGTGAAACCGTCCCCAGACACCAGACGCATCCCAAAGAGACACACAGGGCATCCATGTGACGAGATCTCCAACCAGAAGCGGACTTTAAGACAACAATAATACCAAACTGATGGCCTGAGCAGATCTCTGGACCACTAGGAAACATGCCAGTGAAAACCACTGGACAACAGCAATTTACTATAATCTAAATTGGAAAGCATATGGATGTGATGCAGTTTGGACACTGTGCCAAAACCTAAATACAGTACAGTCATTTGGTAACTGAGATGCACCTCATGGTATTTCAGAAAGAAGATTAAATAGAGAGATTATATTGCAACACTAAAAGATGCATGACATGAGATACACTTGCAGTGTGCGGGAAGCTGTTGTGAAACTTGGGACAATGGATCTGGTCGAACGTTGTGGGAGTAATTGATCGACTTAAATGCTTTAAATAGAGATAACATTTTTATAGTTTTAAGGTTGTATTTGGAATGTTTTCAGCATTATCTCTACGTCCTTGAATAAAAGTCATTCTAACTTTTAAAAGCAACCTTGGTGAACATCATTGACGCCTTTACACTTTACCACATTACAATGCTCAATCTTAGGGTTCCTGTTGGGCGTATTTTAAAAAATCCATCTGTTTTGCAACTGCTCTGATAAAGTAATTTCCTGTTTTTGCTTACATTATAACAGTGATTTCCTGACTTTCCCTTGAAAGTTCAAAGACTCAAATAAATAAATGACATCATGTAAACAATAAACTGCAACATACTCTGCTTTAAAGGCCTTTCCCTTTAGGAAGATTCAAGAATCCTACCCCTACGTATTCTTCCGTGTATTTTTGCTGTACTGTATGTAATGTAATTATCTACCACCAAATGGGATTAAGACATGTCCATGGCACGACTGAGCAAAGTGCAACACAGGAACAGCCTAGGTTTAGAGGATCATTAAGCCAAGCCAGGCTTCTCCCACATGGGACTTGTGGTCTGAGTTAGCCAGATGTTCATTCTGAATGACATTTATTTTAAGTGACTAAAACATTAACAAAGTACACAGGGCAATTAGAGAGTGAAATGATCCACTCATATTTAAAATTGCTGTTGTTGCTGTGGCTGATGTAGCTTCCCCTATTACTTTTCAGTTCACTGTTTTTGAGTCATAGGTGCTTATTAGCTCTTTGTGTAGTTAAAACTAGGACTGTGCTATCATGGATCATGTGCTATCATTGACTATGATATTGGAGGCAGCACATCAGAGTCAGAGGAGTGATGAGTTTTTTTGCGTAGATGACAGTCAGGATGAGTGTAAATACTTTATGCATTGAGCAGTTGCAGTTGATTGGTAACTAATTTGAGAATTGATTATTGATTGAATCATGCACTGATTTAGGTCATAGCCAGAGGAAAGTTGAAATTGTGCAATATAGTACACCTCCAGGAAGTTGAGGTCTGCTTATCTGGGAAATAATTTAACAATGCTTTTAAAACAAAATTGTAAAAAAAAAAAATAGACAATTTTCACAATAGATTTGCATTATTAAAGTAAACAAATATATTATTGAGCATGATAAAATAATCCAATTACACTTTTCTTACTTCTTACTTTTAACCTGACAACAGATATTAATCTATTAATAAAATGTATTATAAATTGTAAATCTATGAAAATTTATTAATACATTAAGAATTAATCATTAATTTTTAATTATTAATGTAATTACTAATTCACTTATAAATTGTTTACTATTGAACATTGTACAATTGACTTAGGTAAGTCCAATGTTAAAAGCCATGCCAATATTAGAGTATAAAAAAGGAAAAAATGATCTCCGATTACAAACATTTAGGATGTTTTTTCCAATCACATTTCTTCCTCAAAGATGATGGTTCATCACTATCCTTCCAGATTTTAACATTGCATTGGGTTCTTAAACAAATTTTAGTAGTTTCAGAAATCTCCTTAGTTGTTTTCTTCGCTTTATGCTGGAGATACAAAGCAAAGAAAACAACTATGGTATATACACTCACCTAAGGGATTATTAGGAACACCTGTTCAATTTCTGATTAATGCAATTATCTAATCAACCAATCACATGACAGTTGCTTCAATGCATTTAGGGGTGTGGTCCTGGTCAAGACAATCTCCTGAACTCCAAACTGAATGTCAGAATGGGAAAGAAAGGTGATTTAAGCAATTTTGAGCGTGGCATGGTTGTTGGTGCCAGACGGGCTGGTCTGAGTATTTCACAATCTGCTCAGTTACTGGGATTTTCACGCACAACCATTTCTAGGGTTTACAAAGAATGGTGTGAAAAGGGAAAAACATTCAGTATGCGGTAGTCCTGTGGGCGAAAATGCATGCACAACCTTGAGGCGGATGGGCTACAACAGCAGAAGACCCCGCCGGGTACCACTCATCTCCACTACAAATAGGAAAAAGAGGCTACAATTTGCACAAGCTCGCCAAAATTGGACAGTTGAAGACTGAAAAAATGTTGCCTGGTGAGTCTCAATTTCTGTTTAATGGTAGAGTCAGAATTTGGTGTAAACAGAATGAGAACATGGATCCATCATGCTTTGTTACCACTGTGCAGCCTGGTGGTGGTGGTGGTGGTGTAATGGTGTGGGGCATGTTTTCTTGGCACACTTTAGGCTCCTCAGTGCCATTTGGGCATCGTTTAAATGCCACGGGCTACCTGAGCATTGTTTCTGACCATGCCCATCCCTTTATGACCACCATGTACCCATCCTCTGATGGTTATGCACCATGTCACAAAGCTTGAATCATTTTAAATTGGTTTCTTAAACTTGACAATGAGTTCACTGTACTAAAATGGCCCCCACAGTCACCAGATCTCAACCCAATAGAGCATCTTTGGGATGTGGTGGAACGGGAGCTTTGTGCCCTGGATGTGCATCCCACAAATCTCCATCAACTGCAAGATGCTATCCTATCAATATGGGCCAACATTTCTAAAGAATACTTTCAGCACCTTGACTCAATCTTTTAGGTGAGTGTGTGTGTGTATATATATATATATATATATATATCGTAGCGTTTTTCACTGCTACGAAGGGACTTGGAGAGACGAGTGAGCTTCCTTGCTGCCCAATGCAAATGGCTGGGGGTATTTTATTTATCATGGCACGAAACAGCATAAACCACACAGTCAACAAACACACATCAACAGGACACACTTCTAACCCACACACACACACCCTGGCGCTGGCGTTGTGAACGCCGGAGTCTTTTTGCGGGAGAAGGAGGGCCGCTACCCTCTCCCTGAGGCGGACCGTCCTCCACAGAGTTCGAGGTCTCGCTGGCGTTGGGCTGGTAGGGTGCGAGACGGTCCAGGTGGAGCACGACTACTCGCGACCGCCCCCCGTCAACCTCACGCGGTAGACTACATCAGAGAGCTGGGCGATTACGGTACAGGGGCCCACCCAGTGAGACATGACCTAAGGCGAGAGCCCCCTTTTCCTTCCGGGGGAATACACCCAACCCTGCTCCCCAGTAGCAAAGTCTCGCCCTCGGCTGTGAGTGTCAAACACACGGCGCTGCTTAACACACTGGCTGTGATCGCTGTGTAACTGCTCCGGGGCGCCAAATCGGCTGAACACCTCATCCACCAGCACTCGGGCGGTGGTGGAAGCGCTCTGGTCAGGCACAGCAAACGCCTCCGGCCACTTGGTGAAGTACTCCATGGCCACTAGCACATACCGGTTCCCGCGATCGGAAATGGGAAACGGCCCGAGAATGTCCACGCCCATACGCTCCATAGGTGCCCCCACCCGAAAGTCTTGCAGGGGTGCTCGCGAGCGCTAGGTAGGGCCCTTCTTTGCCACGCAGACATCGCATCTGTGAACAAAGAGTTCACTATCAGTGTGGCAGCCCGGCCAGTAGAAACGAGCGTGCAACCGCCGCAGCGTTTTGGTGACTCCAACGTGTCCCGCACCCGCATGCCCATGAACCATCCATAACACACATGCCCGCAGAGTCCGCGGCACCAGCGGCTGAAAAGATTTGCCAGTGCCGCAAGGCCGTTCCCAGTAGAGTAAGCCCCCCCGCAATGCTAGTCGATTAAACTGCGAGTGGAGAGCTTTTTCACTTGTCCCAGGTGAGCAACCACGGCATAATCCGGTTTCTGGCCCGCGTTAACCCAACCGCTGCAGCGCCGGATCCTCCTCCTGCTCGGCAATGAGCTGATCACAGTCCATCTGCGGCACAGGCGGAATGACTACAGGCAATGATTTAGGCGACGCAGTAACTCGGCTGCACGCCAGCTCGGACGGCTGATTACCGACGTGGGCTCCGGAGGACTGCGCAGGGAGAATGTTCTGACTCTCTTTGCTACACGGCCGGCGGGATAAAGCATCGGCGTTAGCATGCAGTTTTCCCGCTTGGTGCTGAACGGTAAAATCATAGTCCTGCAACCACTCGAGCCAGCGCGCTAACTGCCCCTCGGGCTCTTTAAAACTAAGTAGCCACACCAGCGAAGCGTGATCGGTCCGCAGCGATAAGGATTGCTCATATAAATACGGCCTAAAATGTTTAAGGGCCGCGACGACCGCTAACAGCTCGCGCCGCGTGACGCAGAAATTTTTCTCCGGTCCAGACAACGCGCGGCTGAAGTGGGCGATAGCACGCTCTTTACCCTCGGAAACCTAAGATAGGACAGCCCCTAGCCCTACATCGCTTGCGTCCGTGTCGAGGATAAACATACGAGACGCGTCAGGATATCCGAGAACGTGCGACGTGACCAGAGCTTCCCGTAACTGAGTGAAAGCGCGCGCGTGCACCCTGTCCCAGCGAAACGTCTGATTCTTTCTTTTGAGCCCGTGCAGCGGACTACCGATCATGGCAAAATCCTTCACGAACCGACGATAGTACGAGGCTAACCCGAGGAAGGTGCGTAGCTGCGACACAATCAACGGTTCAGCCCAATTCTGTACCGCAGCAATTTTGGCTGGATCGGTGGCAATCCCTTGAGCGCTAATCACGTGTCCCAGAAACACGGTCTCTTGCCGCAACAGCTGGCACTTTTTCAGATTGAGACGCAAATTCGCCTGCCGGATAGCCAAAAATACCTCCCGTAGGTTAGCTAGCGCGACCTCAAACTCCTGGCCGTGCACCAATAAATTGTCCAGGTAGACGACACAACGGTTGCGAGGAATATCGGCCAACACTTTCTCCATCAACCGCTCAAACGTAGCTGGAGTGTTACATAGCCCGATCAAGAACGCGGTTTTAGGTCGTGCTTCCGGGGCGAGCTCTACTTGCCAGTACCCGCTACGCAGATCTAACGAGCTAAACCACGCCGAGCGCGCAACGTGTTCCAGCGCATCATCTATTCGCGGCAACGGATAAGAATCTTTGCGCGTTACCTCGTTCAACCGCCGGTAATCGATACAAAACCGCCACGATTCGTCCTTTTTATGCACCAACACAACCGGTGAAGACCACGGTCCGGAGGCTGGCTCTATGATGCTCGAGTCGGCCATCTCACGCAGCTTCTGCTCGGCGATAGCTCGTTTAGCTAAGGGAAGGCGTCTCGGATGTAACCTAACAGGAGCTGCGTTACCCGTCGTGTGCTGCACCAAATTAGTATGTGTGCACTCGCGAAATGTCCGCGAACTCATGTAAAAGGGACTTCATTGTGTCGGTCTGTGTCTGACTTAGCCCCACGCTGCTACGCTGCATAAGCTCGGCCATTATTTTCGCTTGGTCTGCTACCGGATTTTTACATGGCGCGTCCACCGGAAGTTCCGCCCCCCTGGTGCGCGCTACTAACACGTCCGGCTGCGCTTTGGGAAATAGCAACCTGGCTAACCCGAAGTTACTACGTAACCATCCGTCAGCGAGATTTAGTACCGCACCCCACCTTTCCAAAATGTCCAACCCCAAGATACAATCATCCTTAATGTCTGCCACAAACAATGGATGAGAAAGACTGATTGCACCTTCTTGTATCCGCACTGTGCGACAGGCCCGTATCTCCAAATAGCTCCCCAACACAGTGCGAATGGTCAAGGCTGGGGCCGGCAGCATACAACCGCGCTCGCCCTGTTCTAATACTCCCCAGCGCAGCAGCGAAATTGTAGAGCCGGTGTCCACGAGCGCCCGTAGCGAAACGTTGTCCAGGCCACAGTTCAAGTAAACGCCCGCGCGATTTCCTACACATCCTGACCGGAAGTTGGGCCCAGCAGTTGGGGAAACAGAGACGGCTGTTGGAGGCGGCTTCCCCGCAGCTAGTTGTAACGGCTGCTTGGGTACGCTGTCCTCAGGCCTGAGAACGTTGCAGCGGTAGTCCGGCGGTCCTTGGCCTCGACGTCGTCCCAGAATCTCGGATGCTGAGTCGAGGCCTAGCCGCGACGGGTAGCCCTGTCCCCGGCTAGGTTCACCTACCGAGCGGCCCAGAGTCACCCGCTCCGAACCGGAAGTGGAGCGACTCCCGCAACTTCCCTCAGTCCTTTCTCTCATCCGCCTGGAGGTCTTCCAACGCCCGGAGCGCTTCGCCCTCTAGCGAGAGGGCCACCCAGACGGCTGTTTCCACCGGGGACCAGCCCGCGAAGTCGGCGTCTAGCTCCACCTGGGCGATGAACGCGTGGGGCTTGACAGCGCTATTGTAGGACGGCAGGTGCAGCTGCAGGTCGCCTCGCCAGCTGACGGCGCACGGAGCTGTAGCTTGCTCCGGGGTGCGCTCTAACCCGTTACTCTCCATCCCACTTCTAACAACACACCTACCATGCATAAGACCTGAGTTTGGTTCCCACTTGATGATGGGTGTTAATCCCAAACACACACACACACACACACACACAAAAAGGGAAGGTTGTGTCAGGAAAGGCATCTGGAGTGAAACCTGTGCCAAGTTGTTGTTTGGATCAGATGTTCCACTGTGGTGAGAGAGATTTACCACCAGATTCATAAGTTCCTTCTTTAAATCCTCTTTGTTCAGCTTGTTTTTTAATCGTCCCCGAGTGTGCTCATTTTCCTGATTAAATGATAATATATACTGCTGTAAAAGCCTCTTTTACGTCTTGATGGCCTGCTGATTTTCAGGTTAAACACTGAGGCTTGGAAGGTTGCAATCCAAATCAACCCCCATTACTCCTTAAACATTGAACACCCTTGTAAATTTAGATATTCATTTTGCTATTTGAGCTGTAAAGAAATTGAAGGTGAAAAATGGCAGCTTTATTTTTCTGAAATGGCAACACTGGAAAGCAGTAAACTGGAAGTTACAGTCCACTGGTCCATAAACTCTTAAGACTTGATATGTGAATTAGTTCTACTGGAGTTTTTTTTTTTCTCCTTTCCTGGAAACTCAGTTAAGCTGCTATATTGTTTGACATCCATAGAGACAACCTAAAAACATTTATTGCTTTATTTTATTTATTTTTATTGCTTGTAAAAGTTTAACGCAGAACTCCAGTCTTTCCACTTACTTTCATATTTTCTCAACTTGGTTGAAAAGAAAGCGCACTGTAAGGTAGGGGTTGCATATTAATCATCTGCAGGGATGATAACTGTTAATTGAAGTGCGGTTTGGCAAGATCTTTTCTGCACAAATAAAAAAATAGAGATTTCCTGAAACAAATTTCGCTTTAACTACTTTGATTTAATAGTTGTCGTAAAAATACCTAACTGTGTATATCAAATGACATTAATTTACTTTAACATTTTTTTAAGACTGCACCATTAGAGTAATGTGTTTGGTTCAGATCCTAATCTAACACAGCTGATAAACCATTCAAGGCTTTAACATCTGAAAACTAAAGCAGGTGTGATGAATTTGGTGTGAAACGCTTCAGGAGTGAAGCTGGCCAGGTTTATGGCTTCCCTTTCTGATTCATCTCATTTAATGTCTAGTTTTACCTCAGACCTTTAGGTTTTCTGCTCCCCTGGTGTCCAGCTAATGACCATGCCCGTGCTAACCAACATATTATTAAGGTTGACACTTGGTGATTGTGTTAATTGGGGACCTGTTAAAGGTCAACCCTGTCTCTGGGTGTATGGTATTCCTGTGGTGACTGGGCAACAGACACATATCAGCTTTTTCTTTATTTTTTTGCTGTATGGAGAAAACTTTAAAAGTATCTGTGGTATTTTAAGGATTTTTATGAAGCACATATTCAGCAGAGCTCATGTATGAGGTCTTTTATTTTGTGTGTGTATGTTACCAGAGGTATGAAAATAACAATTTATGCCAATGTGGTTGATGTGTATTAGTTTAGCTAATATGTTATAGCTAATATATTTAGCTAATATGTTTCATGACTGTTATGAAATTTGAAAATCTTAAATTTCCACTCACATTTTCAAAAACAACAACAAACAAACTAAACACAATCACTCAATTTTTATATAATCATGTTGTTTTTGTTTTCTGACTTTCTAGCATCAGGTAGATTCAAGAAGTTTTATCTCAGTTAAACACCTAACAAATCTACACTTTCACAAACATGACTGCAACAATGAGACCTAACAACATTTAGAGTAATCTATCAGATGCTATGCACACTTTTGTATTTTTATTAGCTTTTGTAAATATTAGCATTCAGCTAGTTTGTACCACTAGAATTATGATGCTAGCTAATGTTTGCACCCCCCCAAAAAAAACAACAACAACAACAACTTGTTGCTGATTAGCCTTAGCTAATCCTAGGTGCTTAAGTAACGTTAATGAAAATCATTGTGTGATTTTGAGTCATCTCCTTTTGTAAATCTTTCTTGTACTGTTATTTTCATACACGTTTAAACTAAGTTTTTACAGTGGTACAAATTTAATCCATTCTGGAGGCGATTTTTTTTATTTTGGTTGAAATTTTGTTTTAATGTAAATGCAGATAATCTATTTAAGCTACCCAAACATATTACCAATTTCCAACACTATAATCATCGTTTTTGCATATAAAAACAATCAAAAAAATTTACATGTAAACGAGACATGTAAATAAGGTAAAATATGAAATAAATAGACAATAACCCTCACTTAACCTTAATTTATGATTTCTCCTGGCTGCTTTAAAAACAAAACTCCTTTACTTTAACTTGAGTAAAGTATTTAAAGCTGTATTCTAACTTTTATGAAGATAAGTACTTCACTAGTAGTTGTACTTCTAGTTTTGCATTAATTTTTCTAGCACTCAAATAATAAATAATATAAATCTTCCAAAATTATTAATATAAAAAAAAATCAAAGCAATACATTTCCTGAAATTAATATGGAGGCTGTCTTATGCAGATTTCTCACATGCAGATATAAATTTATAAATTCTCTTTTTGTAAATTAGTGCACAGGTGTAGCACTCAAGCTGGCATTAATCTTGGCCTTGGGGTTTCAGCTGCTGGAATCATGTCTGTATGAACGTGTTTTTATTTGTGGTTTCTAGTGAACATGGCCTTGTGCGAACATGACCATGCTGCTTGACATGTCATGACAAATCTCTGTCTTACTCCTCACAGCTGTTACTCTATGCATGCATCTAGTACTCTTTGGAAAAGAATGGGTGGGGGATTAAGAAAGAGATGTATTGTGTGCCTGAGCGAGACAGAGATGATCACAGAGTTGCTGTCGGCTTTTTAATACTATGCACTTGTATGAGAGAAGACCTCACTCCTCCTATTTGCCAGTTTGTTTTGGGAATTATTTAGTGCCAGGGTGTGGAGATTGAGGTCAGTGACTTTCGAGCAGGCTGTGTTTGATTAGTCCGTTTTGTCTCCTGTTGTCCCCGACGAACCTGAGCACAGCCATCATTCATGCAGATTAATGAGAGCTCATGAAGACAAACAGCATTAATAAAGCTGAATTATGCATTCGAGCGGCTGTCAGCTCAGGCCATGGCTGGCTGGAGTGTAGAAAGGACACACACATTAAAAAAAAAAAAATAAAAAAAAAAAAAACATGTTCGGTAAACGAAACTGCTCTCACTTACTCAGCCAATCTTTCTCCTCTGATGTGTTCTACTGGAGAGCTTTCACACCTGTTGCTAGTCTGGTTGCCAATTTTGAACCAGAGTGAAATTTCATGCTAAACTCTGTATATTTGAAAGTCTAATGTTTTTAATTAAATGCTGTTAAGATTTTGGTGTGGTTTCTTTGAACAACTCAACTGTGGTTTGACTACAGTGAGAAACTGACTTGACCCTGAATCCACCCAGTTGCTGCAAGTGAACCAAACATGGAATGTGTTTTGGGTTGCGGATGAGATTTTTTGTAGATGTGACCTATTAACTTAAATGCTAAGCTGAAATTCTGTGGAAATATGATTTGTTTCTGAGATTTGGCATGGCAGTGAGAACAAAGTGGATAATGTTGAAACACAAATTGTATGAAGCTAGCTTTCCCTATAATTATCTAATAAATTATTGAGAGTTTTTATGTTAATGTGGACAGAAAACAATAGCAGTGATGATGCATAATGGTATTAATCCAGTTAGTTAGAATGATCCATATGTTTTCCATTTACATAAAATACATGGTCAAAAAAAGAAAGCTAAATAAAACAGTAGCTATTTTCTATTTTATTCTTAATTATGTCAATCCGTCCATCTAGGGACCTCTGTAGTCCTACTAGGGACCGTGGAGGCCAGTGGTGACCATTGTATTTTATTTACATTTGTACGACCGTAGAAGGACCTCTTCTCAACATTTACACACACATGTACACACTACGGGAATGCCAATTAGGCTAATCTGCATGTCTTTGGACTGTGGGAGGAAACTGGAGTACCCAGAGGAAACCCACCAAGCATGGGTTGAACATGCAAACTCCATGCACACAAACCTGATGTGGAAATCATAGTGCAAACCATTAAGCCACCCTGTCACCTCAATTATATCCAGTCTGTTATTAAGTGCAATTATTTGTTAGTTTTTGATAAACAGATTTATGGATCCTGTGAGGGGTGTTAAAAGTCAAGCCAGGACTCGTGAAGAAATTTCTCACGAAATTGAGCATAAAACTGTTCATAAAATAAACAAGGGGCAGGGAAATTGCCTGTTTTACCGCCCCATGCTGTAATCGGCCATGCGGTGGAAAAGTGATGTAACCATGTCTGTGTTGGGGTCTGTTACCATGCTCGCCACACGTCAGTGTAAAAACATACACATACACACATCTGGTCTGCATTTCTGTGTGACTGAACCTGAAGTTGAAAAATAGCTTTTTAGTGTAAATAAAGCTGCTGTTTATTTCTTAAAAAGCCGGGCTTAATTGTGTAACTCATCCTGCCGAGAGCTGCATAGACCTGTGTATTTGAATGTTATTTTTACCTACATTAGCTGTCCAGGAGAAATAGAAATAGCTCTGCTGGGACTAAATACCTCACACAGGCTTCATAAAGTTTCAAGTGTTTTTACAGAGTGATCATGTTATTGTTTCTTCTTCGCTGCAAGGATGGTCAGCACCTTGTGAGGGTTTAAAATAAGTAACCAAATAGAGAGAGAGAGAGAGAGACTGTGAGAGAGAATGAATGGGGGAACAGGGTGATAATGGAGTTTCCTTGTTCTGGTTCTCACACTGTCTTTAGGGCTGAACTATGACAGATGCGCTGAAGTATTTAAACCACTTTCGGGGCTGAATGCTGTCTGGTCATGGCGCCAGCTACTGTGATGACAGATGTACAGTAATGAAACTGGATTTGAAGTGGAAACTCCCTCAAGACCTGATTCTGGTGCCATGGCCAGGTGGTACATAGTGTGTGTGTGAGAGAAATATATGAAATGTCTGACATGATAGCTTATTATATCTTGAGGATTACATACTGAAGGAAAAAGAAGAATATTATCGCATTTCCATTTTCATGTGACTGAGTAGATCCTTCTGCAGCCTCCAACTCTGTAGATGTTTATGTCAGTGAGGTGCTTGGCTCATACAGAGAGGGACAGATGCCACAATACAAACTCATTCGCTCCTTATAAACAGTATGTGAAGCCTTGTTCAACATTATGCAACATTTAAATCTTTTGTTCAGTAAAATGAAAAATCTGTTTTAAAAATACACAACCTACTGTATCAATGTAGCACAAATCAGCAAAAAAGCCAATGTCGGCCATGATAGAAAGGTACCAGAACACCCAGTGCAGCACACTCCACTGTGCATGGGGCTGCAGCAGGCAAATACACTAAGGCCACTGATTCGGCCTACAAACTCCCCAGATCCCAATCCAATTTAGCAGCCATGGGATGCACAGGACAAATAAGTATGATTCATGGAGGACCCACCCCCCCCAACCCAAAACACCCAAAGGATCTACTGCCAACATCCTGGTGCCAGACACACCCCAGAAGGCCTCCTGACCATGCTCAGATAGACCAGAGATGCCCCATGGGCACATTAAAAAAAAAAATTTTTATTCTTTTACTATTTTACAGTGATGATGAAGAGATAAACTTATGAAATTATGCAGTAACTCAGAACAGTATTAAAAAAAAAAAAAAAATTTTTGAAATTCTTAAAAGGATTTCTGATGTAGCTTCAAACAGTCAAAGAATTTTCTTAACTAACTTTATAGAAGCTTTTCTTAGCAAAATGACATTTGTTTTGGAATAGTAAAGGCACTTCTAACGGAGTGGGGGAAATAGATGAGAGAAAAAACATTATTTAACCACAGAAGAGAAATGAGAAATAAGAAGAGCAGGAAATAATACATTATTGGCTTTAATGAGTTAAAGAAAAAGTGCTGTGGTGGACTGGCCTTTCATCTAGGGTGTACTCTGGCTCACCCTGCAGAACACCCCACAGTGTGTAGAGATTTGCTCTGATTTATGTAAATGAATAGACACTAAGCTTTATCTTGCACTTCCCTTATAACAACTTAATTTTTAACCGTAATTAGTACCCATTTACTGTTTAACTATGATTTCACCATACCTTGTAATATATGACCTTTTATTGAATGGATGTAAAACCATGACCATATATATATATATATTTATATATATACACACACACACACACACACCCACTACCGTTTAAAAGCTTGGGGTCACTTTCTAACTCCATGATCGTTCCTGATTTTTATTTCTTTCTACATTGTAAAGAAATGCCGAAGGCGTCCAAAAAATGCATTAATTTCCTTTGAACAGTTAATAGTGAAATGTGTCTTCTACTTATGTTCTGTAAGGACTTCATAACGCCTCGAATCTGAGGTGCTGTTAATTGGTCGTTTTTCAGGCTGATAACTCTAAATGAACTTTCCGTCTGGGGCAGAGGTAGGTTTTGGTCTTGCCCTCCTGGGATGGCCTTCATGAGAGCCAGTTTCATTATGATGCTTGACGGGTTTTGCAAATGCACTTGACAATACTGTTCTTGCAAGAACTATTACAGAAAGGCTGACCTCTGTGTCTTAAAATAACAACTAACAAGTATTGTTGTAGAATGTAGAAAATAAATTACTAAACAAAAACAAAGAAATTTGCAAGTGACCCCAAATTTTTGAACGGTAGTGTATGTATGTATGTATGTATATATATATATATATATATATATATATATATATATATATATATATATAGATAGATATGTGTGTGTGGCAGTCTCTCACTGTGTTTTCGAAGCCTTTTTGGAGCAAGAGCACGCGTTGTAGATAGAGCCAGATGGCCCATTAGTGATTGACACTCGTCCACAAACTGATATTATTTGAAGTGCAACTTAAAGCCTCGTATCAGCTGTTGTATCAAAGTGACAGACACAGCATACTTAATGCCAAATATATAAAATACTGAGTTGTAGTCTCATCTTTGCCAATATATAGATTTTTTTTCCACTGCTGGCTGAAGATTTTAGAGGTTTGTGTCATGACTGACAGAGCTTGCTAGCTGACAAGTTTCATCATTTTATTCCATGTAATGTAAGTATTAAGAGCTAATGTAAAAAACAAAATGAAAATATATACTGCTAAACAGTAGTCAACATATATGCTTGATCTTTGAGGGGGAAAAATCATCCTATGAAAAAATCTTTCGCTCTTCTGGTAAAGTTCATGTACAAAGGAATGACTTGAATGTTAAAAGGTTTGACGTAATGTCGGCATAAATTAAATCATATTGTAGATTATGATGTCAAAAATATGCTATACACATTTTTGGACCATAACTGTAATATTTACACATAGTAACTTCTGCTGTGCCAATTTACCTGTTATTGTACCTCCTTAAGGTTAATACACAATACTTAGTTACACCATGGTATTTATTATCTCGCACAGTGGCTATTAAGGATTAGCAGGTATTTAATAAGTTACGGACTATACCACACCATGCCAGTAGCATGTACTGACATTTCTAATTTGGTAAAAAATGTACATGAAAAGGTTAGCGCTACCATCAGTCCTGTGTCATGCCAATAGTAAAGCATTCTAAGACCATTCATGAGTAGAGTTGCTACTTAGCCAAGGGAGAGGGCTCACTCATTATTTTACCTAAGAATGAAGAATGCATCCAGAGAAACTCCTCCCAACCATCCAAGAACAGTTTGGTGATGAACAAAGCCTTTTCCAGCATAATGGTTCACCTTGGCATAAGGCAAAAGTAATAACTAAGTGACTCGGGGAACAAAACATCGAAATTTTGTCTATGGCCAGGAAACATTCCAGAACTTAATTAAATTGAATACTTGTGGTCATTCTTTAAGTGGCGGGTGGACAAACAAAAACCCACAAATTCTGACAAAATCTAAGCATTGATTATTCAATAATGAGTCGTAATGTGGATACGAAGTTGATTGACAGCATGCCAGGATGAATTGTAGTGGTCTTGAAAAGGAAGGGTTAACACTACAAATATTGACTCTTTGCATAGATTCAATGTAATTGTCAATAAAAGCCTTTGACATTTATGAAATTATATGTAATTTTACTTCTACAATATAACATCTGACTGAAAGATCCAAAAACACTGTAGCAGCAGATTTTGTCAAAATTAATATTTGTCATTCTCAAAACTTTTGGCCTTGGCAATATCCTATTAGATACTTCCTGAACTTTGGTATTTACCAAAGTACTGTGGGTACATACCATAATGTCTGAAGTACATCAACAACAACAACGTTAGTACACACTATAGTAAAAATCCTGCTTTGGGGTTTGTTTTTAATTTAGAGCAATTTAGAGCAGAACGAGATATTGTTTTGCCTCTTGTGCTGGTAAAAAATACCTTTATGAGACTCCCAGTCACCAAATCAATCAGCCCCATTCAAAAAATTATTTATCATTGAATAGCTTCTTTAAAATGCATTTATTGTTAGGAAAAAAATATCAGGGGAAATATTAAAGCAAACTGAACGGGGCCTCAGAGGCATTTTTTCTTCACTTTTTAAACCCCGCCACATCATCAAACATACTGGCTTTGGTATAAAGCCATTATGAAGAAAAATGAAGCTTGGAAAGAAGTAGGAGAGATTGCTGGTGTCTCTTGAGAGTACAAAGTAAAATCCCTAATGTTGATTTAACACTTTCAGAGTTTGAGTCTAACTGGGCTCATATAAACAGTGCTGGGTGTTAATTCAACATTTGGGAATTTGCTTTGTATTTGTGCTGCTAATCTGCTAAGAAGGCAAGCAATGTTTTTTTTTACACTAATTAATCATATAATAGTTTTGTTTAATCAATTAGACTAAGATATATTAACAAGTAAAGGCATACTGTATGGTGGTGCGTCTTTTACAAAAAATAACTAGTTTTCAAGTGTTAAGTACTGCTGTTGCTAGGAGACACTGCTGTATGACTGGACACACCCACAGTGTTCTTTTTAGTTTGTTACAGTATCCAATTCTCAAACGGAAAAAAACAAACAAACGAAGAAAAAGAAGATATGTGAGTATATTACAAGGCTGAGGTCTGCAGCTGGAAGCCTGGAAAGGTTTAACGTCTCCTCCCCATTTTGTCCTCATTCTTCAACTTTGTTCGAATAAGCACTTTTACCTCCCCTTCATGCACCTTTAATATATTCTTGACATGTGCTGAAACAAATGTAAATCAAACAGCGAGACAAATATTTATTGAGCGTTGTGTAAAAAATACATTTGAATAATTGAAATAATATCATTCCATATATACTTAACCTTACTGCACACATTTTACTGAGAAATGATCTGTTTGTCATTATGTCCTAAACTATTGCTAAAAAATGGTTTTCCATTTTTTATGGCGACCCTGTTAATTAATGAATTAAGTAAGTTTTTCAGAAATGATTTCAGAATGTAATGTGAATTTAATGACTCTTTCATAACTATGGTTTGTGATTTCTCCTTTATGTGAAATTTGTGATTCCTGCGGATGCTTGGAACTTCTGGATAATTATACGTGGAATGAGCAAATATAATTAAAATATCAACTATATTTATTCACCTATCACAGCTGCTCGTTGTTGAGCTCGTTGAGGGTCCCCTTAGTGTCATGTATGGAGGTTGAGGCTTTTCATATTCTATTAACAAAAGACAACACATCTAACCACGCAAGTACCTATCAAGAAAAGTGTTTTGTTGTCCAAATGCCCACCATTAGATTAATTAAAAGAAAAGAAAGTAGACCTTTGGGAGACTGTGTGAGATTTTAGATAATCCTGGAATAGTTTATCTATGTTCCATAGAAAGATGTCTACCTCCTGAGGTCATGCTGACACCTGAAGAGAGAAAGGTTTAGGACTAACTGAGCAGAAATACAGTGTAAATGTGCTCTGAGAACTCCACACCACCCAAAAAGATCTTATAAAGTACCCAGACAAATCTGAATGACTAAAAACATTGTCAAACACTTTCAAGAAATACATTTTTCACGAACAAACATAACATCTGGCCTCTTGGCCTTCTCCCTCTTCTCCTTTCCAAGAGTCTACTCTGACGTGTTAAGAAGAACACTGGAGAGGAAAGAGCCCTCCTTTCGTTCTTCTTTCTCGTGTAAGGGCTGACAGTCGACTACGGAAACAAACACAGGAAGTTTACACCCAAATCATTTTTATCAGCTTCTTAACACCTCTTATATCGTCGCGTCACACATTAAGACATTACCTTGCACTTATATGGTCTTTAATTAAACTAGGCTCTGCATTTACAACTAAACCCAATGCTAGCAGTAGGTTATCACAGATTAACCTAACTAGCATGCTAACGGTATAGCAGCTAAGTTAACATTTAAAAAACACACAGAAAATAAACATTTAATGTAAAACAGTAAATAATATTAACTGCTGCTACTACTACTACTACTACTAATAGAATAACCGAGTTAGGATAACAGCTACTGCATAAGTACAGTACAGGACTGCAGGACTTCAGTGCAGGATAACTGCAATTTACCTTGATATAGGGCTATTTTAGCAATGAACTGTTCAATAACTGTAACAATTGCATTGTACTTCACAAAAACCGTGGTATGATGATGAATACAGAATAAATAACTGAAGAAAAAAAAACAATCTCGCATGTTCTCCTTTCTACAGCAATAAATGTCATATTGACCTAAGCTTTCATGACAATTTTTTTTCATCCTTTCATGCAGTTTTTATCCCAGAAACGGCAATTATTTTTTTGTAAGTACTCTTAACTTGTATTGCAAATATGCTAACAAAGATACTACTAAGTCTGGCAGGTTACCTACTTCAAAGCAACCAAATTTTATGAATTTTTATTCAAATATTAGGAAACATTTCAAATATATGGTTTAATTGTGTATTGGATTGAACTACAAATGCAGACTTGGGCTAGACTTCAAAGGTACCTCATGCAACATGGACCAGCATAAAGCACTTATTAAAGATGAATGAGTAAACAAAAGTGTTCCAGTATTTTTGATCTGAAATCTCCTGCTGGAGATAAAAAAAAACAACAACTGTAATTCAAAATATGAACCATGAAGGTAACTTTAGTCCCATTTTTTTCCACCTCCTTATGAACAAGCTCGTACCGTTGTAATCCCGTTGGAATCCCAAGCCTTAGGAAAGTTTGTGTCACTCATTCCATAAATATTGTTTAGAATGATAATTTATGTAGTAACATATTTTATATTTTACACCAATGCCATGAAAGCTTAGGTCAATATTACATTTGTTGCAGTAGAGAGAAGAACATGTGGGATTGTTTTTTTCAGTGATGCATTCTGTTTTCATCCTCAGTTCACCAAAGAGTCATCAATCACCCCTGAATGGTTATGTCAGTGTGAGTGTGTATAATCTAATATTGAAGCACCCCACCATGCCTGGCAGCCAGAGTCTGTCCATCTGTGCAGGACAGCTGCAGGATGAGTCCCAAACTAAAGGGCTTGCCTGGAATGTACCTGTTTGTAGACAGAGGCAAACAGCAAGCAATAGACCAATGCAGCAGCTAATGCATCATCCATCATCGTTCATCATCAGTATATGCTCTAGTGCCCACTCTGTCATGAGTATACTGGGTCAAATGGAAAAATGTCAAGTGTACTGAAAAATAATGGCAAAATCTCTCTTTAAATTGCCTCGAAAAAATCAAAAAGAATTTGAAATCCAAAATATGTATAGATGGATGACAAATTCAGGGGGGCTGGGTGTAAGGGGAAGAAACAAAACAAAAAAACATTGACTCTGTTGTGCTGTGAAGGCATTTCCTACCCTACTTTGACGGCGCTTTTCTTATAAGAGAGCCTGCAAATCAATACCAAATTCTTCTGACTGATCACCCTTATCCTATGATAAAACATTTCTATCCTGATGGGCGTGCTCTCTTCCATGACGGCTCTGCTCTCTGGCACAAGGGCTCATAGAACTGTTTGATTGTTGAGGATAGAAGTGATGTAAATCATATTATATGGCTTCCACAGTCATAGACGTCAATCCAAGTGAACATCTGTGGGAGAATTTGTAGTCATGCGCTAGACTCCACTTCCCACTTCCATCTTCAAAACATCAGTTAAAGAGATGTCTTTTTAAATAATGATGCTCATTGATCCAGGACAGATAGTCAAGAGATGTCAAAGTGCATTGAGGCTGTTCTACTGGATCATGGCGGTCCAACACTTTATTTATATTCTGTAGATTGGTTTTCTTTAGACGTTTTATTTTAGTACTGCGTATGACATGGATATGCGTACAGATAGCAGACCTAACACATACAAATTGTCTTTTTGAAGGAAATATGAATATGGATAGATGAATGAATCAATATAAATATTAAAACAATACAAATGTTCATTAGAATGGAAGATTTCAGTTAAATAGATGGCGAAGAAGAATTTAGAAGAAAATGAATTGTATATCTTCCAACTAAAGAGAGCCTAATGAGGGTGACCTAACACAATCCCATAAGATTATAAAGTCAAATTCACTGCTTCATTAACCCTGCGTATCTCTCGGTGCTGATTAGCATATCAGCTTGTTTTTCTTTTTAAACAATGGATCTTATTTTAGCGTTCGTCCTGTAAACCAGTCTAATTTGTTGGCTTGATTTAAACAGATATATTTGATGCAAATTAGTGTGAAAATATCCAATATGGATAAAATAATATAAAAAACAACTATTTAAATATATAAATTAATTGAAGTGAGAGTAAAAGTACCAGGAATTGACTTTGAAGAATATTACTTGAGTACCGAAGTTTTAAAGCATCTGATATTACCCGTAATTAAGTATTAAAAGTAATTTTCTGATATTAAATATAATGGAATTAAAAGTAAAAGATTTTTTGGAAGTAAAAGTTCAATAGGTGAGCAGTTAAACTTTTGATTATGAACTTTATTGGGGCTTATTTATAGTAAAGCACTTTGTTAAAAATAACATTTTGAATTAACTGGCTAATCAGCGATGGTAGCTAGCACATATTAACCTGACCATCACATTAGCCAGATGTTGGGGCACTCTTATAACCAACCAACCAACCAACCAACCAACCAACCAACCAATCAAACATTGACCTAATGGCTCTACTAAATCTGTCTTAAATAAACTACTGACCTCAGCACACTGAACACATTTTTCAGGTTAGACAAGGGGTTTTGGAAGAGGCACCATGAGTGTATGAGTGTAAGAGAGAATCAGTGTAACATTATCTTTGTCACCACCACCACCACCACCACCACAGAATTTATCAAATTCACCACTGAAGTTGAGGTCATTGCTGTCATTCTTGGCAACAGAACCTGCAACATCTGCTTCCATGAAAGTATCGGTCATCATTGATTCTGCTGTGTTGATGATGCAGGCCTTTCACACTTGGTGAAAGGTGGAAAAATATAGGCATTACATCACCAACTTGAAATGGTGCAGTAACAAATAATTAAGATACTTGGGGAAAATGTATTGGAGTAAAAGTATATATTGTATTTAGGAAATGCGGTGCAGTAAAAATTAAAGTTGGCAGGTAAATAACAAGGTAAAAGACTGATGTTTAAAAATTTTACCATATTACATTACAATACTGGAAACAACACAAAACAGCATTTATGCAAAGTTGGCAGGGTATAAAAGCTGTACAGTTCTGGTATTTTTTTTTCCATTCATCTTGGCAACTGCATGCTCCTGATTCCAGCTGTGCATACTGTAATATATAAATCTAGGAGTGTTTGTAATTAATCAGAGCAAATCTTTATTACAGTTTGCTCATTCCACATTAAATAAAGACATACTAAACACTCAACAATGCATAATCTGTCACATTTATATATTTAATTTCGAAATGAGAGGACTGAGCCATGCTCAGAGAGCAGACAAGTGCTCCAGAATGAACAAAATAAGAACACACGATTGGTGGCAGAACCTATCAACATGCCAGCTCAACACAACCACGATAATCATCATAACACATGAAAGCACAGCTGTGTTTCCTGCAAGAAGGTATTTGAAATCCATTTCATACATAAGGGATGGGCTTGAAAGTAGTTCATTTCTAACACGAAGAAACAAGATAAGGAAGGGTTGACTTCCAAATCAAAATGTGAAATTTATCACATAGCTGTTTCTAATAGGTTATTTATTCTAAACTCTGCTGGGGGAAAAAACAACATCTGTTACATCACCATGGCGAAAAGGCAGAAAAAAATCATGTCACAAGTAGATGCTGTACAATGATATGAATTTCATTAGATCATTCCCACATGTGGTGTGTCCAGTAGAGTGGGCTAAGGATCTGTCTCATATGCCAGTACTCAATGATAATTTATGACTAATTAAAATGATTACAGATATTCTGCCTTGCAATTATGAGTAGTCAGAACTGTATTATGAATATACCCAATGGACCCGAAATTATCAAACTCAATAATGCATGTCAATCTCGTCTCGGGTCTGTGTGCATGGAGTTTGCATGTTCTCCCTGTGCTTGGTGAGTTTCCTCCGGGTACTCTGGTTTCCTCCAACAGTCCAAAGACATACAGATTAGGCAAATTGGTGTTCTCAAGTTGCTTTTAGTGTGTGAATGAGCATGTGAGTGTGTGTACTGTATGTGTATGGATTGGCATAGGCTGCAGGCCCCCGTGACCCTGTATATAGGATAAAGCAGTATAGACTATGAGTGAGAGTTTGTAAATAATGCATATTTTAAAATGTCGACACAGTGGGGTTCGAAAGTCTAAAACCACGTTAATAATCTGGTAGTTTTCTGTCAGTAAAAAATATAAATAAAGTAAATAAATAAAAATGTTTTGAATTTTTAAGGGGAAAAGTCAACGTTCAATAACTTAAATGTGTAATTTTCAGTATTTTGCATTATTTTAAGGTCTTTATTTAAATATAACCTAAATATGTCTGAATTATTGCAGCACATGTTCAGATCTTACACTTATGGATTTGATCTAAAATAGATCATAAGGTTTGGTACAAATGTGTGAAGTTCATGCCAGCTCGAGTGCTCTCTGCCAGGCAAACAAGGAGACAAAACAAAAACAAATCCATCCACAGATCCATTGTCATCAATAATAATAATAATAATAATAATAATAATAATAATATAATTAAGCAATGTCACGCTTGAGTTCTTGGTACTGAATATTAGCCTGGCTGTGATGCACAGGAGCCTGTAAATCTCATATTTTTCTCTATATTTCTCCAATTATTTTGCTTTAGAATAGCCTGAAACCAAACTGTTTCAGGGTTGAATCTCAAATAGTGTATAATGGAAAACACTATGTGGGGAGTAGAATCCCTTGTTCCACACACCAAGTAGTCAAGTAGTTCCCTTGTTCTTGTGTGTGTGTGTGTGTGTGTGTGTGTGTATATACTGTACATATAAATATGGCATATGGAAAAATGGAAGTACTTACAGAAAGAAAACACATCTGATAGCATTGTCATTTAAACAACTTGCTTATAAGTAAATATGAATTACATCAGAACAGTCTGTGTTATTTTATTATAATGAGTTCAGATTAAGCCTATTTCAAAGTGATGAATGTGTCAGGGAAAGAAGGGAAGAGCATAAAGTGATGCTCCCATCATGCAATTTAATTAATTAATTTATTATTTTATTTTGACATGGCAGTGTATAAAGTAAATCTTCTAGGATTCTTCATCCTTTCTGGCTACATTTTACTAGTGAGAAGCTACTTTCACCCCTGTCACCACCAAAAAGAACAAAAGAACCAGATTTGTGTCATGAATTAGAAGTAAGGTAAATGTGTAAGAGCAGATTCTTCTTGTACGTATAGTGTGATGTTTGATTATTATAAAGAGCCAGCATTAAAACTCAAAAGGAACACAGGAACTAAGGCTATAGCCACAGCCTGAAGCTAATAGCAGCACTAAAGCTAACACACAGATAAAAACTCACATCAACCACAGAGATAGTAAGAAAACACTGATGCAAGACGAGAAACAAACTGAGACCTGGTCTTTAAGTAGACCAACTAATCAGACCAAACCAAGTGCCAGTGAACACAAGTTCATGTGACGTCAGGTGTAATGCACACTGGGGACCAAAATCCAGAACACAAAAATGAGAACACCCAGGACATCAAGCAACAGTTTCTTTGGGGATTTCAGACAATTTTATTTAACTTCAAAATTCAGATCTGATCCCATTGCTATCTAGTAGTGATGTAATATTGCAATCTCTTGTTAGTTCAGTAGAATGAAGAAAACACACTATTGCACCAATTATCAGACTTTATTCTATTGTAAGCCAAAAATACTGTTGTCTAAATGTTGCATCATCAAATGCAGTGTCTTACTTAGATTTAAATATTTAAAATGACAATAATGGCATCACGTTGGTAATGGCAACTGAAAAAATTTTATGGTACAAAATTATCTAAGCTCATTCTTCTTCATGGCAATAAGAAGCAGATTCATTAAGGGCACTGGTATATAATAAAGCCATTGCAGATTTTGCCACACAGAAATCCAGGAGGAAGGTGAGGGGTAATTTATTCACATGCTTTTAATTGCAGGGACCTGAAACACATACCGTGCTTCGGTGAGCGAATCACTTTAGCTGACGTGACATTTTCCAGTGTCAAGAATACATTTGTTTATTAAATCTGCATTGGCTATAAGCTTTTTAGCCTGATTTTGTACCTTTCAGATTTATCTCGCCAGGATTACTCTGCATTTCAGTGAGCAGCTTTGCACATACACTTGTATCTGTATATGTTTCATTACATTTCCTTTATTTAGGCCAGGTATAATACGTGAAGGTCAATTTAAAAGTAATTGTTTAATGGAAAAAAAAATTCTATTACTGTATAGTTTCCCTTACTCTAAATGTAATTCATTAATTTTGGGTTGTTTGTCTGAAGTTCATGTTTTAAGTCTTTAGGCCACGGTAGCTAACAGGTAAGAGAAGTATTATGCAAATGCTTAAAATTCGCAGCCATACATCTCAAGGACATTAAGTAATCCTGAGGAAAAATCACTTACCACATGGGGGTCGCATTTAGACTTATGAGAATTAACATTGCATTATGAGACAAAGATTGAGGACAAAGACATAACTGTAGGCTTGCATGGAAGCACATGTGTGCACTATTACATTTTTTTTTTAAAGTGGAAGATACAGCATCCTAATCAGTCATTGCTTAACTCAAGGACTGATTTTTTTTGAGGGTTAAAAATTCTGTATTAATAAGCAGATGGCTGCTTGGTCAGCATATCCTTCAAACCATTGGCAAATTTTCATCAAAGGACAGCACACTGAATAAACAAAAGCACTGCGCACACATCCTGCACACACAATGCGCCTTGACCTTGATTTAGTATCTTGGGGCTACATTAAGTCGCTCACACTGGGAACTGTTAGCAAAAAAAAACTGAATGCAAATGAACAGCATGTGCTGGATAATGTGTGCGCGGACTTGCATTCTCTGCCTCGAATAAACACCGCACAGACGTTGAGGAGTGGTGAAGGCATTTGGTTGCTTGTAAGTTAATGTGTGTCCGTATGTGCTAGTTAGATTATTGACGACAGGCAGAGGTGGGTAGAGTAGCTGTACTTCAAAATAATATTACTCAAGTAGAAGTAAAAAGTAGTCATCCAAAATATCACTCAAGTAATAGTAAAAAAAAAGTATTTGGTGAAAAGATACTCAAGTAGTGAGTAACTGTTTCATCGTAATGGCTGCTTTTAGATTTTTTCATTTTTAGAACAAAATGATGAAATAATGTACAAATTCTGACATTTTCAAATAATTAAATAAATTAATAAAACTAAATATCTTTACAAAATAGCAAATTAAAGAACAAGAAACACAAATTTCCTAATCGAATTTTTTTTCACAACATAAGGCTTTTGAAACAAACATCTACTGTAGGTAACACATGTATGTTTGAACAGTGTAAACTACTTCCTGTGTAAGATTCAGTTGCCCTCCAAATGACTCAGCAGAAAATAACATTAGAACACACAGTGTGTACAAGAGGTCTCACTTCACCATAAACTGTGTCCAGCAGAACAAATGTAAGAAACTTATATTTTTTAGCTTCTAACTAATTAATATACTAATTATATATTTTAACATTGCAACATTTAATAAAACAGCTAACGTGTTTCCTTCACTGTCTACTATGTCTGAAGATTTAACTACACATGGTTATGGTTATAATGGCTGATTGGTCAAACAGAGTCATGTGACTATTGTTGCTACATCTGATTGGTGAAACACAGTCATGTGATACAGTAGATCCACTGGCTGCTTTTCTCTGGCAAAAACAAAGAATATCTAGTGTGTAGAATAAATGGTTGGAAAAGTAACAAGTCGAGTGTAGCCGAATGAAGCGGAGTAAGAGTAGAGTTTCTTCTTCACAAATCTACTCAAGTAAAAGTAAAAAGTACGATGCAGTAAAAATCTAACGGAGTGCAGACTGGGTATTCCGCAACAACAACAACAACTACCTAGCCCTGACGAGGGGTGTTCGAGTCAAACAAGGATTTGTGATGAAATTGCTGAAACTGATTGACCTCATCACAGTACATTGATGAGACTCAGCCGCAGTAAAACTATTTTATGTTGGCTTGATAAGCCATGGGTTATTTGTCACTAACTTGCAGAAGAGACACGCCTGTCTGTGGTAACTGTATGCACAATCACTTACCAACACCACTTGCACATTACAGGGAGTTATCGGCACACCATCTGTACAGCCTTGACCCCACTTCAAGTCATTTCCACTCGTTTGGGTTTCTGGGAGGCAGGGGTTCCAGACATGAAGCAGGATGGATGGGCTCTGGATCACGGTTCTGGCGTATTGAGAGAACTTTAACCTTGATGGTATCCAAGCACTGGGATAGGTGCATTAGTGTAGCAGGGGGTTATGTAAAGAAATAAAGGAATTTGTCCTCTCATAACTGTGTTCTGTTATGCTACACAATCAGAAGTCCCAGTTTGACTTGAAGATGTAGATTAAATTAGATAGGTTAGAAAAATACTAAAGACTAATAGCTATGACTCTTCCACTCTTTCATAATAACTCTACAGTATAATATCTACAACATGAGTCAAAAGAAAGCATGTACAAACAATGCTTCTCAGTAATGAAAAATAAATTTAATTCTAATAGGATATGTTATTTAAAACTAAGATAAATCCATTCTTTTAGCTATTTGTGAAATCCGTTTATGAAACCGAACGCTAATCCTAATATCATATTCACAAATCATTTATGACTCTATTTTTGACTCGGTGAAGAATGATATACTCTTGTTTCATTATCATTTATGGAATGTGCTTTAGGTTTTAAATAATTGATAAAATAAAAACAGCACTCTCTAATAGACATTGGCACCCTGCTGTAGTTGTAACAGAAAGCATTAAGAACCCTGAGAACTTAAATTGCTTTTAACGTGCACATATGCTGCCATCCTTCCTGGTAGAGATTAGGGGATTTTAGAAGCAGTGTGTGTGTTGTGTGTTGTGGAGGGAGCTACACACACACTCACGTTTATCAGCAGAGTAGGGTCTGGAATGGAAGGTGGTAGGAGCTGATTAAAGATATGAGATGGATGGGGAGTGATTAGGAGGTAATTAGACATAATTACTTCAGTATTGTTTTATAAAAGCAGGAGCTGTGAAATGGCCAGCTGCTCTCTGCTTGGCACCTTCATCCATGCCAAAATCATGTGCAGCAAAAAAAAATTTAACAAGCAAAAGCAATTTCAAGTAAAAACTGTTATTGCAGACTCGAAACACATCTTAACTTTATATGAGTTAGGAATTATTCAAATGCCTAATTATGACTCCACATTACCTGACTACCAAGAGGATTACCTGATGCTTTGTCACACAGATAAAAGAGTGACCTAGCAACTGATTACTTCTGTTCTGGTGATTATTTTCATATGCAATATGTCATAGTGGACTTTTTAACTTTAATTCAAAAGAGAAACTAGTGTGTGAAAGTAGGTAAAATGGAAATTAATTCACACAAGTTTAATTTGTTATCATGTGACCTGGTGGTGTAGTGGTTAGCACTGTCGCCTTGCACCTACAGGGTCCGGGTTCATTTCCCGCCTCTATGTGCATGGAGTTTGCATGTTCTCCCTGTACTTGCTTGGTGGGTTTCCTCCAGGTACTTCTGTTTCCTTCCGCAGTCCAAAGACATGCAGATTAGACTACTTGGTGTTCCCAAATGGCCTGTAGTGTGTAAATAAGCGTGTGAGTGCGTGCCCTGTGATGGATTGGCACCCCATCCAGGGTGTACCTCGTCTCGTGGCCTAGGTCTCTTGGGATAGGCTCAAGGCCCCCTGCGACCCTGTATACAGGATAAAATGGTGTAGAAAATGAGGGCGTGAGTGTGAAGTCAACAAATCTACAGCATCCAGCTAAAATGACCCACTAATGCAAAACTAAAATTACAGTAACTTGATTCGAGTTGGTTGTTATGCTTATACCAACCAGCAAAAACTGACTAACGCTATCTTTGTGTCAGTAGACACCTAGTGCTACTGTAAACACATCCAGACCAAGAGCGTCCTAAACTTTTTTCTTCGAGTCTTGATTTTACTCTCCTTCCTTACCGTTAACTTCACCATTTTCTTTTTCTTGTAGGTAAGTCTCACACCCACCCCCACTTCATTTTTATTCTCCAATGTTCCTTTCTGTTCTTGGCTGATCTCAGACACTTTCTCAACCTTCTTTTCAGACCTGGCTCTTGCTATAGCATGAGTTGTGACTAATAATAATAATAAAAAAAACAGCCTTGATAGAAAAAAGTAAGGTTTCCTTTAACTCAGAATAGCATATAAATATATATTTTAATTTGTTAAAGGCAACAAAAAACACAAAGGCTTGGTAGTGCGCTGTACGTGTCCAGACTAGGGCAAAAAGATCACATCTTTCTTTTGGACCGTCTGAGTGAGCAGTCTCAAGGAGAACTGTCTGCCAGAGTATGAATGCAGAGAAGGATGGGAAATGATTGAGCAAATGTGGAACTTATTGTCAATTCTCTCGTGCGAAAAGATGGACAGAATCCCAAAAATGACTAACTGTGATTGGCTGGACTTTTTAAAATGACCGTACAATACTTTCTATCTCTTTGCACATTTTAAGGTCAAATTTTCTTTCCTTAACCTTTCTACATTTTTTTTTTTTTTTTTTTTTACGTTGGTGGTGGTTTGACATAGATGGACTGAAAATGATATAAGTGCATTCCCCATTTGTAAGGATTTTCCATTTCTCAAGCCAAAGTAATGCACTCTCAACTTAAGTGTGAGAGTGCTTGACTCATTTCTAGGCCATGAGTAGAAAAATGACTGCAGGCTACTTTCTTTTCAGACTCAACTTAACTTTCTACTCAAGGATTAGAATTTAAGTGAGGATCACAGGAAATAAAACATAGTTAATATAACACAATGCAAATTGTATCCTTCATCAATTATCATCATCAACAACAATAATAATAATAATAATACATTTTTAAACACTGTTATTTTGTGAATACAGCTTTTACAATTTAACAGCTGGATAATTAAAAACAACAAAACTTTCTGAGACTGTTGACGTCTGATGACCTTGGTGACCTCACACCTAGTTATGGCCATGCCTACTCTTATATATCGAAGGCATTCTCCACAGTTTGGAGCCACACAGAGGAGACCACACTGCTGCATATGATGAGCACATATGCTTTCTCGCTGCAAGAGCAACCTGCTGTCCTTTTAACAGGGTGAGAGACGGTATCCAACGGAGGGAGCGAGAGCAAGAAAGCTCAGCTTCGAAAGATGGCTTTTTCTATTTTCTCCAATTCCCTCTCTCTTTAAATCTTCCAGCGCTCAGCAGGTTCTGAGCGTAGTGTTGATTGGCGTCATGCTGGCAGATCAGACGGAAAGAGGAGGACTTCAGATGCCTAGCGTGTCTTCTCTCCTCAGCCTTGCTCTCTGGAGGCTTGTGGAATCTAGCGCAATAGAAAAATAAAAACTCCCTTTTATGGGGAAAAAAAAAAGCCTGCGATGATCCCTTATCAAGATCGCTTGCTTAGGGATCTTGAACTATTTGCTGTTTGAGTTATTTGTCAGGTCTCTTATCAGATGGCTCTGATAAACTTCGTGCATGAGTGATGTCGCCCTACAGGCAGCTGATCTAATGAATTATGTAGCTATTTTAGCTTGCCTAGCTAGTGTGAAAGAAAACACGTGATTTTTGGCAAATCAATTGGCTATAATATATTTTTTTTGACAGTGATGAATCAGAAGAATTGACATTTATGATTTATTGTTATATACAGTAAAAAACACAGTATGTTGTATGTATCTATGTTAAACTCACAGGATATGGAAGAGGTTAGGGGGAAGTGAAGCGAAAAGGAAAGGGTATGTACAGGAGATATCCTACCAACCATGTTATAAAACTTGTTTTTTAAACTATCCATTTTATACAGTTTAAAGACTGTGCACCGTTTATATTTAGCTATACACACCCTTGCTAATTAACAACTGTCACCACTATCAAAATAAATAATTGCTTTAATCACAAATTATAATGATGGTGTTTACTTATCTTAATAAATGGTTGTATAGAATTTGGATACCTTTCTCTGGTTAATTTCCAGTGGCCTACTTTTGTCTTTCCTGGCTTTTGACATGTTGTTATATAAAGTGCTCATTACAGTGATAACAATACCAGGGCAAGCTGTGTTAAATAACATGCTGTATTCCTCTGTAGATGATGGCATGCACTCTAGATGTCCACATAAATGGGAATAATGACTTGATTCCTATCAAATAATTGGACAAATGGTAGTAAAACAAAAGCCTTGGTGCATGAACAGGTTTATGGGATTGCTCCCTATGAAAGCGTAAATGTGTATGGTGGGGCGTCATGTGATGCCTGGACCTCTCTTCTATGGCTGTTTGGCCTCCTGGAGGCTTAGAGGAAGGGTGAAAAAAAGGAAAAATGAAGAGCAACATTCAGAGCACTTCAGACGGAAAGCTCTACCTCAGGCTGTGCCTAGCAAATGGATTGTAACATAAGAAAATTGAGGGGGAAAAAAGAGTCAGAGGAGCTACAGTATTTGAGAGTTAAATTTAAAAACATTGTAGGAAATGTTCATAGTGCAGAATTTATAGACTAGATCTGGATAAATAGCTCATCAGTTCTTACTTCTTTTTATTCTGTTTATATCCACACATTCCTTTGTTAAAAAAAAATCAATTTCCAACTGATTGCTTTCATGGCACTGAGACCATACCAGATATTTATTTTAAGCATAATTTCTTGGCTTCCCATCTCCCATCTTTGTTGGCTTTCATTTCTTGGCTGAATGATAGACTCTTGGCCTGAATGTTTGATTGCATGTATGCCTTTGGGAGTTGCATTAGATTGTTGAGCAACAACAACGGTAGGTTTGCTGAATTTCTGAATCAGAGTCATTGAGCTGACATTGCGTTAGGAACAGTTGTAAAGTTTATTTAGGTTCCCACAAACAGTACTTTTTCAGTCATTTTCATGTATGAAATATAATATTTATAATGTGCTTGATGTTGAGTTTTGTGTTTTAAAATTGCCCTGGGCGCAGAAATAGGGTCAAACCTAAGATGAGATCCAAGTTGAACTCACATTGCGAATTGAGACTCCTAAATCAAGTCATGTGACTTAAGGAATGGCATACACTGATCAACAATGTACAGTAGAGGTAATATGGTGACAAGATCATGGGCACCCTAGACTCCTCCTTCTATACTTGGCAGCCCATTTGGTTCAAAAAGCCAACGCCTGCTATGATAAAAGTATCATAAGACTTGCACACCAGCAAGCAAAGGGCGCAAGGCTTGATTGAGCACCCAAGGGCAAACAAGTCCGATCTATGTAAGCCCAACACAAAAAACCACAGCACCCAAAGGACGCGCTGACATCCAAGTGCTAGGCACCACAACACACTCCTGAGGTCCTGTCGAGTCATGGCCAAAGCAAGGGGAATGATAGGTGGTTATGATGATTGGCATATTTTGGGAAGTGTTTAATAAAGTTTCATCTTGTTTTGCTCTGGTGTAGCATAACTGGAATTGGTCAAAGTCACATCCTATGACCATGTCTAGATGTGGACAAATATCTTATTTAGATGTTATATTTTTTGCCCATTATACATATACAGTAGATTAAAACGTAGTCAGATACAGTATCTTCTTCTGTAGGATGATATAGACTACTGCACATGAACAGGCATTAAAAATCTCCTGTGTTTTCCACCTACACAGGTTAGGAATGCTGAATACATGACCTTCTTTATAAATTCTTATTCAAATGGAGAATCTTAGATATTGCCAAGGGCACACTGATCAAACATTATTCTGCTGCACCTAAAGAGTGTTTAGCATTTTAATGGACGCATTTGCAGTCACATTAGTGTAGACGACTACATATAATGGAGATGGATCTCTTTTTCCACTAATCCCAATGAATTATAAGCGACAGGCTACACAACAGTAGTTCCCAATTCCTGTTGGGCAAATTTATCTGTTTATCCTGCTAATGCAATCAGTATATTTAAAAAAGAAATTCTACAAAATGATGTGGGACACTGCGTTTGACCTGCTCCAACGACCATAAGACAGAAAATTGCAGTTAAATTCGAGAGGATGTATATCATACTGAGTGAGCAGAGTTTCATCAAGTTGAGTTTTATACTGAAACATCAGTCGAATCAGTATTCAGAACACAGATGTGACCATGGATTTGAGAGCTGGGCTGGGCTGCACACACACATAAGTTCGATTTCTTGTGCAATATTGGCCTGTGTAAGGAACAGTATCAAATCCAGCATCTCTTTCTGCCAGTTGATGTAACCACAGTAGGTCACACTGAAACTATGAAATGGAGTTAAAAGTCAGTTTTAAATACCATGAGGGGGAATAAGTATTAAGACATTCTTATTTTGGTTATTTTCTTATACGCCATAAGCATGAACATGTCTGTATAAGCGTAACAAATATATGTTTCATAAACAAAACAAGAACACTGGACTTTACGTTACATCATTGATGTACCGTATTCATAAGCGTTAAAAATGTAAGAGAAATGTAGTAGCAGTCAGAAAAACAAAAAGAAAAAAAAAGTTGCAGAATGACTTAAAAGCAATAGAAACAACAGTTACAGTATATAGAGAACAACAAGCAATGGACTGCTCACAGTGCCTGCCATCCATAAAGAAAGAAGAAACACAATGTTTTCCTTAAAGGATTTAGACAAATCAGACAAAAAAAAAAAAACAGAACTCAGCAATACTTAAACTCAAGCACAAGGGCACCATCATACTTACAGTGAAGCACAAAGGTACTGTAGAAGCATTATAACTTTTTACTGGAGGTGGTACTGAGATTGGTATTACACAACATACTGTACACGGAAAGATACAAGGGTTCCCAAAAATATTAAGACTAAAGTAAAATTATTTTTTTGGTAAAAAAAATGCTATAATTTCCTATACAATAATCAATATTTTTATTTTTATATTTGAAGATCATGTATAGAAATTTTCCACAACAGTCCACAATTCAAGAGATCATTAATTTTGACATTTTTCTGCAGAGGTGTACACTCTGGCTTCAGTCCTGCCATGCATTTGTTCCCTTTATTAACAAAACCAGCTGATTATAATCAGTACAACTCTTCGGTCAGGTAGTCTCCAACGAAAATCCATAATATATGGCAACACATGTTTTCTTAATATTTACTATACTGGTAGATATACAAGGAGGCTTTAATCTCATCAGTTGTAAAACTGAATTTGGAGAAAAGCTGTCTGCTTTTACAGACAGCTTTTGGATTACCTCATCATACATCATACAGGATACACGTCAGACTTCCTGATTTGAATCCTATTGGAAATGTATGGAGGGTTTTGAAATAGACAGTATTTTTAAATTTATGAAACCTTATATTAACTTTTAAACCTGATTTGTTACCAATTTAGGGTATTAGTGGCTCAATGGTAGGTTTCTTGCCTACCATGCGGAAGACCTGGGTTAGATTCCCAGGGTTGCCGGGTTGCTACTTGAGCTAGGTCCTTCACCCTCAATGGCTCAGATAAAATCGGCGTGGAGCTGGCAAACCACAACCAAATATCTGCCATAGAATCAGCAGCTCTATATATGTTGCCCGGTGTGCTGAGCAGCATGTACCCCTGCCACTGGATGCAGTGCCGGTACCCCAAACCCCTGCCACTGGATGCAGTGCCGGTCCCAAACCCAGATAAAAAGAGGGGATCTGGTGTAAAACCTGTGCCAACTTGTTGTGCAGAACAGTTGGTTCACTGTGGCGACCCCTTATCTGGAGCAGCCGAAAGAAAGCTACTATTGCTAGTTATACATTACTAAAAAATAAAACGCATGTTCTCTGTGTTTCCTCCAGGTTCTCCGGTTTCCTCCCACATTCCAAAGACATGCCAAGTGAGCTTGGAGAAGTTTGGAAATTCTCCATTCTTTCTGTGAGTGTGTGTGCTTGTGCCGTGTGACCGATAGTCATAACATCCAGGGTATACCCTGCCTAATGCCCTAAGTCCCCTTGGGATTGGCTCCCACGACCCTGTGTAGGATAAGTATTATAGAGAATGAGTGAAAGCATGAGAATGTGTGCTGGATCAAATGCTATTCCTGAAGATGGGCATAATGTACAGTATCTGTTGGATCAAGTGCTATTTGAGGCTTTCTTACCGTCCTCTTTGCCTGAAGTAATTACAGAAAGTCTTGTGCAATGTGCAGTAGACTAAACTTCTATTAAATATTTATTAGTTTTCCCTACACATACCATCTCTTAGTTGATTTATTATTTTCTATTGCTTTTATGTTTCATCGTATTGTTCTTGACAGCAAAGAAAAATGTCTACACTCTGCATTTTCTCTTATCCAATATACACTATTTGACTATTTTATTTACATAAACACAAACAAAACAGATGTATATAATACTTACATAAAGATTCTTTGCAATTTCTTCAACACTGTACTGTACAACTTCATGATTCTCTGTCAGGCCTGTAATGCCACTATTTTTATTTTTTTTTGGTTCCTACTTGTATCAAGGGATTTTCACTGGGATCCGCATCGTTGAATGAGTTGGCTAGTAAAAGAAAAGTCCACTTTTCTACCCTACAAAACATCATAGTTTCTTTATTAGTGTGTTTATTGTCCTGCTGCAGTTAAAATACTTCTGTTCACTTCCTACTGGTGATTCATCCATCTTTCTGCCATGCTTTATTTCATGCCTGAAAGTGTGCTTTGGTAATTTACTACTTTATCTTCAGTGGTCAGCCGGGTTGTATTGCCAAGTTCAACACTGTCTCCTTGCTTTATGGCAGAACAATTTCCACAGTGGTTTTAAGAATCTTTAGGTTTTATAAAAGGGGAAAATATGGGGAATATGGGAATGTTTTTACACCCTGTAAAACCCTGCAATGTTCTAGCAAGCTTTTCAGTCGTATGTTTTAGTATGCAATATTCTAATAGCATTATAAAACAAGACGTTGTAAGTGCTTGTTCAGTGGTCAGAAGGTTTTGATTCATTTTGTTTACCAGCAGCTATGACAATATGCAATGATTTTTATTAATATGCTCATATGAATGCATCAAATAATAATATAAAAAATAATGTAATTATCAATATAATGAAGTTTTTTGAAGAATGAAGAAGGGCAAGCAGGTTCTTTTTATTTTATATTTACTTTTCATAAAAGATTTATAGGCACACACATTTGCCCGCACACACTCCCTCACTGGTTATGTCTAGCAGTCAACAAAAAATAACACCTAAATATCAGTGCATTACATATTACCTGGCCTCACCTGCCCCTTCACCTGGGGAGCCATGCAGCCTGAAACAGACATAAAGTCTCCAACCATGCAATAATTCATATAGGGAAATTCCAATTAAATCATTTGACCAATTAATTTTTTTGAAGATGATAAATGCTGGTGCAAATCGCATGTCATGAAAATCAGCAACTGTATCACTTCCTCTGTTATCTGAGTGTCCTGTCCCTTTTCATCTCAAAATAGAGATGGGGAAAGTGCCACATTGTGCTGGATTCTCTGACCACTGACTACACTCACTTGGTTAAAGGCATGCCTGAGGGTGTTGTCATGTGTCAGGAGTGGTTATTTTTGTGGACATCCTAAGAATTACAAGGTTGATTATTTTACCGTGACTGCGCTCCTCCGCCTGCAGCCAGAGTGGCTGTTGAATAGGTGACCGCGCATGCCTAAGGTCGGCCTGTGGAAGTGCTGCCAGTGTTGTTCTGGGGTGCAGCTGATCTGAAACAGATCTGGTATTGTTGGCAGCTGTTTGGCTATGAGCTGGGCCTCAGCGGTTAGTGCCAGCAGCATGCAGGCCACCTTGATGAAGGTCATCAGCTCATCTTGAAGCCCCATCTTTGTGAGTGCCCTTACGGCTTGGTAGTGCTCACCTTACAGTTGTAGGTGCTCCAGAACGTGGGCATGCTGTATGCCCATGAAGGTGTAAGAAGGTGGTAAGGGGCCACACCTCCATGATGACATATTTTCTTCAATTTCTTATCTTTGGCACCAGTGTGACCAGGCTGTGGCTCTCAGAAATGACTTCATTGCATTGGTGTTACTAGACCCATTTTATAGGAAACATGCTCCAGTATTGATTCGGTTTCCCAATTAAATTTCAAATTCAAGTATTAACAAGCTTCTAAATTTGCCAGTGGATTAACTACTATTGAAAATAATGGGAAGGAAACAATGTCACCACAATGTCACAATGTCAAAGCAATGCAGTTTAACCCAAAATACAAGCCGGGGCACACCTTGTGATCCAGATCGTTACACCACGCAGTGTGAGCGGTAGTGTACGTAATCTCGCAGCTGGTGAAAGGCAGCGTGCGTTCACCTAACCATCTATCAGTAGCCGAAACAAGAATTGTGATTGATGCTTGATACCATGATGGGACTGAAATTAATATTACAGATGATCTTATTTCGACTTTGGCTGTGTTGACCTCTGTAACTGGACATCAGAAAATTCTGTTTGTACAGACAGTCAGGGGGACAAATGTGCTCATATTAAGGGGGGTTTGTTGGGGCAGAGCATAATGTCCAGCAAGGATGGTTCCATCTACAGTACATGCTGCTGATTCTATGGCAGATATTTGGTTGTGGTTCGCCAGCTCCACACCGATTTTATCTGAGCCATTGAGGGTGAAGGACCTAGCTCAAGTAGCAACCCGGCAACATTGGGGCTCAAACCCGGAACCTCCTGGCCCATGATCCAACACTGTACCCACCAAGCCAACCTGTGTCTTCCAAGGTGAAATGAGGTAATTCAGTATAGTGGGAGGAGCCACAGCAGAAGTGTATCAGAAGTGTATGGCGTCAGCATCTATTTTGCTTTTCAGACTGTTCTTGTAAACAAGTCAAAGAGATTTACTTATAAACAGTTTTTACGGCAGAATATACATAATTACAGTATAACAAGCATAAAATTATGCTATTTTGCTTCTCAGTCCAGCTCCTACATGTGGTTCGAGAGCAGCCTTTGTAAATAGGAAAGCATTCTGTTAATGAACCTGAAGCATGTGACTCACTCAAACTGTATTTTTATATATGAATATAAATACTTGGTTTACACTTCAATTCATTTACTTACCAATTGGAAGAGAAAACAGCTCCATCTAACAGCTTTTCCAGTGTTCTGCAATGAGTGGCTTAAAATAGTTTCGTCACTTTGACAACTTCAGCACCTCGAGTTTTCCTTACAAGCAATTTACACAAGAATGACACCAATATGAGATTTTGCGAAGTCTGTCTATGCTCACACAAATGTGTGTGTGTGTGTGTGTGGGTAGGTGTGTGTGTGGGTGTACAAGCCGATGATGTATGTGATATAAACAGATGGTTGTTTTATAATATAGAAAAAAGTGACTGACAGGAACTGAAAATGGATGAGCTCACTGACCTCTTTTTCATCGTTGTCTTCAACTGAAAAACAGATCACTGAGCCGTTAATCTCAAAAAGAAGCCGAACGGTGAACAGTTCTAAAGGTCTTTAAATACAGCTTGTCAATTTTGCCATATATCTTGGAAGTGAAGGTGAGGGGTGTGTCGCGGGAGCAGTGTCGCAGTTCGTACAGAATGTTTTGTAGTATACAGACATATTAGTGATGTTGATCAGGTTCAGATAAGATATTAGATGATTAGATATTTGATTCGTACAATGACCGTTTGGACAGTAGCATTAATGCCCTTGTTCTTAAATGATATAATTTCCGTAGTAACAACAGGGAATAATATCCCACACACGCATATAAAATAAATAAAGCATATAATGGAAAGCTAGAGCACTATATAGGGTGCAAAGTGGGTGGGGTGAGTCAGTGCATTGGTGGAAGTCTTGCATTTATAGGGTCTGTGTGGATGGAGTTTGCATGTTCTCTCCATTGGTTGGTTAGTTGGTTGGTTTGCTGGTTTCCTCCAGGTACTTTGGTTTCCTCTCACAGTCCAAAGATATACAGATTAGACTAACTGGCATTTCCAAATTGCCCGTTGTGTAAGAATGTTGACTGGAGGTCCTACCATGGTTGTTCAAATATAAATAAATATAATGGCGCCATTGGCCTCCATGGTTCCTAGTTGAACTAAAGAGGTTCTTAGAAGGATGAATAGAAAATAGAAATAGAAACAAATGGATGAATAACTGGTTTTAAATGTGGGTTTTGTCAGGCAGCAGCTCTCTCCTCTTTCCAGTACTGCAGATCTTACCAATCTACTTTCCCCTATTAATAATTCATAAAGGTACACACACTCATTTGTGTTGTGGCAATTCCACAACATGAACTGTAACTTTGAATGAAACATAACATGAAATATATGATGCATTGATCTTTAAGAAATTGTAATTATACTCATTAGAAACAACATTGAAAAAGAAAGTAAACACTGCTTATTGCATGCAGATAGGACCGAGATGTAATATCTCTTTAAGATCACATAGACGGAGTGACAGAGTAGTTTCTTTTGATGCTGATATGAATAGATCACACTTGGCTGGAAGGAGAAAATCTAAAAAAGTGATGACATTGTCTTAACATCATTAGGGTTAGCTAACAAGCTGAGCGGCTCTATGTTGTTGAAACATAAATATCACCCATTGGATCCCTAGTATTTATACTAATAAACCAGTTGCTGGTTTGAAGAGGAAATTGCATCAGATCCCAGTACTTCTGGTTAAATTCCACTTGTGAAATTCATGGCTGACTTGTCCATGCCCCTAAGGGGCTATCTAATTACGTATCTTCACTTGAGCTAATAAAATGTCGAAAAGGAACTTGTAATGGCAATAGGTTGCACCAACACTCCAGCCAAGGATACAGTACATACTCCCACTGATGAGGTGTGCTGTTATTGGAAAATAATACACAACAGGGTGGTATGATGTAGCCCAATGTAAAGTGGATTTCACCCAGAAGCTTTTAATTATTATTCTAATAATAATAATTTATTCCTATTATACTGCAGCAAACACTTTTTAAACCCTGACAATTATTTATTCGTTAAATAAGATTTGAAAGATTTATGTTTGTTTCATTTTAATTCACATCTTGAAAGATGTTAGTTCCTGTTATCCCTTATTAAGCCTGATTTATGCTTCTGTGTCAACTCTATGTCTAGCCTATGCAAATAGGAAAGAGAGAATATGATATCTACAAACTTCTTCTGCACGTCTTTCCTAGATTTGCTCCATGCATAGTCGACTTTCAGCTCGCGCCTAAAATTGATGGAGAATGCAATGGTGGACCAATCACAGTTGTTTCAGTCTGCATGGCTATGATGTCTAGTTACATTTCCATCCTGTAGGGTATGGATTGGGTCCATGGCTACGCAAAACCTACACAGCAAATTCCTCAGTGTTGAATTAAAAGCCAGCAAAGTTTATATGAGTGAAGTTCAAAGGGTTCAAATAAACTCTGCAAGTGTTAAACCAACACTGGGGATTTTACTATGTACAGTGTAGACTTGACAGAGAGGCATAAATCAGCCTTAACAGCTATAAACTTTATTCCCTCACTATGTTATTTTTGTTGATTATGTTACTTAGAAACCACAAGTGGCCATGAGACACTATGAATGCAAAGTCCTCCACTCTGAAGAAATTTAGGAAAACTTTACCTCTTTTACAAAATCATTGACACTAGTGACTGTTTTCAAAAATATTTAAATCAATGTTTCTTAAAAGAAAATGTCACCATAGAAACCAATGCACACTTTCCCCCCCATTTATGTGGAGGATTTGCGATACAGATCCAGGCGCAAATTGTCACCATAGAAACCAGAACATATTAGAATGAACCCATTAATATCAAGAAAATTAATGAACCAGAAAATTACGACCAACTACAGTAGAATCGATCGTTCAGCAGTGCCCTGGTATACACACCGAGAATATGACATTGTGTACAGTCAGTACAGACGATTGTGAGAACTTTACAGTAACTTGAGGGTCCCGTTTAAAAATACGATGTCACTTGGGTGTTTGAGGGATTCCCATTTGTCTTGCATAGATTTAATAAAAATATATAAAGAAAAACATGCGTAAATCACAGGAGGCCAAGTCAGATGCGTGAATAGACCTAAAGTAGGGATAGAAAATAGGAAGTATATTTATTAGGTACACCTATTCAACTGGCCTTTAACACAAATATCTAATCAGCCAATCACATAACAGCAACTCCATGCATTTAGGCACGTAGACATGATCAAGATGTTCTGTGGAAGTTTAAACCGAGCATCAGAATTGGGAAGTAATTTCAAGAAAAGTCTCTTTGAGTGTGGGATAGATGCTGGTGCCATGGGCTGGTCTCAGTATTTCTGAAACTGCTGATCTACTGAGATTCAGAGGTTAAAGGAGAATTACCAGATTTCAAATTTTATTCGTCACATACACAGTCATACAAAGTACGATACGAAGTGAAATGTTTATACGACTGCTGTTGACCTCAATATTACGAAAGAAGGCTCAAAATAAATAAAAAAATAAATTTATTTTACAAAAAAAAAGTTTTAGTGTGAATAAGAGAATTAAAAAGACTTTTTAAATTTACATAATATACAAACAATAAGAAAATAAAATAGTAGAATAAAATAGAAATAAAAAGACATTAAAGAATATATAATAAAAATAGAAAAAAAATATATATAGTAAAATGAAATATATTTGAAAGGTAATGTAGTGCAGTGTAGAACCGTTGGCCAGTTATTGGCAAGGTAATGTGCAAGATGGCAGTTTAAGTTCACAGTGTGCAAAAATGTGCAAATGTTTTGATTTGAGCTTAAAGCACATCTCTGGAAGTCTGTTGAACCTTGAAGCAGTCAGGCTACATCAGCAGACGACCACACTTGGCCACTCTTGTCAGCTAAGAACAGGAAAGTGAGGCTACAGTTTAAATGGCCTCACCAAAATTGGACAACAGTATATTGGTGTGATGAGTCTCAATTTCTGCCGTGACATTAGGATGACAGGGTCAGAATTTGGTGTAACTTACATACTGTAAGAGCAAGAATTGGTCCAGCCTTGTATCAACAGTTAAGGCTGCTGCTAGTAATGTAATGGTGTGAGGGTTTCTTGGCACATTTCGGGCCCTTTTCCAATTTAGCGTCATTTAAATACCACAGCCTCCCTAAATATTGTTATTGATCATGCCTCTTTATGACCACAGGATAATGAGCCATGTCACAAAGCTAAAATCATCTCAAACTGGTTTATTTAACCAGACAAGATCAATGGCTTCCACAGCCACCAGATCTCTATTTAATACAGCACCTTTGGGATGTGGCGGAATGAGAGATTCGCATCATGTATGACAATTATGTGACAACTGCGTGATGATGTCAAATGAACCAGGAAGAATGATTCCTGCACCTTGTTGAATCTATGCCATAAAGAATTAAGGCAATGCTGAAGATAAAAGGAGATCCAACCCAGTACGAGCAAAATGTACCTACTGTAATGAAGTGGCCCGATTAATGTATAGTCAAGGACTTTAAACTCAGGTTTATGCACATGGGCAGAGGACAAAACCTAAAACACTGCCTTATCTGGAGGATGGCTCATACCGTACTTCTCATAGAGGCATGTTTCCGAATGCATTGGTATTAAATTCTTGATGGATTTACATTTATATACAGTCTGTTAGAGATGTCTGAAACAAAGGCTGAATTTCGCGGCCACCTCCACAGGATCCTCCAAGATGAAAGAACCATAAGTGACACATTGGAAGAAACGCAGTCTAGCTTGGCTGCGTCCTTGGCAGTAAGACTCGTCTTGTGACAGTCATCGTGATCAGTTCTGAAGAAATCATGGCTATGACATCTATAGTGACAGCTCTAAATGGTTCCTTTCTGTTGGGATCACTAGGTGTGCACTTCACCATTATTTTCCTAAAGAAAGAAAACCATTGTTCAGCTGTCTTATAATCACTGACACTTAAACAAGCTACAAGATTATACTAAAAAAAGTGACTAAGTAGGGAAAACTTGGCTACAATGTCAGCAGGTTTCTTTACAAGTCACAGTTCACTGAGCATGACGCTTGCTGCTTATGTCTGGTTTTGTAAAGCAGGTTTATTTAGAATTGCTAATGGTGTATCATCATGTGTTTGTGGGAGGATTGTATGGACTATGATACTCAGAGGCATGCTATTAAAGGAAAATAATGTGTAATGGTTTTACAAAACTCTAATACGTTCAAACATCACAATTTCTACAATATATGTTGCAATAAAACCATTAAAGAAACTATAAACCATTTTTTTAAAAGGCTCTTTTTTCTTCTCTCTTATTGATAACAGGATAAAAAATGCAGCTTGTCGTGATACCTGGAAAAGTGTTCAGCTTAACCTATGATACAAAGCACTGACACTGGCGGCTTCTTTCATAAATTTAAGCAAATCATTCTTCCAGAAAAACTCGTATGAGCGTTGTTACCTAGGAATCAAGAATTTTGGGCCAACCTGTACACAAAATACTGCACAGCTGAGTACAAATTATTTGTAACTAAATTTAAATACTGGTAAGATATAGCCAAATAATGAGGAGAATAAACCATGGAGGTGGTGCACAGTCCTGAGGACCTTGTGAATTTCTCTTTGTCTCCATATATTATGCCTCTGTTAACTGACTGTTCCAATAATAATAATAAAAAAAAAAACTAAACTAACGGTTCCAGGGTTAAATCCATATTGTTGTAAAATGGAAAGCTAGTGTACTATGTAGAATGCAGAATCCCTTGTTCCACACACCAAGTAGTGCCCTTGATCAGGGGTTAGAGAGGGATTTGTGTTTCACTCATTTGCTGGAAGCTTGTCAGTATGTTGGTGGGAGGTCAAGGTCACGTTAACTACAGTAGCAGTAATGCAAGATCGAAAAACAACACGGATGGTTCAGAGGCAATTCAGAACAACTTAGAAGCAATTACTATGTAAGTAGACAGAGTGTTGTTTAAAAAGACACAACATTATCAGATGTTTAATGTGAAAGTATTAATGTGGGTTTTGGCAGGCAGCTGCTCTCCCCTCTTTCCAGTACTAAAGACTATCCTGACCTACTTTCAAAAATGTGTAAATATAGTAATCAGGGTAACTAATTTGTTTTGTAGCCATTCTACAATGTTAAAGTTAATGAAACATAACATAAAACATACTGTATGTGGTACAATCATTCTTATTGAAAATTGACTTATTGCATGCCGAGGGTACCCGTTTGAGATATTAAATCTCTCACCAAGATCACATAGACTTAAAAAAAAGTAAAATATATAAATGAGATAAATAAAAATTAATAAAATAAATTAATAAAAAAATATTGTTGAAACATTAATTTCTTAAAGACATAAAGTTCCTAGTATTTGTACTAATAAACCAATTGCTGGTTTGAAAATATTGTTTCAGATTTCAGTGTGTATGGTTCAGAGGCATTTCAAAATGACTTAAAAGCATTACACACACACACACACACAACTTTATATTAAATTATGTAAAACTATGGAGAACAAAGTTACAAGCTCAAAGATACAGTTTAAAAACAGCTTGTTTATGTACCAACCTCAGCAGCAGCCTCATTTCCCCTCTCATCTGTTCCAATCACTCAGCATTCAGTATCACCAGTATACTAATCACCAGCCTGATCATCTGTCATCATCTGCACCCGTTTCTCACTGGTTGCTATCTTAGGTTGCTGCTAAAGTTCATGTTTTTTAATGCTTGCATTATTCACATGAGTTGCTTTGAGGCTTAACAAGCGAAAAACATTTCTCTGCAGGGACTAGAGTGAAAAAGTCCTTCAGGAAGCTTTGAGAGCTAGTCCTCAAAACTACATTAAAAATACAAGAAAATCTCTTTTAAAACAAAATATGAAGAAATCAAGGGTGGCTCAGGACTTTTGCACGGCACTGTACTGTATATCCTTGTAAGATCCTCTTAGGAGGTGCCCTATGTGTTGGTCTTTTGCTAAGCTTCTAACTGTTTGAAGACCTTGATCAAGTTCAAATGTTAGAAAGTGCTAATCAATAGAGGTGGGAAGTAATTTCAAGGCTTCACAGCATTAGAGTTTGGGCCTTTCGTGGTTAGGCAAAGACAAAGTTACCTGTTCCTGGTCCATTCAAAGCAATGACAGTGCAAATAATGCTGAGAGGAAAAAAGCTCATCAGTTGGTCCCCTCAGTACTGGCTGTTTATTAGGGCTCTTTAAAGTAAGTGCTTTCTGACACTTAAGTTGGAAAATATCTTGCATGCCGCTGCCACAGGCATGCTGCAAAGGTTTCCGTCATTATGCTCGGACATCACAGGAATATATTTGGCCAACTGCTTCATAGAGGATTAACTACCACCATAAACATTTAAACACATTTTGGCTGTTGTTGCACAATCACTGCGGCACTTATTTGCAATCAAATAATGCTCCCTGCCTTTGAAAGCAAATCCTTCAATGTCTGCACAGTCGCAGGGCGTTTTGTTCACATATTGGATCGGAATTTAGTGATGATTTTATGCGCATTATGATGAGAATTCAGGGCACTTAATGGCAAGACAGATTTGTTTCAAAGCCACTGGTGACCTTTTTCTAGACGCTCCCGCTGCTGCTGCATTGTTTTCTCCCTTGATTCATTGGCGACATGGAGACCGGGCAAGTAAAATGCTTTCTTTTTCACAGAAAACGAGATTGTGGACAGGATCAGAGAGACTGCATGACTAATTCTTGCTTTAAAGCACTGTGACAAGGAAGCAACTACAAAGCTACGAACCTCCAACAGCTTTTTTTTCTCCTGTAATTCTGCCAATTTACAGATACATTTATTGAAGTAAACATCTGTTTAAATGAGTAAACAACTGCACAATGAAGTCTCACCATACTTGTCTTTCGTTTACTTGTTCCTCAATGCAACTATAAATTGTATTTTTTTTTAAATATACAGTATAAAATGTCTTCATTCCAGTTGTAATATATACAGTGTTTATGGGACACTTATGGAAACAATTCCAAGTAATAATAATAATAATAATAATAATAATAATAAAGGAATGGTTCATGCAATGGTACTGTTTCTATCAGTGAAATGGGCCCAAACACATTCAATTTTATGTTGGGAGAAAAAACAAAACAGATTCTTCCACCGAGGGTAAATTTGATAATGCCAAATTAGTCATTTTGACCTGAACAGGAAATAAAATCTAATGGCATTATGCAGGGTTTTGTTGCCTGTGGTCTGCTCAATCAAAGCGCCCGTTTCCCAGGAGCCTGAACAGATGACGACAAGCCCACCTTGGAGTGACAGTTGTGTCGTGCGATGCCTGATGGAGCCAGATTACAAGCATCAATCAGCCTGTCACACCATGTCTGCTTCACGATTATTCCACAGGAGTAAGGTCATGGATTTCAACTGTGATGTTCTGGTGATTACATACTGTACAGAGGAGGGTGAAAAAGTTTACTAGCGGGGGAAAAAAACATTTACAATACAATGTTATACTTCAATCAAAACTTCAATCAAGTACATACAACTGTTTATAAAATACATCCTTAAACAACAGTGCTATTGAATTATAAATTCTGATTGATCAAAAAATTTAGTTTAGTTTTCTATAACAGAATTATATTAATAGGCTTATTCTAATATGTTAACAAGCTGGTATCAAAAAGTTTCGAGGCTAGTTTTGTAATACACCAACAGGTGGCAGCACAAGGCTGCACCCACAGTCACAGGGAGCACCGAGCTTCATAAGTCAGTGTATCAAAAAACATCATCCTGTGTACATCGGGAACTGTGCAACTGGTACTATTCTGGCCAAGTTAGAACAAAGAGCGAATGTAAAATTCTGCCCTAAACTGGGCAAATCTGCCCCAGAAACATTATTTGGCATTTGTACGGCTATGCTGCAATCAGTTGAGTTGTTCAAGGTGCTTTGAGTTTTGAATGGCATGCTTGTGTCAAGAGCGGAAGAACATCACTGGAAGACCTTGAGAGATCAGGAAGACCTTTAACAAGCTCAACCGCTGAAACCCGTGCATAATGATCGTTGGAGAACAATCCACTACATTACTGCCATTGTCTGTCTGTCATTCGGAACAATCCAGGCAATCCTCATGTGTGATTTGAATGTGTGCTGTATTTGCTGCCAGGTTCGTTCCCAGGTTGCTGACCCAGGAGCAAAAGGAACATCGCATAGAAATCTGCCAAGAACTCCATCAAGCATGCCCGTTCTTCATGTCTGGGGCGTTACTGGTGACAAAACTTGGGTCTATGGGTACGACTCTGAGACGAAGCAAAAGTCTTCACAGTGGAAGAAACCATCATGTCCACGACTGAAAAAGGTGAGACAGGCCTGCAGTCGACCAAATGTATGCTCATTGTCTTTTTCGGTTTAGAAGTTTGAGGAAGGACCTCGTTTTTTTTTCAATAGTAGCAACTAATTCATGGACATCTCTTAGGCAGACACTCCACATAATCTAAGCCTAATATTAAACTTATTAAGACAATGTTGGTATTAAGCAGAGGACATATATAATTATTGATATGGGGCAGCTTTCTGAAAAAGATCAAAAGATAAACAGATAAACAATTTGCTGTATTTAAATACCTTATATGTAAATATTCAGTTTAATTTAATGTATTTTAAAGATTTTCTCAGCTATACAATCTCAACTAAGGCAATCAAACTATGCTGTGTGACTCCACGCCAGACCTATTTTCATTTTATTCGGACCCAAGCATTACCCTATTGTTTTCCTAATGATTTATCCCCACCATTTCAAAAACTCATGAAACGTGGCGGACAAATTGGAATCTGCTGTCATTAGGATGCCTGAGAGTCTGGGTCCCGGGCATGGCTTGGGGCCCCTTACATGAGAATTTGCTGTATAGCTCATACACACTTGCACGTATGCATGTGAATCCCGGTAAACATTCAGAGCTGATTGAGATGAACAACATTTACATTGCAACTTTCACATTTCATTCACGTGTCATTTTCAAACTGCACCCGAAGGAATTAGATACACTCTTCCTAGTGAATTTATACGATTGGGCCAAACTGGGATACAAACTGGGCCTATGTGATCCATTCAGTATGTGACATTGAGGATGCAAAATTGCAGAGGGATTTTTAATATCTCAAATGGGTCAGCTGTGACGATGCCTTAAGCTCATACCGAAAAGTGGCTTATAATTTCTATGGGACGTCATATTGAGTGACATCATATTGTGACATCACACTGAGTGACATCATAGGGTGATGCTTTTTTCTCAGCATCTGGGGATTTTTTGGAGGTCTAAACATAAAATTCCCCCCTTTTCTGAAATTATGCCATAATTGTATTGATGTGTCCCTTTTAACAGGATGTGGCCAGTGTGCCCATTGTCGTTCTAGAGCACTGGGGTGGTAATGGCGCAGGGTGCTTGGGCCCACTCATCATTGCTTGCGACTATATCTTAAATATTTTATTTCTCGGACAACAGAAATGTTGATCAGTCACTGCTTTAAATGATGTTTTTGAATAATTATCATGAACGTTTTATGCACAAAGCAGTTATGCAACCATCAAATCGGTTGTTTGCTATTGACTTTCAGACCTTGAAATGGTCCTGATGTTGCATGTGTATTTGGTGGACGAGGTTCTATGAGATTGTGTCCTTGTGTGGCAATGAGAATGAGTGAAACCTAGAAAGGAAAGAGCTGAGTTAAGAGAGACCCTCGTGCCAAGGGCTGGCTGAGATCCCACTCAATTAAGCACCCGGGTGCACTGATCCTCATTCGCACATACATGCAGTGAACATCTGAGCTTTGTGACTGCCCTGGAGGCAAAATTAAATTCACCAAACACACACTCACACACATACACACTTATCCACCAACTCAGCTGACTTTACTCTGACAAGTCTAGACAGGATGGCTTTTCGAGGAGCTTATAATCACTACACACTTTCTCTTTATTTTACACATAGTCATGCATATATGAATGACTCTGAAAGGAGGAAATGATCGCTACATGTCTGAAGGCCAGAATAGAGGTGTACTACTAGACCAAATGTGTTCAAGGCATCAATTCATCCATCTGTGTGGTCAAAACTATTTCAGCTTTTTCTGCCAGAGTAATTTGTTTATTATTGTGTACATATTTCATGCAGTTATTTATTTACTTTGACATTATTATTATATGATAAAAAAGCATAATTCTTTATGACAGTCTAATATCCTCCCTGTCGTGAAGAAACCCTAGACTGCCTACCTGAATATCTATTGCCCTGAAGCTCTGACCTCAATTCTGATGAATTGCTTTGAAAGGCTGGTCAGAGACTTCATCGTCTCTAAAAAAACTACTATAGTGGACCCAATGCACTTGGGGTACCATTTAAATTGTTCAACTGTTGACATCCTCTTGCACCTCCCCCCACACAAAACCTGACACCAGAAAGGGCAATTGTTAACTACAGTTCATAATTTAAGACTGTTATTGCCTCCATACTTACAATCAAGCTGGAAAATCTGGGACTCTGGGTCTCTATGCCAGTGGATCTCCAACTTCTTGACTGACAGATGAGTGAGCAGGCATGTCTCATTCTCCCTCACCTCCAGCGCTAAAGCCCCCCAAAGTTGCGTTCTGCTGTACACTCATGACTGCATGGCCACTAAAACATAATCTTCAAGTTTGTTGTAGGTTCTGGTGCCAGAAAAATACCATTCTCCTGAGAGTCAAAAGATGAAAAGAAGAAGTTGATGGTGGATTCCGGCAGAAATCAGGAAAGGAGCTACCCAGCCCTAATCATCAATCGAACCTCAGTGCGGAGAGTAGACAGTTTCCAATACCTTGGGGTTTACATCACACAGGATCCGTCATGGTCTTATCACATTAACATCATGGTGAACAAGGCTCTTCAGGATCTTGGACGTTTGAAGGAACTTTTACATGTGCACCATTGAGGGCATCCTGATGGAAAAGATCACAGCCTGGTTTGGGAACAGCACCAAGCAAGGCTCTACAGGACTCTACAGAGAGAAGTGCAATCAACTTCGTGATAGGACCTCCATCTAGAGTGAATAATGCTGGACCATGGCCAGGAAGACAGTGAAGGACTTCAGTTACCCCAAAAATGGATTTCTCTCTCTATTAGAGTCAGGGCCATCAGGGGAGTACTTCCACTCCCAAAAGACATGAACATGGACCCATTGCATTTTAGTTTATGACAAGCATAACTGCTGCTGCCATCCATGCTTCTCTATATTTTTGTATAGTAAATATACTGGGTTTAAGAACATCTGGTTTTAAGAACATCTGTGTGTAGTTGTGTGTATGCTAAATAAAATTTTTATTTGATTTCATTTGAAATGCAATTTGTATCCTGTGTACTTCTATCAAATGAAGTGTTCTTTGGAAAAGATGACTTGATGAATACTTGACTATGTCATTTTGGAGTTATTTATCAACTACTGTAGTATACATTTTATTAGTCATGCAAAGTCTTAAAATAATATAAAGTTGGCCCAGGAATCCGAATTCATAGTCATTTTTCTTTACATGAAATAAGATAAGGTTCTTGTTTCAGATTCGAGATGACTTTGTCACTAATCGTAGAAAAACAAATGGAACCAAGTCTAACACCACTCAATAAATCAGCCCAGAACAAAAAACGATCATCTCTGTATCTATATACTGTATACAGAGTCAGCCCCCCCCCCCAAAAAAAAGTTTACACGCATCAGGAAAAAAAAATAGCATGATGTACAGTATACTATATTAATATATTATTATCGTATATATCAATATATAATGTTTAGCAATACATTTAATAAAAAAATTTTTTCCTGAAGTGTGTATACCTTTTTGTTTGGCTGACTCTGTATAAAAAAAAACATTTAATATATAAATGTTCAAAACACAAAATGTCTTTTCTACAAATATGTGATTTTTCTTGTGGTTTATTTTAAATGCCCACAAAGGTTACCAACCTCTTTGTGGTTCTTTGCTTTCAAAGCTCTAAATAAGATAAAACTATTTAGTTGTTTTTTTCCCCCGCAGTGGCCCTTCACATTAGCAATTTCAACATGTGTTCTTGACCTCTGCACTAGACCTTTTAAAAAATCTGTAATTAATTTCACACAGGTGATTCAGTTCTGAGCTTGTAATAAGAATTTGACACTTACCATGTGAGCAGGGGTACACGATGTCTCCTTTGGACATAGAAATTGCCATATTTTTTTTCTTTCTACCAAATATCCATTAAAGAAAAAGGTCTGTCATGAAAAGGAGAAGGTTACAACCAATTACCTTTTTCCTTCCAGCTCACCAGCAATCAGATCTTTTCATTCAGGTGAAGTGAGATGACCTGAGCTCACTCCTCACTCATCATTTGTCTCATCCCTTTAACTCTGAGGACACTGCAGCCAATGTCAATATAGCATAATGTGTGTGAGGCAGACATAACAGAAACCAGGAACTCATCCAACTGCCATTTGGAGCGGTCCGATGATCTAATTGCTCGCCACATATTTGCAGTTTTGACGAGTATAAACAAATCCTTCCATTAGGATTCTTTTATTTTCACCGATTCCAACTATATGTGCGTACTCATATTTCTGGTAGGTAATCACGTACAATTTGAGGAAAGGAAAATGCCGCTTCCGGCTTCATTCTTTTAAGTGGGCACTCTGTATTCACTGTGTTTCGTCTTGCTCAGCACCTCTTACCTTGTGTTATGTGTGGGAGAAAGGTAAACCTGAACTCTCCTTCCTCCTGCTCTACACCCTGTGGAAGATACGCACAAGTGGCTCTATTGATTTCTGCTGGCAAGCTTCCACCTGTGGTGACACAGCCAACAATTCCCAGCAGGCCTCATGCATTTTGCTCACATTAATATGTGACAGATATAAGCAGGCAGCCTATGAATCTTTAATGTGCAGCTCTTTTGTGTGCTTGCCCTTTGCTGTAGACCAGGTTAAGGGAGGCACTCAGGGTCAAGTGAGATAGAGGTAGGGAACATATTTCAGGTGGAAAGAAAAGATGGGCAGTTTGTGAAAATAGCAGTTGCAGCTACATTCATGGTTGGATCAGGATTACCCGTCTCTGCTTATATAACAGAATATTATCTAGGACAAATGATAGCCTGCAGCTTGGGTAGAATGGTTAAACCTACAGTTACTCAAACATTACAATTACAATTTATAGCTGATTTCAAAGACATGTATTTTTTTAACATAGCTATATAGCAATACTGTGTTTCACACCTCCAGGTTTGAGTACTCAAATCTTGTATCTGGTCTGTTTGTGTCCAGTTTGCATGTTCTCCCTATGCTTTATGGGTTTCCACTACGCACTTTCCCAAGCAGTCCAAAGACATGCATTTCCAAGTTTCCAGGTTTTCCCCCAATGGGTGTGCATGTGCATATATCTGTCTGTGGATTGACCGAGGTTGTGTCCCCAGCAGTTTAATTTCCCCTAAAAGAAATGACCACTGGTGGGAAATCATAGGTCATTGAGGCCAAACATTGCTTGGCAAAGACAGCTTAAAGGGACCGAGTCCCACCTCGGGTCTGTGTGCATAGAGTATGCATTTTATCCCCATGCTTGATAGGTTTACTCAGAGTACCCCTGTTTCCTCCCAAAGGAAAGTTGCCTAAAAGCCTAATTGGCATTTTCAAATAGCCCATTGTGTAACTGTGACCAAGTGTGTGCTTGTGTGCCCTGTGATGGAGTAACACACCATCCAGGGTGTGTACCCCAGCTCATGCCCTGAGTCCCCTGGGATAAGCTCCAGGCCTCCCCTGACCCTGTATAGGATGAGTGGTATAGAGAATAAGTGAGTGAGAACGAGTGTCATAATGATGTCTTAGTTCCACTAATCTTTGTGTAAGTAATGTGTTTAGATGTGGGAACAATTTAGCAAGTATAAATATATTAAGATAGATGAATTTACTATTTGGTAACAATCAGTCCCAAAGTTGTGTCTACTCTAAAGCAGGACTTGTTAGCACTAAAGCATGACAACATTGTGGCAAAACTCAAAAATTTGGGTCATATCCAGAGTTGACAATAAAAGTCATGTTAATATTAATAACGTGAAAATTCCTCATCCTTCGAGCTGACTGTACATACATTCTTAAAGTGATTTTCTGGTGGTTTGTCAGGTTATTTAAAATAAAAAATGTAGTTCACTTGTCTTTCACCTTTATCATGGTTTTTGCATTTTCTATTTTTTTTAAAGTTCTTCTGGTGTCCTTCTTCTTCTTCTTTTTTTTTTTACTTACTTGATGAATCCAAGTGTCCTTCCTGTTTCTCTCCTTTTCAGGATCTGAGTAATTTTTCCTTACTCTTCTTTATTACTGATCACCAATATTTAAATACAGAGTGCAGCTTATATTTCCATATCACATACGCAAACATGCTGTTGGGGGGATATTTTTTTCTCTTGCCATTTTGATTTCCTTCCTTTGGTTGAGTGTGCTGCTGGAGCCTGGGGCCTTTGTATGTGTGTGTGTTTGTGGCAGTGGGGAGGGTTATCTGCACATCACAGCTCAGTGCTTTTGATGGGTCTAAAGAAGGCGGCCTAGCTTTTTTTATAATTTTGTCAGATCCTGTGCCATGATTTAGGTGTCAAAACTGAAGAGAGGTGCAGAAATGAGGGATAAACTAAGATGAAGGGCATGTAGTGGCAGCAGGACCATTCATAAATTGAAAGAGGAAGACCTTTAGCCTCCACTAGGGGGAGCCCAGGAGACCAAGTGTCGTGCCAGGAAATACCTGAGGTTAATAGGTTAATACTGTACATGTTGCAGAATGGATAGCACAATTATTTAGTAATATGATTATCTAAAGTGATAATAATAATAATAATAATAATAATAATAATAATACAGCTTTGTTTATTCAATGCAGGCTGTTACATGAAAAGGTACATCTGGTCAATTGGTTACCTCCCGTGAAAGGGAAGGAGTGTGTGACTAGCTACAGTGAGCTTCTAAATTCTTCTAGCTTAACAATGTTTTGTAGCAGTGTAGCATGGCAAAATTGTGCTCCGCCATTTCATATTTTGCATAATCCAATGTTTGTAATAAATAAATCACAATATGCAAAACTTTGCCATAAGTCTGGCCGCAAGTTTTAATACATTAGTTTTCAGTTTTAAATTCATTATGTTATATGATGCACGGTGTCTCAATAACACAGAAAATTTTAAACTCAACATGCTTTATGAAATGTCTATTTCATCACACAATAAATCCAAGAATCATTCAAACTGCAACAAGTCCATCAAGAATAAATGACGCGAGAGCGAAACAATATGGAGACATTTTTTTGAGAACTTTGAGAAAATCTTGAGTATTAATGTATTTAATGTTTTCTGGATACATACACAGTAATATTACACTGTGCTTCATATGTCACTGAATACTTCAAAGTGAGCGGAGATGACTGTGTATGTAAGATGCAATTTAAACAATATCTCTAAAAATATTCCTGTGGTGCTGGATTCTTTACAGACTCCTCGTTCAAGCTCTCCATTTGTCTGGGAAAACACGGCTCATTGACCAGCTGCTTCCTGTGTCATACTGGCTAAATTATGCAGAAAAATGGTGGTCTATGGTTGGCCAGACCTGCTAAGGGTGCAGCAAGGGAAAGGAACCATGACACTCATTGCCATATGGGCATCCTTTTGCTCATCATCACATGCAGAACTTTAGCTGAGATCACTTGACATATTTTCCTCTTAGATCTTGTTGTAATTTGTTACATGACTATTTGCATCAATTTCTGTTACCTTTCAGTTTTTCCTAATTGTAGTGTTCAATGGAGTTTTAAAAACTAAAGTAAAGTATTTCAGCTCTCTCAGAAAAGCTGGAGCTGAGCCCAACAGTTCAGGGACATTTGGGATCTTTTGGCTGCCAAGTGTCATTGGTATTGATGTCACAGCGTTTAAGGGCTGATAAATACCCAGAGATACAGTAATAGGTGTGGCTTTTCATGATGTTAAACAATAATGTAGGATTTTCCTAGTTGCTGTTACAATTCATACCAAAAAAATTGCAGTGAACATCAAGGGACAGACAATTCGAGATTGATCAAATTGGACAAAAGCCAAGTCCTCCTCCACAGACTTAGTGGTACTCTAAGATTTGGCTCACCCCATGACTTGCCAATTCATTTTTTAAAGAAATAATAAAAATTGATGATGCAATAGTGTGAAAGTGTCAGGTGCATGGTCACATTAACATCATATCCACTCCTGATTATTTATATTTGATCTTGGATGACTCACTGTGCCTTAGCAGTTCCAAAACATAATGAATCTACACAGTAGTAGCAGATATATGATCTGGTAAGAATAAGGGAGGAAAGTGGTTCAAAACTAAAAGTATTATTCCATACAGTCCTAAACTAATAAAAGCAAAGAAAGCCATACCCCCCCCCCCACCCCCTACTTACAATAAGATAAGCAGTGAAGCCATTACACAATCCATAAAAAACAAAATGGATGGATTTTAACATAGACTTGCGATTGAGACCGAACACTAATTGGCAGCCGGGTAGCTTTGTTTTAAAAGCTCCCTGCTGTACTGTTCATTATTCTAGGTGTTAACAAAGAGCCTGCACCTTTTGAACAAAGCAGATGTGGTGAATTATAATAGACAAAAGGCTCACCCAGGAACTGTGGAGTGAGAACATTCAGTGGTTTCTAGATCATTAGTAATATTTTAGAATCAGTTGGTTACTTGAAACTAATGCAGTGTGAATAAGATGGTGATTTAATAAAAATTTCTTCTTGTAGTAAGGACTTAGGAAGGATCCTAAGCTGATTTATATACTTACATTATGGCTTGAAAATGTTACTGTAATCTAACCTAAAGTTCAAAGAACGAATTTACACTTTAGATATTTTACACTGGGAAAAAAGTTGTTACAATGGTGGCAGCAAGGTGGTGTTTAGCAAGGTTGCCTTGCACTTCCAGGGTCTCCTGGCCCGGTTTGATTCCTGCCTCTGTGTGCATGGAGTTTGCATGTCCCCTCCCCCTAGCTTGGTGGGTTTCCTCCAGGTAATCCAGTTTCCTCCAAAAGTCCAAACATTGAAAGATTAGGTTAGGAAAATTGCCCGTAGTGTGTAAATGAGTATGTGTGTGCGCTGCGATGGATTGGCACGATGTCCAGGGTATACTCTGCCTCGTGCCCCAATCTCCTTGGAAATTCACCAGGCCCTCCGCAAACCTGTATACAGGATTACGTACTGTAAGAAAGTCAGTTGTCACAACATTTATTTCCATCCAGAATCACATTACTTTCTCTCCAAGATCTTATACTGATGATGGGAGAGTTGTAGCGCTGTGTAAGGCCTTCTCCAGCACATCCCAACGATTCTCCATGGGGTTAAGATCTGAACTCTGTGGTGGAAAATCCATGTGTAAAAATTATTTCTCCCGCTTTCTAAACAAATCTTTTACAACTTGAGCCCGATGAATCCTGGTATTGTCATTTTGCAATAAAAACATTGATAGAAAAACCTGATCATTCAGTATATTTAGATCATCAGTTGACCTCATTATTTGGGCGCATACAGTAATGTGGCTGAACCTAGACCCGACCAACCGCAGATCATGACTCTGTCCCTACAGGACTGTACGATAAGCACAAGACATGATGCTTTATCTGCCTCTTGTCTTACCCTGATGCACCCATCTGTCTGGAACAGGGTAAATCAAATCTGGACTTATCAGACCTCAGGACCTTTTTTTAATGCTCTACACTCCATTCTTTATGCTCCCTAGCAAATTCAAGCTGTTCTTCTGATAAGTCTGACTGATAAGTAGTTTTACTTCATGGCTCCACAGTTGTTTAATCCCAATCCATTGAGTTCTCTTTAAATTGTACATGGAAATGCTCTTACTTTCACTTTTATTCATAACATCCTGTGCAGCAAAAAAAAAAAAAACTGTTGCTTTTTTTTTTTTTTTGCTTTCACAACTTGATTTCACTAAGAATATGTGATCTCCCATCACACTCATTCAAGATAGTTTTTCAACCACATTTCTTCACTTAAAAATGATGGTTCCCCCTTAGGCTTTTAATAAAATGTTTAGTTCTTAACCTAATTTTATTGGTTCAACAATCTCCATACTTGTTTTCTTTTCTGGATGCAAGACTCTTCTGAAACAGAGTAACATCTTTGCCACATCTGTTTATTAACATGTACTGTATGTATGTATACTCTATGATTAATTAAAGGTAAAGTTACTTAACCTTTCACTTAATATCTGCAAAAAGTTACTCTGCATCCAGTGTCGTTAGCCTTATTTATCCAATATTGATAATCTGCTCCTGCTATAACAGTTGTTTATTTAAAATAAAAAAATATATAAAAAAAACATTGACTTTAACAAAATGATCTTTTCTGTCTGTCTGCGATAGATGGCATCCAAAACTGCATTGAAATAAAAAAACATGTCACAAGCAAATGGGCGCAACCCTAACAGTAAATAATTTATTACTTTTACCAGCACTGTTTCTATACTGTGATGAGTCTTAAACCCAGACTGAAAAAATAGTAAATTGTCTAAGCTATGTTTTCTAGGATATTGGAAATTAAGCGGTAGTTTGATAGAGGACTATAGTTTGACGAATGACATGTCCCAATGTCAGCTTAGTACTGTAATAGTTCTACAGTACATTATCGATATTTTAACAGGTTGGACTGGTTCTGTTAGTATTTGTTTAGGAAGATGCCTAGATATCAGATGATGCTTCAGGGGAATTAGGAATTAGGTTAAGGTATTTAATCATGATAATGTTCTTGATCTTGCATTTCTGTCTAATTTTCTAATTACAATGAAATAATTCATTCATAAATTAGGAGCAGATGTACTGAGATCTTTTTATACTAAGTAATAGCTCTCACCATGACTGTTAATTTCCTCATCTCCTTGCCTGTTAGAGTTTTGTGCCCTCATAAGGGGGATTAAATGGTTTTTAAACACTTCCTCTTGTTAGGGATGAAAGCACTCCAACATGAAACACTCGATAGTCCTTCTTAAATATTTCTCTTGGGTTTTTGGCCATCTTAAGCAGCGAGATGAGCTGTGGCAGAATTGCAGTGCTTTCTGGATGCTATGAAAAAATGAGCTTGGCAGTAGAGAAGTAGCAAAAGGACCTCACATGTCGTATATTGCTGGTCTAAATTTATAAAAATTAATAAAATGATCCAAACTTGATCTTTAATATTTTTACCTTTCGCTACAGTGAGGGTATGATGGGAAGATGAAGTACTGAGTCAATTCAAAAATTTCTGCCTTGCCAGGTGGAACTGTTCCTTGACAGTGCACTATGTATGGAAAAGTCCTATATTTCCTTTGTAACGTGTACATAGTAAGACAGACCAAGTGTGTGAATGTGAGAGGGATGAATGTAAGTGTGTGAGAGCACTGGAGACGACAGTGACCAGACTTAACGCAAGTTTAATGGCAAAGCTTTAAACTGAGCTATCTGAGGCTGATGATTTGGCATTCTTATTGCGATAGTGTTTTTCTGGCGGATGGTATTCTAATGACAGAGCAGAGCAAAGGCCTGAAAAGGTCAGAGTTAGTACAAGCTCAATCTGGAGTACTGTCTCCATTCTCCTACTAATTAAATGTCAGCATCATGCCCAGGAGAAGACAGCAGCGGGGAGAAAACCTCACTCGAAATGTCACTCCTCCTTCAGCGAGCCTGTTTCCCTCGATGACAGCCAGAGGTGCAGGGGAGTAATCCTTGCAGATGGAAATGACAGGTTTCTTCATTTCATGGAAATTAATGAATTGTTCTACCAGTCTGAGGCAGAAACAACTTTTAATTGCCTATAGTTTTCACTAAAAATGGTATGTGGACAAATATCGGTGCTATCTGAGCTAATGGCCATGTTTGATTTATCATCATCCATATCTGCACCACGTTTTCAGGCCTATTATACTGTATTTCCATAAGACATATTGAAAACATTTCCTTTTATGTGGAGGAAGCTTGTGAATAATTCATGATGACCCACTTTCCTCCCCATTAGCTTGATATAGTGCTTGAGCTCAATAGCAGACAGTCGATGACAGGTCCTGGAGGTGTGGGAGTTTGCTTTCGAAATAGACTTCGCTCACTTTTTCATTTTTTCTACCCTTTTTTCTAGGAAAGCATAGAACTGATGGTGAGGGTTAGTAAGTGAAAGAGCACCGCTTGCGTATGTGTGTGTGTGTCTGTGTGTACGTATTGTATCTGGGGATCATTATAAGGCCTCTGTCTCAGGGGTCAGCACTTGCTGTCTGGGATTGGCTATTATCCCAAACTGGGGTGGCAGGGAGCAGTAGCCTAGTGAAACAGGTTACATTTACATGTATTTAGAGGCACCCTGAAGAGAATGTTTGGAAACCATGCCTGAATTACAATGAACTGAGTGGCATATCAGGTGATAAGCGGTGGCCTCAGAAAGGTACGGTTTAAAAAAATAACATGGTATCTGAGAAAATGAACGGCCCACATGCAGGAGAGGAACAGATAAATTGCAGCGCTCAAGGGGAAGAGGAAAGCAATACAACAGCCTGTAAGTCAAGCATATTATTCCTGGACCATATATGCAGATGCAGAGAGGATTTGGGATAACACTTGTGGCTCAGCAGTTAAGACTCTAAGTTACTGATCTGAAGATCAGAGGTTCAAGCGGCAGCACTGCCAGGCTGCCACACCATAATGTATATATGATAAATAAAGGCGCTCTATCACACCTGACTAAGCCCTGGAAAAAACAGAATTATTCAAACCAGCCAACAGTCATAAAGACTGCATTTCATGACCTGCAATTCATTTCCGAACCAAATAATACTAAGATGGAAATTTGTCAGTTTTGTTGTTTAATGTACCCCTGAGATCCATTTGTAACATAATTGAGTTGTGTAATGAAGCCTGACTTACTTTGCAACGTCATAACTTTTAGCTTACAGTATCTCATAGATCAAGGTCACATAATGGTGTTGGTTGACATAAAACATAAAAACTATTAAGGCCCAAATAAAACATTCATAACTCCATTCTGACAATGTAATGCCTTTCATTATTGAAACACTTCACCATGTAAGACTGTAATGTGTTTAAGCAAGGGAGTGCTGTTGTGCTTGAATATCATCATAGCTACTGTATGATGTGGCCATAGGCATCACAGTTCTGCAAACACCATTAATTATCAACAGATTATGATTTGAACCTCTAGTGACGCAGCAGTAACGCGCTCGCCCTATCACCCGAATATTGCAAGGTCAAATCCCAGGGAGTGCTGTTGCTTTCTGCAGCTGGAAGCCTAGAGAGAGCTAATTGGCCAAGCTTTTTGAGGAGGAAGAATGAACGGCATTCTCACTATAATCACGGCTTTAGCCAATCATGGGCGTTTGTGAGCTCACACAAGTGGGAGGAGTAAATAGCACTATCCTCCAAGTGTGTTACAACACTCTCGATACCATCAAAATGTGGTTGGTTGGCATTATGTGTCGGACATATAGTGTATTGCAGTAACAGTAGTTTTTTAATTCTTTCTTGTAATATGTAGCCAAATGTTGAGGAGAATAAACCATGGAGGTGGTGGACAGTCCGGAGAGACTTATGAGATAAGTTACTTTTACATTACTTACTTTTGAATATCAATTAACTTCATGAGGTCTGGGATTGAATCCTAAATAGCATTATATGGTAGTCCCTTATGTTGGGTGTACAAAGTAGTGCTCTTGTTTAGGGGTTTGAAAGCGATTTGGGATTCAGCCATGTGTTAGAAGATAAATGATCTGTTCTATAAGTTACATTTAAGCAGAATGCAAGTAAGGGAAAAAAAAGTGGAAATTATCATTGTATGTAATTGTAACCATAATCGCATTCATAATAACATCAAGTCAATGAGAAAACATGCACTAGATGAGGCATAACAGATTGGACCATCAGAAATAAACTAACATAAGTCTTTGCAATGGAAAAACAGAAGCAAAAGGGTACAAGTAGGCAAAGATTAGTGAGCACTTGGAACAGGTGCACACAACTATGGAACAAACCAAGGACATTACAGCAGTAGAGACAAAACGGAAAAAAGCACACTGAGAACAAATAAGTTCAATCTGCACTCAGTGTGTCATATGTTTCAAAAAAGGTGAGTTAAATCATGACGAAAATGATGATGTTGAGAAAACACTGCAGGGCTTTTAACCTCACTTGGCAAGCTACATCACATCATCACTTTTCAACGATGTGATTCTGACATGCCCCACACATTTATATATATATATATATAAGCTAGAGAGTCAGTTGTCATGACAACCTAGTGTGAATCAGCCCAAAAAGTGTATACCCAGTATACTGGACTAGATTACATTTACTGGATTAAGCCGTTTTAAGTGGTCATTTGCTATAGCTTTCAATCAGTTGCCATGCATGGTGTCATAAACACCACTCCTAAGTAAAAGGCTCCTGGTTAAAGAATTGCATTCGGTGCATTCATTTTTAGAAAGAGGTTCTGTGCCTTTATTATTCTTTTTCCCCTTTAGCATCAGTAACAGAAACATGACGTCCAGCCCTGTGTTCTAAAAATACGTGCCCATAAAATGTCAATTTATCTTCCGAGTAATCTAAAATGTGTTTTGAAATATTAAACGCATTTGAAAAATTCATGTACTGTATTCCAGGCTAATCTCAGAGACAGTAATCTCAGCTCTTCATTCCATGCCTAATGCTCCACTATGAATATTTCAGTAAAGATGAAATTAATCTCAGTGCTATTATTAGGGTAACTGGGGGTCTTTTGATTTACAACAGAATCAATCAAACTCACATGATTTTTAACATTCGAGAAGTAACATTTCAAAGCTTTTCTCCTCAGCAAATACTGAGAACTTTTGTATATAATAAAAAACAGTGCACGGATGATCACCAATAACTACTCTGGCAAAAATGGTTTGAATTGTTCTCGATAGGTCAGCCCATTATTTTTGAGATCCAATCCACATCTTAAGAAGCACATGGTATACTGTATGTCCAACAGCAACATTCTGACTGACTTTGGCTTTTGACTTTGGCCTGAAATTCCTGATGGTCAAGTACAAGCAGATATTATGTTACATGCTAGTCAACAGAGTATGAAAGCAGGTGCAGGGTTTTATTGAGGCACATCGTGCGACAAATAAACCCCAACACTGGTGAGATACTCGTCATTTCAGTAGAGGTTTTTTCAAGGTTTGCCAACTTGATGCCTGGTTGTACTGTATCTAAGTGGTTGAAAGGGGAAGGACCTTGCTCAAGGGCCCAACAGTGGCGAACCAAGAACCTCCTGATCAGCAGTCCAACGCTTAAGCCTGAACAATGCAGACAGATAGAAATTGATTGACAGGCAAAGTATGAAGAGATCAAGAGGCAGATTTCACTAGGCTTGGTAGAACTCCTAGACATTACTGGAAAAGTGTGTACACAAACAGAAGGCTCAGCTGGATCACTTGCAGAGCGCTAGTCTGGGTTATTTATGGGAACTGAGTTGATTAATAATAACAGGTGGCTGTGATTAAAAGTCTAAAGGAATTAGAGCAAAGTGGCAGATCATGTGACTGGGAATGGAGCTCATACATGCAAAGTAAAGACATTTGCAGTATTTTAAAGTAGCATCAATATTTACAAAGGTTTTTTTTTTTTTTTTTACATATTCATAACTTTGGTTGCTCACCTACTTAAGCTGACTTTCTGGGTTGGCCATTTAGTGTGCGTGTACTGTATGTAGTTCATGCTTCAATATTTGACAGTTTTATTTTTTTTTTTTAGTAGAGATTTTCAAGATGGGGTTTCGTGTCTAGACGTCCATCTTTAAAGGGCACCTATTATGCACTCTTATGTCATTTAAAAAAATACAGAGGCATCTTCTGTGTCATATATAAAATAAAAAAACAAGAGAAAATAACATCGTTTGTCTTTTTCTTTACCATTTTTGAAAAGGCTGTGGCTTAAAAAAGCCAATTAGATTTTCCCCCTAATGTGACCTCATATAAGGAAAGCCCCTCCCCCTCCTTGTTACTCAGCTTTTCCTTGGTAGAGAGTGGCTCAGCAATACTCATTTACATATGGCACATTTGGAAGAGGAGTAAAACAGAGAGAGAGAGAGAGAGAGGTTAAAGTATGAGAAAAGAAAAACATTATCCAGAGGCTTTTTTAGTTGGAACATTAACAGATACAGTTTGGAGGGGTTTTGAGACCTGGGTCCTTTTTTAAGACATAATAAAATAAAGCACCTTTAAAAGCAAGTACTTGCTTTTAATCTAAAAAAAGAATCAAGGACAGAAAATGTGTATTAAAATGTTCTTATCAAATCTAATATGACATAACACTAAAGCAAAGGACCATTTATAAAAGTTAATGATATATGAGCATAATGAACAGTTTATATGTCCATTTTAATGTAATAAGTGACAACTATGATGCTAATATATTATGAAAGGTTTACAGTGGTGGGCAAAAGTATTGGGATAAAAGAAAAATTTAATATTTTAATGACATTCTTAAATTTTTTAATGGAATGGAGTCAAGAAGACACCTGCTGGTGTCACTTACTCAATCCGTGCCTGCTTGATTCTTCCTGAAGATCATGTACAGAAGACGGTTCCTTGACTGCTACTAGTTTTTTGTTGGGTTCAGGTCTGGAGATGACCGAGGCCGGGGCTCCAGATGCTGAACTCAATTGTTTCACTAGTTTTTCAGTTAATTATTATAACTTTTTAGCCAGATAGATGAGAACTGATTAGTGACAGCGCCTGCTTTATGCACAGGGAGAACTATAATACATAGCATATGCTGTCTTAATAATTTTGGCAGCCGCTGTTTTTCTAAATACTCAAATTATCACTTTAATAATGTATGAAATAGTTATTTTTTTATATTAATACAATACAGTTTTTTATAGGCCTAAGGAAAAATGTGCAAATGGTTTACAGAATGATTTGTCCAAGCATCCTTCTTTACAGCTCAGTTTAAAGTGTACACATTTAATACCAGCCTCAAATGGGACTCTATAGGCATTATAATACATTTCAGGATAATATACAGTAAAGTGATTATATCAAAGTTTCAGTGGTGCAGAATTATTGCTGTACCAGTTTGACCCAATAAAAGTGGAAAAGTTCTGTTTTAGAGAAACTTCACCTTGTGTAATATTTGCACTGCACTTGTATTTGTAGGTCTAAATACAATTATGACCCGTCATTTCAAGCACTCAGGTTAGTTTTGCACATAGCCAAAAACGTGCTGTAGGTAAAATCTAATGAATCTTTAATTTTGGCCAAAATACCCAATTTTCATGCTCTTTCACCAGAATTAAGAAAGTTTTAATTGTAAACATTGCTTTAAAGCACTTTAATGAACATGATCCATGTGGGATAGAAAAAATATGCATTTAAACATGCTGTCAAAATGTACTGCTAATGAAGTTATTTTTATGGTCAGCAGGGAAATCCTGGTGTCTAAATGAAATCTTTATTTAATCACTCTAAAAAAAAATATTTTTAACCGGGCATGATACGATAATGAACTTGGTATCAAAATAAAAAGGATTGAACCAAGAATCTGAAATTATGCTTATTTTAAATAACCCAAAATGCGACTTAGCACTTGATTCAATGTGATCTGTCCTAAGCAGGATTCATTAATTTATTTATCTTCTATACCACTGATACTGTACAGGAGGTGGGGTTCATGCATTGCAGGACACACACACACACACACACACACACTACAGGCAATTTGGGAACACCAATTAGAGTAGATGTCTTTGGACTGTGGGAGGAAACTGGATTACCCTGAGGAAACCCACCAAGCACGGGAAGAACATGCAAACTCTATGCACACAGACCCTGAGCCTGGAATCAAGGCCCCTGTGATGCCCTAGGCAAGATTATGGTACTAAAAACAAGTAATTAATTGTAAAAATGGATGCTTGTAGCTTTTTCTGTAACTGCACAACTAAGCTGTTGGCACTTTGTTGGCATAATTCCAAAGCTATTCACACCAGTTCCTTTCTCTTCAGCAAGTCTGTCATATTTAATCCATCAGATGGGGCGTCGACTTCTTCAACTTCCATTTCATATCCTCAGGATTTTTTCAAGCATTAACCTGCACTTTTTCCTTTTTTAGCATTAGTCAGCCGATGGAAGCAGAGACAAGGACACTGATTATAATGCTGTCGTTTCCATCATCAGCTCATTTCCGGTTGGCTGTAGTGACAGTCACGTTTAATCCTATGAAATGAAATAAGACTTAAGGAAGCTGGTTGGCTGCGAGTGGAGTTAAGGTGAAATAATGAAGAGTATCGATGAAGTGAAGATTGAACTCTCTTGACACAGAGGTGTTTTACAAAAAATGATATTGCGGTTAATGTAAGCAGAATGTGTTGTCTCGTTAGTAGAGGTTTGTACACCGCAAGATCAATTCCTTTTAAACTCTGTTTATGTAAATGGTGCTGCGAGACGGTTCACGCGCGGCAGAGTTTCTTGCCCGACTGCCAGCGAGATAATTGCGACGTGTCTCTTTTTCTCCATTTCACAGCCTCTACTCAGAGCAGCGAGATAGAGAGATTTGCTTCCAAGAACACTCTGCTTAACTCCCCCTACTCTCACTCCCTAATGATGGGCCTTGTAAGTGTGTGTGTGTGCGTGTGTGTGTGTGTGGTGGTGGGATGAGATTCACTGTCAGAGAGTGCTGTCCACCCACCACCCAGTTGTTATAGAGGATGTGATAAAGGAAGGTTTTGCTCTCTCTCTCTCTCTCTCTCTCTCTCTCCTTTTAAACACACACACTCTTTCGTTCTTGGTTTCTCTCAATTTATTACATTCTCTCTCTCTTCTACTATGTCAACCTCTCTTTCTTTCTCTTTCCCTCTATTCTGTTTCTCTCTTTTCTAACTCTAATCTCCATTTATCTTATTTACACTCTCATTTTCTCACTTTTTGCTCTCCCTCACTTTTTCTTTCACTCTGTCTCTCCCTTTTTCCATGTGCACTCTCTCGTTTTTCTCCAGAAACACTGGCAATGTGACTGAGACACTGAGACAGTGAGTAGCAGTCGCAGCAAGCTCTTTGGGAACACGAACACCCAATTAAGCGATCTGATTAGCCGGATTCCTCGCCCAGTTCTCTGCAGCTTCCTTATCAGCACATCCTCGTCGACACTTTTCCTTAGGTTTGGTCACTGTTTCTCCTCCTTCAGAGACAACTCAGAATGTTGTCATGGCACTGTGGACAGCGGTGCTTATTGTCCAGCGTCAAGGTGAATCCAATTATTATTTTCCTATGACATCTTGCACACTTGTTTGTCATATAGATTTAAATAGATTCCTAACACAGTGTCCGGTTTAGCATTTTCACCAGTGTGATGGGATCAGGGCTCAGGAACCAAATAAGTTGTGTAACATTTCTAAAATGGTTGGAATAAAATAAGAACTGGGTTTATTTCGTTCCTTTTATGCATAAACTGAAAAATGGAAACTGACAAAGTGGAGATTTTCACTTCCTAAATGAAAACATTTAGACTTTAGATTCTTGATGTGGTTTTTCATTGTCATAGACTTCAATCAATCGATCGATCAATCAATCAATCAATCAATCAATTAATCAACCAATCAATCAATGTATATCCATCTATCCATCTAACAACCTCTGTTGTCCAAGTAATGACCATCAAAGCTGGTATTTATGTATTTATTTTTTGTATTTATTCCAATTTTTACGACCATGGTAGGACCACCGGTCAACATTCACACACTACGGGCAATTTGGGAACGTCAATCAGCCTAATCTGCATGTATTTGAACTGTGGGAGGAAACCGGAGTACCCGGAGGAAACCCACCGAGTGAATTTAACTGGGGCGGCACAGTGTCTTAGTGATTAGAACTGTCACCTTGCACGTCCAGGATCATGGGTTTGATTTCTACCTGTTTGATTTCTGGGTCTGTGTGCATGGAGTTTGCATGTTCTCCCTGTGCTTGGTGGGTTTCTCCCAGGTAATCCGGTTTCCACCCACAGTCCACAGACATGCAGATTAGACTAATCGTCGTTCCCAAATTGCCATGTAATGAGTGTGTACTGTATGTTTGTGTGCCCTGCGATGGATTGGTACCCTGTCAAGGGTGTACCCCCCTCATATCTACCTTAGTCTCCTGTGACGCTGGACACATGATAAAGCAATATATACAGTAAGTGAGTGAAAGAATTTAACTGATTTCTTCATCTGTAGATTAAAACTCTTTAGCCGCACTAAATTGTGTGCACAAAAGTTTTAATGGGGAAAAAAACCTCACGTAAAAGAAAATTGCTCCAAAAGAACTAAACAGGACGTTTTTTTTTTAAACATGTTTTTTTTTTTCTAGCATTTATGTCTCTTATGTCCAAATACTTCACACTTTAAATCAATAGGGTGTTTAAGATTAAGGGGGGGTCAAAGACACTACACAAAAACACGGACTAAAATTTAAAACAACCAAGCATTTTAAAAAGATGAATTTAAAAAGACACGGTGTTATATAAAAAAAGAAAAAAAAATAAAGAAAAAAAAATCTTTTTTAGATGGCTAGAGCACCATAGTTTTAAACTTTATGCCCTTTTTGCAGTGTTTGTCTATATTTGATTTTTGTTCAGACATTGAGAATGCAGGTTTTTACTTCGCCCAGTTTAACAATGCACTCCTTTTTCTGCTTGTTGATTTAATACTTTCTGAGTTTAAATTTAGCTGGACTTATAGAAACTCTGTAGGGTGTACAGTATAGTCAACACTCTGGGTTTCAACACTGGATTTTTGACGTGTAAGACATAAGCAATATGCTAGTGAAGTACAGTGAATAGAAAGTTATATTATCAAGTCACAGAGATTTCATAAATTAATAAATTAAATAGTCTAGGATTATTGTTTTTTAGTTGCATTTTTGTATCAAGGTGAAGGTCACCCTTAAATCAGTTAGCGCCTTTAATTTAGAATTTGCAGATTTGGCAAGAGCAGGTGAAGTTGATGAGAAGAATGAAGTCACTGGTCTGAGTGTTGATGATAATAATAATAATAATAATAATAATAATAATAATAATAACTTGACTTGTGCATTTTACTAGTATTTACATCAATGTTTACATTACCAGGCTAAAGTGACACAATTCATTTTTTTTTTACCCTAATTTGACGCAGCTATGACTTTTTTTTTTTTATTGCTGTCTGAGTGCACAAATCTGCTTTTTCAGTTTTGGATAAGAGTCGGATACATGCTTAATACATGGTCATGCAACTTGAATGAGAATGTGCAGATTGGAATTTATGCAACATTTTGCCTCTGCACATGTGTAGAGTGCTTTCCCGTATCAACAGCACAGGAATTTAATATCAGTGCATACAATAGCTGCTAAAGCGAGGTGTCTGACGTTCTTCCGGACCTCAAAAAATACAGTCAACCTACCGCTTGCCATCCTCCAGAGCAAAATCCCAAGCTAATTTGAAATGGTCACACAAATATGGTGTGGATAAACCCAGCATAAGCAAAGATTTATCAGTGTGTCTGTGTGCACCATTCCAGCGAAGATGCGGATCCACATAAAAGTCACTTGTAATTATGAATGTCTCTCATGGGCCACCATTTTGAAATCCTTATATCATTATATCTCCTAGGGTCACTAATCTGGAAAGTACTATAAACTATCTCATGGCTTAGCTCTCTAACTCATGACCCGAAAGACATCCGCGTTGGATTAAGTTTTCTGCCAGGACGCTAAACAGAACTTAAACAGTATATAAGGGTTTGGGGGGGAGGGTCCTGGAGTGCCTTTAGGAAACCCATTAAGCACGTTGAAAACATGCATACTTCATTTCATTCCCATATTGCTTCAAAAGAGTGTTGTAAACGCAAATAAATAATAAGCCTAATAATTAGCCTAACATTTGCTGAAATGTAATTACAACCAACACATTATTTCGAACTGCTGCTTATGCTGCATTACAGGACAAAGTAAAAAAAAAAATTGCTATCTACCTTCTTTGTCATACATCAGCTCACAGATGACCAAGTTCGACTCATTTTGTTTTCTTGGAACATTGGCCAGGTGTTGTTATATTCTGAGGATCCAAACTCATGAATAGGCTAAAATGATTTAAAATGTTAGTTTTTAATTTTTTGCTCTCCTTCTGAACAATATTTAAAGGCTGCCTATTTCTTTAAGTTTACACAGGTCTCATGGCTCCCCCAAAACATCTTCTGTTAATTCCCCAGCTGACCTAGACCTTGGATAAAGCGCTCTTTCATACCATTAACTTACTTTATTTCCCTACTCCTCCAAGTGCACTGTTTTACTATTTATGCAAATGGGATATTTCTGAACCATGCTCCTTTACAAAGAACAGCATGCTGAGCAAAAAAACTGGGGGAGTGTTCACTCTTAAATGAGGTCACATTGTGGGGAAAAAAAATCATCTAATTGATTTGTTTAAGCCCTGGCCAAAAAGCAGGGAATATTGCATAATAGGTTGCCTTTAATGCAAATGATGAGCTACCACATCATTTCACAGGATGACTCAGGAAAAACAGTTCCACTAATGACCTCAGATAGTACCGTTCCATCACTCTGCATATAATGAGAATTAAGGCCTCTTGTCTCTTTTTTTTTTGCTTTAAGTAAAGGTACATTATTTAAATGTGTAGCAAAACAGTTTGGCACATTCTGAACTTCCCACTAATATAACACATTTTTATTAATACTAACATTATATTCCAGTTGATGTTATTCATAAACATAATAATTCAGACAATAATGGATAATAGGATGGATAATAATGGGTTCTGTTTTTTCACTGCCGTATAAAAAAATATATCATAGATCTTCTCAGTATGGTTTATGGACTTCTGGGGTTCCCCTGAACCATAGAGTCTGAGTAGCCCATCAACACTCAAACAAACAAACAAAAAAAACAACAACAACAAAGAACCTGAAAAAACAATATAGAAACCCAGATGCTGGAGCTACACCATCATGTCTTTTAAAAATGAGCACTACATTAGATACAGTTTAAAAAGTAGCTCTTCTCAGACTTGGCTATAGAATAAAGGTTTAATAAATAAATTCTCTTCGACTTTCAAATCCCAAAAGGCTTGACTGGTTGACGCTGGTGAGCGAAGAGAAAACCAATTATTCCATCAGATTTGCATCATAAAGCGAATAATGTTGCAGAAACACACCAAGAATGTGGAAGGTTGCCATGTTTCATCCTCATTAAAGGTAATAAAGCTGTGGAGAACCTGCAAATGGTCCAGAGCGCTTAATGAAGCTCCTGGAGGGGGGAAAAAAAAACCCCACCACCACAATGTTGTTGTGTAATCATCCACCATCCCACACACAGTCTTGTGCTTTTGTCCTTATTCCCAAAGAGTGTTTGCTAATAGGCTCGAAGATTGGACACAACCAACCGTTTTTGAGAGAACGACCCATAACAACAAGATTGTAGGTGTTTGAAGTTGTGCCTTTGGTTTTGGGCACATCTGCTTGTGCGGCCAGCTCAGAGAAAAATCCTGGAGAGACAGCGAGAGATGGGGGAGGGGGAGGCGAGAGGAGGGAACCAAGTTGGTATATTTGCATATCACACACATGGTGAGAGGCTGGAGAAGCAGTTCGGGAGCAGATGTCGATTTGCATATGCAACAGCGAGCTGCCCAAATGGAGGTTCGAGGTGCGTTCTGCCGTGCCGCTCTGTCGTCCGACGGCCTGCAGTCCACACGCATGCACGAGGGGGTCTGAGTAATGAGGACAATAGGCAACCTTTCTCATCATGGCATGTCATTGTGTGTTGTTTGCTCCGAAATGCACGAGAGACGGCTAACCTAGTTACAGCAGGTGGAGTAGAAAACAGACTACTAGCAAAATGACTGTATGTTTTCTTGCTTCCAAACAGGATGGATTTTTTTTTTTTTTCATTTAGAACAACCCATTTCTGGGACAAACACATGCTACATCATTTTCTCTCTCGCTCTCACTCTCTCACACTGTTTTTGGCTAAATGTGAACACATGGTGATATAACATGACATGCTGTCTTGTGGCAACCTGCTTTGGGGGGAAAAAGAGAGAAAGAATCTTGGAAAGGAGAAATACGTGGAGACAAAAATGGAAATGATCTTACGTAGCCTGTTCCAAGCCAATGAACTATATGGAGATCAAATACTTCTGGTATCTATTTCCAGAGACAGAGAGAGAGAGAGAGAGAACCTAGAACAGAAATGATTGAGGGTATATAATGCTTAATAAGTAATGGATGATTGACAGGTGCTTGTTGCAAATAATTTCTTAGCATCACAACCACATCACAATGACATAAGACAGGCGTACTTATTTAGAATAAAAATACTCTCTGCAGCTCATGTTATCTTGTCACACATTCACACTAGTCTCTCATATCATTTGTGGACATGTGGCACCTGCTACTGATCTCTTGTAGGCATGACCTGCTTTTTTTCAGATGAGAAATCATTGTGCTTTAAAACAGTATACTCTAAAACTCATTATTTTAACACAGCTTAAATAATGCTCTAATCAGAGGTTACTCAACCACTGTCTATATCGCTTTATCCTGTATTCAGGTTCACGGGAGGCCTGGAGCCTATCCCAGGAGGCGGGGTACACCCTGGGCAGGGTGCCAATCCATCATAGGGCACACAATTGAGAACTCTACGTGGAAACCGGCGTACCCGGAGGAAACCCACCTACTACATGCAAACTCCATGCACACAGAGACGGAAATCGAGCCTGGCTGGGAATCGAACCCGGACCCTGGAGGTGCAAGGCGACAGTGCTAACCACTACACCACCGTGCCACCCTAATCAGTGCTAGCTGTTTACAATTTTTTTATTTTTTTATTTCCACATTATATAGCACAGAGCGTTGGTTAAAGTGGTAAATGACCTACTACGGGTTTTTGATCAGGGTTGCTTGATCTTAGTGCAGCATTAGCAGCTAGAAGTTTCTGACCACACATATGGCCTTTCTTTTTTTATCATGTGCAGCAGTAAATTGGTGTGATTATTGATTCCAGTCTTTTATTTAAAGTAGATAATATTACTTGGGTAGTCTTATTTCATCTAAAAAATATTGACAAGATGAGAAATATGTTGTCACTTTATAATGCAGAAGAAACTAGTTCATGTTTTTCTTACCTCTAGGGTGAACTACTGTAATACCTTATTGTCTGGATGTTTTACTAGGTGCATAAACAAGCTCGAGTTAGTCCAGTATGCAGCAGCCAGAGTCCTTAATAGAACAAAAATATATGAGCCCATCACCTCTATCTTACACGTACTGCAGTGAAGTTTCACATTTATTTTTTAATATAACTATTCACCAATACGGCACTTAATGGTCTTGCATCACAGTATCTAAGTAAATTCTGTGTTTTATGATCTGTTGCACATACAGTACTTCATTTAAAGGGTGAAGTCTGTTTATTGGTACCTTATATTATGAAATTTAAGCAGGGGGCAGAGATTTTTCTTATAAAGACGTAGAAATATGCAACAATTTCAATCTTTAATTCTAGGCTGAGAACCTATTAATTTTGCCAAGCCTTTTGTGAATAGATAGGTCTTGATGATAGCTTTGTAAAGATGCTGATCTGGGGGACTCATGGATGTAGAGCTCTTTCTGTTGAGTTACTCTGGACCTCTCTGGCTCATCCTGGTGCGTTGCTTCTGGTAGGAGTCCTTGCATGTAAGCCTCTGGCTTGCTGCTGAGGATGGCCCTGTATTGTCCGCTTGAAATGTGTGACTGAGGACGGTTCCACTCATCGACCATGAAGATGACCTTGGACTGGGCTAATGTGGGCAGTTTTTTTGGAATGCCTTGTGAATACTACATTTGTTAAACAGAATAGGACCGAAACCCCCATAAATAGTTTTGTCCCTGCGTCTCCAACGAGCGGACACTTTTTTTCATTATTTCCACCTTGAATCTGTGTGCTTGGAGTTTGCATGTTCTTTCCATGCTTGATGGGTTTCTTTCAATTACTCCAGTTTCCTCTCACAGTCCAAAGACATGCAAGTTAGACTAATTGGAATTTCTGAATTGCTTTTAGTGCATGAATGAGTGTGTGTGTGTGTGTTCATGCTTGTGCCATATGATGGAGTGACACTTCATATAGGGTGTATGGTACCTCGCCAGTGCCCAACGTTAGGCTCCAGCTTCCTCTATCCCTGTGCAGGATAAGCGTTATAGGGAATGGTGAGATATAAAGGTACTTTATGGTCACACTGTACAGTAACTGTTAATTATACATATTTTCTATTTTTTTAGTTTTTTGTTTGTTTTATTCTGTAAAGTGCTATAAAATAGAATAGAGTTAAATTTAATTGAATATATTGTACAAGCTTTGTTGACAGATTAGCAATGGAAACGGTTAGTTACATCCAATCAAAAGCCCCAACAATCACTTCATCTTTTTTCCGAGGTATATTTTTGCCGCGGGTTATAAGCAAAAATATTTGCTTATGTTTAATATCTATTACCTTAAATGTGAAACTGGTGAAAATAGAACTAATTTAACTGAGTGGGGGAAATGAAGATACATCACCAATTGCGAAACTCAGAGGAATCATTTGAGCCATGGATTTGTTGTATTTCTGTCACTGAAACAGTGGCTCTGTGTCATGCACATACATAATAAATTCAATAAATGAAGTCCCTCTTGTCAGGTTTCTGTTTTTCCCCCCTGACGTTCTATCTTTGTCTCTGCGGACTTGTATCAACATTCATTTCAGTTTTAAAGTTTGACTCCCACATAAGGAAGTGCTGCTTGGAAATACATATGAATCATAGTGTTCAGAGTAGAGACATAAAGAAAGTGTGAAAACCAAGAGGAAATCTTGGCATGACCCTTCCTCCACTGTACTGAATATCTCTGCATCCTGCTGCTAGATGTGCATGCCAAGAAGACAGTGGGCCAAGTTCACACAACTCTCTCTCTCTCTCTCTATCCCTTACACACACACACACACCCTTATACACTACCCTATTTACTTCCCGAAATCCCTTCACTTGTTCTCTCCTCACTAAAACTGGCATAATAGAATTGCAGAAGGTCGTGCAGATTGTCTTGCGCGATGCCCGAGGTGTGTGTACACGTCTGATAAACACATGTTTACACATGAAGAAGGCTCCATGCTGCGGTGCTCAATATGAAAGCAGACATGATGCCTGCTGGAGTTCTGGAGTTAGTGAACAACATGCGACTACAGTACATACACCCGGAGGTGGAGGGGGAGCAGAACGATGAGAAACCACATGACTGAAAAATGACTGCACGCACTCCTACGCTGTTTAACACAATTTGACTTGTTTTGTTCCACAAAAAAATGAATTTCTAACATTTCTCATCACCTGACACAGGTTCTAGAAATGAATGATGGCCCACACGTTCTCCCACATCACTCCACTGCATCGCTGAATTCCTCTACTGGTTTCCTCTAGCCACCCACGTCAGATTTGAAAACAGTGATAGTTACCTATAATACTATTAATGGCCCCCATATACCTAAAGGGATTCATCAAACCTTGATCTGCACTGCATTGCCTTTCAGCCTCTTTTTTTACTTACTGGGTGTCTTCAAACAAAGACTGAAAAATATTTTGTCAGAAGGTTATGAAAAAAATGATGTATTCTGTAATGGAGAGATGTATGTAGAGACTTTTTGTGCCCTTTCTGGCCCAGATACCAACTGCCATTAAAAAAAAAATCATCTGACATGTTCTTTGCAAACAGACAGACAGGTTTAAAAGTTGCCATTTCCTTTAGGTGCAATGATGCACAATTTGGCTAAAACGTTAAAACTGCTACATGTGGGTTCTCTTCATGTTGCTGGGGCAGCTGTGTCCCCTTGTAGCATGACTTCTCAAGACCTCTGGGGGTGTGCTGTGCCGTCCGGCACCAGGACGTTTAAGTTGGATCCTTTGGGTGCTGTGGGTTGTAGGGTAGGACCTACTGTACTAATGAGAGTCGTAGGGTAGGACCTGACATGAGCATTTTGTATGTTCTCATCGGACTGAGATCTGGGGAATTTGGACGCTGGATCAACAACCTTGAACGCTCTTCTGTGTTCTGGTTCTGTTGGGGCCACCATTACATTTTAATTGGAGACTTGTGCTACATATTCCTTTCTGTGGGATCGGACCAGACAGGGCAACCTTTGGTCCTTGTGGGCATGGGTGTCCCTTGAGTGTTCATGATCCTTTCACCAGGTGTATAAAGGGTGATAAGGCTCAGTGGTTAAGGCATTGGACTACGGTTTGGAAGATCCCAGGTTCAAACCCCACAACCACCAAGTTGCCACTGTTGGGCCCTTGAGCAAGGCCCTTAACCCTCAACTGCTCAGATGTGTAATGAGATAAAAATGTAAGTCACTCTGGATAAGAGCGTCTGCCAAATGCCCAAATGTAATGTAGAGTAAATGTAAATGTAAATGATGTTATGGCTGATTGTTATATATATGCATAGCCCATTTGGCAAGTCATAATCAAACTGATACTTTTGATTAATTTGATTATACTGGAGGATATTACTCTCTTTCTTCTGATTATCTCGCCAAACACAAGCCAACTGAGGCCATGTGTTTGGAAGCAGTTTGAAGACCCAGTAAAGGAGAAGGAGCAGCAGATGTAGTTGGCTGGTTTCAAGTGTCTCAAAGTTGACAGCTCCCCCTGTTGGTGGTCATCATATGCTACTGGAGAGTTTGTTGGGAGGTTATGGATGGGATATGTCAGGTGCCCAAATTAGGGAGAAATCAGAGGGGAAAATATGTCATTAATTGGCCCAAATTACAGCAACAGAAATTAAATCTTTATGTATAAATCTGCTTTGCATGGAGAACATGGGGGGATGCCTAATTAAACAATCAGGTAATATTATACAATATATATGTATTTTTTTTTAAATGTTATCATAAAAATAAACTCTTATTTTTTCTCATATTGCTTGCTTTTCTCAGTTCTGCAGTTCACGAAATGTGAAATGCATAACTTGTTTGGTTCACTTCCCAGGTTTGGGTTTATTTCGACTTTCTCTCTGCATTCAAAGTGCATGAGGGTTCAATTGGAAACACACCAAGATGACTTCAATCTTTGTTGCATCAGATGTTTTTGTCGATTTCTGGTCTACTGTGGAATTTGCTTAAATTAACTGAACCAAGGGTTAAACGCACCAGGTTTCAGGTCATAGGAGCTGAATGCTTCAGGTATGAAAGCACCCTTAAAACACAGGTGTCAAGAAATGTCATTGGCAAACCAACTCATTTTTGATCAAACCTGATTTTTTTTTTTTTTTTAGTTTTCAGTCTTCAGGCTCTTTACAAGACCTTATAAGCAACAAGTGTCTATCCTTGATGCTCTCATATCTAGGAACCCTGCATATATCTCAAATTTTGCCCATTATACGGAGCAGGCATCTGCAGAGTGAAATAGAGGGAACGAGAACCAGTGTCTAGAGGTGAGATAGACATGGAGCCCATTTTTTGGTTTCTCCCCCACCTCCACTCTGACATATTGCCCTGATGCTTGAATAATAGAACAGCTCTCAGATTCTACCGTGCTTCTGTAACCACTCTAAAAAGCCGAGTTCTTCCAACAGACAGATAAAGATAGACGTAGAGACTGGGTGAGAGTGTGCCGTGCATTGCATATAGTCATATCTTTATAAAATTTTTACCAGTCTGTCCAGCTACAGATGTCTTTTTTTTTTTTCCTTGATCTACCCTCTGACTTCTGAAGATCAGAGAGCAGAAGGGAGGTGAGACTTCCTCTGTGTATTAATGTGCTAATTGTAAAAAAAAGAAAAAGAAAAGAAAAAACTATTAGTACAAGACAGCATGCATTATTCTTACTCCAAGCTGAGATACAAGCTCTCATATGTGTCAAATCAAATATAATCATATATTATACATCAGGGATGTGAGGCCCCATTAACCTCCTCTACATTAAAGATCACATACAGTATGGAGAACCATCCCTATGATATCTATTGAAATCTAGTGAGAAGTAAAGGGCAGAGAATTGAAATAGTATTAAACGATCATGTTATGACAATGATGTATGTATTAAATGGACGTTTGCCTTTTGGAAACCTCTGTATCAAAAAATATGTGACATTATGATGTATACAAATCTAGCATAATGTTAATGTTTATTCATTGTGGTATAGTTCTATATCCAGTGGAAGGTTTTTAGACACTTTAAAATGTACGGCATTGGGGTGCTTTGCTAATGTATAAAACATAAAGACTGGAATATCAAATTTCCGAGGGTGAGTCAAAAATGATCCACACTCTGGCTGTAGAATTTATTTTAACTTTTTTTTTGTGAAAAGGTAAATACAGTACATAATTTACCGATAAAATTTCCTTGCTTTTCAATACACTTTGTCCATCTGTCAACAAGCTTTTGTAATTCCATGAATGCACCGCTGTCTTCACTTCTTCATCAGAAGTGAATCTTCGTCCTCGTAGGGCTGCTTTCACGGGCTCGAGCAGGTGGAATTCTGATGGAGCGAGGCCGGGACTATGGGGCAAATGTCTTAAGACCTCAGAACAAAGTTTTTGCTTTTTGGCAGAATCGTTTAAGCTTAACTAGGTCGTTGCACAGCCATTTTCAGGGCTCTTCAGAGATGCTTTATTGGGCTCAGGTCCAGACGCCAGGACTTTTTCAGAGTTGTTCTGAACCCATGCCTGTGTTTGTTCTTGGTGATAAGCTTGAGGTCATCGTCCTGCTGAAATGTCAACCGTCGCCCCATCCTGAGCATTTTAAAGAAGCTTTTACTCAGAATATATCTTTATTTTTTTTGCAACTATTTTTCCCACCCCACTGTCTAATCTTCCAGTCCCTGTAAAACATCACCACAGCGTGATGCTGCCGCCACTGTGTTTGACTGTAGGGATGATTTTAATAAGGTGATGCGCAGTGCATCCAAATAGTTCAATCTTTGTGTCATCGCACCAGAGGATTTGGCTTCTCATGGTCTGAGAATTCTTCAGGTGCCTTTTTGGCAAATTCTCAGCGGGCTGTCATGTGTCTTTTAGTGTGGAATGGCTTCTGTCTGGCCACTCTGCTATAAAGGTCTGATTGGTGAAGTGCTGCAGTGATGGTTGTCTTTTGTACATCTCTCAAGGGAACTTTGGATCTCATTTATAGTGATCCTTGGGTTTTTGGTTACCTGGCTGACCAAGGCCCTTTATCCTTAATTACTCAGTTTTGCTGGGTGGCCAGATCTAGGAAGACGATTTGTTGTCCCAAATTGCTTCCATTTGAGAATGATGGAGGCTACTGTGCTCTGGGGAACTTTCAACGCTGCAGAAAGTTTCTTGTACCTTCCCCCAGATTTATGTCTTGACACAATCCTGTCTCGTAGGTCTACAGATAAGTCTCTCAACCTCCTGGCTTTATTTTCACTCTGACATTCACCATTTATGGTGACACCTTACTTTAGGGAAGGTACCCAGGGGAGTATCGTTCCTACTACAGTATGTCCAATGGATTCAATTGGGCACAAGTGGACTTCAGTCAAGTTGTAGAAGCATCTCAAGGACCATTGTGTTAGAGTTGAACAAAGGGTCTGAATACCTATGGAAAATGGGACATTTCAGTCTTTTATTTTTTAAGAATTAACAAAACATGCTGAGTGTACTGTAGAATGATAAGGAAAAGGGGATTTTAATGCAAACAGCAATTGTGGAAAACTTGAAGAAGTCTGAAAGCTTTTCTTGCCGCTGTGCAGTGGATAAATAGGACAAACGATACAGCCCATGTCATGTGTGACAGCGCATAACTCATTTTGGTCTTCGTTTAATGACTCACCAGCTGGTTATTATTGAATATTGCTTTAATGGAAGTCTATAGTTGTGTGCTGAGGTGTTTTATTCCCTTTATACAGTACCATGACAATAATGCATGCAATTTCAGTGACTGTCTAAATGTATCTCTCACAAATCTCCTCCAGGTGTTAAATTGAGTGGGGGAGTCTATAGGGCATAGCATATTTATTTTTATTATTTTTTCGACTTCATCAAATCATTCAGTGAGCCCTTGTGTCCTGTGGACGAGCTGCAGCAGGATAGAAATGCTTGATCATATGGAACTGCTATCAGTAAGAAGATCTTCGTATTGATTTGCAGAGAACATTTCTTCTAAATGGTCAGGCAGAGTAACACATAGCGGCTTAAAAAAAAAAAAAAAAAGATATTTGTTTTGTATATAACAGGGATGTAACCCAATGTAAATACATTCTAAACAAATACAAATACAAATAGGCATGCATAGGGCACAAGAAGCGCTGGATTTCTTCAAAGATATTATAGACACACACACACAGATATTTAGAGCATGGAGCAGATACAAATAATTATTTTTGGAGATAGAATCATAACAGCCATAGGCACAATCTGTTATAAGCTAAACCTAAGTATGTGTGTTGGATTCTGTCTCACACTGTATTAGGACTGATTAATGAACTGCATACTTTACTCGCTTATCTTATCGTCTGTACCGTTTTTAACCGTAGGGTCACAGGGGGCCTATTTTAGAAGACTTAGAGTATGAGGTGGAGTACAGTGCCAAACCCTTAAAGGGCCCACACATTTACACCCTCATTCACACACTACAGGCGTTTTGAGAACGCCAATTAGCTTAATCTGCATGTCTTTGAACTGTGGAAGGAAACCGGAGTACCCGGAGAAAACCCACCAAGCATGAACAGAGAACATGCAAACTCCATGCACACATACCCAAAGAGGGAATCGAACCCAGACCCTGAAGGTGCAAGGTGACAGTGCTACCTACAGTACATAGTTAAATAATAAAATCTTCACATTAAGATATTTTTACCCCGCGTTCTGTGTAAAAGGTCTGCAGTGAGTCCTTTTTTTCCTTTTTTTAGTAATTTATTTTTTTAACAGAAGACATCAGAGCGAGCATCTCGGTTGGAACAGGTAAGACCGTCAGGATGAGTAATGAGCAAGAGGAGAGTGACTGCTTCTTTTATACGTTCGGTCTCCTGCCTCACAGCCAGTCCTGAAACCATGGCAAATTTGGAAACAGAGACATGAGGGACTCGCTGACTGCATCCCAATGAGAAACCTGTGACACACGGGTGGCGGCTGGGGGGGTGGATTGGTGATGCGTGTGTATGTGGATGTGTATATATACACATGTCTGAGTACAGTATGTGTGTTGCTCCTACTGTAGGTGTGAGTAAAAACAGAGTCTCTCTTTTTTTTTTGTTGTCTTGTTTAGATGCATTGCCGGAATTTTTGAAAGATTATCTTAGTAATTCCGACATAAGGTGTCTCATTAGTCTTATTTCCCTGTTAAGCATCACTGCTTGTGGCGCTGATGCTAACCCTATCTTGCTTATTAGGAGACTGGATATAATATTCAAGTCACAGTTCAGAGCTTAAAACAAGAGACACACACTTTAGGAACATGTCACTCACAATAACTCTTTTAAGCTCGGTGGACATTTTCAATTTTCTCCGTGCTAGTTCTAATCACATTGCCCAACATTATTTTTTTTCATAGGAATCTGATTAGCTAAACCTACTGATGATTGATAGACTGGCTAAAAAAAAAAAAAAAAAAAAAAAACACATGCTATGCTTGAATGCTAAAATGGATGGTTCTGTATTACCAACTTAATCTCCTCTCCGAGAAGATAATTAGGCCTCTGTTAGCAACGGCGGTGTCACAAGTCTCGCCGTCCTTGTCTCTGGGGTCTTGTTAGCATGTCACTAGGAGCGAATAGTGGCCTAACCGTGAGTGATTGGAACCACGAGCCTCAAACCTGGCCCTGTCAAATCGGTCATACAGTCTCCCTGAGGAGTTTTAGCCAGACAGGGATATGGGGGAAATTTTGAGCCAGGAAAAATGTCTTTCTTGTCGCTAAGAGAAACTGGTGGAAAGAGAGATTCTGGAGGTTTGAGATATACGCTGATGACAGATGCCTTAACTCTTTTTAACTTTTGTAGTCAAAATTATATATATATTTTTTTTAAATAATAGCAGGTCCATAAGTATTAAGATGTAGAAGTTACACAAGTTTTATATTTTGGCCTCTGAACACGACTGTAGATGAAGCAGTCAAGATGTGACTGAGGTGTAGACATTCTGTAATGTGGGGGGATAAAAAAAAAAACTGCATTAATCACACCAACAGCTGCTTTGTTTAATTTTTATACTCAGGGGACCTGAAGCCTATCACAGGAGACGTAGAGTAGGACACAAGGAGACCCTTGTGCTGGGCACACACCTGTACACACTATGGGCAATTTGGGAACGGCAATTATATGTATGTCTTCGGACTGTGTGAGGAAACTGGAGAACGCAGAGGAAACCAATCAAGCACGAGGAGCAAGCGGGAATCGAACCCAGACCGTGAAGGTGGAAGGCGACAGTGCTGACCACAAGGCCAACATTTTCTGTCTGAGGTTTATTCCTAGTGTTGAATTTGCATTTAGTAGCTGTTCAAGGGAACCCCAATATGCAGTCCAAAGAAGTGCTGATCCAAGTGAAACAGGCTGTCAATAGGCTAAACAAACAAACAAACAAACAAACAAACAAACAAACAAGCAAGAAAACAGACATACTGTCTGGCATACTGAAAAACCTTACTACTGTACTAGTGAAAAAAAAAGTGCTTGGAAAAGTGCATTAGTGTAGCAGGGGATTAATGTATATAGAGAAATAAAGAGAGTTTTTACTTTTATAACTCTTTTGTTATTCTGCACAATGAAAAAATCCTGGACTTGAACACTTATTTTATGTATTTCTGGCAATAGTTTTGCCGCATCAGAGCTTTCCATGTCTTTGTCAGTTTACTCCCCCTTCCACGATTAAGTGCCAGTAGGTGGATTTGGATAAATGTCCCCTGGTGTGTGTGTGTGTGTGTGTGTGTGTGTGAATGCACTGGTGTCTTGCACCCAGTGTTCTCAGATTCTTCACAACACTGACCGGATTAAAACACATAAAGGAAATGAATAACAGGTTAAGTTTATTTTTAGACAGTCTTGCCAGGTTGAAGTGTTTGCCTGGTTTGATCTGAGATATTTTTGTGCCGATCAGAGCATGGATGTCTCTCTCTTTTTATGGTAAAATTTTTTTTTATTAAAAATAATAATAAATAGAATAAGAAGTCAACAAAGTGGGACACGTTCACTATTTAATCTATCCTGTATAAGAAATTTTTGGATTAAACATTTTAAAAATAAAAATGCATCTTAAAAAAAATGTAGCTGCACTATTTCAGAACAGGGAAAAAGATGGTCTACCAACAAACGATAAAATCCAGTTTTCAAGTTCTGAAGCTCCTTCTTTTTGATTCTGTTTACTCAAATATGATGTTGGTTGCAAAGCGTTTCATTCTGCCTGTTTTTTTCTTTCTCTCCTCAGTGCTCCCGGGACTTTAATATTTCATTATAAAGAATAATCAAAGTAGAAACCTTATTTGCTTCAAACAGAATAGAACGAGTTTGGATGTAATTTTTATGCTGGCACCATTTCACAAAAATCACAAGCTTCATTCAAAATAAGTCGATGCAAGTAAGAAACATTTTTCCGCTGTGCTGAATTCCCTGGTTTAAAATTTGGTTGTTTTTTGTTTAGTGCTAATAATGACAAATGACAGGAACATGAGCTTACATTCAAATGTTACAGAATGATTAAAAGATCTCATCTCTAATTGCAAGGTGTGTGTGACTGTTTGATGGGATTTCAGTTGAAACATTCTAGCATTCTGCAGGGATTCATTACAAGTATACTGAATTTGTTTGATTTAGAACTAAAAGATTTATTAATTTTCCCGAAAAAGAAGAGAAAAAACGGTTATTACTCATATTATTATTAAAGAGAAAGTTATGATTAAAAAGGATCAATTATAGCTTATTTATCAGAGCTGCAGTTATAGAAATACATCACCTGGTGCTATATCAGGATGGAGCCACAAAACTCTAGATATAACCATTAAACCAATTTTTTTCTGTTGTCAAAAAATCTGATTGATGTATTGTGACGGGGGGAAAAAAGAAAAAAACTGTTTTAACAACCTCCACCATAGACATACTATAACCTACAAGGTTATAGTATCTCTATGGTGTATTTTAGTAATCCAACAAACTAAAAAAAAAAAAAAACATGTTTTGCAGCTTGTGAAGGCAGCAAATACATTCTCAACCTCATACATTGTGCCTCAGGATAAAAACCCCCAATCCTAGTGATAATATCGCTGTGAGACTTAAAGGTCAAATCAGACTTAAGAATAACTCTGATATCTCAGGGATTGTGCTGTGAAAGCAAGTTCCCCAGGCTGCTTAATACGTGTTTTGTACACTGCCATTAAGTATTCCTACCTTTTCCTTAATTAGTGGTAAGAAATACCAATTACTCCTAAATGCTTTGCTTGACAGAGTCCACATACAATACATATCACTGTGGTGAACTGAGAATCAGATAAGATTCTCAACAGTCCAGAAGGTTCCTATCTATTGTAAATTGTGATTTAAAAAGGAAGAAAGCCCTAATTCAAGTGCTCTCTCTCAGGATGGGTAATGGTTCTAGCTTTCTGTAAATGTTCCCCCGAGAGATGAGCTGCTGCTGCTTGAGGGAACTTGTCATTCCTGTGACACTTGGTGAGGTTTAGGTGCTGCATTTTTTGTGCTTCGTTCCTTTTTTGCTCTTGCCGAATGCCTGAATGTTAATGGAAATGGGAAAATAACTTATCAACAGTTTGTTGCTATAGAGGTGGTGTCTAATTTTGTTAGATTTTTTTTGAATGACCAAAAAAGAAAATATAAATTAACGTGGAATGCAAAGTTCATGTGGAACAAGAACATAAAATTGTTTTTAGATGTTATACTGTACAGTATATGGAAGAATGGTACAGAATCCCTCTTCCAATAATGTACAACCATTAACTTTATCACTCCCTCCCTCCCTCCCTCCCTCCCATAACGCTTTATTCTGTATCCAGGGTCACAGGAACCTGGAGCCTATCCCAGGAGACTTGGAGCACGAGGCAGGGTACACCCCGGACAGGGTGCCAATCCATCTCAGGGCACATATACACTCACACACTCATTCACACCATCAGCTTTATGTTATATAGAATTTCAATATTATTATCTCTGTCTGTGTTTTGGATATACCTATTTATACTCTGATTTAAGCCCTCATTGTGTATGAACTAAACCAGAAGAATATGAACCCAACTACTATTCCCTTATTAAAAAAACAAATAGAAATAATAATAATAATAATAATAATAATAATCCAGAGGTACAGTCATGTTCAAACGTTAGCATCCCCTCTTTTAATTTAGTATCTTTTGTAAAAACAATAATTTGATCGTTTGATCATAGTGTGTCTTATTATTCGGGAAAAAAAAAATCTTATTTTACTGTGCCAAAAGGAAAAAAAAAGTGTGAGCAATACTAAGTACCTCTTACAATTTCCACAAGATTTAAGAGGGTGAGTTGCAGCCAGGTGCTGCTAATCATCAGCCCTTGATTAATTGATCATCTGCAGCTGTGCAGGCCCCTATAAATGCTGAAGTTTTGGCAGTTTGCTGGACTGGAGCATACAGGTGTGTGTTAACACACCGCCAAGAGAGAAAGACCTAAGCAATGGTCTTAGAGAAGCAATTATTGACCAATCACTCTGGAAAGGGTTATAAAATCATTTCCAAACAATTTCAAAAAAGTTCAATGTTGCCAATCATCCCAGGAGTGGACGTCCCAGCACATTCACCCCAAGAACAGACTGCTCAGAGAAGTATAAAAGAAAAAAAATAAAAGAGCTGCATCTCAGGCCCTATAGGCTTCACCAAGCATGTTAAATGTTATTGTCCATAACAGCACAATTAGAAAAATACTAAACAATTATGGTTTGTTTAGAAGGATTGGTTAAAAAAACTGCATCTGAATAAACCACAAGATCTCTGGAACAATGTCCTTCGGGCAATTAAGGTTGTTTGGCCTTAATGGACGAACAATGCTCAAATGGTACCAAGGAGTCCAAAATGTTCCAAGACAATACATTGATACAACGCAGCATGGATCCATGCTTTTATGTTGTTTTCGCAGAATTCTGATCCCACCATTCAAAGCAGAAATCGAGACTCGTCAGACCACGCAACGTTTTTCCAATCTCCTGTTGTCATATTTTTGTGAGCTCATGTGAATTGTAGCCTCAGTTACCTGCTCTTAGCTGATAGGAGCGGCACCCGGTGTGGTCTTCTGCTGCTGCAGCTTATTCGCTTCATAACATTCGAAGTGCTTTGCCTTTAGAGATGCTCTTCATCATTCCTTGGCTGTAATAAGATTCTATTTGAGTTACTGTTACCTTTCTGTGAAATCATACCAGTTTGGCCATTCTCCACAGACTTCTGTCCTCAACAAGGCATGGATGTTTTTCAGATCATTCTCTGTAAAACCTAGAAATGCTTTTGCATGAAAATCCCAGGAGGTCAGCAGTTTTCGTCAATACTCACACCCATGCCACTCACACCCAAATCACGTTAATTTATTTTTCATCACCATTCTGATGCTTGGTTTCTACTTGCTCAACTCTACATGCCCAAATGCATGAGTTGCTGCCATATGATTGGCTGATTAGACATTACATAACAAGCGGATGAACGTGTGCATCTAATGAACTGATCAGTAAGTCTATTTAATTGTTGATAAAAAGCCTAAAGTTTAATAGTGAGAATATTCAAGAGCTAGAAACAAGAATAAGTTTTTTTAACCAAGACTTATAGCAAATACATGTGCTTCATTTGTCAATAATAGAGAAATCTAATATCGTAAGATATGTAGTACAGTAGCCATAGTACCAAAGTACCTGTGTCAGAATTCAGTGAGTGAGCGTGACGCAGGTGCAAATGCTGTGTTTACTTATTGAGACAAACAAAACCAAAACACAGGTAGAGAGACATGGTCAGGGGCAGGAGTGGGTCAGTGGATCTGCTTACTTCCTTCGTGGGGCTTGGCAGGCTCAGTGGTCTGAAACGGAGCACAGGGGAATAAACCGGGAAGTCAGAAATACAATGAGCTTAGTATTCACAGCGAGGAGGCAGTGCAAATACCAAGGGGGAGTCCCATTGTTAAAAGCATTACACAAATAAAATCAAATGGATTTTTATTTAATGTCAATATGTACTACTACTACTACTTCTACTACAGTACTACTACTGCTAATAATAATACCTAATTAGGATAACAAGGGTCATGGGTGCCCAAGGCTGATCAATGCACATGGGAAGCAAAGGCTAGCCCACCTGGTTCAATCCCACAGACAAGTCACTGTAGCACAAATTGATAAAAAAAAATAAAGCAAGCTGTAACAGAAATGTGTCACAACAGGTAGTACATCACATCTTGCTGTGTATTCGGCTGAACACCTGACCTTAGCGGATAGCAGCTGCTATTTTGCCCAGCCAGTTTTCTGTCTTAATAATCACATGACAGAAAGAAATAATCAAATTGGCTCTTTATGAATGTCATGTTTTGCTACGTAACGCAGGTGTCACATTTTGTCAGATATATATAGTTGCAAAGCCTCCAAATGAATGATACTGGAGGTAGATTTTTTTTTTAAATAAAAGTTTTCTAATAGGCAATCTTGTGTGCCTGAAGAAAATTGGAGTGGAATCCAAAAAAAGTTTTTTTTTATTATTATTATTATTTTTTTTAATCAGATGGGCAGCATCACATCCCTTTTATATCATAGTATCCTAAATGAGGCTACTCAGCAAGTGCAGTCCACTTACCATCCTTTTATGTTCTTAATATTTAGTTCTGTGCAAAATTCATACACTCTGGTGGCAAGTCCTCTGCTGTTTTGATATGGTCTAAAAAAGTTTGGACACTCCTGCTTTAAGGGCATTCGGTGCATAATAAAATAATATAAAAGTGTTAATTATATAAAGCAAATATAATAAACTATCGCTGTGAGTGATGACACCTTGCTCATTAAGAGTGTGAACTTCGGCAGATGTGGGATTTTGCAAACCGTGGTTCACCGCAGACAAGATCTTTCACCTCGGGTAATATCCTTAAAAAAAACAACATAACTAAGTACAGACTTAAACTGTTATGTTCTGTTCCCATGCACCACATTTGCATCAACTAATGATTTTGCTAAATTAATATTAATGAAATCACAAGTGCTAATTTGCTGTTCCTACAAGCTTGTGCAAAATCATCACATTTACATTCAGCTCAGAACACAGTGGCTAAATCTACTAAAACTGGATTGATGCTTTACGTGCAAAATATTCTTACAGGAGAAAATGTACTGAGACAAAAAGTCATTTGTGTTTGTATGCTTTAGATCACACACACACACACACACATGTATATGTATATATATCTATCTATCTATATCTATCTATATCTATATATATATATCCATATATATATATATATATATATATATATATATATATATATATATACTATGTTTTGTATATTCTTTTATTAAATGGTTAATTTTCTGAAAATTCGAAATAAAAAGACACACACCCTACATACACAAAATGTGTAAAACATACAGTAATATGTCTAAAAACTGTAATTATTTATGTTAGAAAATAATATATGATTTTTTTAAATAAAAACTCTATAAAACCTTAAAGGAATCTAAATAATAACAAATGAATTGGGAATAATTACATGCAAAAAAAATCCTAAAAAAAAAAAAAACCTATTTAAAATAAATGAAACATTTAACAGTCATGTGAAAAAAACTGAATTGTGTAAAGAATCACATACAAAAAGCTGGTGATGTAAAAAAAAGAAATATATAACAATTAATGAATCATGTGATAAACTCACATTAAAAAGCAAGATTCAGATAAAAGATCATGAAAAATCATGTGAACATTTCATGTGAGTATTTTAAAAATAAATTGTAATTTATAAATGTAAGTAATAAATAAAATAAAAATATTTTTTTTATAAATATTAATGTGTGCTTAAATATTTATCACACATTTATATTATACAGTATATAGCAATAAATAAATAATGTAAAGAATTGAAGTATTTGAAAATTAAACCAACATTTAAATTTAAAGGAATCGAACAAAAAAATAAAAATAAACTATGCCTAAAAAAAAAAAAAAAGCATGGATAATTAAAAGACGTGAAATCATGTAAATTTTCTCCAAGGGCCACACTCCTCTCTTCTCTGGAATATAGTCCTTTTTCCATATCCAGGATCTTAAGTGTCAGACGCTGGTAGAAACAATGATACAGAAAGAAGTTCTGTAACTGAATATCTCTCCCTGTCCAAACATACTCTGACTATAATCAATATTCTGCTGCAGCTACTCAATTTTTGCCACTCTTAAAAAAATAATAATCTCAATCGTAAAGCCTCGTATTCTTTAGAATATTTTCAACAGCCTTGCCTTGCTGAATGTAGAGAGCCCTTTACCCAAGCTGCAGGTGCACGTCTGAATATTCATGTTGCGTACTGGTGGATAAGAGGACACAGTGCGTAAGAAATCAGAAAATCAATGTATTCCCTCTCCGCTGACTGGCCATGGTTAACCTCTGCAGATTAATCCAATGCATTTAGATCTGCTCGAGTTTGCATCATATTACACTGGGTTTAATCTCAGACAAGCCCTGGCTAATAGATAAAAACTGTACTGCTGGGGAGTGAGTAATGAGAGAAAGAGCCTGGCAGAGATAAACAATACCACGATGCAAAAAGAAAAAAAAAGTCGAGAGAAAGCTGATGGGTTTTGCTGTATTAGGTTCGGGATCAATATTTACCTAGAGACATATGGAGATCGACAGTAAATCTGGGGCCGCTATAGCTGTTCGTCATTTGCAGGTGAATTGTATTTGTGGTTTCAGTCGGCGTCCTAACATCCATTTTCCAAAGTAAATATCATCAGTCTGCTTGAAGAGAATCGATGATGTTCGGCAGCACAGTGGCCTGATTAATGACAAGCCTTTACAAAAGCATTGCTCTTATTGCATCATGGTGTGTGTGTGTGTGTGTGTGTGACAGAGACAGGTAGAAAGAATGAGGACAGTGTATACTGCTGTGGAGTCACAATGAACAAGCTATTCATCAGTCTGTGCTTTATTTAACTTCACTAGAGTTATTAGAGAAACAGATCAGACTATGGAATTGTACTATAAAGGGTGAATGGACGAAATTGAAACATAATCAGACATCCTGATAAATTATCATTATCATGGAGGTATATTTAAGTGGACTTTATATAGTATACCTAGTGTATAACGTACTTAAAAATAACATTAGCTTATCCTAGTTTTAGCAATCCGGAATCATCAGTTGGTCCAATGCCGTGATTACACTTACAGTAATGTAACTGGGTCACAAGAACTGAAATGTAAAGGCTTAAAAAGTGATTTTAACTTTTAAGCATTTGAAGGTTTTAAGTGGAAACAGTTTAAACGTAATTCTGCAAATAAGAAATAAATCGTGACATTTCATGCTGCTGACTTCATGAGTTGATGAAGCATCACTGCCACAAAGTCGTGTTCTACGATAGTTCTTATACTGTACCACAGCTAGTTCCAAACTGTTACATTTTTATGTATTAATCCTGTTACATTCTGCTCAACCTTTTGGTAGAGCTCATAGTAAGTCACTATACAGTGGTACAGCATGCGAAATTAATCCGTTCCAGAGATAAGTTCTTAAGGCAAAAATTCATATTGCAATAGGAAATAATGTAGATAAACCGTTCCAAAATTTTCCAACACTATAAATATATTTTTGCATATAAAAACAATTTAGTAAAAATTTAACAAAGACATGTAAATGAAGTAAAATTTTAAGTAAACAGACATTGAACCTCACTTTACTGTACCTTGATTTCCACCTGGCGCCGGCTGCTTTAAAAACGAAACACTCTTGGGACCCATTGTGCTTCGTAGAAGTTTTGAACAGCTTCCAGACATCTAATCCAACGTGGGGTGTATATAAAATAACATAAAGTGATACTGTACTGTAGGTAACACTGTATCTTTTTTAACTTTCAAAAAATTTTGTATTGTTGCCCCACCATGCATGTTTTATGTTTTTATTTTGGAAATGTCTTGACAGTTTTACCATAAAGGAATATCTCAACCATTTGGAAGAGGCATTAATGGGGGTCTGTTTTAAAATAAACAAAATCTTTTTTTTTTTTTTATTAAGGAATCAATTTTAAATTATCATTATTTTTGTATTGTTTTACTGCTTTTCACACACACACACACACACACACACACACTGAAGACTTTGCTGACACTGAACACTCAAATATGACTCATATGAGGTATACACTTTATCATTCACTAATATACTGTACTAAAGCTTTCCATTCGTATTACTTCATCATCCTCATACACGCATTTATCAAAGTATTACATATTGTTATTTACTGTAAACTAAAAATAAACCATGAATTTTTACAATGTTTCTATATTAATTTAAGTAACCAGGCCTGACCTACTATAAATGGTGTTATGTAAATTTCAACATATGCTAATGTTTCAACATAATCCTTAAGCAAAATGAGTTTTCATGCTAAAGAAGCATAGAATCTAAGAATATTTCAACTGCACTACACTTTTTTAATTATTTTTTTTTAAATAAGCGAAGTGAAATGGCACGAATCTTTAATTCATACTGTACGAGAGGGTCTTTAATCATTACGATTAGATAATAAGGCTGCAGTTTTCCTTGCGCTTTTGCACTTTGCTCTTTTTTCGCAGTGTACCTCCAATAATAGATGCTTTAGCATCACTTTCAGACATAGAAAGGTGAGCGAGTCACGGCTAAGCAGATTTAATTAAGCAAGAGCGAGGCAGCTGAAGGGAAAGAGAGAGTACCATTTGACCTTGACTGCAAGGTTACATGTTTATTGATTGCAATCCCTCTCTGCCTGCTATCCTATTTGCAGACCTGCAGTCCAGTTCGATATTATTGCACCTTTTCAGTCGACAGTATCTCTGCTAATGTAAAGTAGCGGTGTGTGTAGCCCAGTGTGAGAAGCACGGAGTGGCTTACTACAGTATGGATTACAAGATGACAAGGTGGGTTACAAGCATGTTGGCTTTCAAGTAGAGCGCCCTGTACTAGGATGCCGCTGTTAGTCCACATACTGTACATTATTGACTTTAATGCACAATGCTGCATAGTAATGTTATTGTGAGTTAATGAAGCATATTGACTATACCTCATTAAGTCTTTACTACACTTTGGAGGCATAATTTAGATCATACTCTAAAGTTTGTTTTGTCTGGTGAGTTGTATTAGTTGATATTACTGTATGTCACACAGTGTTTTTGCTGGAGGTGTGTGTATGTGTGTGTGTTTTGGCTTGAAGAGTCGCGTGTTGCCTCTGAGACACTTTTCAGCTTCCAAGACCACCTTGGGCAGTTTCGATTTGTATGTACGATGTGTTCAATTTTACAGCATGCTGCTTCGCTTTAGATGCAACACATTATTTATGATATCAAAACTCAGGTGCTTTTTTAAAGAAACTGCAGGCACAAGCAAAAATAAATAAATAAAAAATAGACAAATGCGTATTGTGAGGAATATCCAAGCCCACTGTGCGTGAAATCTATTTTCTGGCGCTGTGACCCCAGTAATGCTTTTTGATAATGGAACAAATGATAATAATTGTTACAACCAGACTGTTGGAAACTCGTGGAAAACATTAGAAAGGGCAAATATTAGAGCACACCGGAGTAGTTTCGCAACGCTATTTGTGTCTGGCAGTCTGTGCCATGATGAGTGCAATCAAAAATAAAGTGGAGATCTCAATGGCGCTATGAAACCTAAAAGGATGCATTCTGAGTCTGCATCCAAAAGTTGTGTCTATATTTATGCAGGCAAAATTTTATCTATTATGCACAGGCTGAGGCTAAATTTCTTTAAATTCAGATTATGCAAATCGTGTATATAGTTTAGATTGACCAAATCGTCTTGGGTAAAAGTGTACAGGATGGGGCTTTTCAATAGCATTTAGATTTGCATACAAAAACTAGCGATAAAAAATACAGTTATAAAAAAAACAGATACTGTGTTTTTCTTTGACATCAAATATAATATCATACCTACTCTTGTCCTCACTATGTGAACATAAAGAATGACACTTTCGGAGAAGCTCCCGTTAGGGGTCACCAGGACGGAACTCCGTCTAGCTCCGTCTACAACATCTTCCTTTGTTGTCCAACCTCCTGCATGTCCTCCCTCACCACAACCATAAACCTCCTCTTGGGCCTTCCTCTTCGCCTCCATCCCTAACATTATCCTCCCGATTCAATAAAATTTTATTTGTATAGCGCTTTTAACAATTGACGTTGTCGTCAAAGCAGCTTTACACGAACGAAAGAATTATGGAAGTTTCTATGAAATGTAAATGTGTATGAATCTAAATGATAAGACTGTCCCTGATGAGCAACCCGAGGACGACGGCGACATCGGCAAGGAAAAACTCCCTGAGATGGCAATCGGAAGAAACCTTGAGAGGAACCGGACCCAACAGGGAACTCATCCTGATTTGGGTGAGGATAGCAGGGATTGATCTGCATTATACTGTGTGAGACTGAAGGTTCAGTATAACAGAAGATGTGTTTAAGTTAATATGGATTCCAGTTTCTTATTGGAGGCTCAGGTAGACTGTAGGAAACTCCAGTCCTGAACTATCGAGCAACTGCAGTCATGACTTTTCAGAGAACAGCTGTCAGAATCAGCCGAGGACAGGACCGGCTTCATGTTTTAATTCTATTTAAATTAGTTTTAATTTTGTCAATTCTTGTTAGTCCAAAAGCAAATCGCATCATCTTCAGCTTGCCCACCTCTGGCTCGGCTTCCTGTCTTTATGTCAACACCGACAATTCCAAACTGTACAACACTGCTGTTGATAAATTAACTAATTCAAGTAGCGCATCCCAGTACATCAAAGTGTTAAAGGGAATTGGCCACAAATTTAAATATTAAAACATTATAGTGTCCTTGTTTAAGCACAAGAGTAATGCACGTAGGTGACTGAGACATGCATCTGCGTCCCACACGTGAAATGGTCTCATTAAACCCAGTAGCTACAGTACATCTGAGGTTTGAATACTGATGTGAGCAATTTTGGTATCAAATCCCTATTCAACACTGAACACAGCCCAAAAGATGTACATTTTTCTGTCCTGGCTCTGGCAGCTAAGCCCAGGTCCGCAGGGAGCATTACGGGAGATTTGTTCTGCAGGAGACCTCTCCTTGTTCGAGAATACCAAGCTTTGAAGCAGGATTATGCCTTGCTGATTGTGACTCATGCCCTCATTTAGTAGCTGGTTTTGGAAAGGAAAAGCACACATGAAAAAAACGAGGTGGAGCGGAGGTAAAGCCTCACAGGTCCAATTCGCCGTTACATCTCACTGTCATCATCTTCAAGAAAAAGAAAAAGGAAGAAAAAAAAGAGAGAGAGAGAGGTTGTGATTCATGTGTGCAAATACCTGCAAATGAAACACCCACATTAGTATAAATAGTGTGCTGTCGGTGAATAGCTTCCACTCTAAAGGGTATTTTTATTGTTTGTTGGCAGCTATGAGAAATGGTGATTTTTTTTTTTCGAGCACTATGTTCTATTCATTTGAGAAGATGCAGTTCAGATATATTGCATAAAAAAAGGAAGTAGAGCTCCTGGCTGCAGGCATTCCAAAAATATCAGCAAATGAGTGTTTTTATTTATTTATTTATTTTTTTATTTATTTAATGGAAACACCTTTTTGGCTTTGAATACTTTTTCTTTTATGATCAATGTATTTACCTCACACATGAAAGCACATTCAGACACAAAATAGCGCATAAATTACTACATATTGGTTTCTCCTCTAATGCATACACACACAATCACACACACACACTTACAAAATATAAGCTTTACAATCACTGCATACAGAATTCAACCTGACAATTCTTTATTTTTTTCTTGCTGTTTTATTCTTGAATCTGATTGGTCAGAAGCGTTGCTTAATTTAATACAACTGCAGCTTTGACAGTAATTCGAGCTGGTTTTCAAATGATAGATTTACGCATAAATGTTCTAATACATAATTGTTTCCATAGTAACTACTCATTCAAATCAATTTAATTCAATTTTATTTTTATAGCACTTTTAACAATGGTCATTGTCTCAAAGCAGCTTCACAAAATCTCTTCTCAAAAAAATTATGAAAGTGTTTGAGTGAGAAAAAAATGTGTTTAGATAGTAATGAGATTGTGAGATTGTCCCTGATGAGCAAGGGAAGAAACCTTAAGAGGAACCGGACTTAACAGGGAACCCATTCTCATCTGGGTGATAACGGATAACAGAAATTATATAACGACATCAGTATAACAAAAGTTATAAGTTAAGCCCTAGTTATCATGGAGTCCAGTTCAGCACAGGGATGAGTCAACAGGTGCAGAGGACAGATGGGGTCTGGATCACTAGAGGCTCAGGAGCAGCATGTGTAGATCCAAACCATCATGAAGCAGAATCCAGCTGGAGGTGGTCCTTCTCTGGATGCCTCAAGATTGCCATGGATTGGCACCCTGTCCAGGGTGTACCCTGCTGCCTATCTCCTGGGATAGGCTCAGGGCACCCTGTAAACAGAATAAAGCTGTATAGACGATGAGTGAGTGAGAATGTTGTTATAGGCTGATCAGATTGCTAGCAGTAACTCACCACTGATAATAACTGAAAAAGGTTTACCCTGAATTGTTTAATTTCAGACAAGACTTTTTAGTTCTTTTTCAAATGGCATTATTTGAATTTATTTGATTTTTTTTGCTGCTGGTTTTACCATCTCAGCAAAATCCCACACATAGGAAGATACTTTATGAATATTGGTCCAGTAGATGAAAGAACACTGGGTAGTAAAAGAAAAGAAATAGTCTAATATAATTAGGAAAAGTATTATTCAGAATAAGTGAATTTCAAACTTTCTTGGTCTGTGAAACCACACTAAGTCCAAAAAATACAATTCAAATTTCTCTCACAAAACACTTTACAGTATATTAAATAGGTTCATTATAATGTAGCATTTATGAAGTGTGGTGGCCTAGGCAGTTGAGATTTAGGGTTGGTTATCAAAGAATTAATCCGCTAGGTTGCAACTGTTGGGTCCTTGGGCACTTAACCCTATTCCCATACAAAATCACTCTGCCATTGCTGGTCCCAAAGCCCAAATGAGAAAGGAGGAAAGTTGAGCTTCAGGCTAGAAAACTGTGCCGGTTCACAAACACACACGCTAAAGGCAAGAGAGAGAGAGAGTGAACCGGCACGGTGTCAAATTACGCACGCGCACAGGCTGAGGAAGAAAATGGATTTTTAACCTTAATGAGATTTTCTTTTGCTTTACACATGCGCACACACATGCGTGATACGTGATACTCGGTACTCGTAAACCAAGACTTGTTCGGTTTCCAGGTCAAAATTGATAAAAAATCTTTGATCGTCTTGTGGAACACTCGCAAAGTGCTTTACTCGCAATCTGAGGTTTCACTGTAGTTACATTTATCAAAAAGTAATGTAAATAAAAAAAATTAATTTTTTGAATTTGTAAGAACAAGCAATTCACAATGAATATTTTAATTAGCTTTATTTTAATGAAGCACCATTGATAATTGTTCACGCAAAAGATTATCACGGTTAAATTATTTTTGACGCGGCTGTCCCCTTCATGCTGAGCGCTGTAGCTTTAATTTTTTATTAAATTCTTGTCCTGTCTTCACCCATGTCTTGTCATTCTTTAAATATATTTAGCTTACTTTTTTTATGATATGCACCGTGGTGGCGCTGTCCTACAGCTCCCAGCATGTCATTACCACTGCATGTCTGCACTGAGTCTTTTTTGTCTCGTTATGCTTGTTTGTTGCTTAGTTTAACTTGGCATAAGTATTTAGCTCAAATTCTGGTTCCTAGCTATGGTTTCACTGTGTTAATTAAAGAGCATTTGCACTTGCATGTTTACTTTCTCTTCGAGACATTTTTCTTATGCATCTTGCACTTCAAACCACCTCGCTTATTATTTCTGTTTTGTTCTATAGTTAGTCCTAACACACAGGTTTGTATAACATGAATACGTAATCTAATTCTAATTAATAGGGTTTACGTGTTCAACTGTTTCTTCATGGGAAGAGTTTGCAATGCACAATGCATCTATCATTTTCAAACTCCTGGTAGATTTCTGAGGTTTAAGAGAAATACAACAATTCAGGACATGCTATTATTGGAAAATAATCAATGTCATATTTTGTATATTGTTACACCATCCAGCAGTTGGTTTTGACTTATTGTGTTTTACTTCTTGCTCATAATGAGGGGTGTTCAAATAAAACCAGGACTTGTGATGACGTTTCTAATAAATGAAGATGTAAAATCGATTGACATCAAAGACTTAAGACTTCAAAGTACAGTTTGGACGCTGCTCCAGTTGAGTAAGTGGTGAATGGAATCCCCTTATGGAAGTGGAACGGCAACTTGCAGAAGAGATGCATGTGTCTATGGGAACTTTCACACAGTCATTCACAAACACCACTGGCACATTCCAGAATCTCAGCTGGGTGTTATTGCCACGTCCCCAGTACACTCTGTCCTCACTCCAAGCCATTTCTACATGTTTGGGCCATTTAATGAGTTCCTGGGAGGCCAGCATTTCAGACGTGAAGCAGGCTCTGGCATACTGAAAAAACGTTCTACCTTGATCGTATCCAAGCACTAGTGAAAGACTGGGATAAGTGTATTAGTGTAGGATTGGATTATATAGAGAAATAAAGGGAATTTTTACTCTCTGTTATTCAGAACAATCAAGAGTCCCGGATTAAATTGAATGTCTGTTGTATTAAAGCATTATTAAAAAAAAAGAAAAAAACTACTACTACTACTACTATTACTACTACTACTACTACTAATAATAATAATAAAGTTTGCAATGTGTGCGAATTCACTTCTGCATTTTTCAGCCTGGTAGTCACCAATCCATCTGCTTTATATATTCATCTGGATTCTGGGATATTTTTCTATTGAGTTTCCCAGGGTTGTTTTTTCCCCACATAAATATAAAACAAAAGTCCAAAAGTTTCCATTCGTTTGAAAACGCCATTGAATTTCACACAACAGATGATTATACCTCATATTTTCCATTCCAGCGAACATTTAAAAAATGATAATTTCATAACATTAAACACTGTTGAGTGTTGAGTATTCTGTTAAACAGAATTTTGACACTTTCTCACAGTGTTTTTTTTTTCTACATCTGTACTTCACACTCTGACTCAGAGAGAGAGAGAGAGAGAGAGAGAGAGAGTTGAAGTAAAACTGACATTGTCGTTTGCAACCACAGTGATTTAACATTCATGAGTATGTGTGTGTGTTTTTTTTTTTTTGATCCAAAGATAACTATTTGATATGGTTAATATAAAAATCATATCATGACTTATGAGGTATGAAAACATAATGCAAAACATCAAAAGCTTCACAATGTAAGATGATGCGGTGTGTATGTGTGTGTGTGTGTGTGTGTGTCAATGATAAGTAGAGACTAAGTGGAGGGTGGCTTTAGAGATGAGGAAGTTCCAGTCTACGCCTCATAGCTCTCAGTAATGAGCCTAATTAGGATTCTGTTAATTTGCCATTTGTACCTCCAGCCACGATCTAACGCCTTCGCCTGCATCCTCAATGATATTTTCTCTCCCACACAAGCTGACTGGAATACCAATGATGTGGATGGAGAGAGGGGAGTTCAAAGGGGAGACAGAAGGACAGACAAGGGAACTGAATGAGGGCAGACAGAAGTGAGAGGGAAAAGGGGGGAGAAAAAAAAAGCCAAAACATAAATAAATAAATAAAGAAGAGATAATTTGGGCTGAAAAATAGCTGGTGTCATAGTTTAAAAATACAGTATACCAAGAGAGTTGTGTAAGCTCCATCAAGGTTGAATCTTCGCTTTAGAAAAAAACAACAACATCACAAATCTTTGAAACTGCCTCGAGTATCAAACATGAGTCAGTGGTCAGTATGTGTTGTTTGTGTTTCACACATTGCCATGATTTGCGTAGATAAACACAATCACAATGGAAGTATTGTGGATTTGTGTACCGTTACAGATGGTTTACAGTGGGTGTGAGAATTAAAAAAGCAAAAAACAAAACAAGTAGCACATTAAGAATTATAAGTGTGTATACTGTGACAAGGTCAACTATCCAGCAGCTGACAATGCTGTAAGTTTTTGTTTTGTTTATAATAGTTTTATGATCTTTAACAATAGTTGTAATTAAACTTTCCCGTCGTGCTACAAAAATGTACTGTTTTGTTTCCCCTTGATCTAATTTGCTGACACTCCTTTGTGTTGGACTCAAATTGAAAGACAATTTAGGAATGAATTTGTGATTTTTTTCTTAAATTAAAACCTAACCAATCAACTGTTAATATGCATACTAAAGTAAATAGTGTAAAAGTATAACTAGCTGTACTAAATTACGTACTTAAATACCTTCAAAAGCAACTGCAGACTGATTTGTCCGATGTAACAAAACTGTGGCAGATGCTTTTCGTTTGAGGAAAAAAAAAAATCACACAAAATTCACTTTTCTTTGGCATTTAAACTTTTTAACACCCTTGTGACTCAAAGAGTCCATGCACATAATGTTCTCAGTCTATAGTACTTCCGGCCCCTTTTGGGAAAAAAAAACAACAACAACTCTGAACTCTCAAAACTGCCAAAGTAAATTTATATATATATATATATATATATATATATATATATATATATATATATATATATATATATATATAAAACCAGTCAGAAGTTTGGACACACTTTCTAATTTCATAGTCGTTTCTGATTTGTATTTCTTTTTACACTGTAAAACAAAGCGGGAAGCATCATCCAGAATATGCAATAATCTCCTTTAAACAGTTGATATTGAGATGTATCTGCTACTTGTTCTTCTGTAAATCCTTTATAACGGCTCTAATCTGAGGTGCTGGTTGGTGATTTTTGAGGCTGGTGACTCTAAATGAACGTCTCCTCTGCAGCAAAGGCTAGTTTTGGTCTTACTTTCCTGGGAAGGTCTTCATAAGAATCAGTTCCATCATGGAGCTTGATGGGTTTTGCAAATGCACTTGACACAATACTGTTCTTACAAGAACTATTCCAGAACATCTGACCTTCATGTTCTAAAATAACAACTGATGGTTCTTGTTGTTGTTACAGTACCTAATTACGGAATGCCATCTGTGTTTTCATAGTTTTCTTTTTAGTTTCTTAGTAAACAGCATCATTCTAGAATATAGAATGTACTGTAGAATAGCTAGAACTTGATAAGCAAGCTATAAAATTAAACTCAAACTCAGACATCCTCGAAAAAGGTATTGATGGAGAGACTTTAATCAACTAGATAAAAACATAATAATGTCTACCTGGACTAAACCTTTAAGCCCTTGACAAAGTACCAATCCTTAGCATAATTTAGAAAGGGCAAACTTAATTATAGTGCATATTGAATTTCACTCTCATTAGTGCCATTATAATAGTAAATGAATAAATAAAAAAAAAAAAATTAGCTTTATAATACCGCTCTAGCAGTTGTTGTTCGTAGCTAGGAACAAAGTAGTCAATGTTTGGAAGCAATTAAAAACAAGCTCTAAGCTAGCTAGCTGTATGCTTAATTACACATACTGTACTTGTGTGCTAACATATACAGGCTAACATATTCTGTGTACATCAGTAACTAGTTAGCAAGTTAACTAACATTAAATTAGTAAATTGTATTAAGTACATTTTTTAGCCAGATTTGAGCTAATTATTATAATTTTTATTATTAATAGTAGTAGTATTATACTTAAGGATGGGGAAAAAAAATGGTTCCACTTAAAAAATATACATATAACAACAAAAAAGACATATAAAAACCTTAAATCAAATTTATACCATTGTTTGGCTTGTTACATTGAGAACACAGGTAAAGTAAAATTAGCATCATGCTCAGTAGACCGTTACTTTATCATGGATAACCTAATTACATTTTGCAATTACAACCAGTTGACTTGTCTAGGTATCCAATGTAAGAAAAATATTTTGATTGTGCATTTCGTCTTCACGCTATAATGTACCGCTTAGACAACGCCAGCAGAGAGAGACTCCGGAATAACTGTCCGTTCACTACTGATCGCCCTAGGTTTGGAAGGCCAAGAGTGACAACACCAAGACAAGCCAGACTTGACGGTGTCATTTGAGAAATCATAAAGAAAAGAAATCAACAATATTTGTCTGGACTCGCTGGAGGTGCAAGCAGCCTGTATTGTGTGGCTCTGTGACTCAATATGTGACTCAACGTGTGAAGCAGGCAGTGACTCTACATCATTGTCAATGTTGTCTAAATTTCTGGTGCTGATTGACACAGATTTTTGTATGAAATCTAACTTATTTGACATGAATAAATTTTGTAGGAAATATATTTATATGTGCAAGGTTTCTTTTATCCGTAAATATATTTATTATTATTATTATTATTATTATTATTATTATTATTATTAGCACTTTATAGCCTAGGGTGTAACTCTCTATTGTGTGAAACACATTTTCAGCCAGACAGTCGCTTTACAGATTGAAAAAACCAAGCGACTGTGACTGCACTTTGTTAAATGTCAGCGCTCAGATAGGCTGTCAGCGATAAGCTGCTAAATATAAAGCTACATTGTTGATATTCTGATTGGACGATTGGATTTTGCCCAGGAGGGACATTGATGTCCTGCTGTCCATCACAGGAGGAGTAAAACAGCGCACACAGGGCATTTAAAGGCACTGCACTGGCCTGAGAGTGACACAGCTTAACTGAAAATGTCATCAGGAAAAGGGCAGAAGACGCATCGAGCTGGTTATATTGTCCAAGAAAGGTAGGGTTTTAGGCGGTGCAGGGTGGGGGGGTGCTTGGGGGCACAAGAACAACACCTCATCCTTATCAGCCTTTATGGTTAGAAAAATCAAACTTTTGTAGAAACAAGTTGGATCCACATATCGCTTATGTTTTGGTAGCTGTGAACATGTTTACTGATGATAACAATTTTATATATATATAATTAGGTATTCGCTTACCACATGCATATGAACTTGAGTAACATCCAGTTCCTAATAGGGTTTAATATGATGTTGGCCCCGCCCACCTTGCAGCTAAACCAGCTTCAACTCTTCTGGGAAGGCTTTCCACAAGGTTTAGGAGTGTGGTTATGGGAATTTTCTACCATTCTCTCAGAAGCACATATATGAGGTCAGACACTGACGTTGGACAACAAGCTCTGTCTCGCAGTCTCCGCGCTAATTCATCCCAAAGGTGTTCTATTGGGTTTAGGCCAGAACTGAAGTTCTTCCACACCAAACTTGCTCATCCATGTCTTTATAGACCTTGCTTTCTGCACTGGAGCGCAGTCATGTTGGAACAGGACATGGTCACCCCCGAACTGTTCCCACAAAGTTGGGAGAATGAAATTGTCCAAAATGTCTTAAGCATTCTTTTTACCTGTAATTAAAGGGACGAGCCCAACTCCTGAAAAACAACCCCTCATCATAATTACCCCTTCACCAAACTTTACACTTGGCACAATGCAGTCTGACAAGTACCACCAAACTCCTGGCAACCACCAAACCCAGACTCATCCATCGAATTGCCAGACAGAGAATTGTCATTCGTCACTCCAGAGAACACGTCCTTACTGCTCTAGAGTCCAGTGGTGGTGTGTTTTACACTACTGTATCCAATGCTTTGCATTGCACTTGGTTATGTAAGGCTTGGGTGCAGCTGCTCGACCACGGAAACCCAATCCATTAAGCTTTCTACGCACTGGTATTGAACTAATCTGAAGGCCACATGAAGTTTGGAGGACTGTAGCTGTTGACTCTGTAGAAAGTTGGCGACCTCTGTGTACTATGCATCCGCTGACATGTTTAATTATTATTATAGTAGTGTATTTAAAAATCTTTTCACCAGTAATGCATAAACGATCATAAATGCAACATGACATAAATAAAGAGAGCGAGAGAGCCCTGGCTACACAGCATGTATACATAAATGCCATTCTGACCTGTCTTACCCCAGCAAGAATAATATGCCCCCCCCAGAGTCTGTTGTACGAGTCTGGGTGTGTGTGAATTCAGTGTGTTTGAATGCATAGTGTGTGCAGGTCCCTGTGGGACGCCGTGTACTCTGTCACAACCTTTCAGACCTAATCTCTTTATCTGCAGCTTCGCGGGGAGGCGAGCGATGTCCTTACAAAAACATTACTGCGAGACACGGCACAGGGAGGAGTGGGAGGAAGTGGAATTCTCTACTGCTGTGTGCATGCGTGTTGGTGTTGGTGTGTGTGTGTGTGTGTGGAAGAACTGTTGCACACACAAAGAGCATTAAAAAATGAAGCAATAGGCCAGAGGCACGTCAACTCCTCCGCTCTTTGTCTGATTTTTCCAGAGAGCTCAAGTGATACATCTGTTTTGTGTTCGCCTTCTCTGGGTGTGTGTGTGTGCGTGAATTTATATGTTTCTGTCCTATATGACTATAGTTTAAGCAGTTGCAGTTTTGTTTAATGTTATAGATTTTTTGTTCTTAAATAGGAATGAATGACCTTTCTGACCATGCAGGGACACTCAGGGGACACACTGACAAAAAAGATGGACCAAAAGACAAATTAACTCATTTCTATTTAGTGTGTGTGCATGCATGCTTGGTTTGGCAGTACTGCTTGCTGTTATCTGAGTAAGCTGCATTGATCTCTGCTCACTTGTCCAACCCTGTCCCAGTACCTCCATAGCTCATGGCAAAGCCCATTAGCGCAGACATGGATAGTGTACACACGCACACAAACACACACACACACATTACAACATTAAAAAAAAACATTTATGAGGCACTTTTCATGTCCCTGTCCACCATAACTACATTTCACATTAGCTATGTTTACGCAGAAACTATTTCTTCAACCTGATTAAATCCATTTCGATTAATGATTTCTAATATAACTGTTTACACGGACACTGAGTGTTTACATGCTCGAACTGTTCAATCACAATATAATTTTTTTGATAGAAAAGAAAAGATAAAGTATTATTTGAGGTTCGCATACAGTAGGCTTTATATATTTTCTGATAAATCCCGCTTTATAATTATGATTGGTTTTATTGGAGATCTTATACTCAAGATATTAACTGACATAAAGCCGGGCTTATGCCTAATAAATACTGCATCTCTAACAAAATAAAAGATGTTCAATTTAAGATTCTCCACAAGATTTACCCGGTAAACTTAGTTTTACTGGATTGGAGGTAGGGAATAAATGTTCTTTCTGTGAGACATTAGATGAAACTTTGATTCATTTGTTCTTTGAATGTGAGAAAACAAAAAGATTCTTGATTCTCCTAAAAGACCCCATCTTGGACCCCATCTTAATGTGTCTCACTCCTTTAATATTAAAGACATATTTTTTAATTATTAGAATTCGGAAAAACAAACCTCTTGAAGATTTGTAGTTAATTATTTTGTTTTAAATGCAAAATACTTTATACATAAACAGAGAATTAAAAAGGAACAATTGTATTTCCCCCTTTTTATGATAGAAATGACCTCGCTTTTTAATTTTTATTTAATAATAAAAATATTAGACTTCTACATTATTATGACATTACAACAAATTTATAGTTATTTGTTCTTTGTGTTTGATTTGTAATTAATGTTTTTTTTTGTTATTGCTGTTGTCGTTATTGTGAACTGTATTTAATGTGTTTTGGATGTGTGTAAGGACACTATATTGTATTTTATACTGTATTTTAATGTGTGTAAGGACAATATTTATAGAATTAATAAATGACTCCATTTAAAATATTTTGTACATCAATCACACATACTGTACTTATCCATGCAGCATCTATTACAGCTGATGAATAATTTATGGTTTGTTTCATATTCACTTAAACCTTTTAACCTCCATTACATTTATCCTAAAACCAGAAGATGTATCACCTGATTTTCCTGATCATTAAAAAAAGAAAAAAATCTTTTCTTTATCTTCGCTTACAAGCCTTTCTGATATTGAGCAAAGTCCAAAGCTTTCTGAAATCCCTTGAAAACACCTTTCTGTGAGGTGTGTGTATTGTATTTACTTCTTCTATGTGTATTTAAATAATTATTATGATACTGCTTTTTATTTACGGCACCTCCAGAGTCCGGGTTTGATTCATGCCCTGGCTCTATGTGTATAGAGTTTGCATGATTCCCTGGACAGGCTCCAGGCACCCCTCAACCCTGTATACAGGATAAAGCGGTATAGACGAGACGAGATGAGATGAGATCATGCTTTATATTTATAAACAGCATATACCAGACAAGTAATGTGTTAATCAAATGTACAGTACATTTATAGCACTCTCATCAAGCGCGGTGTACTTTCTAGAAGATCAATCTGTCGTTAACATGCTGTTTGTAAAAACAAGCAAATGATATAATGTGATATATAATATGAACATTGTACAGTGACACTTTCTCAGTCTGTCTGCTCGTAACTATAATCCATGGCTGTTGGTCTTTCTTTTATGCAAAGACAAATTTGCATGAATATCATCTTGTGCGTTTTAAAACAAGCCTTTCCCAAATTCCCCAGTGTTCCTTTATAAAATATTTATGCAATGCTTATGAATGTGCTACAAAGGCACTGTGCAGATCACCTTCACATACAGCGTTACCCTATCTGACTTTCGCTCGAGTAAACTTTAGACCCTCATACTTACAGTATAATATTCTATTTTTGCACGTTTTTTTTTCTCTCCAGCGATACACACTTGAGCTCTTCATGTCCTCCTTTTGCACTCGAGTTTGACCTCGCTTTGCCATTTAGTTGCGGCCACCTGTGAAATCAATCCCACAATTCACAGAGCATGGTACACATTCAGTTTGTTTTCCAGCCTCCAGACAAATTAATGAATAAAGGCTTTGGTCTCTGTGACTCATGCTAATTGAGCAAGAGAGAGGGAGAAAGAGAAAGAGAGAGAGAGAGAGAGAGAGATGGGGATGAGATAAGCGTGGGAGAAGCGAGAGATGCAGATAAATACTTGTGAACATTGTCAATGGTCGGCACGTCTCTCACGTTTGTTGGTAGTCTAGGAGTTTAGCATGTCTGCTTTCAGATAGGCTTATCTGGCATTAGCAGCATTACCGCCCAGTCGTCTGTGCCAAAAGGCTCATAGGATGCAGAGTAAGCCAGCTGGTATGACATGCATCCTTCCGTTTTTCCTGCCAAAGTGACCCATTTTTAATTTTTAACTCAAAATAGAACATACCTAAACATAAGCAAATGTTTATTGACAAGCAAAAATTTTAAGAATAATATTGATAATAAAGTCGACTTCTTAAATAAAGTGCTTGGTTCCTATAAGAGTGAGAGACAAATATATATATATATATATATATATATATATATACAGTATATATATATACAGTATAAATAGATAGATAGATAGATAAATAGATAGATAGATAGATGCTCACTCTACCATTTCTGTTTTAAAAATCTCATTCCTGACCTCATTTATAACTCACTTATTTTACAAAACTGATGCTTGACTGATGTAAATTGTCCTTTCAACATTTTCACCAGATATTTTTTTACCCCCTAGTCCATCTCACAAACACTTCTGTAAGTCGTGGTAGACAGGTATTGCTGTGTCTCTCACATTTTTCTGACACACTGATGTTTTCCTGAAGCAAAAAGTTCCCCAATCATGTCCTCTGTCACTGCACTATGTTTCCCAGCCTTCGATTTCCTTTGCTTAGCTTTCCTCAAAAAAAAAAAAAAAAAATGGATTTTTAGTTGAAACACACACCTACAAGACATTTCTCTCCCCGTCGAAACATCGACGTTGGTGCCAGATGACTGTGCCAGATGCTGAGCAAGTGCTTGATTAGATTTCTTTCCTTCTTTTAAGGAAATAGCCTTTAAGTAATGTTCATCAGATGCAGACAGCTTTCTTGCTGTTTTATGCCATCATTTATCTGTCTTCAAGTTGCTGAGGCTTTTAAAAACGCCTCTTTAAAATCATATCTAGTAAGCCAGTTTGGAGAACTGACAATAACCTTGTTGAGAAAAATAATTTTGAAAAAAAAAAAGAAAGGATGGTCTGAATTCTGAGTCATTGACTGCAATTGAAAAGTTATTTTAATATTTATGTGGGGGTAAGGTTTCTAGTAGAGACAGGGCTTTTAATAGACTATAGAGCAAAGACTCATGTAAAATATGCCCTTTACTTAAATAGTAGTTTGTAATTCACCTAAAAATAATGACTTACAGTATGTAGTGACTTCATCGCTATTGGAAAAAAAAAACACCCATGGTATTTATTAAAAATGCACTTTATGCACATATTCACATCTGGAGTACTGTGCAAAAGTCTTGGCCCACCTTTATTTCTTTATATTAAATAAAATAAAATAAAATGTATGTTTATAATTATGTAGATTAAATGAAAAAAAAAACAAGGGTACAAATGTTTTTCTGTGATGGACTACAAAGTGCCCAAAGGAACAATTTTAAAAAAGGTTGTTTACGGAATAACATCAGCAGCAACCTCATTTCCCCTCTCATCTGGTTTAACCACACAGCATCACCAGTATACTAATCATCTGATCACCTGATCATCTGTCATCATCCACACTTGTTTATAAAATATAATGCAATATATTAAATAATGTGGAATATATTAAATATATGCAATATATTAAATTCCATTTATAGGAAACTAATATTATGAAGTATATTGTTGAATATAAAATTACATACATTAAGGTATATATTTGAATATATTCTAATACAATTTCCAATATATAAAAAGCTTGATTGTAATATATTATTAGATGATATTATTCTGTATATTGTGAATTTATTTTAAATAAGAATATCTTGTTAATTATTAGTTAATATCAGTTAGTGTAGCAATGAGGACTATTAACATTATATAATCTTTTCAATTTACCAGTAGACCAGAAAACTAAATAATTTACTATATTGATAGTTAATATATAGAGACATATATTTTCTTTGCATAATTAATTAGCATATTTCTTTGCGGTAATTCATGCCTTAAGTCAGATGTTAATCTTAAGTTAATTCTTGATTGATTCATAGGACACTGTGTGGCTTAACAAACAAAAAACATTAACCTGAAACTGCTCATGTACACGGTCTAAAAATGAGAGACAAAAAAAAAGTCCTTCAGGAAGCCTGAAGAACTATTCCTCAAAACTACATTAAAAATACAAGAAAGTCTGGCTTTATGTAAGCAAAATTTGAAGAAATGATATGGCTCATGACTTTTGTTTATGATTCCGTTTATGATGCACTGGATACATAAATGTTTCAACTAAAAGACTTGGCTAGAGTAAATGTGACATCCATTGCTGAACTTTGAAAAGGACATGAGGTGTACACAAGGCTGCACAAGGCAATGTCTTCTATTTGAAATGCTGCACCATGAGGCTGTGGATAATATGAAGGCAGGAAGAGGACAGCTTTACTGAAGACCTTGAGATGACAGACTGAGAGAAGAGTAAAGTCTGCGATTCAGCACAATAGAAAAATCTAATGAGGCCACATTTTTCACTTTTTCTACTTATGCTATCATTGGAAATAATGCATATTTGGACATAATAAGGTATTGTCTTTAATAATAATAATAATAATAATAATAATAATGTCGAACAAACTAATAATCAAATAAGGTACACTATAGGGATAAAATATTAAAATTTATAAAGATGTAAAAAGATGTATAAAGGAGCCACAATGCACTGTAAAAATAAATCTGAACAGTTGAGGGTTAAAAGCCTTGATCATGGAGAAAACTCAAAATCTTTGTCTGAATAGCACAAAAGCTTAACCTCATTAAAAATATCCATCTCACTATGATTCTGCTTTACAGCAGTGATCTTGGTAACACATTCATTAAAAGTTTAGTAAGTAAAAGCCCCGTCAAACTCTGACAAAGACCATGAAGTTTGCACTGCGTCCTAAAAATTTTAAATAACAATATGAAAGAAAGAAAAAAATGTGCATTCATCAAGTTCATACACTACTACATCCGAGGTTCTTAATGCGTCCATCATGTTGTCACTGATTTCCTATTCGTACATGATCACGGACTAACCAGGTCCCATAAGACTAAGTTATCACTATGTCCAACCAGATCGCACTAGCCTCTTATCAGGTCCTTATCATGCTCTTACTACGTTGTCATTGTGTCCAGATGATTCTTATGAATACCTCGACATGCACTGTGCTTTTCATTACAAAGTGTTAGTATGAGGAATTGGATCAAGTATTTACTGTATACTAAAGTCTGTGAATGTGGTTGACACAATGATAATCTACTGCATGCGTCATAATCGTGGTAAGCAGCAGAGAAACAGAATATGAACTTCATGCAGCCTTCTACAATGGACCTACAGTATTACAATACAGTAATAGTACAAGCCTGAAAAGTGTTTATCATCTGGAAATTTGGAGAAAGCCATCCAATATTTCCGCTCTGCACCATGCTTGTAGTACATCAGCGTAGTTTCTAAGAGGTGTTAGTTATGCTGTTAACTAGTCAATTCCATCATTACTTCATCCTTATTAAGTTCTTCTTATATCTATCTTTAGGATCGTCCTTATCAGGCTGTTTTTAAACCAGTCCAAAAAAAGCATGTCAGCTTCACGTCAAGGGAGACAATACTATGTGGTTCCTGCTACATTAAGCCCCTGCCAAGTTGCTCCTGTAGTGTTTATTTATTTTCTTGCAGACATAGTGGGAATGTACTGTAGCTTAGTGTGACAGTAGTGGTGGTGGTAGGGTAGTTGGTGTTGGTTTGGGAAACTACCACAGTATATTGTAGTGTAATTTGAATCAATTATACTGTATGAGGGTTATGGGGGACCTGGAGCCTATACCAGAAGACTTAGGGCACGAGGAGTGGTACACCTTGGAGATGGTGCCAATACGTCACAGGGCACACACACATACTGTACACACACTAATTCACATGCGACTTGTCAATTTGGGAATGCTAATTAGCCTAATCTGCACGCCTTTAGACTGTGGGAGGAAACCGGAGTACCCGAGAGAAACCCACCAAGATCAGGGAGAACATGCAAAGTCCATTCACACAGACCCAAGGCGAGAATCGAACCCGCACCCTGAAGGTGCAAGGTGACAGTGCCGCCAGGTAAGTTTTTTACTCATGATTCCACATAAGTACCATAATTAGATAAAATGGTTGATTTCAAATATGGCATTTGTATTTAAAATCTACTGCTGTTAACTCTCAGTATGAAGTCCAATTGCTGTCACTGCCAGTGAAGCAAGCCATCATTAAGTTAAGGAATCAAAACAAACCGATCTGAGAAACAGCAAAAACATTAGGTATGGCCAAATAAATTATGTGAAACGTTCTTAAAGAGAAAGCTTGTTCTGATGAAGAACATCAAAAGCCCCAGAAGACAGAAAACAGAAAACAACTGTGGAAGATAAAAGACATAATTCCCTGGTAAGGAAAAGCCCTTTAGAAAAGTTGGCCAGATCTGAAACACATCTGAAAAAACTCAACTCAGGAGGTTTACAAACACGGTGTAAGCCCTTTGGTACTGTAAGGCCGCAAAACAGATCAAAAAAGAGTTTGTCAAAAACATGTCAAATAAAGCCTGTACTATTCTGGAACAATGTCCTATAGACAGATGAGACAAAGATCAACTTGTACTAGAATTATTGGAACAAAAGAGTACTGCAGAAGGAAAGGAACATGGGCCTTCTGCATGGCACTGACCCACCGGTGACCAGTAAACAGTAACACATACCATAGTAAAATTTCTTGTTGGAAGATTCATATTAAGGAAAAATATTGAGGCAAAAGCTCTGAGTTTTTGCAACTTAAACCCCGAATCATTGACCCAGTTTATTGTTTTAAGAAATCCAGTTGTTAAATAATCAGCCAGATTCAAAGATTCTCAAATGCTCCTGAGGGGCATGACAAAAAATGCGTTGATCATCTGGAGATTGTAAGTTTGGTTCCCAGCCAAGCAGATTGGCTGTACATTAAGGGGAAATGGGTGGCTGGTTTATACTTTCACATTGATCATTGCAACATAGCAACTGGCATAGTTGTGGCATCCTGCTTTCAGACAATGATTCCCTTAGACAACCTTTAGTCATGAAAAATACTTTTTTAATTTTTGTGTTATACTATAATAGATAGACTGTACATTACTCACTGTGTTTCTATTTGAGTGACAGTGTTCTTCAAATGATATGGGTATGATGGCATTTGCCTACACCTTATGGGAGAATTTCTATGTATTTTCCTCTACCGTTGTGCAGAATTAGCTCATACCAGCTGCTCCTGACCTTGCTTTTTACGCAAGAAGATGGATTGTCTGTTTTAAGAACACAAGACCATGTGATTGACAACAACAAGGACTAACAGAATAAAAATATATATATACTCTATCACTGGATCATTTTTGACATTTCTCTGCTTAGAAAACCCAAGGACGCCCATTTTGTATTTGAGGCACATTCCTTATCTTGGAAATCCTCCAGCAATTTCGCAGCATGGGGTGTGAAATCTGAAGCTGGAAAGCATCTCAGTATTCACAAAGCCATTAGCAGTGTCTCGTTCGTTCTGTCCTTTAGCTCTTTGTCTTTATAGCTTTCACTAATGGGTTACCTCGGTCTTACAGCTCAATGTCACCTTGCAATCCTTGCATTATCTGGTTTTACTAGGACTGTGATGAGACTACTTTAAAGCACTGGAGGAAAATGCCACAGTAAGGAGAATTGTGTGTTTGGATAATGAGTGGAACATCTGCTAAAGTGTGATCTGCTGGAGAGTGGAGTAAAATGGCTGAGCATTTCTTTGATGTTCAGCATATGGCCTGAAAATGGTTGAGAAAACATCTGCATTACGTTCAGAATGCATTTGGTTAGAAGTGCACCGTCATGGGAATGAACTGCCTTCAAGTTTCTTCCACTACTGTTAGAATTAGAAACTGTCAGAGATCAAACAGATGAAATGTCTGACATGGAATTAATTCATGGCAAGGATGGATGTTATAGGATGGATGTTATTTATTCTTCTAGCCAAGACAGATGTTGGAATCGCAACTCTAATCTAATTAAAATCCCATCAAATTGGAGATTTTTTTTGGGTCTGGTTGCTGCATGTTCTTGAAGTATGACTATGTTGACTGAGCCAGAACATTCTGACATAACATTGTGTTCAAGGTCGACAATATGCTTTGTTAGATTAGATTGGGTTTATTTTTCATTGAAAAATGTTAACTTAATAAGCAGATAGTGTATTTTTTCTTATTGCTGTCAAATGTACAGTACGGTGCTGTGAAAATGTATGTATATACGTCACATATCTCACAAATTATTCAGATCATCAAAAAGACCCTGGTGTAAAGCTTGTAGCGGGCACAGAAAGCACGGACACAGGTGCGGTGCAAACAGGGGAGGTGGTTTTATTGTCATGCAGTAAAACAGTGAGAAAAAACACAGTCGCACACATGATGATTAGGCGCTCGGGGCCGCGGGTGAAGGTGGTCGGTAGTAAACGCAGCTGTAGGGTGATGATCCGCGCCCAGGTGGGCCGCTGTGTTCAGGCGGGACGAATGTGGAGGATGAAGCGGGGGGTGCAGGGGCCTAAGTTGCTTCTGTGCGGGGTGGGCGCGGATATGTATTAGTCTGTGGTGAGAGAAGAACAGTATAAGATGCTTGCATACATTTCCTACTCACCCTCACTCCCTTTTATAGGAAGCGGTTGACAGGTAGATGGTGAGCCGCGACTCCGCACCCATCACCTCTTTCTCGAGCGTTTTAGTGCTGTCCAGGGTGCTGGTTGAGCCCCGATTTCCTCTTTTTCATGACACTGGCGCACTTCCACTGGGCGCACTGGCTATAACCCTTATAAATAATTATTTAATTTATTCAAGGGAAAAAATAGTCAAACCTACCTGGCCCTGTCAGGCCTAACTATTCCCAGACCTGATGAATTAAGAAATCCCTTAAATAGAACTTGTGTGACAAAGTGAAGCATCCATAAAACTAACACCGCGTTTTATAAGAAGAATATCTTACCAACAGTTAAACACAGTGGTGGTAGTGTGATGGTCTGGGGGGGGGATGCTCAAGGAGAATGTCTGCCCATAAGTTTGTGACCTCAAGCTTATGTACATTTGGATTATGCAGTAGGACAACAATCTGAAAAAGTCCAGCAAGTCCACCTTTGAATGACTTTAAAAAATTTGTGTTTAATTTAGGTTTGACATTGCTTTAAAAACTTTATTGCCAGTTTGCAAAAGCTTGGTGACAGTTGTTGCCGCCAATGGTGGCACAACCATTTATTAACTTTAGGGGGAAATGACTTTTTCACATGGTGCCAGTGGGTTTAGACAGCTGTTTCTCCTTAATAAATAAAATCATTATTAAAAAACTGTATTTTGTGTTTACTTGGGTCATTTTTGTATCATATTTAAATGTATTTAATTTATCTCTTTTAAGGGTGACAAATATTCATTAAAAAAAAAACAGCATACCTTTTCATGTGCCCTGCAGTGGATTGGAACACCGTCCAGGGTTTATCGCGCCTTGCACCCTAGGTTTCCTGGTAAAGGCTCCGGGTCCCTCACAGCCCACAAGCAGTATAGATGATGAGTACTGTAAGTGAGTTTTTTTTTTTTTTTTTTTTTTTTTACAGCACTGTAACATAAATACAAGAGGCAAATACAAAAGACTAATATAATGATATTTGAATGAAGGGACAGCAAACACTGGAATTGTGCCATCTCATAAGTCATTTTATAGCCATTCATACACCAACCTGTAACAAACACCAACAGAATAAAGGCCCACAAACGTAATAAAAAACAAATCTGACACAAATTTGCAGTGCTTTCCACAATTCCACAATCGTAATACATTTTTCACAAATGTAATAGCGGTAGCTATTTAAGGTGGAAATCTTCAGCTTTGAAAACTGTAATAACTTCCTACAAGTGTAATAGTACATTTGTTGGAAATGTATTACATTGTTGGATTATTACATTAAAAGCTACAGATTTGTATTTGTGGGCTTTTATTACATTGACAGGTGTAACAGATCCTATACTTGTAATCAGAACATAAATCATTGCAAATGTGATTTGATCCAACAACATGGTAATATGGCTTAGACATTTTTTTTCAATGGGGTTTCCTTCTTGATTAAAAAAAAAAATACATAAATAACTAAATAAAACAACTACGTTCAGATGCAAATGCAGAAACACAATGCCAAATCAACAGGATGGATAAACATGATGTAACCCTAACCATACAGCCAGGTTGGCCTAAAAACAGGTCTTACCAAATACACTGAGGTCAAACACAGGAGATAGAGTTCATGTGGTGCATGCTCCTACAAGCCCCAAATGCTGTTTTTTTTTTTTTTTTGTCCACACAGCAACGCTGATGCCTGCGTTTCTATATACAACTGAGAAGTAATTTGGATGAAAAGCCAAAATAAGAACAAAAACACATCCAAAAAAATAAACGAAAATAAAAAATACCCATGGTTGTGTGGACAAGGCCTTTTAATTTTTTTATATGTTATTATTATATTAGTCAAAACAAGAAGCCATGGAATGTCAGCTATTCTATTACACTTTTTTTTCTGATATTTTGAAATGCTAAATAATAAAATAAAAAAAAACGATGTTCTGGTAATTCTCATGCAAAATGTCTTATAGTTACAGAAAATTTAATTATCCGCTGTGCCCGTGGCTTCCTTTAGGCATTGTTCACAAATGAATCTACAAAAATTTCAGCCATTAAGATGAGCAATTTCTCTAATTAAGCTTAGAATGAAAAAAAAAATGTAATATAAATGCATGTACTACATTTTCTTTGTTTATTTTTATTGTATATTTGCCTAGAATGACATTGTAGATCTTTTTGTTTTATCTAATATATTTATACATTTTAGTATTACTTGTAACATATTGTGATTTTATCAACTTGTCTCGGTGAGGTGCAGGCATTTTTTTAAAGCCCAATACCTGTGAGTTAGTCTATTAAATTATATATATATATATAAAATTATTATTTTTTTATTATTATTATTTTCTGTACCATTTATTGCTCATCTGACATTGTTTTTATTCATAGCATGGTGGCTTAATGGTTGTGTTTTTGCATCTCCAGGGTCGGTGTTCGACTCCCGCCCCATCCAGGGTTCACCCTGCCTGTGAAATGTTCTGTGAGTTATTTGAGATTATACTGTGGTATGCTGGAAACAGAGTTTAAACAATATTTTCTTCCTCGCTATACCTTTCACTTTCTTGTCAGTCCAAGAACAAGCTGCTGTTTTCGTCAGTTTTGTTCACGGAGAGAATTTATAAAGCCACCAATTTTGTATACAATGTCTCACTTCACGCTCTGTAAATCCATGAAAGGAAATGTCAAAATAACAAGAGATATTTGCATGCTTGCGCGATGCCAATCTGCGGCATTGTCAACTCTTGTGTTGCAGATGTTTCTAAAACGGAACTGCGAAAAGCGTCACTTTTCTTTTAGATGCTCCGCCACATGCATTGTGTTCACACTCTTTCTTTCCTCTCAGGTTTCTTTGCTTCTTTCTCACTCCCTCTCCCACTCTCTCTTGTTTGCTTTTTTTCCCCCGCTTGCATTGAATCTGTCATGGTGAACACTAGGCATTCCCCACATCACCAGAGATTATTGTACCTGTTAGCAGCTGAAGAACAGCAGCGTGGTGGGTGCCCAGGGGAAGGTGGGCTACTCTTAGGTCAATATGTCCCTGCTGTCAGAAAGAGGCAGCTGTATTTTGAAAAGGGCATGAGAGTTGTTGGCATAGAAACAGAACAGGCCGAGCAGACAGGCAGTTATTCTGACAAACGCATTCTCCTGTGACCCCGAAAAAGAAAAACAAGTGGTATGTTGAAGTAAAACAAAACAGGCAGCAGCTTTTTTTTTTTTTTTTTTTTTTAAATGAAGCTTACCTGGTGATTTAGGATTTAAAAAGAAAAAAACTGTTTCCAAAGGAAAAAATATCTATAAAAATGATGTTAGTTATATCAGATCCAAGTACTACAGTAAGTCTGAGAATACCATTGAGCAAACAGGCTGTTAGAGGAGAGAACTATCAGTTTGTGCAGCAACAAACCTGGACATGTTGATGGTTAGTTAGGAGATGCTTCTTCCATCTTACTTTGAAGACAGCCTGAGCCTCAGGTGTTCATCCAGACAGAGGAAGGTCCTTTCAGCACATGGGTACCAGTACACAAAAATATATTAATGTCTGAAGTCTTGCCTAACTTGACAGATGAAAGCTTCAGGGAGATGGTGGCAGAGGTGTCGGCAGCCGTGACCCTGCACACACATTGTGCACGCATTGTTTTTAATGATTTTGGTCAGTTTTTAGGTCATGTGGTGGGCCAATGCACTTTTCTAGCTTTTTTTTTTTTTTCACATTTAGCTTTTGCTGTATGTTAGCAGTTAGTCTAAAGGTAAGCTTTTAAATATAGAAAGTTTGGACGGAGTGAAGTTTCTGCAGGTTAAACAGAGTTTTGCTGTTGTGTTGTGTTGGGAGCATGCACTCACTCACTCATTGTCTGCACTGCTTTATTAGGAATACAGGGTCACAGGGGACCTGCAGCCCATTCCAGGAGATATATTGTACGGGCAATTTAGGAACACCAATTAGCTTAATCTGCATATCTTTGGATTGTGGGGGGAAACTGGAGTACCTGGAAGCAAGGCATATAGAGAACATGCGAACTCCATGCATGAAATCAAAGCCAGATCCTAGAGGTGCAAGGCAACAATGCTATAATAAAGGTGATTCTTGTGCGTACTATGAAATATACTTTAGCCCTGGATGGTGGTTCCATTTCTTCTTTGTCAGCAATCACTAGTGCTTTCAGCTTGATGTGCGAGGCTACAGACAGCCACTGGTGGAAATACAGGACATCATATCAAGCAATCTGCAAGAACTTGGGGAGATGTCAAGAACAGCTCATAAGTTTGTTACTCATCTAGTTTCAAGCCACAGCATCTATATATCAGCATATACTGTATATAAATATAAAAAATGGCTAATGAAGGATTTAGCCTACCAAAAAAAAGAAGAAACAAAATGTCACAGATTCTGTTCAAAGCAGGAACCTGCATTCAGTTTAATTTTAGACTCCATGCTCTGACTTCTGTAAGCTTCTATTTTTGAAAAGGAACCAAAGGGCAAATATGAGGTACAACTGAAAGAGACAGATATATATAGTATATAGTTTCGACCTTATCCTTTGATTATGTGAAGAAGTGCCTGGTTTGATTATGTTAAAATGAATGTGATCGTACTTGAACAGGGAAGATCTGCCAGACTTAGGGTTTCAGTCGTCCAATGTCAAGGTGACAAAAGACTGAATAAGGGCTTGAACAATCTACAGTATGTGGATAGAAGTGGCTTACTTCTTTAGATGTTGGAAGGAAGATACCTGTGTCAGGTTAGTGAGGTTTTGTTGTAGACGGTTTGTTGTTCAGAACCTCCCCCCAAAAATTAAGAATATATACCAAAGAATGGGTTGGTGATTATCTTGGGCATGCTAGGACACATGTAACACTCCAGGTGTAGAACCCCGTGTAAGTTTAGATCAATTATGCAGACTAAGATCAAAAACAGATAACTAATCAAGCCTCTAAGTCATTTTTTAATCCACTCATACGAGCTCCAAGCATTCAGACATAATAAAAAAAAAAGTAAAGATGTGTTAAAGAAAAAAAAAACACTTTGAATACCAATCTTTAATTGGTTGCACTTTAATCTGAACTTCAATGCCAGATTTAACACGACTACAATTTGACAGGCTGATCACTGGCTTTCTGATGTTTAAAAGCACCTTAACCTTTCAAAGAAGTCGTGTCTGTCCCTTTCATTGATCCACACAGTGCATCTAATAAGATTTCTCATTCCCCAATTAGCAGGGCATTGAGTGGAGTTAATTCTCCTCATTCTTCCTTCATGGTGACAGAGGTGCCTCGCTAAATAATGCAAGTACGTCGTTTAGCAAGCGCAATCGCTGGCAGAGCTCTTTGTTTTCCTGCAAATTTGCTCAGCTGCAATATAAAGCAGTCAAATTAAAAGTTCAGCCAAAAGTTAAGTTGGAATAGAGTAGTAAGCAAAACAGATGAGTGCACCAAGCAACACTGAACAACCCTGTGGTTTTGAATATCGCCTTAGCCCGTGAGCGTATTTGTAAAAGTACCATACTCAAAGCTGAACGCTAATTACTGCGAAACTGCAAGGTTAATTACTTACTACCAGCTGTCAGAAAAGCTTCATATAGTCTGCAGACAATAATAATTTAGAATACTCTATTCAGAGCGTAACAGGTTAGATATTTCAAAGGTTCTCAGGGTAAAAATTAAGGGCAAAATAAAACAGTGGAATTATTTTCTTTATAAACGGTTCTATAAAACAGCACAGTTTGTAATTCACCAATGCCTAATCACACACACTGAACGTGCTGTAGTAATTAGCAGATTAGTTACATTAGCTGTATTGGAGCAGAAGAATCACCAAACAGTGCCGGACGCTGGTCCTCCAGGACTGGAGTTAAAGAGCCCTGGGTTAAAAGAATCGAAGGTTTTATAGCATGTGTCCAAAAACCTCCAAAGCAATCATTTAGGTTTTACTGAGTGTGAAGAGCTTGCTCATATATTCAATGCATTAAGCACAAAAATACCGAAGTATACAAAAAAAAAAATTGGAAAATTCTCTAAAGTCTTATATAAGAAAATAGGTTTTATCTAGCAATATTTCTTTGGTTGGTGCCTCTGTGGAAACCCTTTGAGGGATGTCTGCTTATTACTGTAGCACAGATGGCTTTAGAGAGGCATCAGAGAGGATTTCTCTTTAGGAATCATGCAGCAGGAGAGTAGATACAGAACATGCAGAAACAGGCCCCATAAAAGATCAGAATGGGGGGAAATATGATTTCAGTAAAGTGACCAATTTGTCGTTGTTTAAAAACAAACAAACAAACAAACAAATTCATACAGATTCATTCTTTAACCTTTTGAATACCAGTCTTTGATTGGTTGCACTTTAATCTGAACTTCAATGCCAGATTTAACACGACTACAGTTTGACAGGCTGATCACTGGCTTTCTGATGTTTAAAAGCACCTTAACCTTTTAAAGATGTCGTGTCTGGCCTCCTTATTAATCCACACAGTGCATCCAATAAGATTTCTCATTCCCCAATTTGGTGTTAATTTGCATGATGTTATCGCTCTTGGTGAAGATATTTGCAGAAACACATTTTTGTCCAATTTCATTCATGTCCAGTTTGGAATAAATTTATGTAGGTAATTTCTTCTTAAACAGGTGAATCATCTGACGAAATAAGGCGCTGAACCACCTCCTGATTTTCACTGATATACAGTAATAATTTAATGCTGTCTGGATATACATCTCTGATTTAGTATAAAGTTTATGCATCGCATTGTTAAAAATATCATTTGCCTGCTGCTAAAGCTGTTTGATTTTCAAAAGTGCAATACAAAACAAAAATCAAAAAAAAAAAAGAAGAAAGAAAACTGAGATCTAACTTGAGATCAAGCTGATTAAAAGAGCTGTATAACGGCACAGGTATAGCACAGGCTGGTACAGGTATAAAGCGTAGCTCACATATCTTTTTCTGCGTTGACTTTCAGTTTTTCGAATAATAATGATTACCTGTGTGAATTATTTAATTATTTATATTTAAATGAATAATTATTTACAGGTATTGATTTAATATAAGCATTTACCATCATGTCAGAAACGCACTGGACTACCGTACCCATTACCCATTGGGCTTCAGTTGTTCAGTGTATAGTGTGATTGCTCACAGTCACTGTTTAAGTTATCATAGTAAAATTCAGAACATGCATATGCCTGCGACTCCACACAAAAATAAAAACTTTCTTTCTCAGGATGTCTCTTAGCTATTAAATGTGTCAGGAATTTTTTTTTCTTATCTTGTATTCTTTTAAAATCACAGACTGTAATTTGAATCTGACTACACACTGTACATTTAAATAACCGGGAGACAACTTGGGCTTGTCAGAGCTTTGTATTCCAGTTGTAGCAGCCTTGCGATAACATTTTGATATTGTTTTCTGCTTTTATTTACAGAGAATAATGCATGAAAAAGGGCATGCCTGCTTTCCTTCCTGATAAAGCCAATTTACATTCAACTTATTGCCTGCGCGAGTTAATTGCCTTGATGCTGAGGGCATGGCAAAGCTTTCTAATTAAACACTGAAATATTTATGGGTGGAAATGTGGCTGTGTCCTCCTCTTTGCAAGCTGAAGGAGCTCTAAAGTGAAAATATATTTTAAAAACAAAAACACTCTTGAATTAATTAGTTTTTTTTTAAAGGGGCCATTATGTAAAAGCACAGCACATGCTGTTATAGAAAAAATATAGAGTATTGTTATGTTTTACTGCTATACTATGATAGATTTAACAGCATGCCCAGACTGTATTAATTAAATAATAAATATACTGTTTAATGCTTTTATGGTGTGGAATGCCCATAGAACACGTTTTTATCCTTTACATTATAGCAGCAAAAAAATTCTAGTCATATTATCAAGAAATCGAATCAAAGGTGAAGTTATCCGTTTTGTATGTACATAAATAAAAACAGGGTTTTGTCTGTACATTGGTCAGAAGTCACTCTTTTAATTATATCTTTATTTTACCATGAATGAAATGAAAAATGTTAAGTAGAAGAGGTTATAAACAGTTACGAGCAAGATTTCATAATCTAATTTAAAAAAAGTTACTAATGCGCTACTTGCTCAATGTAAACAAACACCTGCACCAATGGATATCAATGAAAAACTAAACTGAATATTTTTCCTGGGATTAGTTTATATTTTTGCTGGAATAACAGCGCTCAAGTGGTATAAGTGAATTTTAACATGCTGGAGTCATTCTAAGACAAATCTTCATCTTTATCTGATCTACTTTTCTGATATCTTTTATGTGATTCACTCTCTGATTACTAACCATAGAGTCTGTTTGGCTGATGATCAAAGAAGTACAATTTAGCGTAAACAAGGCGAAATTTCTTTGTATTTATAAGTTAGAGAGTTCTGCTGTACAGAAAGAAAGGCAGACATGTACATGGGCTTTAACCTGAAACAAAGCTGATTAAAAGAGCTTGTACTGTATAACAGCAGGTACAGGTATAGAGCGGGCCTCACATACTGTACTGTATGCATTCCAACATCAACTTAGTTCTAGATAAATAATGACTAGCCGTGTGCCTGCCAGTTTCTTAAATATCTAATGTTAAATGCTGATCAATACTAATGTATTGTAAATGATTGAATTATTTATATGTAAACGAATAATAATTTACAGGTATTGATTTATTATAAGCATTTAACATGAAATATTTACCTGAATTGAACTGACAATATGCCATACAGTAAGCATCAGGGTTTGTGAAAGATACATTTCATTAAAAACTCTTTTTTTTTTGAGTACATATAATTTCCTAATCAGTTTACAGTTGTACCAAAATGGCAAAATTGTAAAATTGTGTGAGTCAGTCCAAAAGGTACTCCTTATGGTTCTCTACAGGACTCCTAGACGATATGGGTAAACATGTTCTAGGTTCAAGAAACAAGCATGCATGATAATTGTTAAGTCTTTAATTTAAGGTGAGGGTTTGATTTCTGTCTCAGGTCTGCGTGCGTGGTGTTTGCATTTCCTCCCTGTGCTTGGTGGGTTTCCTCCGGGTAGTTCAGTTTCCTCCCACAGTCCAAAAACATGCAGATTAGTCTAAATGATATTCCCCTTATTGTGTGTGTTTATGCCCTGTTATAGATTAGCACCCTGTCCAGGGGGTAATTATTAAGTTTCCTCCGGTCTCCCTTGACCCTGTAGAGGATAAGTGGTACAATATAGAACATGAAGTTGTTAATTGTAAACTAATTTAACTCAACAATTATGACAATCATACCAGTTTTCTTTTTGTTATACCCGTAAGCCTGAACCCATTAACGACTGGGAGGTTCAAAATCACCCGTTCCTCCTTTTTTTAACTAATCTCAAGCACAGCGCCCTTTTTTCTTGTATTTATGATAGAAAAGTATCTGTACCCACACGTAATCTGCTACCTGGCTACTGTGTGTGTGTGTGTGTGTGTGTGTGTGTGTGTGGACTCGACTATTCAGGGAAAATATTGATCTGTGGCAGAACGAAGCTAACTCAGATGGACGTCCCTCGAGCTCAGAGCCAATGACTAAAGTAACAGATCAATTTGTATGTGTACATACACATACTGTACAACACAAAATCTTGTTATCTGTTTCAGCTTCTCCCCGTGGGAATCTATTAGCTAATACCTTGACCACCAAAAGTCAGGACAAGTCTGTTGTGCCGTGTGTGGTGGTGCAAAACTGTTGATAAAAGAAAGCTGGAAGACAGTATATGGATTTTAAAATTGTGGAAACAAATGTTAAGACTGTGCCACAAAGCTTGTGGTTTGGTTTGTAGGTCCTTACCTACTGTAAGTAGCAGATTGGTTGAGCGGGGGGGGGGGGGGGGGGGGGGTTGGGTGGGGGGTTTGAACCACTGACTGTCTGATCAGTAACCCACTGGGCATTTGATCCAAAGAGGAGCTAAAAAAAAAACAGAATTGGGTAAAGAACTATCCAAGGCATTATTAAAACCTGGAAGGATGGTGGTATTTTATCAACCTCACTAAAAAAAGGAAACTACTTGTTAACAAGACTAACCAGAATTTTTTTTTTTTATTTGCTAGGGAGCATAAAGATTGGAGTTTGGAGCAGTCGAAAAGGTCATGTGTAAGAAGGTTAAGCACATGAAGGAATGCACCCATAATGCTTAGTGCGCATGGTACAAAGCCTGTGGAGGCGATTGTTCATGGGGAAAAATGCAGTGCGCTAAAAATCAAGCTGGGATTATCATTCATTTACGCACAGCCTTCTTTAAAAATGTTTGCACCATTCAAATGTTTTACTGCGGCTTAGATTCGCAATAAAGTCTTCTGTAAATGTCAATCACCAAGGTGTTTTACACCTTTATTCATCAGAAATTCTATCACAAGTTCCGGGTTTGACTTAACGTCCCCCATATATTTTAAATCTAATCTTTTTTCTAACCTACCCAAAGCCTAATGTGATATATTACAATATTTATTCATTTCCTTTCTTTATATATTTCTGTCCATTTTTTTTTCATGGTTTAACAATCTATTTAATAGTATTGTTTACATGCCCAGTTGTGTGCATGCTGTTTTTTTTCTGTGTGAAATCTTTAGCTTGAAGAAAAGCAGAGGAGGGGGCTCGATCATTAATATCGATTTGCAATTTATAAACAGTGGAACCCATTTCAGTAAATGCCAGGCCACTTTCAACACAATTGTGTCAGGGTTATTTTTTGCATTTAGACAAAAACAGAGTGACTGCTCTCTAGTAAAAAGCAGACAGCGAGAAAAAAAACAAAAAAGACACCTCCCAGTCTTTACATCTTCACAGCTGGCTGAAAATCATTCAGAGCATGGACGCATTTGTCAAGTGTTTGGAAACAGGAAGAAGACTGGGTTGAAGGTCAGGGACAGTTTCATCTTATGGATGTATGAACTTCTGTTCACTAATGATGGGGACTTGACTCAGCAGGTGCGCGGCAGGACTCGTGTACAAGTGAAAGCTTTCAGCTGAAATTCTGGCAGGTTTCTATAAGAAAAGTTGCTCGTGTGTCAGACAGTGTCATGGGTTGAATGCGACATGGCACGGCATGTAAATTTCTTTTGTGTCTCGGTGAGACTCCAGGTTGTTTGTCTTAGTGTCATATTCGATAGGAGACTGACAGACTGTTTTTGGAGATGCACTGCTGGTGTTAAAGATGTGACACAGCAGGAGTCTTTTCCTGAACTGGGTAAGGTTGTATTTATTCCGTATATTCTTATATTTTGTCTCCGAAATGATAAAAAGCTTCAAGTCCATATTACCGATATACAGTATTATGACGCCACTACTCTTATCAGTACGGGGTTTTAAACTCTAAGTGGGTGTGGTGTAAAAATTTAACAGATGCCAACACTATCATCACATCAGGCTTAACATCAGCTACATCACTCAAGTTCAAAACGGGTCATCTATCCATCAAGGAACCTCTGTAGTCCAACTAGGGACCATGGAGTCCAATTGTAATCATCACCATTGTATTTATTCTTATTTTACGACTGTGCTGGGACCTTCGGCCACCATTCACACGTGCATTCGCCAAATCTGCATGATTTTGGACTGTTGGTGGAATACCTGGAAAAACCTACCAAGCATGGGGAGAACATGCAAACTCCATGCACACAGACCCTAAGGGCAGAAATTGAACCTGGGCCCTGGAGGTATAAGCTAACAGTACTAACCATTAAGCCACTGTGCTGCCATAGAGGTGTCCAGGAGTGTTTTACATCGCACTTATGCTTATTTTTGATTGGATCTGCTAATGTCCCAATACAAACCTCTAGTCGGAACTATACGCTTAGTAAACGTTGTTTTTCAATCCAAATAAATAGTTCATCCCCTATACAAATCTGCATTTGTACCATTCATTCCAAATACTGGACTCATATTCATATCTCTAGTCTCCCTCGATTTCCCATACAGCCACATTAATTCCTCTTTGGACTGGGAAAGCAGGTGAGTTCCGAAGGGAGTAGCTTTCTCCAGATTTCAATTCACTTGAGTAGAAATGTATAGTGACATTGATATAAGCGAAGAGATTCTCTCAGGGGTCAATATTTTTTTTTGTCAGATCTTTTTGTTATCCATCTCTCTCATCTCATTCCTTACTCTTTCATTCCTCCCCTCCTCTTCTTTCCTCCCATTTCCTTCCTCTTTACCCTCTACTCCTGTTTGCTGGTAATCAATAAAGGTGCTTGATAGGTTTCCTGTCCTGAGAGGCATGTGGCTGCCATTACTTTATTCACTTACCAACCTGCCAAGTGAACTACATGTATCTGTAGCATCAGGTGTAGAAAAAATCCAAAGCGGCAACTTGGGATGGAGGCAGGTTGAGAAGGTCAGACAATAAATAAATAAATAAATAAAATGAAGTTGGAGAATGATAAAAACCCCAGTCTACCAATGCTAATTACATGTATCTCCCACGTCCTTGCTAGTTGGTGTTGAATTCATCTTGGCTAACATGCTTTCCAAACTTCATCACATCTTTTAGAAAGATTAATGATTACAATCATCTCAAATGCATTACCATCTGACCAACGATTCCTCACATGGTGCAACAAACCTAATACAGAGTCCAATATTCTTTATCGCATCACACCAAATAGCAAAAAATGGCTACTGTTGAGCAATGTTTGCACAAGAATCCGATCATGTTTTGTGGGCAGAAATGTGTAAAAACTGACTTGTGTTTGCTTTAAAATAGCGGCAGGTGGGTGGATGGGCAAGAGGCATACCTGAGGATAAGGTCATTCTGGCAGGTAAATGAATCATGGCCACATGGCTTAACACAAGTTAGCTGTATGTAATAAATCCCTGCTGTGCTAGCTGGCTAGCCACCGGGCGGATGGAGGCCGTATTACACTGATGCATCGCTGTGCAGGCCGCATCTCTAGGTCATTAGTGGCACGCTAACCAAGGGCTGCGAGTAACCAAGACAAACAGCCAACAAATATTTGCTAAGCAATGCTATCCATCTTCAGCGGTGGTTTGAGCGCTCGCAAATAAAGCTAAACAGCCCAAGTGTAGGATAAGTCAAGTGCGCCGAAGTTTACTGCATGAAAGCATAGTGCAGAATTACTGTTATATACTGAAGTGTGGGTCAGCATGAGCTTAAATGCATTTGAATGTACCATCTTTTTAAAAGCGATCTCTCAGCATAATTTTTGTGCTTATCTTTTATCTACCCTGCTTCCACACAGTATCGATTTTATTTTAGGGTCACACTTTCTCCGTCTCTCTGTTTGGAATAACTATACGGTATAGATTCTCAGTCATCCATCCTTGTTTTGGACTCGGCTCAGGAAGCAGACCCTCGGGGTCAGGGAGCTATTGAACTGTGGTTTGAACTCAAGTGCCAGGATGGCTGCCGCAAATCTTTTTACTCAATTATTAAATAACACCAGCTGGTGTCACGGATCACATACCCCACATACCCCTCTCCTTTCATACAGTATGTACCTATAAGGTGAGCTTAAAGGGCAATAGGACTTACTTTTGGTGGACCGGCCCACTTGAACTACAGTAGAGGGAAATGGAGATGTTTTTTGCACCAGCAACAGTGAAAGCCAGCAACGTTGCCAACTACTGAATGTATCACATTAATACTCATAAAGGCACAAGAAGTCATTTTGATTTGCATGAAAATGTTTTGGATTAGAAGCAAGATTTTCTAAAAAACTGAATAGAGTTTTATCAGATTGACTAAATAAAGCTTGTAGTTGATTGGGCATTGGGAAAAATGGATATCTGTTATTGGTTGTTTAAAACAATGGTCATGAATGATTAATGAATGTAAATGCTAAAGATCCTTGGTTGGTGGTTGTGATCATAGATTGGTCCTCAAACAATTGTGACTATGGATTAGTCCTCGAGACAATGGTGATCAGGGATTGGTCATTGTGAGCAGCAGTGTTGGGTGTACTTTTTTGATGTAACGAGTAGGTGAGATACAGTAGGGGTATTAGTAGTTGAAAGATTAAGGGGCCAAACTTCGCTGAGTGATGATGGTAGAATAATTATAAAGGACTTGACTAAAACAACATGCATGAGGAATCACAAAGGAATGTTCATATTCTTCAATGGAAAAGTACTTGAACTAGCTACTTTTATCAGAAAGTAACGCTGTAATGTAACTGATTACTTTTTAAAGACAGTAATTTTGAAATGTAATTAGTTACTAATTACTGTAAGTAATTAGTAATGAGCAGACACCAGAAGTAATTAGTCTTCATGAACAATGATGATAAAGGATAAATTTTTAGCCACAGTGGTCACATTTTAGCCATGTGTGATTAATTGTTGGGATCAAAGGTTCGATCACAGTCACAAATCTCAGATCAACACTGATCAGTCACCAAGCCTGTTCACCACTGTCTCTAGGGCCCATCGCCAATCACTGTCCCCAGTGACCAATCCTGATTACCACTAATCACAGTCACCAATGATTGTTGGGATTAATGGTGATAAATGACTGTTCTTTGAAAAAAAAGTCTCCAAATTAGCAATACTGGTCTCCATAATGGTGATCAGGAATTTCTTGTTCAAAACAACGTGCATAATCAAGGATGATGCCAGGATTTATTGGGCTGAGTGGTTCAGGTAGCATGAGACATCCATTAACCGCATTGAGAGTGCTGAACAAGGCTTTACGGAGCAGTCTGACTCTCCCATCATCAATACTCTTGGAGGAAAATAAATGTTGTGACATTGCATAGGCTTATCAAAATGATGCCGCAGGTGTAATCAAAGCAAAAGGCAGTCCAAAGAAATATTACAGTGTGTGACATTTTTTTAGTTTTGGCCTTTTAGTGTGTGTGTGTATATTCAAACAGGAAATTTTGTTAGCCCATAGTAATCATTGTACATTTGTATTCATCCAAGCCTCTCAATTACCGCCACAACTTTCTTTTCAATGTTTCACTGTGTAAAGAATGGACTACTCTCATCCCTGTGTCTCTGCAGTCGTGTGTGAGAGAGGCATTGAGAGCAGAAGTCAAATTACTCGGCTTATTCTGCAGCCAAGACAATGATCTATTTAGTGGCCCACAACAACTCAAATTAAAAGTATCTCTCTCTCGCTGCCTTGCTGATTTGTTCCACTAAGCCAAATCTCTCTGTTAAAATAAAGCATATCATTTCATGCTTGTACGAACTCCTCAGCTTGAAATGTTCTTAGCTGAAAGCAATCTCTGGACTGATATGTTCTTGTTAAAGGTACAAAACCAAAATAAATGCAAGCTTGCTTTATGCCTAAACACCCCCCCCCACACACACACACACACCACCACCATACTACAGTATGTTAATGTTTGCATTTTTTTCTAATATTTTTCTAATAAGGTATATTTGCAATATACAGCGATCATAATAATTACTAAGAATATTCATTTAGATTCAAATATATTAAACCATACCAAAACTTTTCTGAATTTTTGGTTTAAATCTTTGCTTTCTTTTTCTTTTATTTATAATTGTATTAATCTTAACTGTATTTTTTGTGCCTTGCATGTAAGTTACATCATGTTGCAGTTGCAAGAGAAACCCTCTGTTTTATCAAAATGATAAAGTCCAGAAACGAACTACATTCGCCATTAAAATCTGGAACTACTTAAAGTTAATTATCCAATATGTCTGAAATTCAAGTTTAGCAAAACTATTCTTCATGGAAATATTGTTGTATCTTATGGATTAAAATGATCGACTCAGCGTATGGTACAAAGTGATTAATTATCCAGCATCCAAAGGTGCGTTTTAATCGTAGACCTTGTTGTGGTCATGTAAGGGAAGAGGAGTTAAAGAAGTGAGCATAAGGCACTGAAAAGGAGAAGGATGGAATGACAAATTGAAGTAGAGGGATGCCACTTGCTTGTATATGCAGGAAAAATCGTTCCGGAATGGCAATCTCACCCACGCCTGAAGAGAGACAGATGGAGACGGAGAATTAGATTTCGTTTCCCATTACTGCTAAAGAAGAGAAACCCTGCACCCTGACCACAACAGGAGCCTGAGAGTCTGGTCAACCTACAGATATTTGATCACACACACACACACACACACACACACACACACACACACACACACACACACACACACACACTTTTGTATATTTATGATTGTTAAATGTTATTCTACTGCAATATTTTTATCTTGATGATAAAAAATAAATAAATTTTAAAAAATGCTGCTTTTTAACTTTTTTCCATGTTTTTATTTGGACCAAAAACGCCAATTTACATGTACGGAACAAAGTCCAACAGTGAAAACTTGAAACTTGGTGTTGGTGGGGTTTGAACCTGAGATCTAGCAATCAGTAGTCTAGATTTTTTTGGAGTAGATTTTTTCCCCTTATGTGATGTCATACAAGAGGACACATCCCCCCAGACTCCCCCTCCCCCCAAGCTATTGCTCAACTCTGCTGTTCTTTGGTGGGGCATGGCATGGCGGAATGTCATGAAATGGGGACAAGGAGTGAAACAGATGGAGGTTGTGGTGCATTATCCCGAGGGGTATTTCAGCTCGATCATTAACACACACTTTAGGGGACCTTAAAACAATCAGTTTTGGGTCTGGCAGCAGTGACTCTGCTTCACATCACACCGCTTCATCATTGATTACTTCCTAAACAGAACACTTTATCATGTCTTATACTTTACATAATTAGGCCGTGACAATGTAGATTGTTGTAGTGATTTTCAGCTCCTGACTGGGTTTAATAGAGCCCTCCGACACATGGTCAATCATCGGGGCCAATCCATAGGCGGGGTCGGAGACCTCAATTATAGACAAATCTCTTTTTCATTAAGTGCCATACAGGCACTCATTTGCTGCTGCATGTTATCCAGTGCATGTGGGTGTATGTGTGTTTTACCCCAGAGGAAACTGCTGCTCATTTTCTTCAAGAGCAAATACTCTCCTGACAGCAAGGTTTAAATTATTAACATGATTACCGATGCGCTACAGTATGCAGCGACAATTAATTTCATATTCACACATGAAAGGTGTTAGAGATCATTTCGTCTCGTTCTATGAATGCTTTTGCATGTCAATATCAAATTTGCAAAATCTTGATTGCAAACTGCCGAAATTATGTCAAACTCTGAAGCATTGGAGCTTCCCTAATAAGCGTGCTCCCTTGGGTAGGCGCAAGATTTCACAATATGAAGACTCATCTGTTGCTGGTAATTGAAGTGGCTAAGTGCTGCCCTTCTACCAGGGGACCGAACTGCTTAGAAGCTTATCTGAGAACCGTATCGGTCCATCTGATGAGATAACATCCTGTAAAGCGGGTGTCGGGAAGGTCAAGCTAACACGTCCATTAAAAGGTTAAACATGCTGCCAGTGTCTTCCCTTCGAAAATGTCAAATTGACTGAGAGATACAGTATGTTGGGTAATGAAATGTTCTGCTGCATGAACAAGCAGGCAAAGCATGATTGAGGGCAAAATGACCATCTAAGGCTGAAAAATCAGATGACCTTTTGGAATCAGCAGAAATCAGAACATATTGAGGCTCACAGCATGATGCCCATGGAGGTACATAATGCCCATGTGATTAGGCCATTTGATTACACATTGCTTACTAATAGAGTTCACTGGTGTGTCAGTGAGCGGAATGATAAGAAGAAGATGTTTTTTATTATTAATCTTTTTTTTTTCTCCTCATTCAGTGAGATGGATTAGACCTCTGTATGGAATATGGAGATAAATAAAAAGGTTCCAAAAATTGTTTTTTTATGAAACCTCAAGAATGGAGGTCAATTAAGAGGGAAGGACATGAGAAAAGCATGAAGAGGAAGACTTTATTTTCTACCTTCTCGCTTTATAAAGGGAGAGTAGAAAGAATGAAATTACACAGCAAGGAAAGTTTGGCTTCCAGAAGATAAGATGTATAAGTTCAGACAACTGCTGAAGATTGCGATTTCAGATGCAGCTCACAACTCCCAAGTGCTCCTGGGTGCCGTCGTAATCTCATCACGGCCCGGTTTCCCCCATTCTGGCCACATGAATGTTTCATACAGAGATTACGCACAGCCATGACCAAATATATATATATACTGTATATATATATATATATATAGGTCATTCTAGAATTGCGGGTACATTTTGCATTTTGCGTCTCCGAGATAAACCTTTTATTATTTTTCAAAAAGAAAAAAATTATTGAAAGAGTTTTGAAAAATTACACAAATTATATCAAGCTATTACTAAAAATAATGTTTATATGTGTATTTAGGAACATTTTGTCATGAAAATATTAAATTAAAAACTCCCTCTATACCTATTTTGGACTGTCTATGCCTCCTGAATCATACATTCAGCTTCAATTATTATGAAATAATTACGTCTAATTTTTATATTTTTTGTGTGTTTACTCTACTAATTTATGTAAACAGTTGCATAAAACATCTATTTTCTGTATTATTTGTAATTTTAGTAATTAAAAAATACATTTTGTGTCTGTCCCTACGTTCTGGTCAACTCTTTAAAGCACTGATAAAAAAAAGCATGTGACTTGCTCCAAGTGATGTCACTTCCTCTGGCGGGAAAATCTGGAAGGCACTGAGGTATGTCATTATTCCTCTCTCATTAATTTGTACAAAATGTGTAGGATACACCAATAGTAGAAAAATTATTTGTCAAATCTGTTATTGTGATATTTCAGTGAATCTCTCATTCACTTTTTCAAAAACAATAATATGATGAAAATACATAAATTTCTGTTTTATACATGCCATGTGGTATCTGGTTTGAGGTTAGCATCTTGAGCTAAAGCACAAAATGGTAAAAAATGTCAACTCTGTTATTGTCAACTCTGTTAGTGGTTGACAGATTTTTCTGTTCGTACTTTGATTTCCAGAATAATTTCTAAAAATCTTACAAGTTTAAGATCAGCAAATATTGAAAATATTAAATTTGAAGTGTGTTCTATGAAAATAAAAAAGTTTAACATAAAAAATTTTTGTCTTCTTTTTCTATTTGAAATGTACCCGAAATTCTAGAATAACCCATATATATATATATATATATAATGTCTACAGGAGGGGTCTTCAATCTTTTCAAAGAGTAACGGCTTAAATGGTTTTAAAATTCCTAGGCTAAAAATAAAGGAATAAAGGATAAAATAAAAAAGTTTAAGAGGAATGATTTTCTTTATAAATGATAGTATAAAACAGGATTTTTCAACTGTAACTCAATTCTTGAACTCCAGTCCTGGAGGGCCAGTTTGTAATTCACCAACATCTAAACACACTCACTGGACCTGGTAATTTACAGATCAGTCGAATCAGCTCTGTTTGAGCAGAAAAATCACTAAACTGTGTTGGATGCTGTCCCTCCTGGTCTATAGTAACCTACATTCTGGCATTTTTTCAATCCCAAAATAAGCATTGCTCAGGCATTACTCTCCAATTAGCACTTCATTACTATTGACAAAAATGACAGTTAATTATTATTAATAAAAAAAAAGAAACATAAAAAAAAGAACATGCCGATTATATAGGTTCGAAATCCCTGCAGAAATCTTGTGTAAGTGTAATTACCCAGCAGAGAAGGCTCATAAAGAAATGTCTTAAGAATTATTTGGGATTTTCGGCCTTAAAGATTCTTGCAGTTTAACATCGTATTACATACAAAAGTACCCGAGAGATCATTTAACGTTTTTTATACCGGTAGTGTGACATGAAAATGTGATATATTCAAAGATTGGATTTGATTTTAATATTTGTTCTTAAATTTACTCTTTCATTTTTTTCATTTTTATTAAAAAGTGATTGTTCTTACATTAAATCCCATATAATTTAATATCTCTTCAATGTTGCTTTGTGAATTGAGGACATAAGTGTAAAATGTAAATTTATGTCAATACATAGGTTGGGTTTTGGACATTAAAATATTTGAATTTATTCAATTATTCTAATATTAAATTCGAACTCCTCTCTATACTGTATGTACAGTCTCATGCAAAAGTTTAGGCACCCCTTGATAAATAACATTTTGGTGATTTTTTTTATTTAAAAAATGTTAACACAGTCTCTTTTGGAAATGGAAAAAAATGCACAATATTTTCAGCAAACATTAATGCATAGTTACTTCTTATGCCATAAATTGTATAAAAATAAAAAATAAAAACATTATAGTGGCACTCTGCAAGTTTCAATTCAATTCAATTTTATTTATACTGTATAGCGCTTTTAACAATGGTCATTGTCTAAAAGCAGCTTTTTGTGACAATTTTTTTTTTAATTGTAAGTGTGTATGTGTCTAGATGAGAATGAATGAATGATGAATAAAATGTCTCTGATAAGCAGGCCAAGGGTGACAGTGGCAAGGAAAAACTCCCTGAGATGGCAATAGGAAGAAACCTTGAGAGGAACCAGACTCAATCAGGGAACCCATCCTCATTTGAGTGATAACAGATAGAGATGATATAACATTATGTGTGTTATGCAGCTGAAAGTTCAATATAACAGAAATTCTTTAAATCAACATGAAGTCCAGTTCAGCATAGGGATGAGTCAGTAGGTGCAGAGGGCAGATGGGATCTGGATCACTAGAAGCACAGGAGCAGGATGTGTAGCTCTAACCATCATGAAGCAGAATCCAGCTGGAGCTGGTCCTTCTCTGGATGCCTCAGGATCCTCGCAGGGTTGGCCTTTGTCTACTGAAGCTGGCACAATCTTCAGATGCCTCGGGATGGGTAGAAAAATGGAGAACAGAAAAAGAGAATTAGTGTAGTTGCCATTCAGGATACTGTAGATGTACTGGAGTATGAACTTATGGGATGAGTTATGCGTATGCCAGATTAAAGAGATGTGTCTTGAGTATACTTTTAAACTGGAAAACTGTGTCTGCTCCCCGAACACTGTCTGGAAGGCTATTCCAAAGCTTTGGAGCTAAATATGAAAAAGCCCGACCCCCTGTTGTAGATTTTGAAATTCTGGAAATTACAAAAAGTCCAGAGTTTTGTGATCTTAAGGAACATGGTGGATTATAGCTTATCAGAAGACTGGTTAGGTATGTGGGAGCTAAACCATTTAAAGCCTTGTATGTAAGTAATTAATTCTAAACTGAACAGGTAGCCAGTGCAGGGATGATAATATTGGGGTTATATGATCATATTTTCTGGATCTAGTGAGAACCCTGGCAGCTGCATTTTGGACTAACTGAAGCTTGTTTATTGAGGATACAGGACAACCACCTAGTAATGCATTACAATAGTCCAGTCTGGAGGTCAAGAATGCATGAACTTCTGCATCAGATATGGATAAGATGCTCCTAAGTTTGGCAATATTTCTAAGATGAAAAAAGGCTGTTTTTATGATATTGGAAATATGATTTTCAAAGGACAAGTTACTGTCTAATATTACGCCCAGGTCTTTTACTGTTAAGCTAGTAGTAACAGTACATCCTTCTAAACGCAGGCTGAATTGTGAAAGCTGTTGTGTACTGATTTTTGGGCCAATAAGTAATATCTCTGTCTTACCTGAATTTAGTAAAATAAGGTTATTGGTCATCCAATCTTTTATGTCCTGGAAACAATCGGTTAATTTAGACAACTTGGGTATTCCATTTGGTTTTGTTGAGATATATAATTGGGTATCATCAGCATAACAATGGAAACTAATCCCATGTCTTTTAATGATGTTACCCAAAGGGAGGCATGTATATTGAGAACAGAATTGGTCCTAAAACTGACCCTTGTGGAACCCCATATTTCGCTGGCATTACACCAGACGAGTCTCCATTTAGATCTACAAAATGGTATCGATCAGACAGGTATGATCTAAACTATGTTAATGCCTGTCCCTGAATACCTATGTGATTTTGTAAGCGATCTATGAGAATATTATGATCTAAAGCAGCACTAATGCAGATGCAGCACTAAGATCAAGTAAGACTAGTATTGAGATGCAGCCTTGGTCCGAAGCTAAAAACAATTCGTTTGCACCTGATTGAAATTTTTCAAGAATGTTGTTTTCCTGCAAGAATGTGCATATTTGAGATGATACTACTTTTTCTAATATTTTTTTATATAAACGGAAGGTTTGAAATCGGTCTGTAATTTGTTATTTCATTCGCGTTTTTTAAGAAGCGGCTTAATAACTGTCAACTTGAAAGGTTTAGGGACGTGACCTAGATATAAACAAGAATTAATAATGTTTAGAAGCGGCTCTCCAACCGTATGCATCACGTCTTTTAAAAATCTGGTTGGGATCGGGTCTAACAGGCACATTGTTGATTAAGCCGAGGTGATAAGTTTATACACCTCTTCCTGTCCTATACCTGTAAAGCACTGAAGTTTGGGCACTCTAAGACTTTAAGAGTCTTAGATTCTTTTTGCAAGGTTTCAGACCTTAATCAGCTCATTAGATCTGATGCATGGCAACAGCTGTCATTAGGAAATGCCAATTTCTTTTACAAATACTTTGACTGTTCAATCCTCCTTTCCACAGTGAGTAATATAATTAAGAGATGGCAGTTTAGGGAAACTGGGAAGGTCAAGATGAAATCTGGAAGACCAAGAAAACTCTCGGAGAGAACTGCTCGTATACTGGTCAGAAAGACAAATCAAAACCCCCATTTGACTGCAAAAACCCCGCAGAATTTACAGTAGGAGTGGTGGTGCATCGTGCAAGTCTGATGCGTTGGAAACAAGTGCTGAGGACTGATAAAGTTAAAATAGAACTCTTTGGCCACAATCACCAAAGGCATGTTTGAAGAAAAAATGGAGCAGCATTTCATGAAAAGAACACCTTGCCAGCTATTAACCATGGGGGTGGATCCATCATGCTTTGGGGTTGTGTTGCAGCCAGTGTGCAACCATCTGCAAAAAGCTGAAGCTAAAAAGAGCATGGCTTCTACAACAGGACATAGATCCTAAACATACCTTGAAATCCACTATGGAATACTCAAGAGATGCAAGCAATACATGGCCAAATAGTCCTTAACATACTGTATATGGTATTTTTTTTCAATTACTCTTTATACTGCTTATCCTGTACAAGGTACATAGAATCCATCCCTCCACCTACTGTAGGACACTAGGATGGGTACACAGTGCTACCCAGTGTACCCCATGCCACATACATGGTCATTACATGATATTTACTATTTCTAATTTTTACCAAACATTATTTAAAAAAGTTATTTTAAGTAATAAGATGTACTGGATATTATTTAACACTGAGTAATGACTGTGTATATTAAACCGGAATTACATTTGTTATGTCCTACTATAAACTGCATTTCCAAAAATTCACTACTGGGAAACAAAAAAAAAATCTCTCAATTACTTCTGATTGCATTCACCTGTTACTAATCACACACACTTCATGAATACCATAACGTCTCTCTCACATACACAACGTTCAAGCTGATCCTTAGAATCTCAGTATAGGTTTTAGAATGTGTGGTTTTTTTTTTAATACTTTGGCCTTTTTTCTATGCTGGACCACGTTACTTTTTGCCTGTTTATTGGCTTTAATTTCGATAAATATAATCCTAGCCTTCTTTGCTGTCTACTTGACCACAGTAATTAATGTTATATTTAATACTAAGGCTGGTCATGCAAGTGTATGGACCATGCTAGTGGTTTATTTCAATGAGTTAAGCATTAAGCACACTAGACTTTAACTAAATTTACTGTCACTTTGAATGTTGACAACCAACTCTGAACAGGACCCATTACGTTTGAAGTGCTACAAATGTCATCACAAGAGGAATTGGACTGAAATTTCCTAAACACGCCATCAGCTTGCCATACACTAAAACCCCAGCTATACAAAAAAAAAAATAATAATCTGTCTAATTTCCCTGCTGTGTTTTTTTCTTTTTCTTTTTCTCTCCACCCTGAAGCCATGCATTCATCCTTGGCTCTGCTTCAGTACATGGTGCCTCAATGTAATTTTACAGCCTTCAATTCCCAGACATCCACAAAGAAATGCGGGCACAGAGTAAAATAAAGAAAAACACTCATCAGGTCACTCGGAGTCCTGTGAGGATTCCTCGCTGGTACGTGCCTCCGATGCTCAGCTTTACTGTCAAGGACAAACCAGCCTCTCTAATACCCAGTTAAATAAAAAAACATGAGGTGTTGAATTTAAAGTGCCGTACTTTAGTGTAAGCTGTGCCGTGTATGAAATATACACACACTCTACAAAGAGAGAGGGTGTGTGGGAAAGAAATACGTACGCTTGGCTGTTTTTCTCCATCTCCACGTCCGACATGACGGTTCTTGATCTCTCCGGTGGCAGGTGTGTGATTAGATGATGTGTTAATCACTGGATGACATTGCAGGCAGTTTTTCTCTGCCTGTTATTTACGCTTCAGCCAAGACACGAAGACATCATGCAGTGTTTCTATATCTAGGACTGGGTAGTGTCCAGGTGCCTCTGAAGTTAAATTAGGTATTCTGGTGCCAACATTATGCACAAAGCAGTAGGGAAATCAAAATTAATTCCCACATATTTCAAAAAAAATAAATGGATATTTATGGTTTTTCTTAGCCTGGATGCAAAACCAAAGGGCAAGGGAGCAAAACAATATCTTGTGACATCCAATTAAACAGGCCATGCTGGTAATGGAATTGAGAATATTGGGTGGAAATGAATTTCATTCCCACAGCCTTTGTTAATGGAAAAATATTTATAAACCTATATTGTAGAGATAACAAATAAATGTCCATTTGTTCAATCACCAGCCTCCTCTATGGAATAAAAACACAGTCTTTGTGGAATAGATCAAAGCAGATTTTTGGGATTTAGCATGGGTGTACTGTGTAGACCTTGACGCCTGACATCATGATGTCATTTTATGCAATATAGGATTCACCATAGGAACAATTAGTTAGCTACTAATTAAAACTTAAAATGTCAGTATTAATTACACGAATATCATTTTATGAAGTGTAAATTTAATGAGCTAATGTCAACGCAAACAAACACCACCTTATCCAGGCCAAATCACATATTTTAACATGTTAACAAATTAAATTAGCTTCTTCATCCACAGTGGCACGGCGGCATAGTGGTTAGCACTGTTGCCTTGCATCATCAGGGTCCGTGTTCGATTCCTGCCCCGGATGTCTGCGCATGGAGTTCTTCCTACTGTATGCTTGGTGGGTTTCCTTCAGGTACTCTGGTTTCCTCCCATAGTCCAAACACATGTTGTCATGTTCTCAAATTGACCATAGTGAGTCAATGAGCATGTTCTGTGATGGATTGGCACCCATACAGGGTGTACCCTGCCTCATGGCCTAAGGGCATATGCTCCAGGCCATCTGCGACCCTGTATCCAGGATGAGAGATATCGATGATGAGTGAGTGCGTGAGTACTTGTGAGAACTTCTTTATCCTTGACTGCTTCTTGTTTAAAGATGTTGTTAAGTCCACCACAACATATTGAATATGAAAATAATCAGCATTAACAGTGCTTCTGCCATCCACTATTATTGTGAAGGTCATGATATTCATGTTTCTGCATATGGTCTACTTTTGGATTTATAGTTTGTTCCTAAAATGTCCCCTTGTTTAAGCAATCTCACCAGAAAACTCTAGGTTTGGACCAGAATACTACTGCTTCTGTATTCTTATAGACTATCCTTTGTTCATCCCAGAACATACAGAATCTGCTCAAAACACCTAATATTGTTTGTCTTTGCTCTTTAGCACATGTATCACCCAAAAGAGCATGGGTTTAAATTCCAGGCCTTTTTTTCCCCCGATAATGTCTCAGGATTTTCTTTGATATTGTCACCTCTTACTCGTTAGGGATGTCATGTTCACACAATGCAGCAGGCTTTGGTTTAATGATCTCAAGGTTGCGACTTCAATTTGCAGCACAAACAAGCTGACATCTTGGGCGTTTGTGCAAAACCTTTCCTCCCAGAACTGCACAATTGTGTAGGGATTTAATTGGAGGTCACTTTGTGTAAGAGTATCCGAAAAATGAAAAAATGACAATATAACTTACATTACATTAGTCTAAGTGTTATTTCATGTGGCAGCATGGTGCTGTACTGTTTAGCAGTGTGGTCTCGCACCTCCACCTCCAGGGTCTGGGATTGAAATCCCACCTCCTTCTCACATTTCCTGGTGGGTTTCCTCCAGGTGCTTTGGCTTCCCAAAGCCATTTGCGTGGTTTGCTAATTGCTGCTTCTAAATTGTCCTTAAATGACTGTGTGAGTGTGTTTTCATGTCCCAAATTAAAATCATTTTTAAAACCTCTTATGTGCACTTTTGTGTTGATTTAAAGATCTATCTACTTGTTTTAGATATCAACAGATACAAGCTAGACCTCTAACCTTCAGCATGCACAGCAATCACCCCGATTCTAATCACCTGCCTGATCATCTGTCTGTAATTCTACCTGTTTCTCACTGGTTCCTGTCTTAAGGTAGATGCTTTTTTATGCTTGAATAATTCTTAGGTCATTATGTGGCCTAACAAGCAGAATATATTTATCTGAAATGGGTCAGGTACAGAAACCGGATTGAAAATGAACTGAAAAGGAAAAATAATTACAAAAAAGGTAGTTCATGCAGCCTGGAGAACTATTCTTTAAACTGCATTAAAAATACAAGAAAGTCTATTTAGAAGCAAAATAAATGTGGGGTCGGTCAACATTTTGCACAGTATTGTAAGTTTGCATGGTTGGATTGAGCCATGTAGGTATGTAGTAACTATTACAGAATCAGCATCTATTGTAATGAGGCACAAGCCACCTACAATATGCTACTATTCACCTCTAAGTAACTTTAAAAAACTAACACTATACTAAGATATAAAGAAGGGATTTAGATTTTCTGGTTACTGGTTTGCAATCAGATTTAGAAATCTGGAAAAGCCTCCAAACTCTTGCCTGAGATATCCTAGAATAGAATACAAGAATTAAAATAGCATTCCATGAGTTTTATAGAAAAAAATCATTTCATAATACAAATCCCAAAATGGATGTTTATTATTTATTAGATCCTTTCCAAATAAGTGGAAAAATGACTAAACAAGAAATGTGGAAAAAAAATAAACAAGGAAAGCCGTCAAATCCATCCAAAAAATTCTACGCACACTCTCTCCCTATCTGACTCCTACTTGGTTTGTTTACTCTCGGTAAACATCTCTCTCATTCTCGCTCTCTCTCTCTCTCTCTCTCTCTCTCTCAAATGGCTGCCAGCTCAAGTAAATGGACTTCATCCGTGCCTGAAGTTTGGGTTAGATGATCAGGCTCTTAAAAAATCTGACTTGCCGTGTAATGTATGTGTACAAATTTCTCATTGATTCGAACCTGATGCCCCTGAGACAGCACTGTGAATTAAAATTACTGGATCGTCAGGATTGCAATCGAGGATCATCGTATTATGAACTTTTTTAGTGGCAAAGTAGTTAGCACTGTCACCTTGCACTTCCAGGGTTGAAGATTTAAACCAAAGTACCCAGAGAAAACCCACCTAGCAACTACACGCACCATCTTGTAGCTGGAGGTGGTCACATATCGAAACTAATTCAAAGTGCAATTGCATGTATAACACCAGATCTGTTAACAGCAGTTGAGCATGAGCGAGAGAAACATCTCTGTGTGTGTTTACAGAGAAATGGGAATCAGGTTTTGTAATTAAAGTTGCATTTTGATAAAAGGTGTTTATTTCCCCATGAATGTAGACGTTTGGGATACCTCGTAGTTATGCTATCCAGTGTTTAGTGCTGTATCCTCACTAGAAACCCCCTTTCATAGTGTTGTGTGGCTGCAGCATATTTGAACTGAGAAAACAAAACAGAATCTGGAGACAAGACAACTATGGTGGATTTCTTTCTCCTGCAATAGAACACTCATTTATTATTATTATAATACACTTCATTAGGCTTGATGCATTGGAACACTTATTGGTTTATTAAATCAACTCATTGTTATTATCTAATTTTGGAAGTGCAGCCGGAATTCTTCAGCTGTGCACGTTTGTGTTTCTTTCACTGTTTTTTGAAAGAAATACAAACAAAGAGGCAATCAGATGTTACGTTTATCTATCTATTCATTCATTCATTCATTCATTCATTCATTTTCATACTACTTATCCTGTGTAGGATTCTTCATTGAGGTTTTTAAAAAGTAACAATGGTGTTAAGGTCTAGACTTTGACTAAGCCAATCTAAAACCCTTGATTCTTTGATTGGTTCTACAGTAGCCATTCTGATGTAAATTTACTGCCATGTTTCAGATCATTGTCCTGCTGCTCAACCCAATTTCGACCAAGTTTTAGCTGTTGGACAGATGGCCTCCTATTTGCCTTTAGAATACCCTGGTATGCAGAGAAGTTCATAGTCAAGCCCAAATCATCTCCCCTCTGCCACTGTGCTTGCTAGTGGGTATGAGGTGTTTCTGCTGAAAACCAAATTGCTGTTTGGTTCTCGCCAAATATGGCACTGGACAAGACAATATGAATGGTTTGTTTAAACAAACCACAAGATTCCATGTTTTTTTTAGACATTGCACCCTTCCAAGCAAACTGTACCTGTTCATTCTTCTTCAAATTGTGCTTTCATGGCTCTTCATGTTCAGTGAGGCCTAAAAGATCTCGAAATGTAGCTTTCAAATTTGTATGTACTTGTTTGAGCATTCTGCACTGTCTGACCTTAGGATTAATATGCTACAATGTCCACTTCTGGAGAACTGTCTTGAATGCTTTACACTTTTAAATTATCTTTCTCACTGTGACCAAATAGTTTGGACATGATTTTATAACCCTTATAACCATTGGTCATTGACTTTCCCCTGTTGGCATTGTTACCACACACCTGAATGCTCCAGACCAGCAAACTGCCAAAACATCTGCTTTTATAGAGATTTGCACAAAACCTCCAGTGCCCTGTCTCCAGGTCCTTCGCAACATTGCAAAGTCTTATCATGCTTGTGTTCAATTAGACTTTTACAATTACAATAACTGGTTTGCATACTGCTTCTCACCACTTGTTTAAATATCATGACAGATGTACTGAACTGATATATAACTATGTAATGTGTAAACTCTTTGATATGTTCCTGAGAACAATTGCAATTTTAATTTTTGTGGATTGAATTCTGAAATATTTTATCCCAACTTACATGCTTCATCAAATAAAAAAAACCTAATTATACTTAAAAAAAAAAAAAAAAAAAGTATTATTCTGGGATCAGCTTGGTTGAATAAAGATTTGCCGGTTGAGTCAGGCATGATGGCAAGGTCAGCTTAGAGAAAATTTGAGGAATGTTATTCCTGTATACACCTACAGTAATATTGAGTAGGTTCCTTATTTTGCCACCACAATATACACTTTTCTAGGGAACCAGCATTAACATTTTCAGCAATTTGAGGTACCCTAGCTCTTCTATTAGATCGGACTACATGGGCCAGCCTTTACTCCCCATGTGCATCAATGAGCTTCGGTTCACTGCTGCTGGTTCACTGTTTTTTTTTTCTTCCTTGGAGCACTTTTGTTAGGTCCTGACCGCTCAAGACCAGAAACATCCAGTTTTGAAGTTGCCATGAGCCATCAAATCACCCAGCACACTTTGGTCCTTGTCACAGTACAGTAGGTACAGTTACAATATCTTGTTACAATAACACTTGGAATTGAAAGGGGATATTTTAGGCAGCAAGTGAATTATTTTTTTCCTAAAGTTGATGCGTTGGAAGCAGAAAAACATGCAAAGGGGTGGATATTTAAGTGACTTTGTCAAGGACCAAATTGTGATGGATAGAGGAATGGAACATGGAGCACATCGCTGTTTCGGTGGGAAAAGATGGACCTACTCAATATTAGTCAAGTGATCATAATACTACTATAATACTACATATTTACTGAGGTCATACCTAATTAGATGACACAAAATCTGTCAGTATATTTTAAATAAAAATGGCATTATGACAAAAAGACTATATAACGTTTTGTTTGTTTTAGTGGCATAACGAATTTCAGAAATATTCAAATCACATGAAAATAAATGTACATCAAACAATACACTTTAACGGTGCAGTATGGAAAATACAGTTTCCTGCAGCAACAGTTCAAAAGAATTGGGTGGGAAACCAGACCTGACACACCAGTGATGTTATGTTGGGCTCACAAACCTCTCAAAACCATTCTATGCCCCCTAGCCGTGCGGTGTCCTAGCAAAGCATACACATGTTTTTTTCTGAAGTGTACTGATGATTGCATGGTCAGCCGTCATCCTTTTCTCTTTTAGTTCTTTATCGTTTGATGTATACCAGAGGGTGTTCACTGGATTGTAAGCCTGCAATATTTTCAAGCCATGGAGGACCCTTATGCCCAGGACGCATGAACCAATACACCTGACTACTAATCGTCAACGCCTGGCCTCAATACACACACATTGTGCTCTGTGTAGTCTCTGCCAGGTTGTTATCAAACCTTGCTTTGTTTCCTGCTTTGATCCAGTCCTGTCCTGATGAATTTAGTTTTTTTCTCCAGGTTATTCCCACTGCCCAATAACATGCGCATAGGTAGAACAGTTACCTTTTGAAATAATTAAACCAAGGTCTGACACAATGATTGTGTAAATGTTGCTCTGAAAAGGACTGCCATCCCATCTCAAATAACAAGAGCATATAATGGAAGGTGAAGTTAGCTGGCCAGATGATGTTAATGTTTTAGTAGATTGTTAGATTGCTAGCTGATGTTAATTTATACTGGATATATTTCTAGCTACATAGTAAGTTACCCATTATCCTGAGTCTCATAGCAGCACTTCAATATAAAGCATCATAACCATAATGCATCCATAATGCCTAATATTGTGTACTGTAGGTTCTCCTTGTGCAGGACAGCTCTGTCTCCTTACATTTATATTTCAGCATTGGCAGACGCGCTTATCCAGTGCGACTTACATTTTTATCTCATTATACTGTACATCTGAGCAGTTGGGGGTTAAGGGCCTTGCTCAAGGACCCAACAGGAGCAACTTGGTGGTGGTGAGATTTGAACCTGGGACCTTTTAGATCAAAGCCCAATGCATCAACCAACTTGCCAAAGTTCAAAGTCATTCCTCCGCAAGACCTTTAGGGTGTGATGTGGTGTCTTTGGGAGCTCTGGGGTTGTAGGTTGAGGACTTCGTGGTTCTAACTTGTTTGTCTGGGAAATTTGAGGAAAATCTGGCTGTGGTGCACTGAGTGCATTTCTATCATAGCCAGCATAAGAATAACTTTCTAGGGGCATTGGTTAGGGCACTTTAAGTGCCAGTCCCAAGGATGTGATAATGTGAGGGTCGCGCCTGTAGGAAGGGCATCCAATGACAAACATATATGGTATATAAAACTTTTAAACTTATCATGCTGTTTTATTTAAAGTTTTTTAAGTCTGAAGTCTGATGAATTAGGCCAGAGACGTTCATCTGTCTCCACTGTTTCAGACGTTGCTGCTGCTGACTAAGCATTTGGCACCTCAAGTGTCGACTTTTGGCAGGAATACTGCTTGCTTTTGAAACTGAACAGCTTAAAATTCTACTCTTTTATGGTTAAATACATTAAATTCCATTTCTTTTTTCTTTTTTTTAATACAGTATATCATTTAATTATACTAAAAAAGTACCCATACAGTGAAGTATGAGATTACATGTACTGTACAGTAGTTCATTTCTTTCCACCTCTGGTGTTTGCCTGTTTTCTGGTGGTTGTTGAAACAGCAGCAAACAAAGTTCAAATGGGTTGCTGCAAAATGCATGGGATTAAATATAAAATATTAAAAGCAATATTTAGATATTAATGTAGTACTATGACTAAGGCAGAAACTATGGATACAAGTATTTTGTTTTTATTTGATTTCAGCCTGTAATCTACAATAAAACATATTCCCAAATTATTACACAGACCTACAGGAATAAAAGAGAAACATGAGTGAGATAGTTATGATGAATGCGTACCGAATAAGAGAATTGTGCGTGTTTGAAGCACAATAAGTACAGAATGAAGACTAGTAAACATGTTTCTTTTTTAAGCAATAAAACAAGACTTGAGAGCCACAGGAGTCATTTAAGTGCGAAACATACTCTTATTCTTCTCTATTTGTATAGATTAACACCAGAAAACAAATATAAGCAAATGATCAAGGGACCTTTTTGCAATGCTTTTGCTCTATTTTGGCTTCTCGCAGGCGCTTTCCAGTGCAGCCACCACAAACATGAATAAAATATATCTCTCTGCAGCTAATATTGCGATATTATGGCCTGCTCACCCTTATATCTCTACGCCTTTATCTGAGAGAGAAATCAGATAGAAAATGCACTGAAGTGTGTCTAGGCAAGCCGTAAGGCAGGCATATGGAGGGTGATTACCAGCGCAGGGCAGAAGAAGGGCACGGTCCTGAGTGTGTACTTGAGCATAGGTCTTGCCTGTGTTTGAGTTAAGGTCCCCTGGGCTGTCCAGCAGGCTTGGGGCCAAGCCGAACTGCTGTCTAATGGAGATTAATGCTGATCCTGGATGTGTTAGGATGGCGGACTCTTTGAGCATGAAATACAGTCGCACCGGGCTGACTGGAGCTCTGATTTATGTCATCTGGAACCTGAACGTCAGTGCTTGCGAGGTTTTATCTCTGTCCTGTTAATGGTGTACATCTTCTAACAAACATAAAGCACATCCAAGCACCACACACACACACACACACACACACACACACACACAAAAAAAAAAACATCTCATACTTTACGAACACACATAGATACGGTATATAATCTAAAATAAGAAAAACTAAATTGTGATCCCATTTAGCATAATCTTCATAATGAACTCTAAATATATGTGTCATGTTATAATGCATTCATTAAGCATTATGTGCATATTTATAGATTTTTAAAATCCATTAGCATTAACGCTATTTCTATTGTTTGTTGTCTATTTTTAACCCTGTAACAAGAGTTTATAACAGATTATCAAATATAGCAAAAGTACAACCTATCCATTACTGTATTTTATTTAAATATCTGTACTTTTTACTTGAGGATTTTATTTTGTCATATTTCTACTCACTACATTTGAATGAAAAACCTGTCATTTTACTCCCTACAGAAAGCATGTTAAACAGAGATTTGTAACTTTTTAGCCTACATTCACACTCTTGATTTTCTAATCTAAACATGTGAGCTGCACTCCATGTGGGAAACAATTCCACCAGTCCACGTTTACAGAAATGACTGGCAGGCCATCAAAAAAAAGCACAAAAAAATGATTGACAGTTACCTGGGCAACAGATCCCACCCACTTGGTCTCTGGGCTGTGGATTTTTCTGGTTCCATTTTCAAACCTCTCAAACAGTAGAGTAATGTAGTACACATGCTGTCGAGCGTCATGTGATTACAAATGAGCCAATGATTCTTCTCTTTTTCACACTGTGGGATTATGGGTAATCGTTGCACGTGCGTCACTTATATTGTCAACATCCATGTGAGTGTACTGTTTATTATAACATTGCGACTGTGTGAGTGTGTGTGTGTGTAAAGCATTTTTTTTTTATTTTGTGTCCAAGTGTAGTGACACTTGTAGTAACTGTGCTGCAACAACCGACCTGTAAAGAATAAAAAAAGCTAAAAGGCTATAACAGTGCGGGAGATGAATCTGTTTATAGGAGTGATTCCGGTAGTGTGTGTGTGGGTATGCGTGTGTGTGTGTGATGCCCATGCGAGTGTGTAAAAGTTGTCCTACACAGTAGCCCTCATGTTCCTGCTTTTGTTTTATTGTCTTTTTTTTTACTGTATTTTGTATTAATTATGTTTTTTATTTGAAAATGTTTGGGTTGTGGATCAAATTATCTGAGTTTCCATTACTTCTTATGGGGGAAATTCGTTTTGATTTATGATTGCTTTGATATACAAGCATACTTTTGGAATACTCACAACCCAAGGTTTCATTATATGGTGCACACATCGAACATATACATTACACATACCAGGGTAAATTAACAGGCTAACAGTATGTGTGTTAGTTTCTTTCAGGAGTAATAAACTCACAGATGACAACAAGGTAATATTACTTATCCTTTCATCTATTAATAATTTACAAGAGAAAGTGCATAGATTTTTTTAAAGGGCTCTAAACCTGGAAAAAAGAAAAAACACTCCACAATCTCACCTTGCTATTGATCAATGGTATTTAGATTCTATAGATAGATATAGATATAGATTAGAAACATTTATGTGCATTCTTTTAACAATTAATAAATGCATTATAAACATGCTATGAATATGCCTTTTCCATAACTAATTATAAAAAAACATACATAATGCATTATAACGTGTTACAATGTACAGTACGTATAGAGCCTTATAGGGCCTTCATAGAAAGTGTTACCAGGGTGATTTCCTTATTGTAAAGAATGCTTCTACTGCTTCATACAGTCAAAATTTTATTTAATCTACATATACTAAATATGCACTGTTGCAATTTTTATTCATTTTCTATAATGGCAGCTTTGATAATAGAGCTAACTACAAATTTTAAATTAATGCACTTATTTTAATACAAAAAACTAATACACAGGAACTCAACTTTGCTATATGAAAATAAATTATGTAAGCCTTAGCGAATGAAAACTTTTTTTAAACTCCCTTTTTTTATGCACGTGTCATTACATCACACAGGGACATTTTTAAATGTCTAGCTGAATGTTGGCCAGAGGTTGCTTATGTTGTCATGTTTGCAAAGCATTGTAAGAAAACTCTTTATAATGTTCGATAAAAAGCCGACCGAGGCACACTAGAGAGTAAAAAGCACATTGCAGGTTGAGACATACACTACCAGACCGGACACTTATCGCTCACTCAGTCCAGGTTTTAAAGTGTAGCACAGCAGTAGAAGAGAATTCAGTGACGAAGAGAAATGAGTTATACTCTGGCTGAGTCACTGCGACAAGTCCTGCTTTCACGGGTTAGCGTTCATTTTTTACCTTAATTGAATGACAAGTCTGACTTGTCAAAATGTACGGATGCATGGGTTTGCGTTCTTTATTACATTTTTTATTCCACATTAGATTTTTTTTTTATATTAAATATGTTCATGAAAAGGTTGAACTTATTTGTGTGTAAGAAAAAGTTAAAAATATTTTTTTTATGAAAAACCAGATTATTAATGTAAATACTGCTACAAAAGATTGATAAAAAAAAATATAAGCTCATATTTAAGAAGATAAGTGATTTCCAATATGTGTTGTCGTCTTCTTTTTTCCAGAAGTGGAGCATATTATGCGTTCCACTCCTAGCAGCTTTTGGCAAACTTCTAAATTCTTAGTGTTACATGCCCGTGTGTGTGGCATGTAAGTGTAGATGCGCGGATGCTGGTGGCGGCGTGCACGCGCGCTCTTTCCTCTCTCTCTCTCTCGCTTTCCCTTTCCTGCAGGTGGCCCCGCCCTGATTGGACGTGCGCTGACGTGCGCCAGGATTGGCCGTCTTTGGACCAGCGCGTCCTTTTAAGATCATCGAGGGAAGCCGGAAGCGCGCGCTGTGTGTTGTTTTGGAGATTGTTGCTTGTGTTGGTTTGTGTATGGAAAATAGAGCTGTTGGGTCGCGCCTGTGTTGTTCTCTTGTGTGGTGTGTGTTGTTGGTCTTTTGTGTTTATGTTAATTGTTAATTGTTATATGTTGTAAATATTGTAAATAGTTATTTGTTTGTTTATGGAAGCAGTAGGGGTTGGGTGCCATTTTAGTTAGACCCGTTTTCTCCTGTTTTGAATGTTTAGTTAGGGAGTTAGTTTAGCCCTGTGTTTTTGGTTTAGTTTTTCTTTGTAGTTTAGTTAGTTTCTGGGAGGAGATAGGGCAGGGTTTTTGTTTATTGTTTTGGCCTTGGCCCAACCCTGAAGCCGAGAGCTTCCGGTGTGTGTGTGTGTGTGTGTGTGTGTGTGTGTGTGTAAAAAAATAAAAAAAAACAAAGACCAAAGTCGGTTGTAAGATTTTATTATTTATTACGCCCTGGGACCCTAGACCTGGGGACGTAACAAAGTGGGGGCTCGTCCATTGCGAGTAACAAAGTGGGGGCTCGTCCATTGCGAATAACAAGTGGGGGCTCGTCCATTGCCCGGGCAAGTAAGAAAGTGAGTGGCTCATTGATAAAGTGAGGGCTCGGCGATTGCAGATTATAAAATAGTTTGTTTGGCTGCCTTCTTTAGTTTGTTTGTACAGTTGGTACATAAATAGAAAAAATGGATTTTGATCTAATTGCCTTTACGCTATCTCCTAGCACGGAGCAGTTTAATCGCTGTCGTAAAGACCATTTGTTTAAAATAGCAGAATTTTTTGGTGTGGATGTGCCACGTAATGTCTCAAAAACGGAGGTGAAAAAAATTTTATATAAACAATTGGTTAAACAGCAGATTCTGCCTGAGGAGTCTGGAAGGGATGCTGATGATAGGAGCTCTTCAACGCCGACAGAAGTCGACGTGAAGCCACCATCTACGCCACACTCACCCACAACTTCCAGGTACCAATTAACTGCACCACCTCCCACGTCAGTATTCACAAATTCGGACCAACTATTAAATTTAAAAGCAAAAGAAATAGAATTGGAAATTAAACGAGAAGAAACTGAGGCAAAAAGGCTTCGTTTAAGGGAGCTAGAGCTTGAGATAGAGAGGGAGCGTTTTCAGCGAGATCACAGCCGGCTTCACCGGGCTGAGAGCGCGTTGGAGAGTTCCCCTGCTTCTCCGTCATTTGCTCAGTTACCTACGGGGCCTGCGCCGGTCTCTTCTAGTGTCGTTTCTGCCCCAGTAACTATTCCTTTGCCGAATTTTGACGTGAGCAAACATATTAATTTAGTCCCTCCGTTTAGAGAAACCGAAGTGGATAGCTATTTTATAGCCTTTGAACGTGTTGCAGCTACTTTGCAGTGGCCAAGAGCGATGTGGGCTCTACTTTTACAATGTAAGCTAACCGGCAAAGCGCAAGACGTTTGTTCAGCGTTGCCAATAGAACAAAGTCTAGATTACGACGTGGTTAAACAAACTGTTCTTCGTGCTTATGAGTTAGTACCGGAGGCGTATAGACAAAAATTTAGAGCGCATAAGAAGACAGACAAACAAACTTTTGTTGAGTTCGCCCGAGAAAAGCAAGCTCTTTTTGAAAAGTGGTGTGCGGCAACTAAAACTACTACCTTTGAAGCCTTAAAAGAGTTAATCTTACTAGAAGACTTTAAAAACTGTATATTTGAAAATATAGTCATTCACTTAAACGAACAAAAAGTCATGTCTCTGTCAGCAGCCGCTGTGCTGGCTGACGAGTTCGTTTTAACACACCGAACAGTTTTTACTCCTACGTTGAGAACTGATAAATTTGCTGTCCGTGGGGTGGAAGGGCAGGTAAAACCTTCGGCTGGTAGTGTGAGACCGGCAAAGGGAGGAGTTTTTAGAAGTTCTCAGTATCGCACAGGGGGAGGTAGAGTCTGTTTTTATTGCCTCAGTGAAGATCATCTTATTTCAGACTGCGAAGCCTGGAAAAAGAAAAAAAATGCATCAGCGAAATCTAAGAGTGTAGGTTTTATAAAAAGACAAAGAGAAAATGTTTTACCTGATCCAACAATAGCGGCATATAAACCCTTCATGTTGCAGGGATGGGTGGCAGACAGCTCGGAAGGAATTCCCAGGTCAGTGTCTGTTCTGCGGGATACAGGTGCAGCCCAAAGCTTGATGCTAGCTGGCACACTACCTTTGTCACAGAAAACGTACACGGGAGCTGATGTAATTTTAAGGGGTATAGGAGCAGGCTGTGTTAAAGTTCCGCTCCATACTGTCTACCTTCAAACTGACATCGTAAAGGGTGAAGTGTGTGTTGGAATTTGTGCTGAACTCCCTGTTGACGGAGTACAGATTATTTTAGGAAATGACCTAGCTGGTGGTGTTGTTTTTCCACAACCAATTGTTGTAGATACCCCCATAACAGATGTGAAAAGTGACCTCTCTTCTCAATTTCCAGCAGTGTTCTCATCATGTGAGGTTACACGAGCACAAGCGCGGGAATTTGACGTGGGTGAGGTGTCTAACTCTTTTCTGCAGTCTGCAGCTATGACTGGAGAACTGTGTGTTAAACCAATTTTACCCAACCATGACGTTTTACCATTACAGATGGGACGCTCGCAGTTAGCGGCGGCGCAGAAGGCTGGTCCATCATTACCTACATGTTTTGCAACTATTTTAATCTGTGCAACTGTGCTGATCTGTGTTGGTGCCTCGTTCTTCGTAACAAAATTGGATTTGTTAAAAGGTTATTGGCAGGTGCCACTTACGCAGCGTGCTTCGGATGTCTCCGCGTTCGTAACACCAGATAATTTCTTGCGATATACCGTTATGGCCTTTGGTATGCGAAACGCTCTAGCTACCTTTCAAAGGTTAATACAAAAGGTGTTATCTGGTGTAAAAAAAATTGCGAAGCATATCTTTATTTTGTTGTTGGGTATCCTTAGTTGTTGTTCTGTATGTTTTTAGTCAAAATAAGATTTTTGACTTTTATGGGTGGGGGTGTTACATGCCCGTGTGTGTGGCATGTAAGTGTAGATGCGCGGATGCTGGTGGCGGCGTGCACGCGCGCTCTTTCCTCTCTCTCTCTCTCGCTTTCCCTTTCCTGCAGGTGGCCCCGCCCTGATTGGACGTGCGTGACGTGCGCCGGGATTGGCCGTCTTTGGACCAGCGCGTCCTTTTAAGATCATCGAGGGAAGCCGGAAGCGCGCGCTGTGTGTTGTTTTGGAGATGTTGTTTGTGTTGGTTTGTGTATGGAAAATAGAGCTGTTGGGTCGCGCCTGTGTTGTTCTCTTGTGTGGTGTGTGTTTTTGGTCTCTTGTGTTTATGTTAATTGTTAATTGTTATATGTTGTAAATATTGTAAATAGTTATTTGTTTGTTTATGGAAGCAGTAGGGGTTGGGTGCCATTTTAGTTAGACCCGTTTTCTCCTGTTTTGAATGTTTAGTTAGGGAGTTAGTTTAGCCCTGTGTTTTTGGTTTAGTTTTTCTTTGTAGTTTAGTTAGTTTCTGGGAGGAGATAGGGCAGGGTTTTTGTTTATTGTTTTGGCCTTGGCCCAACCCTGAAGCCGAGAGCTTCCGGTGTGTGTGTGTGTGTGTGTGTGTGTAAAAAAAATAAAAAAAAACAAAGACCAAAGTCGGTTGTAAGATTTTATTATTTATTACGCCCTGGGAGCCTAGACCTGGGGACGTAACATTAGACACACTCTCTCTCTTTCTCTCTCTCTCACACACACACACACTGTTAGTCACTGGAGCAGATCGTGCTGTCTGACCGCAGGGCGCCGCTCTGCGCTGGCTGTGTGTCGAGAAGCAGCTGTGTCTTAGGCCGGTTTGGGGATGAGAGCGGTTACACAGCAGTGTGTCAGCAGATTGGATTAGCTGTTTCAGACCCTCGAGGCATGACGCTCCGCACACACACCACCACTGCTGTATGACACATCTCTCCTTTTACTCCACGGCCTGCGTGCAGCCTTTGTTCAGCCGCCTCTTTTGTACTCCCATGCTGTGGAAGCTCAAAATGGATAAAACCGCTCTTCCCATACTGTTTGTTTCCTTGAGTCTCCACTCAAGCTTAATACACAGACTTTTCTTTTTTTCTTTTTTTTTTTTTTTTTAAATGTTCCTTTCCCATTTCTTTATATTGCACCACCATAAAAAATTTTTTTTAAAAGAACACGGACAAGCCAGGTTGATGTTGCCATGGTAACAGGCCTTGCCGCGGTGATGGCGACGGCAGCCTGAAGTCCTGCACTTTTTTTTGTAATTGCACATTCCCCTGTCACATCTAATGGTGGCCCGCGATGTTACCGCCGATAGGAGATGACAGAACGTTAGGATGTTGCAGGACGGGAAACGAGAACGTCTCCGCGTGACGGATACCTGCAGGAACGCGGCACGTGCAGGCTGTCAGCGCTTAAAGGCATATCATTCACACCTCCTGCTGAAAGCGAGTTCGTGGAGGAGCTCGGTGAAGCGCTTGGAAACGAAGAACTTGGAATCTCATGATAGAGTTTATGTACAGTATGTACAAAAGGGTCCTGGGGTCAGGAGGAGGTCAGTGTGTCTGGATTACGTCGTCTAGCGATGCAGATTTGCATGGTTTTAGTGCTGGGAGCTCTTCAATAAAACAAACTTTATTTGTATTGAACTAAATTTGATTTGCTTGTAAAGCACTTTTAACTATGGGTATTTTCACAAATCTGATTCACAGAAATTTGGATGGAGGATTAGCTCTATAAAGGACAAGCAATGAGTGTCTCAGGGAAAGTGTCCCGAGACACCATGAGGTCTTGACTCTAAAAGGAACTTCTACCTTACACCAAATAGAGTGATTACAAATCATTACAGTATAGTGCAGAAGAGAAAAAACAAACAATGATTTTGTTTAAAAAAAAAAAAAAAGTTGAATATGAGCATATTGTGAAGAAGAGTCCTGAGATGAGGAACAGACTTTATAACTATAGAACCATTTTTACAGAATCCAAGTGAGAATGTCTACTGAGACAAGAGCGAGACTTGGGCATAAACTGTTTTTTGGGGAAGTGTGAGTCTTTTGGGTGTGCATGTGGGACTGAGCAGAGCAGCAGCAAAAGAAAAAAAAAAAAAAAAAAAATCATAAAAAATACAGAAGCTCCAAGCAGCAGTAAAGGTTCAGGTTGAGCAGGACAGATATACAGTGCTGTGCAAAAGTCTTAGACACCATATTATCTTTGGTACAATTTTTTAAATATATTATGATCAGGTGGGGATTATAATACACAAAAACATTGTATATTTCCAAACTAAAATAAATAAATAAATAAATAAATAAATAAATACATTACAATGTTTACATTCTGCACAGCTCCCTTTAAGTTTTATTTATTAATATGCATCCATCCATATTCTACTTTTCTCTACCTCTTTGTTTTTTCGTCACTGTGTTTTGGTTATTAAGCAGTAGACTTTTTCCCACATTGTATACAGTTTATATTTGTTTACAGTTATTTTATACAGATGTTTACTTTTCCAGATTTTATTCAAATGTTTATTCAAGCCTTTTGCACTAACGGACTAATTCCATTTATTATCATTTCAACATGTGTATTTTTTTAAACTACACTGCATGCCTTAAATTGCCCCAAGGGGATACATTTTTTTTCTTTATCTTTTTTTATTGAATTGAATTGAATAAAATAAATAACATTACAGAAGAATATTTGCATGCCTGTAAAGAAAGCAACATATTACATAAAAGTTTACAGATGACAAATAAATGAATAAAAGATTTTAGGCTCCTTGGTTTTGCATGAAAATAGATAGTATAATAGTTTGACAAAGTTACTGGGAAAACAGCTGTTTAATTACAGCACTGTGCAAAAACCTTGGGCACATACAAAAAAAAAAAAAAAAAAGCCATGAGCAAAGATGTCTTTGAAAACATTTCTGCATGAAAGAAAGTTCTACTGTATAAAGGACATTAAAGAGTAATAAAATAACCACAGTTAATATTTGGTGTGAAAATCCTTTGATTAAAAAAATAATCAGTAGTGTTCAATACAGATCTGTAAGTTAAACTGCTTTTTTTAATTTTGTAAGTAAAACAGCTGTTAGGTTTTATTGAGCATGCTGGATAATAAGCCAGAGTTCATTTGGTAACTTTTTCACACTCGCGTCTTTCTATTTTCATGTAAAACCCATTAGCCTATATTGGGTTTTTGGTTTTTATTTAAAAACTGGTGCCTTTAGGAATCAGGAATGTAAATATTTCTCTGTAATGTTATTTATGTAGCCTATTCATTATATAATTAAGTATATTAAATATAAATTGAAAAACTGCCTTCCTAATTAACATTGTGCTAACCTTAGGGGAAAAGTATTTTAAAAATCTAGAAAACTTTTTATAAAAATGTAATTTTGTACAAAAAAATGTAATAAAATTTCATTTAACTTAATTAAAAAAGAATTAATACAAAATGTACATACAGTATAACACTACCATGGAAATGTTTTAGGTAATTTTATTAGAAAAACATTAATAAACATGTTTCAGCTGGTAACAGTTTTTTTTCCCTAAAAAAATCATATTAGAAGATGTATCACATTATCATGTGTTTCAAAAAGTGAAATTAACAGCCTGCATCAAGCAAAAAAAAAAAAAACTAATTTTCCCATCATCAATACCAGACTTTTTATTATTATTTTTATCTTATTTTATTTTGCTTTATAGTGTAGAATTTAACACGGTTGTCCCACATAAAGTGCCTGCCGAGTGCCTAGTTTTGCCAGTGTATAAATTTATTTGTGGAATCCGAGGTTTAATGATCTATTTTTATGACCTTTCATGTCCCTCAGCCCCTTATCCATTACCAATTACATCAGAACAGTCTGGGTTATTAGTTCTGCATTGAAATGATACAAATGCAGCATAGTTTTTTGGGGAGGTCTGAACTAATGAGGCACTAAGGGACATCAGGAGTCATTAAATTTAAAGTTAGCAGTAAAATTTATGTCTGAAGCTATTCTGTTTTTCACAAGTTGTACATCTGCTTTGGATCGCCCACTGTTCCTCGATCCTCAGACACACTGAGCGATATAGCATCAAGTGATATTGAAGATAATTGATTGAATTAACAGGGCAGTTTGTGCTACAAACCCTTTGATAAAGGAGGAGCTATAAATAAAAACTGACAATACAATTTAACAATGCTCTTCATTAAATAATTTCTCTTTGTCTTTCTGTCAAATAAATAAAAACGGTTGATTTTATACAAAAAATTATAGTCAAGATTAGCTCTTGATCAGCCTCCTTCATCGTCAAGGCAACATTTTCCTGTACGATTTCTCAAACGAAGCCATCGAAGTAGTCTGTCATGTCTTGGAGTTGTCACTCTTGGCCTTCCAGACCTACTGTAGGGTGATCAGAAGTGGAACCAGTTGCTATGAATCTGTTCCATAGCCTGAAAATGGTATTTCTGGCAACACATCTGACGATGCTTAAGTTAAGTTAAGCCTTTATTTGTCACATATACAGTACAGCACAGTGAAATTCCTCCTTCGCATATTCCAGCATAACTGGGGTCAGAGCGCAGGGTCAGCCATGATACAGCACCTCTGGAGCAGATAGGGTTAAGGGCCTTGCTCAAGGGCCCAACAGTGGCAACCTGGCGGAGCTGGGGATTGAACCGCCGATTTTCCCGACGGTAACTCAGTGCCTTAGCCCTTTGAGCTATGTGCCAAGCCCATACCTTGCAGTGTGACCAATGTATTCAATGACCCTCTTTCTGCGAGCATTGTCTAAACCTGGCATGATAGTCCAAAGACAAAATGCACAATCAAAATGTTCTCCTTACTTTTAAAACCAAGATATGTCAACTGGATAATCACATGGCAAAAGTTCGATATAAGATGATATGAGTTAGGTCATCTATGATATGCTAAGTATTGCTTTACTGAGCATGACAGTAATTTTTATCTTATCTTCTGAATGTAACAAGGCAAACAATATTAGGAATAAATATTTAGGTTTTCATTACAGTACAATGTTTTGTTTTGTTTTTGTCCAAGTGTATATGATAGGTTTTAATTCAATAAAGAGTGTTTAACATAGAAAACTTCAAAAAATAATTAATATAAATTGTTTATTTAGTATAACATTACCATGGAAATTTAGTGTTTTTGAATGTTATGAGAATATTTTAGGTAATTAAAATTAAAATAAAAACATTACTAAATACCGTATGTTTCAGCTGGCAACAGTTTTTATTTTTAAACATTTTTTTTTATTGTAAGCAAATTCTCATTTCTTTAAAAAAATCAGGTCCGAAGATGTATCACGTCATCATGTGTTAACTTAATGGCCTTTATCAAGCAAAGAAAACAACTAAGTAATTTTCCTACTTTCCTTTTTTAATTTTTATTAATTTTTATATTTTATTTTGCTGGGCAGTGTAGAATTTAACATGATTGTCCCACATGAAGTGATAAACATGCATAAAGATTTAAAGACAGCATGCCAAATATGAAATATATGTGTAAATTTTGTAAAAACAACCTCATGAAACTCAAATTCGGCACAATTCATTAATTAATAGTACAACACCTTTAAATCCTGCATCAGATAAAAAAAAAAAAAACATAGGAACATCTGAACCGGAATCCTGCTTATCTTACAGTCAAAATTTTATTCATTAAAATTATAAATGAAGATACAGTTGGTTGTATTTTTGGCATATGAGTGCATAGGCATGTCTAGACATTTAGTTTTTGCTCTACAGACAGTGTAAAGACAGGTTTGTTTTTGTGCGTTTTGCTCCCTGTGCTTGTTTATGCTCTTCATGATAAGGAGCAATGGCAGGAAAAGAACATACCTTTTAATTTGAAAAACAAAAACAAAAAAAACAAAAAACAACAACTGAGTCACTGAGTCCTTGTTCTGTCTCTAGCTTTAAGTTCTTGCCACATCTTTTTCTCTCTTGTTTGGCATTTACATCGTGAAATGTTATCAGGTTGTCAGCACGTCAGCTGCGTTACGCCTTTCTAGTGCGCCTTTCTAGGCGAGGTGCATTTGATTAATACGCTGCCATCTCGAGCTACTACCTAGCTGTCACACCAACTACTCACGCCCAACCTCCCCTCAAACATGAAATAACACCTTACATCATAATGCAACCGTAGCTGAGCATGAGAGAACACTGGAAAGGTTGTGTGACTGCAGGTGTTTTAATTAACGTACAGGTTTCCATTATCGCTCCATACATATGCGGTGACCTTAGAATGCACTTGACATATAGTATAGTGATAAATTATAGTGACAATTTTACCTGGACATTTTAATTATTATTCAACTGTAATATGACAGGTTATAGTGAAAATATATAGCACTATATGATTACTAACATCAATTACAGCAACATGTGTATTTAAATTGGGCATTAAGGGGTGCTGCTGAATTCTCGTTAAAATTCTACAACAGTATGGCTCGGGTGGTAGTTCTGGCTGCAAGTCGAATCACTGGTTTATAAATCAATATAAAGAATGGTTTCGCCTGTACATTGGTCAAAACTTTGGAGGACCAGAAACCAGTCTCAGAAAAAATTCTGTTTGTATGTATGTCTGTCTGTCTGTATGTATGTACAGTGGTGTGAAAAACTATTTGCCCCCTTCCTGATTTCTTATTCTTTTGCATGTTTGTCACACTTAAATGTTTCTGATCATCAAACACATTTAACTATTAGTCAAAGATAACACAAGTAAACACAAAATGCAGTTTTTAAATTATGGTTTTTATTATTTAGGGAGAAAAAAAATCCAAACTTACATGGCCCTGTGTGAAAAAGTAATTGCCCTCTGAACCTAATAACTGATTGGGCCACCCTTAGCAGCAATAACTGCAATCAAGTGTTTGCGATAACTTGCAATGAGTCTTTTACAGCGCTCTGGAGGAATTTTGGCCCACTCATCTTTGCAGAATTGTTGTAATTCAGCTTTATTTGAGAGTTTTCTAGCATGAACCGCCTTTTTAAGGTCATGCCACAACATCTCAATAGGATTCAGGTCAGGACTTTGACTAGGCCACTCCAAAGTCTTCATTTTGTTTTTCTTCAGCCATTCAGAGGTGGATTTGCTGGTGTGTTTTGGGTCATTGTCCTGCTGCAGCACCCAAGATCGCTTCAGCTTGAGTTGACGAACAGATGGCCGGACATTCTCCTTCAGGATTTTTTGGTAGACAGTAGAATTCATGGTTCCATCTATCACAGCAAGCCATCCAGGTCCTGAAGCAGCAAAACAACCCCAGACCATCACACTACCACCCCCATATTTTACTGTTGGTATGATGTTCTTTTTCTGAAATGTTGTGTTACTTTTACGCCAGATGTAACGGGACACGCACCTTCCAAAAAGTTAAACTTTTGTCTTGTCGGTCCACAAGGTATTTTCCCAAAAGTCTTGGCAATCATTGAGATGTTTTTTAGCAAAATTGAGACGAGCCTTAATGTTCTTTTTGCTTAAGTGGTTTGCGCCTTGGAAATCTGCCATGCAGGCCGTTTTTGCCCAGTCTCTTACTTATGGTGGAGTCGTGAACACTGACCTTAATTGAGGCAAGTGAGGCCTGCAGTTCTTTAGTTGTTGTCCTGGGGTCTTTTGTGGCCTTTCGGATGAGTTGTCTCTGCGCTCTTGGGGTAATTTTGGTCGGCTGGCCACTCCTGGGAAGGTTCACCAGTGTTCCATGTTTTTGCCATTCGTGGATAATGGCTCTCACTGTGGTTCGCTGGAGTCCCAAGGCTTTGGAAATGGCTTTATAACCTTTACCAGCCTGATAGATCTCAATTACTTTTGTTCTCATTTTTTTCTGAATTTCTTTGGATCTTGGCATAATGTCTAGCTTTTGAGGTGCTTTTGGTCTACTTCTCTGTGTCAGGTAGCTCCTATTTAAGTGATTTTTTGATTGAAACAGGTGTGGCAGTAATCAGGCCTGGGGGTGACTACAGAAATTGAACTTTTAACTGTGATAAACCACAGTTAAGTTATTTTTTAACAAGGGGGGGCAATTACTTTTTCACACAGGGCCATGTAGATTTGGAGTTTTTTTTCTCCCTTAATAACATAATCTTCATTTAAAAACTGCATTTTGTGTTCAATTGTGTTATCTTTGACTAATAGTTAACGGTTTTTGATGAGCAGAAACATTTAAGTGTGACAAACATGCAAAAGAATAAGAAATCAGGAAGGGGGCAAATAGTTTTTCACACCACTGTGTATGTCTGTCCAGTCGATTTTGTCACAGCATCACATAAAACTAGCAGACCAGAATTGTATGAAACTTTGCCAGTCCTTCGATATTTGTCTGCACCATAAATAAAATCAAAATGTTGAGTCGAAGGGACATCATATGCAGTTTTGTACCAGATTACGTCACAACATCCAGCGCTTTTTTTTTAGTGGGTATAGAAAATTTTTCCCTCGAGGTGGGCGTGGCTATATACATCACTCAACAGAGCAAATAAATGCAATAGTTTACTGTAAACACACAGAAACTATTATGATGCATCTACAAAGTGCCCAAATTTTTACAAAACACAAACGAACATGTGACACAGCTGGCTTACTCAAAAAAAAAAAAAAAAAAAGAAAAAGGCAAGTAGACCATGAAAACCGAACCTTCAAAGATGTATGGACAGACCAATGTACGTTTAGTCTTCTGTCATAAAACCATGCAGTTATGTAAAAAGCAGTAATGTAAAGCACCACTAGGAGATGAAACACGCGTTAGAGCAAACATGAGGGCGTATAAAATACTGAGAACGCACTGTTATGCACTAAAATCAAAATGTTAAGTGCAAGTGATGTTATGAACAGTCGTGTGAGGGATTTAATAATCTACTTTAAACAAGGTGTAAGATACCCACCTTTACAAAATGTAATTTCTTTGTATTAATAAGTTAGGCAGAGAGTTCTCTCTCTAAAGACTTTTTTTTTTTTTAAATCTTTACTCATCAATGAAGGGTACTAAAGCTGGTCTATTTTTAAAAATGTATTTTTGGTGATGGCGATGTTTCATATGAGATGTTCTAACAGAATTTTTTGGTAAGAAGAATTTTTTTCCTGTCACATACAGTACTGTAGCACACCTTGCAATTACAAGTACAAAGTTAATATATTAACACTGATTAATTCAATAGCAATGTATAATTATAAAGTGTGCCCTAAGATGGACTGGCACTCTATCTTAGGGCACACTTTATAATTACAGTTCACCCTCCTGTGCCCTGAGTCCCCAGGGAAAGACCCTACTCTATATCTCCTGTGACCCAGTGCCGAATAAGTCGTTTAGTGAATAAGGGACTAAGTGAGTATAATTAGAAAGCTGTTAGCCATTCCCTTATTACACTAAGGTGTTTTATTGATTCCTTTGTTTATTTGACTTTGTAGAATAACTCAAAAAACAGCAGTTTTTACAAACACAAAGCCCAAAGTGGAGTTTGCAGCAATTCCCCAGCTCACTTTTTTTTTTTTTTCTTCTTCTTGTTTCCCCTCACCTTTGGCCAGCTCAATACTTTCTGACAACTGACCTTTGCGAAAGGAAATTAAAAAGTTTATATGTGTCTGCACACTCTAATGATGAGCTTTGCCCTTTTCCCTGTCAATAATCCACAGACTGTAACACCTGACACGAGTTGTATGACCATAAAGTACAGATATGAAGACCAAGAAGGTCAGACGAAAAGGTGTAGCAAGAGATTTATGTGATACAGAAATATTTTTATTTTCACTGCAATGTGTTAGAGTGTTAAATCCTTTTCAGATAATTAGCTCAGCATACATTACCTTTTCCTGGTAGCCTTTCTAGACTGGAAGTGTTTAAACTGTGGGCCATGCCTCAAAGTCTACTACAAATTAAAGATATGCATACAGTTCTTAAGCTTCTTATGGGTTCTAGTTTGAATACCTTTTTAGTAGTATGTATATAATCATTTATTGACTGATCAATTAAATTAATTCATTAATTTCTTTCTCCAAAAAACAATACATTTTGCTCGAATACTAATATGCACATGATAAATAAGACTTATTATTTATTAAAAATAAACTACAGATATAGTTTTATATGACAAGCTGAAATAATTATATGTATGCCCTGGACAGGCAATGATTTTCTCTTTCATGCCCTTTTCAATTAATTCAATTAGCTTTAATTTTGGCACATGGTTGCTTAATCAGTGTATTTACACTTTAATTAGGGAAGATAAAGAGATATGATTTACATCATTGACCTGATGGCTGAGTCCTTATTATAATTTTTTTTATCTCAGGGACACATCCAACAAAGAACATCACCTGAGTACTAATCCCTTCTTTTACACCCAACTAAACCTCCTGTTTCTGAAGTATAGTCAAACATAAATCCTGTTTTTTCTTTTTTTGGAATCAATTTTCTTTAATGTTTTTGCTATTCCCAAATTTTTATGTATAACTAATTCCCACCCATCATTAGTGCTCTCTATCATTAAGCCCACAACACGTCAAACATTGAATGCAAAGGCTATCATGTGTTTCCTCTGACACACGTGATGCCGGTCTACTGCATCTTTTCGAACTGCTTGCTCACACACAGCAGGGAGCGGCGTAACAAAGTGAAATCTGCTCTTTCCACTTGCCTGAGCTCACAGATGCCCAAGATTGCCCAGCATCGCCATGAGTGATGTGAGAGTGTTAGCAAGCCACCCACCCCTTACGCACAGAGAGGTCTGCCAATCAGCTCTCTCTAGACTCCCCAACTGTGTGAGGCTACAGCATCTCCCGGGATTCAAACTTGCAATATCCGGTGATGGTGGCGAACTTATTAGCGCTGCGCCACTCAAGGGGCCAAACATAAATCTCCTGAGCGTCTAGTTCTTTGACTACTATTTGAATTTGTCTGTCTCGCTGCTTGATTTTTCACATTGACATTCACATTAGACTCTGCTACAAACCACTGAAACTGGAGAATAAATAAACTCTTGAATAAAAAAATTATAAACTGCTTGGCTAAAAAGATTTTTTTTTTTTAAAGTTACAAACTCTAAGATTTTATTCAGTCATCTCTATCGACTTAGACAATTACTCTATACCATGTCTAATGAGGATGTGAAAACCCGTTAGGTTAGGTGCTTATGGCCATGGCTGCTTATGCTTACTAAAGCTAAAGACAAACATTAAGTCATACAAACACCTTGAATGCCAACCTTGACACTGAGAAATGAAGGCAAGATAAATGTGCTGCTCTTTACAGTAGGTGGAGGAGAAGTGATGTATGGCAGTTCATAGATCTTGCTCTGTGTGTGGCTGCAGAGTTGTGAAGCTCCTTACTGGACTCTGGACTCTGATAACATGCTGGTGTGTACCCACCTCCCCCCCCTCTCCCCCACCGTTATACGTCTTACTACAAAGCCCTGCAAAAGTGACTGCTCAATATGAAATGCCCTTTTTTCAGTCCAGGCAGCTCTGTTGCACAGACAAAATGGATGTCGTCCAGAGGACAGGGAAGTGCTTGGCCAGATGGAGTGGAAAATAATGGAATTCACGGCCCTCTGGTGTGTAATCCCTGGTGGGAAGCTGCTGTTTGAGATGAATGTTGAACTTGTGGGAGTACAGTCTTGTGAGAAGAGAAATAAAAATGAAGAAAAAAAACATTAAAACATCATATGGTATGTTTATTATGTTACCATGATGTTACGTTATCTCTCTTTTTGACCAGCCTTACCTCATCCTTACCTTCCCGCAAAAAAACTGGCGAAGTTTAAAAACAGTCAAGTATGATTGAAAATTCAACAGAATATTTAAAGACTGTAGACTCAGTCAGACAATGCAATTACACAGAAAGGAACTGGAGTTTATATGACAAGATTTATTATCAGACAAACAAAGAAAGTGCTCTTACAGGCTGTTAACAGAGACTTAAACTGGTGGTTAACAGAGGACGTTCCTGGGATGTTGTGACACTTGTATCCCTAGATTGCATTATGATTAATTGCACTTTAGTTACTAAGTAATATGCTTGAAGACAAACAAAGAACTAATACTGACACATATACTGTACATACATTACAGGATACACACACATGCTCATTTACATGTGCATGTGTCGAACCCTCGACCCGGGAGGTGTGAGGCCACGGTGCTAACAATTACACTTTCACAATTGCCTTTTTATTAAAGAACTATTGGTTTAAATTTAATTATGCCAATTACAATTGTCTCCCAACATCATTATCATAAAAATATGCCTTCTAACTTAAATCTTTGAGACAATAAGGATGCAAAAGGGAGGCATTTGAACACTGCATCTACTGTATCCTTTCCTTTATTATTCCTTCAAGCTCCAGATCACTAGAAAAGATCAAAAATAAAAGTAGAGCTCAGCTGTTTATCTCTAGTTCACTTTTGTTCAGCTCTGCAGACCTCTGCCTCTCTGGCATTTGCAGCCTATGGAGAAAAAGACCTGCATCGTGAATTGACCAGTGCAGAAAGTCCTTCATCTCCACTGCAACAGGATTAACAAATTTCATACTAAAATTAATACTTTAACGAGTTATTCACATAAAATTTGCAAACATGTTTAGCAAACTCTGTGCCTGGCAGTTTCGTGCAATCAGTGTTTGGGGATGTTACTTTTTAAAATACTTAATTACGTTACAAAATTACTGCCTTTAAAAAGTAATCAGTTACATTACAGCGTTACTTTCTGATAAAAGTAACTAGTTTGAGTACTTTTTCAACTGCAGGAAATGAAAACTCCTTTGTGATTCCTCATGCATCTTGTTTTAGTCAAGACCTTTATACAGTAATTATTCTACCATCATCACTCAGCGAAGTTTGGCCCCTTAATCTGTTAACTACTAATACTCCTATTTCACCTACGCGGTTTTGCGCGGTGGCTGTACTGTAAGTACGGTTCATCATGATTCACCGCGAGTTTTGAAGCTGTGTTTAGGTTCCTATCTTTCCGCTTGTTGGTCCTCGCATAGTCAAACCGCATAGATGAGATAGGGGTATAACAGCAGGAATAACAGAGAAGGGCAGGTTATCAGGGGCACACAATAACGGATTGGGAATGACTGCTGTTTGGCTCGCGGATTATATAAATTGTCTTAATAAAAGATTACATTTTTGAAAATATAACTAAATAGCTGAGTACTTAAATGGCGGACCTAACGTGTTAGATTACTCATTACATCAAAAAAGTCATCCAAGTACTCTAATGCGTTACTTTGTTACTTTATTACTTTGTAACGCATTACACCCAACACTGATGCTGATATCCAGCACAACAGCACTTACTATGGTTACTGTATATTGCTTAATGATTATATTCTGATTAGTCAGTAAGTGATGGTTAATTGAGGGGAAAAAAGCTCCGAATGTCATGGAACTCAAAGCACAGGTTTATATTAATCAGAATTAGTTGTAGTTCGAATATGCTGTAGATTCTGTAATAACGGCATTTAACAAAAAATATATGACCGATTTCGTGTTTCAAACATATGAATTTAAAAGTTGTGTAATTTCTAATATGGTGAAAGTCTCTTCAATGGCACATTTATTTAGCATTTTTGTAAGGAGTCTCCAGTTTCAGTGCTTTGTAACATGGGTCGGGGTAAAGCTGTAACATCATGGGAAAGTAAAATTGTTTGTTATTTAATAGATGACCATCCTGCAGTTGATTTTTCCCTATAATCTCATGCCCAATCATACTATCATTCCTAGCATGTGTGCATAAATAGTTTCAGAATGACAGTTTGTCTTATAACCTCCTATATAAAATCTTGAATATGAAAACAAATAAGTACTTATACAGTACTTATATGTACAACTTTTTCAGATAGGCTTTTGGAATATAGATATATTTCCTGGCTGAACTATGTATATATGTATGTATGCTGTTTTTGGTTTAGTGCTAAAGAATACAGTATTTAGTAAATATGTAAATCCCTCTGGTGAAAATAAACTGTTGTTGTAATGTGTGATAAATACAATTTACCATAGCCTGAGGTAAAACTGCTGAACTGTAGCAGAAAAGACTGATATGCTCATTTTTAAATAAAACAGATGAAGCACTGAAGGGATTAGTTTAATAATATTCATGACAAATTCAGTGTACCCATTTAGCTCAAAGCTTATCGTAGTTTATTTCTCTTGATATAATAGGTTAAAGGTTGGATGGAGGGAGGGAAACCAGGTGAGGCTTACCATGGTAGTAGACAGCCCATCTGTAACACATGGGTACACACAAGCAGCCGCTAATGTATAGCTAGAATGCAGAAGAGTCTGGTTTTGATCCAACTTAAATGTCATTAATTCTACAAAGAAATAGTTCCTGAACTGCTGGAAGTCATGAACTTGAGAAAATAAATAGTGAACTGTGTTCTGGATGTGTTAATAAAAATGTAATGAAATAAAGCAGGATAATATTGCAAGACCAGAAGACAGAGTAAGGGCTTCAGAGATTATAGACCAAAATGTAATATCACCTTTATAGAAAACTAAATAATTCTTATTTTTTTAAAAAAAGAAAAAAATGCATGGTGCCAAGTGGACAAAACCAGGGACTGGGTCTAAATGAACGGCAAATTCAATTTACTGATGCGTAACACTGAAATCATGTACTTTTAGAAATTTCATAATTACAGTACAAAGCAAGTGCACTTGACACAATAAAGTTCAAATATCTTTAGAAACAACACCAAGTTTCGGAAATGTTAATCATATACCAGTTATCCAGAAATCCGCACAATTCCATAAAAAGGCACAGCTTACAGAGAGCATAAAAGGTAAATATGATGACTGAATGTGTAATGCCTTAACATGGTGTGTGCTACATCCAGTAATACAGCTCGGCCACTGCAGCGCATCAGTTACCATAGACACACACTAACTCTTCCTCTTTTTATTAAGCACCATTCACGTTTTCCCTAATTAAATGGCTAGTTTAATATTTCCTAATTTATACCTTTCTATACCTATACATTTCTTTTTCATGTCCTAAAATTTATGTGTCCGGCTGAAATAAATAAGAGCTTTAAAATTTTAACGTGTGAACGTAATTCATACAAATTTTGCAGTAACTCACGTTGATCATCTCAAATGAAGTTTAGATTACCAAGACTACTTTGAAAAAATTGATGTAAACTAACTTAGAAGCTCTTTACAGTACTGTAGGATATGATTGCTATGAATTCTATAAACCAATTCCATTTTCATGAATTTTCCCCCTTTCTTGTATAAATGATCCTCAATCCACTATCCTGGGGGATAGTGGTTATCATTGAGGCCTTGCACTTCCAGGGATGAGGGTTCGAGTCCCACCTTGAGTCTGTGTGCATGGAGTTTGCATGTTCTCCTCATGCTTAGTGGGTTTCCTTCAGGTACTCCATTTTCCTCCAACCGACTAAAGACATACAGATCAGGTTAATTTGTGTTTGTAGTTTGTGTGTGTGTGTTATGCCCTGAGATGGACCTAGTGCCCCAAGTCCCCTGGGATAAGCTCCAGGCCTCCTGCTGCCTTATACAAAATAAGCAGTATAGAAAATAAACTAAACATACACTGCATAAACTGCACATTGTCAGTGATTAGAGAAAATACCCATTTAGTAATAAAGAGGTGCATATAATTATAGATAAAGTTGTTATTTCATGAAGTGTATAGATTATGGCACCTCCTGTTTGCTTAAAGTACTTTTCTATTACATTAGCATTGACAAGAAGTCCCAGGAATATATATGATGTGTACTTGGTCACCTTGTCAAATTGACCCTGCTCTGTCGGCATTTAGTAAAACCCTGCAGCAAGAAATTAAATTATTGACAAACATCAAGACTAATTGGGAACCTATGACTGGCCATGCTGATGATTTTCCCAAGCTGCACCGCGAACAGGCAGGAATCATGTCTAGTAATTGATGCAAGAGCATCACACAGGGATATCATTCAGCACAGCATATACTGTAGTACATATTTTCGATTTTACTGTATAATAGACAGTTAAATCATTTTCATACGCTATAACAGGAAAGCCGAAATATATTGTATGTTACAGCTTTTAAATAAATATATAAATTATTTAAATATATGAAAAGTTAAATAAATAAATAATAAATAATGCAGATCTCCACAGTAGAGAATCTGTACCCCAATATTTAGTCTATATATTGGAGCAAAGCTTTTTATTCTTGAACAAGGAAATCAACTGTCTAGGTGAGATTATTTAACATAACCTTTATGTTTTTTGGGTTATTGATTTTATGGCTAAACCAATTGAATTCTTGTTCCTTGTTAATATTAACCTGTTTATTAAAATTGTTAATATTAAAATAAATAAATATATAATATAATATAATAATAATTATTATTATTATTGCTATTATTATTATTATTATTATTATTATTATTATTATTATTAATAATAATAATAATAATAATAAAATGGAGCCTTGGTTCACAAATGCCCCGGAGTACGAATAAATTGGTTTACGATAAAAAATTTTGCCGTAAGATATATATATATATATATATATATATATATATATATATATATATATATGCCGATAAAAAGGCCAAAAAAAAAGGGAGAAAACCCCTGAAGGAGTATGACCCAGTGTTATTACTGTATGTAAGGGGAGTCTCCTTCCAAACCCTGAATTCCTCCCTACCTGCCGTATCTTCCTCTCCTCCATTCTCACACCTCAGCAAGTCTCCCTAAGAGAGATGCGCGAACAATACATGTAAAAATAAAATGTTTGCTCTTTCCTGCACAATTTATATTTAGTGCTGTATTATTTTTGTATAATTAGGGCTTTTTCACACTTTGTTTTATACTTTTGATTTGTTTTGTTATTTTCATAAAGTTAAATATAGTTCATAGTGACGGACAACAAATTAATCCTATTTACATGTTTGCCTGTGGAAAAAAACTGAATCGGTATACGACCAAATCGGGTTAAGACCAGAACTTATTAAGAACGAATTAAGTTCATGAAGGTTGCATGGTAATGGTAAAGGGTCCAAGTTTGATTCCCGCCATTGTGCTTGGTGGATTTCCTCTGGGTGCTCCAGTTTCCTCCCACAGTCCAAAGACCTGCAGATTAACGTTAAGGCATTGGACTACGGTTCGGAAGGTCCTAGGTTCAAACCCCACAACCACCAAGTTGCAACTGTTGGGCCCTTGAGCAAGGCCCTTAACCCTCAACTGCTCAGATGTGTAATGAGATAAAAATGTAAGTCGCTCTGGATAAGAGTGTCTGCCAAATGCCTAAATGTAAATGTAAATGTAAATGATTAGGCTAACTGGCTTTCCCAAAATGAGCATGTGAGTGTGTGTGTGTGTGTATGTGTGTGTGCCCAGTAATGGCTTGACCAGTACACAGGATTAAGCGGTATAGACGATGAGTGAGTATTTGACGGACCCCGTGGCTATACTCCACAGAGCCCCAAGCTAAAAAAATAGTTGTATTATCTGATGGTTTCAGAGCAAATACTTGCAAGACTAAAATAATGCATTCTAATTTTTTACTTAATTTCTACAAATAACTCTAAATAATTTTTATAAATTACTTTTAACAGATTAATTTAAGAAAATAATATTTTCTTATAGGTGTGGTGTTTTGTTTTTTGTTTTTGTGAGCTTTGCGCCTCATTAAAAATGTATTTATGTGTTTCATTTAACTGGATATTTTTTGTATTTATAGAACACTGAAACTTCGGCAGTGTACTTTATGAAAAATGGATTTTGCGATCATAAAGCTCATGGAGGGTTTCATTATTAATTGGAGTTCTCATAAAAGTGGAATTAAAGCCTTTCATAGGCACACACAACCTTTGAAATGATAAGCAGTTATTTTTTAATAGTTTTTTTTTCCTTTTTAGCTCTCGCATCAGTGATAGAGAAACCGCTTTATGAAAAAGCGACTGGACGAACCTAAGAGATTTCAATTATCTATTATTTTTCAGTTATCAAAACTTTTTTTTTTTATTCTCCAAGAACAAACTGTTGGCCCTGCGCATAGCCTATTGAAGTTCTAATATTGATATTAATATAACTTTTTTTTTCCTGTAATTGAATTGTTTAGTCGCTCGCATATGGAGCAGTTTTCTGACTTGCAACAGAAAGAAAAGACAATGAGCTCTTTGAGATTTCGGATTTTTTAATTTCATGCCGGGGAGCCAAACAATTTACGAAAATCTTGGACATAGAACACATTTGATGATGCGTGCTTTCATTTCAAACTTGTGTTTGTGTGTCTGTGTGTGTGTCGTGCCTGTGTGTCTATGTATCTGTGTATCTGTGTGTGTGGTGCTTTGATTAAACTAATTAGCGAAATTGACACTGCGATAATCATTACACTTTTGGATTCTGTCTTATGCCGTGCAAACACATGCCAAAATGTGAAAAGACCCAATCAAACTACCCCCTGATGAAGCGGAGTGGAATAATCTCAGTGCTTTTCTGCATGGCAAACAGGAGACAGGCTGCATGGGTATCTGTCCTGACAGCAAATCTCATTTAACAGGAAACATCCAAGTTTTATATTCAGCTTGTATAAAGAACAATCTATAGGAGTGGCGGATGTGCAGACTGAGGCGGAGATGAATATAATCTGTAACATGTTTGGTAACTATTTCTTTAAATATTACATTATTCATTTACTGACCCTTTACCATCGGACTGGTTCATCTTTGACCCTGCCCAAGTTTACTTTTTTCACATTTCATCTCTATCACATCATACCATTATATTTTGAGCTGAAAATTTACCTTTGCAAATATACCAGCTTAAATATTGAGTAAGTCCCCCATTTCCACCAAAACAGTCATGAAAAAAAAAGGAAACCAGCATTAACCTTGTCATCAACTTGACCTATTCTTTTGAACTGGACAACACGGGCCAGGCTTCTCTCCCCATGTGCATCAGTGAGCCCTGACCACCCATGACCCTGTTGCCAGTTCATCGCTTTTCCTATCTTGCACCACTTTTGGTATGTCCCGACCACTACAGCCTGGGATCATCCCACAAGAGCTTTAGTTTTGGAGTTGCTCTAACCCAGTCCTCTAGCCATCACAATTTGGCCCTTCTTACAGTAGCTAACAATATCTCGTGCCACCTGGAAGTGGGTGGGTATTAGGCAGTAAGTCAACATTTTGCCCTTCAAATTGATTTGTTGGGAACAAAAAAAATAGGGAAACGTAAGGATTTGAGTGACTTTGACAAGGGCCAAATTGTGACGGCTAGATGACCAGGTCAGGTCCAAAATTGTAGCTCTTGTGGGATGTTCCCAGGCTGCCTTGGTGAGAACCAAAAGTGGTGCAAGGAATTAAAACTGGTGATCCGACAAAAGGGTCATGGGCAGCCCAGGCTCACAGATGCACGTGGGGAGTGAAGGCTGATCCATGTATAGTACTCTGATCCAATATAAGAGCTACTGTACCACTAATAGCTGAAAAGGTTAATGCTGGTCTTCATAGAAAGGTGTCAGAACACACAGGTCATTAGTGTTTAGGTGGCACCAGAGGGAATCTACTCAATTTTAAACCATATATTCATGTCATAATATTATGTCTTTATCAGTCATTAATAAATGATTGATTAACATTTCATTTTTAATCAATTTATATGATTTAACTTTTTTTTTTTTTGGACGTTTAGATTTTTTTTTTGAAGAATCACCAGCCACTTTAAAAAGAACACTTGTTAACCTGCTCAATAATCCAACCAAAGCAGCCTGTGGCATGTGACGGCAACATTATGTATAAAACCATGCAGATACAGGTTCTCCAGTTTATGCTCACATGAAACATCAAAATTGGGCAAAATGTGATCTTGTTGTTAGTACAAGATGATTTAACTGGTTTCAATACTTCACAACCTGTGAGAAAATCCTTCACAAGGATTTTCTTACACAGCATTCACTTGTATTTACCCAAAATGGTGCATAAAACAAAAAACACCCAATGAGGAGCAGTCCTGTGTGAAGAAACACCTTGTTGATGAGAGAGATAATAAGCTAATGGCCAAACTGGTTCAAGGTGATGGCTATGGTGGCCTAAATTATCACTCTTTGGAACCATTTGGAGAATAAAAACATCTGAGAAAGGTCAAGACACTTAGCTTTAAAATAAATGGACAAATACGCAGCAAGAAAACACATTGGGTTCCATTTCTATCAAACCAACGAGCAGGAATTTGTGGTAACATTAGGACTTCTTAATCTGCAAAGAAGGCAATTCTTTGACTCTTAGTGCATGATTTTACAGAATTGTGGGAAATTGTGTGAGTTTTTACTATGAGCATGGCTTACCTTGAAATTCCTTACTCTATTAACGAATCTCACACCAAAACTGGATACTCACTCACTTACTTACTCACTCATCGTCTATAACGCTTAATCCTGTATACAGGGACATGGGGGCCTGGAGCCTATCCCAGGAGGTGACGTACACCCTGGTTGGGGTCCGGATCCCGATCATTCACACACTCCTACCTGCATGTCTTTGGACTGTGGGGGAGAACAAACTCCGCATGCACACAGACTTGAGATGGGAATCGAACCTGGACCCTGAAGGTGCAGCCAATCAGGCCGCCTAAAGCTGGAACTTTCTTATTGTTCTTTTTTTTATTTCACATTCATGGTTGCAACTGTCAATTCATAAAATAAAAAAATAAACTCTTTGCACGAGGCTTATGTTCTATTTAAGATTATGAACCCTATTTAGTGCTATATTAGACTTCAATTATGATAATTATCCGATGACTATAATATTGTTAACGTGGAAATTTAAGATTTACTGTCAATGTGTTAACAAAAATATTTTACCCTGCTTGTGCAGTTGGTTAATCTATGCAGCTGATATCATTTGGATTATTACCCAGTCATGTGATCAGGAGCCACAAAGTATATATTACAAGCATATTTTACATAATTTAATTAGAAGCATTCATTGCTGTAAAAATCCAATTAACACATGATAAATTTGATATTATAAAAAAAATTAGGAGAAGGCAGAAAAAAAGATAATGCAATATGAGATGTCTGAATGGCATTAAAGGTGCCATTGTGTGTCTGAAATATGCGACCTTGTCTTTTGTAACTGAAATGTTTTAAGGATTAAACAAAAAAAAGGATTTTGGCCCTGATTCATACTGTATACTTTAACAATTAATTAAATTTTTGTTTTTAAATTAAATCATGGAGTCTTTTTGTTTAATGTCATGCTTTGTTTAGTTTTTTCCCTCAACGCAGTGTGTAATATATTTTTTTTTTCGGCCTTCCAACAATAGAAGCTCTATTGAGCCACAGACACATAGCACCTGGAGTGTAGCCGCAAACCATTTCCCTGCTGCATTAGGCCCACTGGCTCATTTCCTAATAACCTCATCTACAGTAATGAGATGGCGATGTGTAATGTGAGTAATGGCGCGGTTGTGAGGTGTCCTATCAGTGACGACGTTGGATTATCTAAAGAAAAGAAGAAGAAAAAATTCTGCTAAGAAGAATATTTATAATATGGTTTGATATCTCAGATTAAAATATATTCTTTCTTTAATTTAACATTTCCGAGAGCTGTATGCAAAGCAAACAGTAGTATTCATTACAGTATACATCTGCAAGTGGTGATCTGTGGGTCTTTAATTCAATACAGACCAAATAACAGCAGACGCTGCATTGCTCAGACGATGACAGGTCGCCCCATTATAATGACAACTTCACATTCCTTATAAGTCTTTGAAATTCTGCAAACTTGCTCTTCTTGTGTACGACGTGACACCAAAGCCATTGAGTATGAATTGCTTGCTGTTAACGCCACCCCAGTCATCAGCAGGCTCATATTTCCTTTTGCATACAGGAATATGCTGACAGAATGGTAATGACAAAAACAGAGTGCATTAAGTCAGGTTGAGCTCTTTTCAGAAGCCCAGGTTTCGGAAACGTGGCGGTGAACAACGTGGAACCACTACATACTGTGCGCTGTAGGGAGGAAAGAGGAGGCCTGCTGAGTCATGAGCCCTGATGTGCATCGCCAGCACGTTTCACTAATTCCTCACATATTACATTTCTGAGCGATTGCAAGTCTTACACGCAAAATATATTTGATTCAAATAATAAACCTTTGCCCCTTTGTGATGTTTTTGATTTGGTAAGTTAATGTGTTTTTCTGTCATGCGCTGATGAAAAGGAATTAGGGCCCATGAAAAACTATGGCTCATGGTGGGTAATTTGTGTAAACATGTAGACTTGAGTTGAATTCAATTAAATGGAGAAACATTTTAATATTGTGTGATTTTATTTAACTGTATGCATGCAAGTCCAAAAAAAAAAATCTAAAAATGTCAATCCAGTAAAAATCTGTTTTAGTTTGGTTTACACAACCTTCTTTAACCTCCTGAGATCAGGGCCTGTATTTACAAAGCTTCTTAGAATTCTCTCAGAGAGCTCCTATCTTAGCTTAAAGAGTCCTAGCTGGGAGTCCTAGACTAAACGTGATTTAGGAAACTTCTCAGAAAAACTCTGAGCCAGGGGTAGCTCAGTGGTTAAGGCATTGGACTACGGTTCAGAAGATCCCAGGTTCAAACCCCACAACCACCAAGTTGCCACTGTTGGGCCCTTGAGCAAGGCCCTTAACCCTCAACTGCTCAGATGTATAATGAGATAAAAATGTAAGTCGCTCTGGATAAGAGCGTCTGCCAAAGGCGTAAATGTAAACTCCATGAAAGGAAAGGAAACCTGTATCTTAGTGAGGAGGTGTGGTTGACCCTGTCACTAGGGACGATGTAGCAATTCAAGGACTGTGATTGGTCCACACAGTAGTTACTATGTTTAAATAATTACATTTATTTACCATACTGATTTTATTACTTGTAATCCATTTCAGATTGATGGGAGGAAAATGCGAAAGTTGCACTTTTGGATGGTATGTAGCCAACAATCAACCTGTCAATCAACATTTATTTATATGGCACTTTACAGCAACCCAAGTTGAACCAAAGTCCTTCACTAAAAATGACAATAAAGTGGCAATAAAATTTAAAATAAAAAATACAAAAATAAAATAAAACACATAAATAAATAAATTTATGGAAATTATAAATTAAAATTAATCAATCCAAAAGAGATGGAAGGAAGTAAAACAACAAGAAACCCGAATTGGACATTAGAGCAGTAATTATTTTTAGGTTTACGGTTCAGTGAATATTTCTTCTTTCCGCCATTTTGTCCTCTGCTAAAAGGACAAAAAGTCCTCCTCTCTTACTTTTAATAATTTTTATCATAGGAGCTGTTTTTAGGGCTAACGTTTCATAAATAATATGTGAAATTTTTATCTTTACTAGGATTTAGTCCTTAATTTAAGGGGAAATTCTAACAAAATGTCACTAGGAGCAATTTTTAGGTTTAAGAAGCTTTGTGAATACGGGCCCTGTACTCCACTTTCGTGTACAATGCCTGTTCTTCTAAGAGTTTATTTAACCAGTGTCTCTAAGAAGAAAGAAGTTTGTCAAAAGAATTACAACCTAATGATGGATTTACAGACAATGTACAGTAGTTGGAAAAAAAATGCCATGTCCTCATACAGTATGACAAGGTTTAAGTCCCTTTTATCCCAATCAAGTGTATGTGATCTAAATAAGTCAACAATCCCTTTTTATTCATCAGTTGTAAGAACAAAATCTTACATTTATGACTTATTTCAGTTTTTAGTCCAAGCTAACTTATTTAAAAAAAAATAATAATTAAACATAAATATTTAGTTGAGGCTAGAAATGTTAAACTGAATCCTAGACCAGATTTGAAAAGTCTATAGACTCTATATGACGGGTTGGGTTTGGGATTATATTCAAATGTCCATAGATTGGTGCTAAAATTAAAGTATATTTATGGGGAAAAATTTGTTGAAACTTCCAGCACAAGACATGCTCGTTTAATTGGAGTCTTGGCTCAAGAAGTCTGAGCCAAGATCTTCTTTTGAAGTCTGCGTTTAAGAATAGCACGGAGTTCAGTGATCTGTGCGGAATAAATTCGCAGTTTTTAGTGGCGCCAATGCACAATATACATAAGAGAACAAGGCACTTAATTAACTCAACGCATCGACACTTGGTTCATGACAGCTATATGATCGTGACTTTTCGTGGATTCTTGCTCCAGTGAGCCCTTTTAAAACTGCTACTGTTTTTATTGCTTAAATGCTATTAAAGATATAGGGTAAGATATAAAAACCTTGCTCAACCACCCATATGGATGTGTCTGATAATAAGTGCCACTCTCTCTCTCGCTCGCTTGCTCTTAAGATCTGCAACAGAATCACAGAGAAAAAACAAAAGCTATGCCAAGTCGAGGCCAAGTGCTCGCTGTATCATCTAGAACCTAGAGAGAGATGATTGGTCGAGTATTCTCAGCGGGGTTGGACAGGGGTCACTTAGTGCTCCCACATTAATTGCGGCTCTACAGCCAATCAGAGTTGTGTATGAGCTCACGCATCCAAAAGGAGTGGAAAGCACTGTCCTCCGAGTGTGTTACACCGCCCCCAATGGTGCGTGAGCAAGCATTTCGAAAAGACGCGATTGGCTGGCGTCACGTGATTCAGAGGAAATACTGATGACTGACATAGTAGTAGTAGCCTTAATGCGGGAGCGCCCTAGTGACAGGGAGGAATTGTAAATCAGGGAAAAATCTTGAAGACCCTTTAAGGAAATATTTAATTTTTGCATTCAAATGACTTTTAATCCCTTTTCCTATATGTTACATATAGGTTGTTGTTATTCTTTCAGCTGCTCCTGTTGAGGGGTCGCCACAGCGGACCAAGTGATCTGCACAACAACTTGGCACAAGTTTTACTTTGGATGCCTTAACTGACACAACCCTCCCATTTTATCTGGGCTTGGGAATGGCACTATCTCCAGTGGCTGGGGTTTTGGCCACTGCCTAGGAATCAAACCCAGAGCTTCCACATGGTAGGCGAGATACCTACAGTACCACTGAGCCGCCAATGCCCCTTGAATTACATGTTGAATGGATCATGGGAACCCCGGGCGTATCTATTCCTGTGGAAACCAAAGGTGCAATCCTAACAAAGACTAATTGCTGAAGATAATTAATGCAGTCTATGATAGAAAAGTATTAGAACACACAATGCAACACAGCTTGCTGCATATGGAGCTTAGCAGGCTGAAAGTTGAAGGTTGTTGATCCAGCCTCTAAATTGCCCAGATCTCAAAAAGTGACAATGGAGGCACCACCTTGCAACTAACGGCACTTAAAGGATCGGCTGTTAATGTGCTGGTGCCAGATACCACAGCACACACACACCCAGAGATGGTGTGTGAAGTCATGCGCTGAGGTTTGAGAGCTGTTTTGGTTTCACATGGGGAAACTAAGACCCAAGTAGTTTTAATGTTATTGGGTTTATTGTTATTTCCAAAGACCGTTTTCATTCTAGTTAATTAATGTCACATTTGAAAACAATAAATCTAAAAATTAATAAAGCATGAAGTTAATTTATTGGTGTGTACACACATGATTATAAGCACAAACAAACAGGATTCAGAGTGCCTTGCCTCCCATTTTCAAATAAAACAATAAACAATATTGTAGTCTGGTCCATGTTTCTCCTTTATATATTAAAGCAAGCATCAGGCACTGCTATCGCTGCCAAAGAAAATTGAGAACCGCCTGTTTTACACAAAACATGCATTTATAAAAGAAATAAAATAAATAAAAAAAGGAAAGTTTATGAAGAGAAAATGATAATATTCAGGTTCACTTGTTATTTGGTACTGTCATGTAAAAATCAGTTCATCAGTCCTCATGCGTGTAATATGTTTAGAGTAATCACATTCGGAACAAAACACCATATTCTTATACTCCTTGTGTGACACATCAATATTATTTGCTGTCTCTATGGGAAAGGCTTGTTTTCTCTTTTTATTAGATGCTGAAACGTAACTGTTAGAACAATCTAACATGATGACAAGTTGTAAAACTTTTAAAAAGAACCCTTTTAAGAAAATACAAAGTATTGATTAGACAATCAGGACAGTTTCTTATGATAGCACAAAATACATTGAACTAAAATATTACCGCTATAAGAAAAGGGGTGTGAGGATAAAATGTATAGTACATGCTATAGAATTTTAGTTATCTTCCTTTCAAACAGTTCTAGAGCTCTAATACACAAAATCAGTATTGATCCAATACTAGCTAAATTGGTGGATAAGGTATTGAACGAGAAAAAAAAAGTACTCGATGAACATAAAAAAAAGAACTGATTGGACTTAGTGTTATTTATTTATTTTTTTTAAGAAATTAAAGTATCCCTGTTCCTTTTTTAACTATGGGATAAAGAAAATTTGTCTTATAGGGGAAATATTGAATGAATAAGTGGTGTGATGTACTCTGACATAAAGCATAACTAATATTATTAACCTGAAGGTTAGTATTTTTAATAACAGTGCAAGGTGAGGGGCGGCACTGTGTCTTAGTGTTTAACCAGGTCTCCAGGGTTCGGGTTCGATTCCCGCCTGAAGGTCTGCGTGCATGGAGTTTGCATGTTCTTGGGGGTGTTTTTCAGGTGCCTCAGTTTCCTCCCACTGTCCAAAGACAAATTGCCTGTAGTATGTGTGTGCCCAGCTATCCAGTGTAAACCAACCTCTCCCCCCCCCACACACACACACCACCATGTATACAGGATAAAGCAACATGAGTGCAAAGTGATTTCTTGCTCTTATACTTTATACAGGGACTATTCACCACTATAAAAGCCTTACAACCTTCTGACCAATCAGAACTGCGTGTTTAACAGCACTCTGGCCAGGCACTATGTACAGTATACTGTACTGCAGACTCTTTTCATACAAATGCCCTCTTCAGCTACATAGCTAATTCAGTTGGCATCATAAACTTCAAACAATTCTCATTTAATTTTCAAGAGGATATACAACAGTCTCGATGTTCTTTCACTGCTGCTTCTGTTGTAGTCAGGCTCTGGAACTGTCAATCCGTGGTCACTAATCTTCTTTTTTCATCCCTTTCAGTTTTTTAGCAATTACTTATGAATAGCACAACAGGTTATTTTTAATTTGATTTAAATCAATGTCATCTACAGCGCGTCAACTTGGTTGAGGAAGTGGACCTGCTGGTATCATGCGGGAAAGACAGCAAAGCACTCCTGGAGGATAGGAACATTCATCTCACACACAGACCACAACCTGCTGAATGTTTCAGAATTTTGCCATCTGTTATTTAACTCAAAGTCTGAAATCAAGAAAATAACATCTTGTCATGCAACTTCCCCGTGTCTTACCTACAGTTGGGTTTTGATTCATTATTTTTCAAATAAAGAGTTTTTCTAAAGAGATACTGTACAAGTAGAATGCACACTTACCAGAAAGTTTACAGTGCATGACATCTGGTAAAGACTAATTATGTTTATGTGCATCAGGACAGGATTCCAGTCAACACAAAAAAAAGGCATACAAACAGAAGGCTTCTGACTGCTTTCATGCCGCTGTAATTAATCCGTCAGATACAAAGAAAGCTTGTGGAAGGAACAAAAAAAAAAAAACACTGTGGATTTCACTGTACAGAACGTCATGCAAACTTGGGGATACATTTTTATTAGCTGACACACAGCAGGCTGTTTAAACTACACAGGTTGGTTGAGTAACAGGTTGGTAGAGTAATTCCACACTGGGTGGAGGACAGCGGTGGCTCAAACGGGTACAGCTGTGGGTTACTGGGTTGCTGATCGGAAGGTCAAGGGTTTAAGCCCCATTGTTAGGCAACTCGCCTCAGTACTAACAACGTGCACCTGATTGCAGTCACAACAGGGTATACTGTATGAGAACTGTCACAAAATATACACTCCAGAGATATCTCCAGACTATACAGAGCAATTTATATTTTGTTTGCCATTTGTGTATGACTCCAGCTACTAACTCTGACTATGATTCATGCCATATTTTGTTCATGTTGTTTGCAAATCCATGGACCTCAGCCAGTTTATTGACCTCCGTTTTCGATTACCTGAGTTTGCTTTGATCGGCAGTGTTAAGTGTAACAATGTATTACCATCTTTTACCTGCGATTGCGTCCACCGATCCTCATCACTGATATAGGCTGCGTTTCCCAAAAGCATCGTAGGCCTAAGTAGTTCGTAAAAATGATCAACTGATCTTAATGTTACGGTCTGTTTCCCAAAAACATCGTAACTTAAGTAGCCCTTGAAAATCTTCGTACAGTAGATCTTCGAGTGCTCTGGAGTAATCGTAAAGCCTAAGTGCATCTTAAGGAGACAGAATTATGAGGGCGCCTGCTGGACAACCGACAAATTGCACCTAAAATTTACTTCAAAGTCATTTTTCATTTTATTTGTACGTAGATTTTTATTCATTTCTATTTTCTACTCATTAGACAATTCAATATAGAAATAAAAATGAATGAAGAAATAAAATAAAAACTACATAATAAATGTTAGAATGAAAAAAAAGTACACTGTGGTACAGTAGACATTTCAAGGGTATAGTACAAATGTATTTAATAGAAAATATTTATTGTGCTTTAAAGATGACACAAATAAGCAATGACTTGCTGGCGTGCATGAAATTGAACATGTCTTGGTTGAGCATCATCAAGTCTCATTTCGACTACATTCTCTTCCTCCACCTCTTCATCTTCCTCCCTGATGTTCAAGGGCATTCTTGCCCTCACTGCAATGTTGTGCAACAAAGCTGTTACTGTTATTACAGCACAGCACGTTTGTGGCACAAAGAGAGCTCCACTTCCTCTAAAATAATATTCATTTCTTCTTTTTGAAAAAATGTCTTTTCTTATTTATTTATTTACTTATTTATTTATTTTGATGTGAGATAAGCAAGTGTTGATAAGGAAATTGATAAATAATTCTAATTAAATAATTAAGGTTTCATATAAATATCGAAAATGATGCTGTTAGAACTGTTAGAATTTGTTTTATGCGAGATTGGAGTAAGACAGTGTTTTTACAGAACAACATTTCCAGTTAATTTATGTTTTTAAAGTTGCTCAAGAAGAAATTACAGGACTTTTTATCTTATTCAAGTTACATTCATACGAGTAGAAGAAACAGAAATCAAAACTTTAGATGGATTGCTAAAACAGCATGTGCTACAATGACGAGCCATTCTACAGCGTGACATTTCAGCACGTGACCAACAGATAGCGACTTCTAAGTAGCACTTAAAGCAGGCTACGTGCAATTGTGTTAAGTACATTTTTGGGAAACAAACGTTCGCAAAATGACTCATAGAAAACGCTCTTAAGCGCTAAGATCGGAAAACACAGCCATAGACATTTAAACAGAACCCTCCTGTTTTTTTTGTTTGTGTGTTTTTGTGCAAAAAATTTCTATTCAAATAAGAGATCCAAATCCTCAATGGCAAATGTACTGTAGCCAAGAAGTGCAAAACAAAATAACAAAACCGAAAACAACAACAAATAAAAAGAAATAATCAGAACAGAACTGAAAACAAAATAACAAATTCAAAAACACAATAACAAATTCAAAAACTAAATAACAATGCAAAAACAAAATAACATAACCGAAAAACAACAACAAATAAAAAAAATTACAAATTGAAAACAAAATAACAAAACTAAAAACAGAATAACAAATTCAAAAACAAAATAACAAATTCAAAAACAAAATAACAAATTCAAAAACTAAATAACACTGCCAAAAACAAAATAATATAACCAAAAACAGAACAACAAAACCGAACACAATATAAAAAATTTAAAAAACACAATGACATATTCAGATACAAAATACCAAATGAGAAAACACAACGACAATTTATCAAACCGGAAAAAGGTAAGTATACTTTGCGAATGAAATTTTTTTCAGTTTGAGTGAATTGTTGTCGTGATTTTTCATTTGGTATTTTGTTTCTGGATATGTCATTGTGTTTTCTGATTTGTCATATTGTATTTAGTTTTGTTATTTTGTTTTTGAATTTGTTATTTTGTGTTCAGTTTTGTTGTTTTGTTTTCATTTTGTTATTTTGGTTTTTGAATTTGTTATTTTGTTTTTGGTTTTGTTATTTTGTTTTGCACTTCTCAGCCACTGTACAAAAGTCTGTATGTCAAAAAGAGAAAAGCAGAGATTTTACTGTAAATACAAAACCCTAAAAAGAAAAGTAGTTTGAAAATAGTAATAATAGACGTGGGAGAGTGTTTTGCAGTAACAATGTGCACAGGAGCAGTGTGGTGAATTCATGTGGAATTGTGGTGAAAAAAACAGTCGGCGGTCCTGCTTACACTGCAAGACAGTCGGCTGAAACTCATGACACGCCAGAAATCCCTTCTGATTGTCCAGGAGCTGGATCGCTTCCCATTCAGATGATTAATCCGGCTCACACTGCATATCAGATGACAATTGATCGAGCTGAAATGTGTGCCGATTATAAAAATTACCCTAGGACGACTGATTCAGGGCTAAAATCAGGCCAGATCTGTACAATGTTCGTCCAGCCACGGACTTGCATGTTGATGATCTTTGCTTCATTTTCAAATGAAACTTTTTTCCTATCTGGCTTTTTTGTCATCATTGTATCAAGCTGTAACAATCCGATCGCTAAAACTAAGGAGCCGAACCTTCCGCACTCTTCCGCCAAGCTGAAACTTGATTATTGTTCTATAAATCAACTTAACATGCAGAGCATGACTTTTGGCTCAGCGCCACAGATAAGCGAAATTAAAAGCCATCAGCTCCAAGCTGCTAATTAGTGTGATAAATATGCTTTCAGTCCAGAGCGTATTCATCCAGATGAAAAGGAATAGTGATGTGTAATCTGTTAAGCATGGAGCATGGCATTTGACAGTCACGTGAGCGTATTAAATAGGCTGGGCGAGATATACAAGCTGCTCATATACAGTACAATACGCAGAGTCGCCTCGGTAGCAGTTCACTGTAGAAGGGAGGAAACACAGACACGGAACATTCATTCCACTTGATTGAGGGTAATCATGCAGACTGATGTCCAATCTAAAATATATCAGAGAGTGGAAAAATAAATTAAAGTTTAAATGTCCTTGAGTTTAAAAAAAAAAGCACCTGGTGCTCTCTCTTTCTTTTTTTGCAAAGAGGTTAAAGAGGCAGGAGAGGTGTGAAAAGGGCTGAGCTGGTCATAATAGATTTTCATTCCGCAGGAAAAAAAGATAGATTTTATTATAGCGGAAATTGAGTCTGTAATGGATTTTTGTATGTTGTTTAGCCTTTTTTTTTTTTTTTTTTACCTGTTACCACAAACTTAAAAAGAAAAAAGAAGTAAGTGCTATAAAAGAGTGTGTTAGCATACTTTCAGTTTGTAATCTATTGTAATTGCGTTATGTTCTGATTCTTTGCATTTGTTTTAAATAAAATAATGGTATTGACCAAATCTTAAACAGGTTATGTTATGTTGCCGGCACTAAAGGCAGTCCTGGACTGAAACGTTTGCACTTTCCACTGTCGCTATATTAATTTAGTTTCTTTTTTTTTTTGCAGCTTTTGTATTTCCTTTCCAGAAAAAAACATAAGGCGTCTACACTTTTCTTGCATGCATGTATTATTTACAGGGTAGCACAACGGATCTACGATCCCTGCTTCATTTCACTGTCTTAATGAAATTTCTTCCATGTCCGGTTTTATTTTGGTGTATCCAGACTTGCTAGTGTAGGTATTAATGTGTTTGTCTTTATAGTGGCCTGTGTCACTAAATCTAGGATAGGTCCACCATGACTCTGATCAAAAGCACGTGACAAGCTGATTTCAATTAAGTCTTTCATGGATGTTATTGACTCCTACCATTTTTGCTTATTGGTTTGCACTGTGTTTTTTTCAAACTTCAATGATCCATCTTGCTTTTCCACAAGCATTAATTTGTAATTTTTTTGGTACGTCCATATAAAGGCTCCAGTTGCCAGCCCAATTGTCATTTACACACTACAGGCTATTTGGGAACGCCCATTAACCTAGCCTGCATGTCTTTGGACTGTGTGAAGAAACCAGAATACCCGGAGGAAACCCGCCAAGCATTGGGAGAACATGCAAACTCAATGCGCACAGACCCCGAGGCAAGAATTAAACCCGTGCCCTGTAAGTTTAAGGCAACAGTGCTAACCACTAAGTCATGGTGCCGCCCCTTTGAGGTATAGTTACAGTAGGATCAAATGTTTCAGAAACCTGGCAACCCTGGTTAATGATGTTAATTCTTCATCAAACAGACCTGCTGTATCAATCATAGCTAAACTAATGTACATCTAAAGTGCACAAAATGAACTTCTTCTAAATGTAAACTCTATGTTGTTGACTCAATTACAATGGTGTGCTATAATTCATTAGATAGCAGCCCAAAGCAAAGGTAAGCGTGATAGCATCCTAACCACTAATTAAGTCTGACGCTGTGTTCATATTTATTTTCGCCTGTGATACCAAAATCTATGGTCACAAGCGGCTGCTGCTATTACATATTAATAATACAGGAGATGTATTAAAATGGATATAAGAACATGAGCTGGGAGATCGACTGGGTTAACAATGCAGATATGTTGTCATTTTGACCATCTTCACCATCTATTTCCTCTTGAGAGCGATTCGGGTGTAGATCTAAAGATTTTTCATTCCTCATGTAATATTATCCTGATAAAGATAAGACTGAGCAAAACATTGCTGCGGAAAGATTTCAATCCCTGTTATGGAGCGAGATTTGATCATCTGAATTTTGCAGGACTACAAAAAAAAAATCATTTCACATTGCTGAATAGCAATCAGTTTCCAGCCAAGCACAAAAAAAAGGAAGGCAGGGTGGTGGTGTTGGTGGGGGGCAGGGTGGGGTGGGGGGAGTTGGGGGTGGGCGGAGTGAATGCTCTGGGCCTAATCATGTGAGAAAGTGCAACATTCCCATTTCAATTTTTTATTGCTTCCTTCCTCCTAACTGAAATGGCTGTCTACAATTTCCTCTAATTCAGTCAAGATTGATATTTCCAGATGTTTGCTCCATATGCTACAGCTCCAGCATAAACCCTTAGCATGTGATTCAATATGAAATATGTTCACACCATAAGTGGAATACAGAAATATGACTCAATTTCTCTCCGCTTGTGTTACGCCGAAGGTAGGTTTTACCGCATGTGAAGATACTGCTGGAATCATTTCGTTAATTAACCCGATGAATTACACTGTATTAATAAAGATTATTTTTTATTAGCAACAGTCTGTTTGTACAAAAAAAAATGTTACATTTAAAATATAGGCTGTAATGTTAGTATGAATTTGTGTTTTTTTTATATACTGTAAATAAATAACAAATCAAAGCTGATTATTATCTACAGCCTTGCACCTCCAGGGTTGGGGTTCGATTCCCGCCTCGGGGTCTGTGTGTGTGGACTTTCTCCAGTTCTCCAGTTTCCTCCTACAGTCCAAAGACTAGGCTGATTAAGCTAATTGACAGTAGTGTATGAATGCGTGTGTGAATGCTGACTGGAGGTATAAATGGGAATCACTACAATAGTTTTCCCCCTTGACCTCGACAGTCCCTAGCTGGATAACAGGTTCCTAGATGGATGGATGGAATGATTATCTATACAGTTTATCTTGTTATACCCTTAAACTACAGTATATTGTAGCAACCCAGAAAAAATATTAATCCAAACGGTAAACGGTTTTCTTTCAAAAAAGTCTATTGCCAAATTAATGTTTATTACTAAATGAATGGTAAAATAAAAAAAAAAACAGACGTATGTCAGATTCTCGTCTCCACATGTGTAGGAGACCCGCCACCGCGCTTAGCGCTCCATTTACATGCAAGATTTATGTAAACGACTCCATTCAGATGGACGTAAATGCTAATTGCTATGTTTGTTTGTTTGTTTGTTTTTTTTTTGGGGGGGGTGATGGTGATGATGCTCGTGTCCAACAGAACAGGAAGGGCATGAATGAAGAAAAAAAAAATTTTGCAAGTATATATTTGTGCTATGTTGTTTTTCTTGGGTACTGATTTTACATTTTGTCTGCTTTGCAAAAGCTGCCCCCCTCTGCGATCTGAGTATATTATAACTAAAGTTAAGCTACTCATATCGGCAGCGTTTTAATCAAACATAGGATGAAAAGTGCAAAGTGAAAATGTGCACCGAAGTGAGCAGCTTTATTTCACTCATAAAATACTTAGATCACAAACAACAGCATAGCACAATGCATCTGTGGATTGCAGGGGGCTGGAGCTTATCCAAGTGAACTCAGCATATTAGATGGTGTACACCCTGGGTGGGATGCCAACTCATCACAGGACGCAAACGCACAGCCACTCACACACCCAGGTCAGCTTACGATGCATGTCTGTAGACTGCTGAAGAAACGGGAGCACCAACCCACAAAGCATGCAAACTTCACAAACACTGACTGGAGTCAAGATTCAAATCCCAAACTTGCAGGTGCGAGGTCACAGTGCTAACCACTTAACAAGCATACCATTATTTACAATGCGGCATGCTGAATTTAGGTGTGATTTAAACAATAAAGATGACTTTATTAGCCAATTCTTACTGTGTGTTTGATTGGACTCGCGTCCTGAGAGTTCGTCACCATATCCGTGTTTTATAATATTAAACAAAATAGTTTAATTACATTTAAAATGAATACTTCGACACTTACATGGCTTAAAGTTTTGGTTAACCAACTTTAGTGTTAATGTTTTTTATTTATGCTGCTTTTGTAATTATATTAATGAATTAATATAGATGTAAATATATGTATATAATATAGCATTTAAAAAGCTTAAAGTTTTAGTTACCCAACATTGTATGCAGAAGTCAGAGTAAATGTACTTTAGTTTATCCTGCTTCGGTAATTAGATTAATTAATGTAATGATTAAACAAAAAAATCATTTTCTTTCTTTTTTTTTCGTTTTGGACAAATTATTACCCTGAACAGGTAGGAAACTTGACCTTGATTTGCACCGTATAAATGACAAAAATGAAAAGGTTTGGAAAACATTTGATCACAAAAGTCATAAAATTTTGAATTTCCATTTATTTTAATTAAGTGCCCTGTTAAATGTTAAATAAATAAATAGGCTAATAGTAGTTGAACAAACACTGATAGATTTCATTTCACAGTGATGATCTCAAAGCATGCTTCATTTACCTTGACAGAAATCGAGGCCATGCACCTGAGATAGTGAAAAGGAGGTGGGGCTTTCAGGCAGTGATGGGTAATAAAATCACACAAAAGTTGGCTCATCTGGTGTTTTACTGAAGAGTTCTTTAGGCAAATTTTGAGTATTGACTAGTATTCCTTTATAATGTTATACAGCTGTTATGATGTTATGTATAATGTTATGGGCTGGTAGCATAATTAGTTTAAGGGTAATGTGATATTGTAATATGATGGTTGGCATAGTGGTTAGCTCTGTGACTTCTCACCTTCTGGGGCGTGGGTTCGAGTCCTCCCTCTGGTCTGTGTGCATGGAATTTGCATGGTCTTCCTGTGCTTGGTGGGTCCCCTCCGGGGTACTCTGGGTTCCTCCCACAGTCCAAAGACATGCACTTTAGGTTAATTGGCATTTCCAGATTGCTTGTAGTGTGTGTGTACCTGTACAAAGGACAAGTGGTATGGAAGATTAATTAATTAATTAATTAATTAATATGACGGGTAAGTCATTTTAATTAATCCTGAAACACTAAGGATGAGTACATTATTAGCTTTAATTATTAAATATTATATGCTTTCATGTATAGAAGAGTGTTAACACATGAACAATACTGTTCAAGTACAGTAAGTAAAAGTAAGGTCATAACTCTGACCCTTAACCTGTTTAATAAATCATGAAAGATACCGAAACATGATCCTAAATCCCAGTGGTCTATAAAAAAGATGTCACTGTCAATTCAAAACTCATCCATTTCAAATCCATCTTTTTTCTTGGATCTTAATTAAACCCGGCATGTTTTCTAATTACATAATAAAAAGAGACTGGTTCATTCAGTATTGCAGAATTTATTCCTGATCGACAGACAGAAAATGGCCTCTGACACTAGCATGCTGAAGACACGGAGAAATTACAAGCCCTCCTTTTTTTTCCACTTTAGATGATGTATATTCATAGTGACACTGTGCCCATTAGCTACAGAAACCGAACACCGTTTTGAGGAAAGTACTGCTGCAAGGTGATGACTCACATGAAAACGAGCCAGTGAGAGAAAGTGAGAAAGAGAGGCTGCCACGTTAGTACGTCCTTGCCAGATCTGCGCATCGCAGCCTCGTCAAGGTTTATTCCAACTGGAATAATTTATGCCAAAATGCCCCACAGGGCTTTGGAGTTTTTTTTTTTTACAGACGTAGGTCAGCGGGAACCAGCCTAAAAGGTGTGCTAGCTCTGTGGGAGGAGTGTGCTCAGACAAAACAAGAACAGCTAGATCACCTACAGTAAGACCGTCATTGCAACAATCCACCGTCACATAAGGTCACACAGGCAGAAATGTCATGAACTGTTACATCTCATTTGAGAGGTGTATAAAAACGGGTCTTGACCCCGAGGGTGATCTTTGACTCCTGTACACCCACTCATCTTCTTAGTATAGGAACACTAAGAACAGCACGCCTTTGCTTCTGCGCCGCTCCTTGCGCATTGCGATGAAAAAGTCAATAAGAAACTTAAAAAACATTCAAATATTGTTTTTTTTTCTTTAAAAAAAAGAAGACGATATTTAGCTTTGTAGTCTGCTGAATATGAAACATATCTTATTTCCTGCATTTTCTTTTCCAGTGTCTACTTCAGTTTCCCTACTGCATATCATTACATTTCATGGTCTCCTAGTTTATTCATCCCTTTGAATCTTTTTTAATACTTCTCAACTACTACTAGAATGAGTAAAAGCACTGCCTTTCTCACCTCCTGCCATGGCCTTCGACAAAACTGCAATCTCGGCAATTGTGTATTCCAAAGGAGTCTAATTTACTGGGCTGTCCTCATCGTGTCTATCTTGAGTGTCCATGCAGTGATGAATAAAAGCTCTATTCAGAAATCAAGCGAAATTAAACTCTCTGCATAGACTACCGAGACGCGAAGCGTGTGAGAATTATGTGAATCGTTCTCAGAGGGGGGCCTTTCATGGGTTTAGACCTAGACATGTGTGATGTGGCTTTTATACCATGGGGCAATTTGATGAACCTCAGGGATATGTTACAGGGTGTTTAATGCTCCCAGTGCTGTCACACTTGATTAACAGATCTGAGAGACATCACATTAACAGTGATCCAAGTGACCCACACTTGGGAAGGAATTTGTTTACAAGAGCAGAATTTGGGGATCATCCATGATGAGGTAGCGGGTCATGTGCCTAGTTGTAGCAAGCATGTGATGGAGAGTCTTAAAAAACATCAACTGAACTACTGTGTTATCGGAATTTGGCTACCATCATATGGTTCCTGTCATTTTTAGCATTTGCACTCGTTCTTACAATAAGCTTTGCCTCTGATAACAGTTTTCAAGGAATTTGGCTACCACGAAAACATTTATCATTTAAGATCTCGATTTTGCATTTAGTGTGCTGGATAACATTACCCAAAAAGGAATTTAGATATTCTGTGACTTGCATGAACATTGACACAGAGACAAATTTAATGGCAGTCTGGGTTGGCTGCCATTTATATCAATACAGTGTCATTTGAGTCAAATATAGCCTTCTTTTATTTCTTAGACATGACCTGACAACCGCTTCAGAACGGTCGCAAGCTTCAGAAAAGTTCAATCAAGCACACTGCATTGCTTATTGCGGCATAAGAATTCAATTCAAGTCAATTTTCTCCAATTAGAACAGATAATAAAATACATACGATTTTTTTTTTACTTTTTTAGGCCAGCTTTCAAATTTGACTTAAATAATCAACTGAATAGATGGAGGCTTTTCACTTCTTAAAATATCAGTATATTCTTCCGGAGATCGCGAGTTCAAATCCCGGGTGATGCTGTAACCTCTCGCAGCCGGAGGTCTACGTAGACAGAGCTGATTGGCCGAGCTCTCTCAGAGGGGAGGGATGAGAGGTACTTAGTGCTCCCACATTAATCCTGGCTCTATAACCAATCAGGGGCATCTGTGAGCTCACGCAATTGAAAGGAGTGGATAGCGCTGTCCTCTGAGTGGGTTACGCCGCCCCAACGGTGCGTGAGCAAGCAGTTCGAAAAGATGCGGTCGACGTAACATGGTTCGGAGGAAACCCGTGATAGTCTTCGGCCCTCCCGACTGAGTGGTGGTAGTAGCTTAATGTGGGAGCCCCCTAGTGACGCGGAGGAATTGGACACGACTTTTTGGGAAGAAAATCGGGGAAAAGATTTTAAATAAAAATAAATTATCAGTATATGTTTACTGTACATGGTTTTGACTTAATTTCTTCTAAATTCAGTCCTTTAGTCATAAAAAACATTGACATATCCTAAATGTATGAAATATCATTAAAAAGTATTTGACTTTTTTTATTTCTAAAGTTACCCGTTTTTGCTTAAAATTATTTTGTAACAATGATTTTTCTTAAGAAGTGAAAAAAAAACACACCTAACAGATATATAACAGGATATATGTATAAATATATAGATAGATGTATATAATGAGGCAGTTTATGCTCCCGAAGAAACTTTTCAGATATAAAGTTTATTTTATAAAGACTCAATGGGTAAGGCTCAGATCAACGATTATGAGCCAAGATGATATTATTGGCTTTTTCTGCACATTCCTAACTGCCTGTTCCACTGCTCCAAGTCTGCTGTATCAAATCTGTCCCTGTGTGCTAGCTCCAGTCTTCCTTCAATCTGGGATGTGAAAAAAAAAGAATTTTACTGTGCTAAAATGCAAGGAGACATTAAGGCAGATTATCCTTCTCATAGCTGTTGGTAAATCATAGACTTAAGCCCAATCCCAATTCTATCCCTTACCCCTACCCCTCCGTTTGGCGCGTTCACGGAAGGGGTAGGGGTGTCTCATTTCTCTTTTGGTTGGAGGAGTAGGGGTAAGGGGAAGGGCCAGAGAGCCCTCCAAACGAAGATTTTTCGAGACCTCACTTCAAACGAAGGGCTAAGCGAAATTTTCTCACTCGAGCAAGCAGACCCATGAATGTAACTAATTTTTGGCATAAAGTTTTCATCATATGTATATTACTTTTAGTCTTGTGTTTGTGTTTATGGTGATGTTCTGTAAAGAAACATTTGCCAAAAAAACGCTAAAGTTTGCTAGCGGATAGCACCGATTGCGCGATATTACAAAAATATATTTATATGTCATGTACACTTTACTGCAAACTATAAACAAATATAAAAGTTCAGTGGCACGGCAGTTTGCCGAGCATTTGATAACGCATTGTTTGTTTTGCTTACGGCCATGTGTGTACATGTAAATGAACGGATACGTATGATGACGTATAACAGTGTTGTAGTGGTGTCCCATTTCTTAGGGGAAATATTTTAACCCTTCCCCTTTCCACTTCGTTTCAAGGGACAAGGGGAAGGGGCGAGGGGTAGGGGAAGGGGTAGAAAATAGAATTGGGATTGGGCTTTACAGTTAACATCTAGAGTAAGGGTCAGTGGGGATTTATGCAATTTTGAAGCCAGCTCCGAGTGGTCCTTTGAGGAACTGCATTTTTTGGCACTTCCACATTGGACTCAAGATGGTATAATCCAAGCAGTGACAGGACAGTGGAGGACTAGAACTGCTACAAAGGCCCATGAAAAATGACAAACCAGCACAACAAGTTTTGACCCATGCAGCACAGTGAGAAAGAGTCGATCTCATTCTTATTCCTACTGTATGACTCAATAACAGCATCCACAGTGAGCATTATAGGATAGCTGTTTGCTCTGAACGCAGCCAGCCATATAATCAGATTTCGCCAATGCAGCTATTCATTGCTATGCCATATGCTTTATTTTAACTTATGATAGCTGTGCTTGTAACAAAGTTTAGTTGAGGACAGTGATAAACTCACTAACAAAACGGATTTCAAAATCAACTCCTTCTCTGTCAATTAGGCGTAAAATCTGCCTCAATGTCTCCCTGCTGCTTTTGCTTCCATGGAGTACGCATATTTCTGCTGCATAAATTACATCTGCACTGTAAATCTATGCTGAGTCATTCTATAATTAAACAAGAGCGAGTGCTGTTGTGATGAATATCAGCATGTCTGTGATGCGGCCGGAGCCATCACAGCCATGTGGAATCCAGCACAACCTTGAGTGTGATATTGCTTTTATATAACAAATATTTTATTTATTTAACCTGTTATTTTGCTCACATATCTTTATCCATATCTAACACATATCCTTCTGTGACTGCCAGAACTAATTAACCGACACTGCCGGAGCTGGCGACTGAGAGTTAGTGTAAGTAACAGGGGTGGAAGTAGTTTGAAATTCTTATCAGTACTGTGTAGACAAAATGTGAGGAGAACAAACCATAAAAGTGGTGGACAGTCCTGTAAATCTCTATATTTACACATATTCCACTTTAGAATATCAGCTACAGTATATTAATGTACATTAGTGATAGGTCGTTATCACGAGCGATTCGTTCTTTTTGAACGAATCTTTAACGTGACTCAGAAGAACGAGTAGTCTTGGAGAGTGATTCGTTCATTTTCTACTGGGCACGCATGCGCAAATCATCGCAAAACCTATGTAGGTTATGTACAGGAAACAGAATTAAGTGAATCTTTCTGAATGAATCTTCTACTCCGAGTCGTTAGGTCTTTTGTCACGTGACTCCCATTGACGCTATCAGGTGCAATAGATTCCAAAGAACAAACGACTCAGACTGGAAGATAAGATGGTGAGCTACACATTCTGTTTATTATAATATGGCTTTAGCTGCATTGTAATATTTATATTAGTGGAACTATAGGCGAAATTTGTGTATGTAGACATATTTGCAGTCTCATTATTGGAAATGCAACGTTTTATTTTATTTCTGATCAAAAGAACAAAATGAACTAAATGACTCAAAAAAGATTCGTTCATTTTGATGAACGAGATTCAAAGAACCGAGTCACTAAATGATTCAAACTTAATTCAAAAGTGATTCAAATCACTAATCTACATTAATGTCCGTGTTTCTGGGTTAAATCCCACATAGTGTTAATTGGGAAAACTAGTGCACTTTGTAGGGTGTACAATTACTTGTTTAACACAACACGTAAGGCCCTTGATCAAGGGTTAGCGAGGGATTTGGAATTTAGCCTGGTTCGAAGCGAGTTAGCATTGTAGCTCGCCTTAGGCAAAAATAAAACAACACGGAGGCATTTCGGAATGATTTAATGGATCCGGTGTCTCCTCTTTTAATTAATATTTAAAAATTAAAATAATTATATTTTTGAAATGTGTTGTGGGTGAGGGAAAAAGTAAAAGTGTACTCATACAATATGGATATGGGTGACGTGTCTGTACCGTATGTGTGCTGTGACATACACTGATCAGCCATAACATTAAGACCACCCGTCTAATATTGACCACGCCCCCTCTTCTGCAATAAAAACAGCAATGACCTGTGTGTGTGTTCTGACACCTTTCTATCTGAAGCATCTTTAACCTTTTCCTCAATTTAATCTACAGTAGCTCTTCTATCGGATCAGACTACACGAGCAAGCCTTCTCTCGCCATGTGCATCACTGAGCTTTGGCCTTCATGACACATGTCTCTTAAACTTGAGACATTTCTATAAAATAATTCACCATTTTGAAAACAACATAAAATTTTATTTGTCACATACATAGTCATACACAGTACCATATGCAGTGAAATGCTTAAACGACCGCTCGTGACCTTAAAAAATAAAAAGCTTATAGATAAGAAATAAATAGGAATAAAAAGAAATACAATAGAAATAAATTCAACTAGGATAAAAATAAAAAAAACTGTACAAATAAGGACATTATGTACACTATAACAAAATACAGAAAATATTTTTTAAAAGTTTAATTTAGTGTAAAATATAACAATTTAGTGTAAGTAAAGAAAAAATTACTGGTGGTGTGCAAATATGCATAAAAGGTGTCTTATTAAAGTGTCTGATCCAGAAATAAAAATATAAATATGTAAGTGTGCATGAATGTGTCCATTAAATGTCCATGAATGTCCATGATGAGTGCGAAGAGACAGTGTCATAATAAAAAAAAATGGTATTAGTCCTGTGTGGGTCATCAACATTTCAACACAGTATATCAGAATTTCTAAATTTGGTTATTGTTTTTCCTGTGAACATTCAGCGAGTGAAATTAACTTGCACATTAAAGGAACTCATCTGAGAGTTATTGCCACATCCCCCATACAGTCCTGACCTGTTTTTTTTTTTTTTTTTTTTTTTATGGGGGGGCTATTAATGCAGTTCCTGGGAGGCCATATTGAAGAAAAAAAAACACGACATTGTAGCAAGTGATATATTCTGGAATCTAGTCATACCTATCTACAATTTCTTAAAATAAGTATACAACAAACTAAATATAACATTATTAAGCTTAATTTTAGTTAAATATTTATGAAAAAGAAAAAATGTTGTTTTGTAAAATTAGAAAGTAAGGATACATCTTACTATATTTAAGATATTTCAGTATGCTGAGACATAATTTTTTGCAGTGCAGTGTTTCAGCAGGCAGTCTGATCATGGCTCTGGCATGCTGGGAAATCTTGATGGTATCCAAGCACCAGTGAAACATTGCACATGAGTGCATTAGTGTATCAGGGGATTATATATAGAAAAAATATATAGTTTTTAATCTCAGAACTTCTGCACAATCAAAAGTCACAGTCTGACTTGAAAACCCCTCATGTGTCTGTGTGTGTATATACTGTACAGTATGTACTGTCAGATCTCATTCTTGCTCTTAAAGCTATATTCTTGAGGAACGTACAGTACTGTAGATCCTCCATAAAGCTGATGCTAGAAAATCACAAGTATATGATTACTGAGAAACATAGTAATGTCTAAGTACTTAATGTCTACTGCATGAGTTCATTTGCATTCTGAGTGGCCGGGTTCGAGAATTTAATATCCTCCACTGTGTCCTTCCGGGCAGTGATACAGGTCAGCCGTAGCTTCTTGACATGAAGGTTTGGTGTGAAAAGCTATTAAAACTCCGGCTAGTCTCTCTACATCAGCCCCATGAGCTTCCTATAACACAGTGAAGATGGACAGCACACAATGTTGTATACTGTCAGGATTTAATAGCTCTGGGAGGTACAGTACAGCTCAGAGCTCGCAGCTCTGCGGGTTTGTGTGTGTGTGTGTGTGTGTGTGTGTGTGTGTGTGTGTGTGTGCGCAGCAATATAGTCCCTGTCTAGCAAATAGTTGAGATGTGAGTGATGACAAAGCCTTATCAGTGTGTTTTTGAAAGGAGTGATAACCATGACTCGAGCTGGGATGAAAGCAGGATCCCATCTCAAGGTAAAGTGTAGGACATTTATTATTAAAAATGTCCTCACAAGGGAGACACACAAGTGAATCAAGCACCTAGTCAGTCTTACATTATCTTTAAGCTTTGCGCACACATGCTGTACATCTCAGGCATGTACTGTATGTGTCTCTCTCTCTTTCTCTGTCTGTCCCATGCATGATTCAGCCTGCAGGTCTTATATGCATTATCAACTTATTCTCTGATCATCAAAAATGTAATGATTATATCGCAGATTATGTTTGCTAAAGGAAAAAAAAACAACAGATTTTTTGCTTGTTGTTTCAGGTCTCTTGCAAGCCACACCTAATTAGAATAATCAAGATTTAACACTCCAGATTCAAAAAAAAAAAAAAAGTGTTTTACATGGTGAACACTTCCTGCAAGAGATAATGTAATTAACATTTTAGGAAGAAGTCTGCAGTGTCAGCATTTTGGAACAGTCAAATGTAGGATACTTTGTGTATGATGTGTATGATTTCTCAATAACATGACAAGCTGCATTCTGTATGTGTGGCTTATGGGCTTTAAAAGAAAGCAATGTTTTGTGCCACAATATTAGACGTAATTAAAAATGGATTTTTAGATGTTTTTTTTTTTTGATGTGGTAGAATATTATATTATTATTATTATTATTATTATTATTTCTTCAGGTGGTACAAAGCCCATATACTGTACAGTGGACCCCCAAAAATGTCTATACATACTTTCACATTTTTTATCTATGTTTTTCTTTGTGTGTTTTTTTTTTTTTTTTTTTTAACTCAAATTTGATTATGGCTATCATAACAGCCACAATGCTATCATGTGAGAGACATATATTTTTCATTGAAGTTTGTATACATTTTTGGGCCCCTCTCTGTATGTATAAACTATTACTAAATAGGGAAGTGGTGTCTCAGGCGGTTGCTGATTAAAGGGTCTAGGGTTCGAGCCTCACCACCAGCAGGTTGCCACTCTTGGCTCTTTGGGTTGGTCCTATGCTCATTTACGTATAATACCCAGCCACTGAGATGCTGGGAATCCTCAGTTCCCGTCCCAAGCCTGGAGAAATGAGTGGCAAGAAGTGCATTCAATGTATAACAAATAAATAAATAAAAATATATTTTTTAAAAAGGGAGCATTATTAAGTAAATGTAAATTATTACATTTGTGGGTTTTTTCCACCAAAAAAAAAAAAAACACCTGGTAAGCTCACCTATAGAACAATTACCTCTTCTATTATTTATTTGTTTATTTGTTGTTGTTGTTTTTATTAGTTGTTTTTGTTTAAGCATTTTTCACAATTCCTCATATAATTGCCTTGCTTTTCTATTATGTGATTTATGAATAATTGCATTGCATGTCTAGCATCTTCACTTTTGGTTGTTCAGTCGGCACCTGGCTGAGGTCTGACCATGTTTCCTGAAGCCTAAATGAAATTCCTGTAACCTGATATTAAAATACTGTCACATCCACCGATCTGCTCTGAAATGGAAGTTGTTGCCCACAGGGCTTTGCGTTTGTTTCCATTTTTGAAATTAAATTACCTTTTAGGGCTGGTTTGTGAAGCTGACTAAGTCCATAGTACTCTCTGTAAGAATCAGGTGCTTTGCTAGATTTTCTAATAATATTCTCTATATTGATTCTGTTTAAAAAATCTTTAAAATTTAACAAACTGATTAGGCATTTTTTAAATGGCATGAGTGTCATGTATATAAAAATAATAATTATTATTTCTAATGTTTTTTATTCAGCATTATGTACAGTATGTACTTATTAATAGTGATAAAAAGTATGCATCTATCTATCTATCTATCTATAGTATCCATCTATCTATCTATCTATCTATCTATCTATCTATCCACTTTACTGGGAACATCTGGGCCTGGTTTCCCGATAACGCACACTCTTAGCGCACTAAGAAGATTCTTAAGATATATCTTACGCAAGTTGATTACTTTTCTAAGTGTATTTCCCAAACTGTCCCTTAGGAGTCTTCTTAAGTCACTGCCTCTTACGTCCGACAAGCTGTATACAGTGAAGGTACTGAATTAGCTGACATCGATTGCTCAGGAATCGATTTTATACTTATTTTGCATGACAGCGTTAAGAAGGACAGCTCTTTCTATAAAAATTAAACATTGCGAATTCTTCCAATAACGTTTATTTTGACATGGGTTAACTTATCAACAGCATGCCATAATAGACAAATATATAAATTAAATCATCAAACTGTCGCTTATATTTTCATGTAACCTGAAGTGACGGTAAAACGAACTGGGTATACAATCATAGTTGATTGACAAACAGCTGACAACACTCTTCGCCAGCTTCAGAAACAATGTGAAGCATGTCACTTGTTGGGGTTGTATGGCACACTTATGGAATAAATACGATGAGATGACAGAGTAGAGGTTTAATACCTCTATCTCACCTACGTGGTTTCACACAATGGCCGTAAGTACCGTTCATCATGATTCACCGCGAGTTTTGGGGCTGTGAATACGTTTCCATCTCTCCGCGCAAAAAAATTAAACATGTTTAATAAAATTTTTTAAACATGTTTAATTTTTTTGCCGGTCCTCGCGGAAGCTTGCGGACCTTGCAGAACTTCGTGGAACGTCAGCGACGATCGCAGCAGCTGACGGTGCCTAACACCGCATTTTACCATAAGTCAAACCACATAGGTGAGATAGGGGTATGAAGCATTACAATCACTCAGAAAAATAAATGGATGCGGGATTGAAACTCCCAAGTTTATTTTCTTATTTAAATAAATGAAATTTCATCATGAAATAAAACGTGTCAAAAGAAAAGTCCATCCAGTCATGAATGATGGCTAATGATCAATGAAACATATTTTAAACAAAAAGCAGCGAGCAACTGGACATCGGGACGTAGAGCGTACAGTAAGTACTGTACGACGCGTTGGCCTGGCAAGTGCAGGTCAAGAAACTTCATGATCTGTTGCCTTGGAAGGCGAAACTTAAAAAAAAAAAAAAATAGCTACCTCGGGCAAAATATAAAAAGGGCTTTTTTAAGCTAAGTTTTGCTTAACGTGAACCACACGGCTCCACGAACGGTGCCGTCTTCGGTTTAGCACAACATCACGCTGTATCGCTGCCAAATTGTTTGCCACCTGTTCTATATTAAACATGATTGCCAATTTAAATGACCAACCTTACGAACGTGTGACTTAGAAAAGATATACTTAGAGTATGAATGTTTTGGGAATTGCGCCATAACGTTAAGAGAGAGGTTAAGTAGCAGGGGACTTTCATGCCTAGCAATCTGTAGAGTTTACAGAAAATGGTGTTTAAAAAGAGAAAGAAAAGAAAAACAGCCGAAGGGTTACACTCAGGGGCCTTGCTGTAAAATTATTATTATTATTTCTGGAATTTCTGGAAAATGCAGTTCCTTGACTGACCAGCATTAGCCACCTTTGCATTTTTGCTAAGCTAAAGCTGAGCTTGCTAGCTTGTGGTATGGTAGGGTGTGCGTTAGGTAAGCGGCTTCCAACCAAAAGCCAGATGCTGTTTGCTCTACCCATTTGCCCATTTATGGATTAACCATGGTTTTGCCAAATTGCTCTTGCAAAATGAGCTTCGAAACTACTCTTCTGAAAACCAGTGGGTGACCTCAAAGGGTTTGTCCAGTTTTTTTTATTCAATCTATGGAATCACTTCTGTCTGCCGAGGGATTACTAATACTGAACAGTTTGCAACCTTTTCTGTTCTGGCTTGTTCTTTCAAAAGTAATTATACATTAAAGCATGGTTACAGTACCACATTTCAATTAAATCTAACAGTTTAAAAGAGTGGTGCATTATAGGTTCGCCCCATATATCATAGAGACCTGCAGAGAAGGAAAGAGGGATGAGAGGACGATGTCGGAATGGGAGCCCAGTCGACATCCAGGGCATTAACAAAACATGGCCTCGAGCGTGACCATGTTAATATTCAGCAGGCTTCAGACAGATCACAGCCAAAATGATACATAATTTGTGCCTCTCTGACAGCTTCCACTGTCCCAGTGATTGAATTTACCAAATGGAGGCAACAGGCCTGTGTGCATGCACACACACACACACACACACACACACACACACATATACAACCATGCAGAAGAAATCAGCAAAGCTCACTGGCACACATTGAACAACACACACACACACACACACATATTCACAAACAGATCCACACGAGCTAACACACTCACTCATCTTCTATACCGCTTTATCCTGTACTCAGGGTCACAGGGACCTGGAGCCTATCCCAGGAGGCTTAGGGCATGAGGCAGGGTACAAATCCATCGCAGGGCGTGCACACACACTCATTCGCACACTACAGGCAATTTGGTGACGTCAATTAGCCTAACCTGCATATCTCTGGACTGTGGGAAAAAAACCAGAGTACCCACCAAGCACGGGGAAGAACATGCAAACTCTATGTGCACAGAGACAGGAATTGAACCCGGACCCTGCAGGTGCAAGGCAACAGTTCTAACCACTACACCACCGTGCCGCCACGAGCTAACACAGCTCATTTTAAATTCTATCTCCATTCTCTGAATGGCCTTTGCCACTGCATGGTCCCAGAACTAATGTTCAATTTTTCATCTTTTTCCACAACTCAGCCTCGCACATCACCGCCTCTACTAGCAATAATCAAAACCCGTCTAAGGCTCTGAGAAATATCAATATATTTTTACTCCCTCCTACGCTACAAGACCAATGTTACTTGCTGCAGCACTCCGACTTGTTTTAAGGGCACTGCTTTTAAAGGGCTCCTATCCCATTTTATTGCAGTTAAAATCAGCCATGTGGTTAGTAATATCTGGAGTCAAGTGCATCAAGGCGGTGTGTTTGTCCATTACAGCATTTCCCATCATGTATTCTGCAGTGCGTGCACGTTACAGCTGCTTGATAGATTGCGGAGCATTTGGGACAATTGCCAGTTTTTCTATAACAGATTACAGAAACATTACAGAACACTCACATACATCATGGTCAACTCTGGAATTATTGTCACTCTGCAATGAACATTAACATACTGAAAAATATTTACAGTAATTGGAGAACAGTTTCTATAAGTATAATATTCAGTGCTGTGGGAAAGTCTTGAGCCACCCTTATTTCTTCATGTTTTGCTTCCAAAGAGCCAGACTTTTTTGTACAGTATTTTAATAGTCTTGAGGAATAGTTCTCCAGGCTTCCCTAAGGACTTTATCAGCTCCCTGTACCTGAGCAGTTTAGAGGAATTTGTGTTGTTTGTAAGTTGTTGTCAGTGACCTATAAATCATTCGAGTATATATAAAAAAAAAAAAAAACATCTAACTTAAGGTATGAACCAGTGAGAAAAAAAGGTGCAGATGATGACAGATCATCCGTATACTGGTGATGCTGAATGCTGAGTTGGTTAAGACGGATGAGAGGGGAAATGAGGTTGCTGCTGAGATTGTTACATAAACAACTCATTTCAAAATTGGATCTTCAGGCATTTTAAAGCTTGTAAAAAATTGATTACATCATTTAATTCGTTATAAAAAATGATGGAGTGGCTCAAGATTTTTGCATAGTACTATGCATAGTACTCTCATAGTACTATAGAGATATAGATATTTAAATCAAAATAAAGTATATCTAAATAAAGATAAAAAATAGGGATGTCTAGAAGAGGGTGAAGAAACATCAGTTTAAACGTCTCATTTAAAACTTAAATCTTGCCAGAGCACAAAACTACATTTGATCCAGCACATTCTAGGTGTCACATGATGATTTAGAATATGACAAATTGTACATCAACCTTGGAAAAAAATTAAACCGGGGCAGGGACAAATACAATAATTATTTTACTTTTAATTCCATATTGTAAATTAAATGCACAACCTAAGGTGATAGGCAACTTTTCATGCTTTCTTACTCACTCACTCACTTTATACAACCGGATCCTATCCCAGGGGACTCGGGGCACTATGAGGGGATTCACTCTGGATGGGTTGCCAGTTCATCACACGGCACTACAGACAATTTTAAATATCAGTTAACCCACTGTAATCTGCATGTCTTTGGATTCTGGAAGGAAACCAGATTACCAGAGAAAACCCACCAATCCTTGAACCCGCGACCCTGTAGGTGCTAAACCAAGTGCTAACCACTGTGCCACCTTTCATGGTTTCTTCATGATTTTTTGTGGTAAATCTTAAATTTCCATCTAAGATCTGAATACTGATTTGTACTTGTTAAGTTTGGTACACACTCACATACTGTATCTCACCTCCAAATAACAGTGAAACAGTATTAAAAGCATATACTTCAAAATGTTTGACAGGATTGAAGAATGCATTCAGTAGTTCCCAACTTCCAACACATGATGATGATGGTGAGAAAACAAATAAGCCCCTGAAGATCACAGTTACGGGATCGCACAGCTCGATTTATTTTGTTAACTTTTTTTTTTTAACAACAACCTGTAGGACAAAATAAAGGGTCGGAACATCACCCAGTGAATTTATGACTATAACTATAACTATATGAGACTGTTTTTGGAACAACATCAGCATATGCGGAAAATACTGACTACATATAAAGAAAAGTCTTTCCAAGATGAGGATGTAATATAATGGAATTGATAGTGTTGGTGTCCCATTTCTGAGTGTATCCCTGCCACTGCGTTCCCAGGATAGGCTCGGGATCCACTAACTGGGATAAAGCAGTTGCTGAAAATTAATACATAATTGCTTCTTTTGTGTTATGGGACTTTGGATCAAAAAGATTTAGGAGATTTTCTTTCTTTTGTTTCACTTTTTTGGAATAATCTTATATTAATTAGTGTTGCATGACTGTCTATGGATTTAAACTTTTTAAAAAACAGAGATGATAGATCCAGATTTTTTTACCCAAAATGTCCAAATTTTCAAATAAAGATCCACGACAGTCCTACACTCCAATTACTACTGTACATTTCCATTTTCTCAACAGTTTTGGCAATACTCTTGGCACTGACTGTATGCACACAGAGCTACAAAGCTCTAGAACAGATCCTCCCATGAGATGGATATGATAATTTATTGTAAAAACAGACGGCGCACAGCTTAGTGATTTATTGCTTGTGTTGCCACCCATAATTAAGCCCCCTGCTGATTAATTTTGTTTTCTGAGAGTATGTCTCAGTGTGACTTTGGGGGATCAGATGTGCTGCATGATGGAAGTGTGTGCATCACTCTCAGTGTTAATATGCTCGCTATATCTCTCTCTCTCTCTCTCTCTCTCTCTCTCTCTCTTCCTGTCTCTTCTTGACTTGTGATGTTTGAGACAGTTTGGATCGGTGAATCATAGATGGTGTACGGATGCAGACAGTCTATAGTTCACACACTGCGTTTTCGGCACCTTTCTATTCCTGGGGTGAAAATTGGCATACCTGTGCTAGTTGAGGTTACCAGTGTTAACCTTCATTAACAGGTTTGATGTGTTTCATATCAGACGGTCTGATTTTGAAGCATGCATACTCTGCCTTATGTGTTATGAGATATGATAGCATTACGCATTTTGTAATATTCATTTATTCAGTGTTATTCATTATGTAAGGAAGCTGTAAGGCTATGCTGCATACATTTTATACCACAGCACTGTTGATTGTTCACCGAGGTGTTACTGGAGTTAATTATCATCAGCCTCAGTTCTAACATTAGTTCTGGCTGTAAGTCAAATCACAGGTATGCACTGTGTTGTTATGTATTATTGCAACAGGCAGTCAAAGCAGATAATCCCTTTTACTTACTTATTGTCTATACCGCTTTATTCTGTATACAGGGTCACAGGGGGCCTGGAGCCTATCCCAGGAGACTTAAGGTACAAGGCGGGGTACACCATGAACAGTGCGCCAATCCATCCCAAGGCACACACAGATACATTCACACTTACATGCTCATTCACACACTATGGCTAATTTGGTAACGCCAGCTTGCATCTCTTCAGACCGAATGGAGGAAACCAGTGTTGCCAACTCGTCAGTAAGGAAAGTAGCTATTGGCTGTTGTAGAAGTTGCTAGAAGTCGCTAGATGACGTCATCACGTAATTAGCATAATGCACGCTGCACAGTGTGAAAAAGCAGCTTTACATGCTTCTCCAATGTGATCACATGCCAGCATAGAACAGTGTTCAGCGATAACTAATGCCATGGTGGCTTTAGCTTTTTTTGAAAAGTCTTTTTTTTTTTTTTTTACCATAAATGGCAGTTTGATTTGTGTGAAACTATTGTAAGACTTTGCCTTTTGTGTATGTTTCTGAGTTGACATGTGTTTTTTTATATCGCAAAGTTTGGCATAAAAATCAGTCTTGCAATACAGGCAGTATGCCCCGTGTATTATCCACAATAAAAGGCTTCAACCATCCGTTGAATTCAGGATTTGATTCCCACTCCTTTCTGAATTTCTGAGAGTATAGTTTTGACTGAGACATGATGAACTAGCGAGCTATATGTTTATTTAGTCACAGAGAAGCACACACACAGTGGATGAGGTAAGTAATGAGGCTGTTTGAGTCAAATGCAGCGATTTATTCTTGTGCAGCAATTTATTTTAGACAAAGAACATTTTTTAATATGCATCGGAACAGGATATTTTAAATTTACATCCCGCTTACAAGCCAGGGCGGGATCACTTAACGGCGGATTCGCGCATGCGCAATTCATTTGCAGTCGAGACTCGTAGGAGTGAGCATCTCCTGCTGTAACTGCAGCTGGGGCGGGGGGAGACTCCTGCGAGAGGACAGCCCTGTCTGTGAGTGCTTTGGGACGGGATGGGGGCCGGCGGCAGCAGCTGGTGTAGCAAGTTGAGAAGAGTCAGTACAGACACATCAGAGTCTCCAAAAGTCTCCAGTAACACAAGAAAAAGTCGCCAGATTTGTGGCTAGTCGCTTTTTAAAAAAAATTGTCGCTAGAGGGATTTGAAAAGTCGCTAAATATATAATAAAATATATTATAATAAATATCGCTAAGTTGGCAACACTGGAGGAAACCCACCACACACTGGGAGAACATAAAAAATCTATAAACACAGACCCAAAGTGGGAATCGGATCCAGACCCTGGAGGTACAAGGTGACAGTGCTTAACATCAAGCCACCATGCTGCCCATTCTACACAATCTCAGGCTAATAATAAACATGTAATTTAATAACAATAAAAAGGTATCATTTTTGTTATATGATTATAACATTAATAGAAGGAGTCTCTATTGTCAGCTTTAATTCCAGTTGTTGATGTAAATTAAAAGCACAAACTAAAGTGACAATAAAATGCATGGCAAGATCAGGAAATCATTATTTGTCCAAACATTGTCAGGGTTTCATTTTTTCTACACCTGGAGCACCTTTCTACTCCCAGGGGACTAGCGGCAATAGGCGGGGTTCACCCTGGACAGGGTGCCAGTCGTTCACATGGCACACAAGCACACATGCTCACACACTACACAGTACTAAAGGTTACCAATTAACCTAATCTGCATGTCTTTGTACTGTGGGAGGAAACCCACCAAGAACATGCAAACTTCACACACACAGACCGAGGGCAGCAATCCGTGACCATGGAGGTGCGAGGCCACAGTGTTAACCACTATACCACCTTTCATGCTTTCATCATAATATTTTGTGTTAAATCCTAAATTGATTATGTCTGAGATTTTAATACAGGTGTGATAAGGTTGTTTTTTTTTAATACAATAATTTGTCTTCTCAGTAATTGTTCAGTAAAAAGTCATTACAAATTACTGCGTAATAATGTGAGCGTGAGCTGTCAGTATTAGAAGATATAACATTATTTTATAAGAAGACGTAAATTTGTTAGATGTGTTTTCTTGCTCAAAGTAGTTTTTTTTTTTTGTTTGTTTTTAATGTGGGTTTTGGCAGGCGGCTGCTCTCCTTAATATCCAGTACTCTGGACTACCACTGAATCTTTTAATAGTACCGGACTGGAGTGGCCTTCTTTCATCCATGGTTTTGTGTTATTCTTTACATAACAGCCCACCATATTGTCTTTTATTTCTTACTTATTGCACAACGTACTTTATATGACAACTTGTTAAACCACTGCTTTTCTACATGCCTTTTCTTCTTGGTGAAATGTTCTGAAGACATTCAGGAGTAATCCAACCAAACGAGTGCAGAATGAAACGGGAATGAAGCTGGTTATAGATGATTCCCTTAGGAGCTCTAAGCTAGTTCAAACAGGAGTTTAAAATGACCTTGGATCTACTTAAAGAACACATATTTTCACCCAATAGAGCTCCCAATGGTGCAATTACTGTATGAAGGAAGTTTTCTCAAAGTTCTATCATTAAGGCTGAATTATCCCAATTATCCCGAAGGTGCTGTTGGTGCAAACGGGAGAGATTTATATGCTACTTTAGGTCTCAGACATGTGTTGTCCCATTAAGAATTACGAGCAGCTGGGATACGATAGTAAACAGCCTCATTATCATCTAGGTTTATTCCATAGTCTGCACTTAAATAACTCTGTCCAAGTTATTCAAACAGGATGTATGGACGATGTGCTGCACTAGAGCAAACAGACCAACTCAAACATGATTCTCACAGGACTACTTCTCTCTTGGTGTCTATATTACAGGCATCAATAAACGACTGTACATCAATAACAGCTAATGCTTATTATATAGTACAGATGCAGATGTAGTTAAAGGATCATTTTCAGAAAAGAGCTGGAAGTTCATCTGTAGGAAGCACATGCAGGATTTATTTCAACATATGTCACCTTTCCAAAACGAAATGAGGGGAAGATGTCATTTAAAAAGAGAATTAATCAGAAGAGGGAGGAGGGTTGCCCTTTATTGTTGCCCTTGCCCATGATTTATGTCCCACCTTGCTGCTTTATTGAATGCATTACACATGTTTTGCTCAACCTGAAACAAACAAGTATAAACTGTCTTGTAGGGTTATTCCATATTATATTATTTATTAGGGCCCAAGCAATATGACAACATCCCTATGATGTCATAATGTGTGGTCCTATTGTTCTTCTGAGGATGATTTTTTTCAGCATCTAGGGCTCTTTGGAGGCCTTAACATGCACAGAAAGCCATGAAAATCAGCACACAAGTTGGAATCTGCTGCCATAAGAATGCCAAAGTGGCTGGACCCTGGGCGTGGCACTGGGCCTTAACATGAGATTTTGTATCCTATGAAACCCTGTACACATTGAGATCTTAAACAACTTTTGCATTTTGAATGTCATGGGCCATACTCACCAGGTGCTTGGGCCAAATTGCAACTACATTTCTATTTAGTTTTTTTACCTTGACAAACCTTCTTTTTGTCACAGGTTTAATTCTTTAGCTTGTTTTTAGTGGTTTGCATTGCCGCATTGCACGGTTTGGGAATGCAGCCTCTGAAGTGTGAAACTCAGACTAAGAGAAGCATAAGGGTTAATCATGAATTAAATATTTTGGTTTAATAATATCCTCCCGCATTTAAAGTTAATGATGCTGCCCAGCTTCACAGATGAATGAACTATTTCCTGATGTCTAAATATATCTCAGACAACTCCTCTCGGAATTTCAGAATAATTCCTCTTGTCTGTGCATGTACAGTGATCAATCATAAGACTAACACCACCTCCGGGTTAACTGAATTACATTGATTATCAACGGTCACAGGATCATGAGCAGCCAAGGCAGTTTGCCTATTTGCCAGTGGGGACCAAAGGCCAAACCTTCCAGTCTGATCCCACAGAAAAACCAATATAACACAAATTGCTATAACAAGCTAATGCTGGCTATGGAATTTCGCACATCCTAATACAATGGAACATCCATGTAATGCACTGAACAAATGGAATTCCAGTTCATCAAGCCCATATAACACAACTCACAGCACCCAAGGGATCCTCTGTTAACAAGGGGAACTTAGAAATATTGGGCCAAATGCTTGAGCCAGCTGATCGATACACATTCTCACATCCATATCAGCCAAAAATAATTCTGGGAAAAAGTTTCCTTTTCTTTTCTCATTATTTTCCTCATCCTTTTCCTCATCAAATATCTCCTTCTCTGGCTCGTTGTCTCGTTATGGATCCGAGTTCCTTTTTTTCTCTTTCTCTGCATCCATCTTCATTTGTCTTCCTTTGTCTCTGCTTTTCTTTTTGTCTCTCTACCTTTCTAGTATTTAGTATTATCCATCTCTACCATACCTTTCTACAATACAATTCAGTTTAGTTCAATCAATCATTCAACTCATTTCTGTTGAAGTAGCAAGATTATTTGCATGGCTCAGGGTTTCCTTCTTGAGGGGTCGTGAACTTTCAAACATATCAGTCAAAATTAATGTAATTTAAGCAATTTTAATTCTAATTAAAAAAATTAAAAAGAGCAAATAAATTAATTTAAATTGCTTGTTCAAAAAGTTCCAGTTGTTTCATAAAGGTCCAAATAGTAGCCTTTATCATTTAAAGAAAACATTTAAATTACTTCAACTGGGTTAGGAATGATCTAAAACATTATTACTGTAATACTTGCAAGGATATTGCTGAACTGTCAACCTTTTGGAAAGCGTTTGGTCAGCAAATCATGAATGATCAGGATCACAGAAATGACAGAAAACCACTTGTTAGGAATACTAATCAGACAAAAAGTTTGCTAGAGAGCACAAAGTTTGGACTTTGGAACAATGAAAAAAAGGTCAATAGGATGGTTCAGAGTGATCCTATTTCAGAGTGATGCGTGCATCAAGGTTGGAAGGGAAGTACATGAAGTGATATACTGGGATTGCTTCAGTTGATCAGCTCTAGGTTCAGCAACGTTACTGTATGTGGCAATAAAATGAAGTAGCTGAATGTACTGTACTGAATGACCAGGGGATCATATCAATGGAATTGATGGGTATATTCCAGACTCAAATTCTGAAAAAAGCCAAATATAAAAAAATTATTTATATATATAACATGATCATTCAAAGTATTAACATTAATATTAAAAACAGCAAGAAATTGGTTATAATAATATGGATGACAACTGATAATAGCAGATCTATCAATAATAACAATATCAATAATAGTTATTCTGGATGAAATTGACTTTATTCTGGATTCAGAAAACTGGTAAGAAGAAGGATTGCATAGCATATTCACAGACGTATTCCCACCTATGTCAATTTGCATTCCCCTCAATGATTTTTTATAAGAATATTGAATTTTTCATACTGTATGACTATAACATGTCAATTCTCTTTCTATCTACACAGTAAGTCTGTCACTGCTGTCTCATTTTCTCTCTCTCATATTCTAGTTATATTGACTATGACTATAATTCTCCATCAGGCCAGTGATGGCTGCCAGTTTACACCTCACACACCATGTATCTCACCTACTGTAAACAAGCCGGCGCCATTAAACTGACAAGAAGAGAGGAAAATTACAGCACGAGAACACTTCTCAAAGCAGTTATTTATAAATTTGGTTACACATTATCATCACACCTCTGGATCAGACCTCGCAGTGTGTTTGACGTATTTGCTCAAGCATTGATTTCTAAAGCTGTAGCGACTGTTTGCTTATACCCACATCCCCACCAACAAACCCCCCCCTCCCCCCCAGATCCCATGATGACACAGCATCAAAGAAGTTTGCAAAGCGGCCGTGTCCCTTAGCGCGTATAAATCATGAATATGCGGCATGCATCTAGTCAGGCTCCAGGCACACAGCACTATGCGTTTTATTTAATCTGGCTGCAATGGAATTGGAAAATAATGCGAGATTTATTTTTGCACTGTATGCTGTTTTTCCGGCATCTAATTACACGAGGAACGTTTTCTCAGTAGTCCCAGACTGCGCATTGTACTGTAAGCAGATGTCGCCTGCAATTGGATTTCAGGCATGTGAATTGAACAGGGACGGTACTCTAAGTGTGTTAGGCAGATGTTATTGGTGCTGTCACTTATATATGTTGTCAGTTTCACTACTGGAATTCTCTCTGATTGTTTGTTTAAAAAAAAAAAAAAAAAGGTTTTGGTTGGTAAATGTTGGACGTGACCTGATTAAAAAAAAAAGGATGCATGACAATAGCTTGATAACCTGGAAACCAAGAACGTAAAAAATAATATTTATTTGTAATGGGAAATATTCACATTTTCATGTGTCTTTCGTCATGTTCAACCTCACTGCCACTGAAATCTTGATTCTGATCGTTTCTCCTCCAGCTCAGACAGTGGTTTACAGCTGCAAGATTTTTATGCTAATGTGGTTCTTCTGAAATGTTGTCTTCATAAATACTGCACTCTTGCTCACCAGAGTTTGTTAGAGGAAATATATAATCAAAAAGCATCATTAGGACTTGCAAGCTGTTAAAACAATTTCTGGGGGGAAAGGATATAGAATATCCTGTGAAAAAAAAACAACAATCCTGAGTGTCTGTAAAGGAGGAAAGCCAGTGACCAGGTGAAGAAGGGCATTGGATTAAAAGCTTCCAAGAGACCATCAGATCAACGGTGCAGAAAGATGCAGCTTCTGACCGTCATGACCTGGGTTATGCCATCTGCAGGAGGGAAGAGAAGAAAGATATTGTTTAAATATTGTGTGAAGATGTGGAAAAATGTTCTTTGGGTTGATGAGACTAAAACTGACCTTTTTTATATAAATCCTTGACACAACTTGCTGTTTGTTGACACAACTAGGGTTTTCAACTCCTTAAAATGAAAATAAGGAACGAAGGATGGATGAAGGGATTTGTTTGGTGAGGGTAAGAAGCAGTCATGCTACCAGTGGGAAGCCCTGAGTTAACAACCTCCCTCTCCATCTTGTACTTCTGACTGAGAGACCTTCCCAGTCAGTACCCTGCCATCCAGAATCAGAGTATCTAAGAGTTAAGTAATGCGAACTTGTGATGAGCGAAAGAAAGATCGACTGCGCAGATGTTATCATCATTTTAAACTTTTCTTTTCCTTACTCTCTTTTGTACACCCTCCCTCCTTCTATCCACTGACTATACGCTTCAATCTCTTGTGTCTTAATAGTATAACCTGTAATATTTCTGTTCCATAGATTTAACTGGATTGTTTCTCAAAAACATGGAAGAAAGTCATTTAGTTTCCAGATTAGGCAACCACACACCCAACTGAGGTCTGGTTACGGCTTAACCATCCTCACAGGGAAGCATGGTGATGGTAGCATCATGTCAGTAGGTCACTGTTCATCATCCAGGATTGAGAAACTGTTTAGGTATGAAGGCAAGATTGATGGCAAGTAAACTAAAGGGGTAAAAAAAAAAAAAAAAATGCCGTTTATTTTGAGAATGGGACAAAGGTTCATCATCCCACAGGACAATAACCCTAAGCATATGACCAAAGTGGGTTAAAACTAAGAACCTGAAAGTGATAGAAGGGAATATAGCCGTCAATGCTATAAAGATCTTTGTCTGATTTAAAAAAAAAAAAACAGCAAGATTTTTGGTTTGTTTGTTTAATTTGAACTAGAAATTCACAGACAGGCATGATATTTTAAAACCAGAGTAAAAACTTGGCTCAGAATGTACGCAAGACTGGGGTTGGCATGACCTTGCAAAGTTGTATAGCACTGAGTGTGTATTAGAAATATTTTTAAACCAGGAAGTGACCTGGAAATTGTGAGCTAGAACTCAAGAGGTGGAGACCCCTGCTGGCAGGTAGGTGCATTACACATGTATAACATTCCTGAGCCAAGTAGGTCAACATGCAGTGACCTGTACCTATACGCCTGATAAAAATAGATATATAAAAATGTTGGAAGTCTTTCAATATTGCAGTCTTGTGATAGTGATATATATATATATATATATATATATATATATATATATATATATATATATATATATAGTATTGTTCATATTATTGATTTACACCCACTGAATTTGATGTACAGGAGGAGTCAGATTCTGTACTCAGGTGACCTGTGCAAGTTGATGTGAATTTGTAAACACTCAATTTTGAGCATTATCCATCAACACAGCCATTACATCTTCCAGAAATAAACTAGTCCCCAGCTTAAACAAACTGGTGTCATGAGAGGAGACACAGATAGTCAGTCCAGATTCAGCTGCTATGAGCCCATAAATGATTCACAACTCTCCCCACTGAGCTAAAATATTGATAGGCCTTTCTGATCAGTCACGCTGACCCTTATTAGTCTACCCTGTACATGCAACACCAAATCCCTACATAGAAACACTGGCCTCCCATATTATCTCTTCTTTTCCGCTCATTCTGTTTATTTCTCTTTTTTTTCTCTCTCTCCAGTCTTAAGATTCTCTAAATGCTCTATAAGGCTCTATAAAGGTCACTTCCTACATGACTGTTTGCTTATTGGGAAGCGATGAGAGCTGAGAGTGCTGACAAGGATGTCCTAAGTTTAGAACGGCAAACAGTACTGAGCGTCATTTGGTGGAAACAGAGAGTGCAGATGTAATGACAGGTGAAAGGATGTAAAAGTAGAAGGAAATGTATTTATAAAAATGAAAAAAAAAAAAGTAGAGCATGATTTTTTTACGAGCACATTTATGCTGTAAAAAAATAAATCATGCTCTACTTTTTTTTCCCATTGTTCATGGATGTATTGTTCATGGTGTACATCCATGAATTGATTAATGTATCATTGTAATGTGTTACTTTATTCACACATAATGTAAATATTTACTTTAATTCACAAATTACGGTTATATATACAGTATATAAAAGTAGGCTATGTCATGTTGTATGATGGCAATATTTTCAGCAATTACAGATTAATCCAGGATTAAAACATATAAAATTTTGGAAATAGGCTGATCTTATTGACGACTGCGAGTGTTTGAAATAACATTAGGCTGTTTTTTGGGCCAGATTTAAATAACCATTAAGTTGGTTTTAGGGGAAATTTTAGGTGTCTCTTGAGCCTCACATAAATGGCATTTATGCTGTTTTTAGGTCAATTTTAAATGGCATCAGTCTGGTTTGGGGCACATTTCAAATGAATTTTATGTTGCTTTTTAGGCCACTTTTAGAATGATCCTTATCTTTTGGCCCAAAGGGCATTTTGGCTTTTTGACCAGTTTTTCAATAGCCATTAAAATACTACCTATTTTGATCAGTCATGCATTTATTAATTTACCCCAAAGGGATTATTGTGCATGCATCACAGCGTCCCTAGGCGAAAACACTAGCCTTGACCAAAGTTGACCAATTCCTTCTGATCTATTCATCTGTTCCCTAGTCATTCTCTCTCTCTCTCTCTCTCTCTCTCTCTCTTGGAATCCCTGAAATGCTCTATAATCTTCCATAAAGGTCACTCCTTCACAAATTGATAAGTTCAACTGATTGCTTAATGGGACATTTTTACAAGAATCTGACAAAAAAAAAAGTTTAGAAAAATACACCAGCACAATACAGCAGAATAGTTTTCGTTCTTCTAATGATAGTAAATGAAACACTTTACATTCTGACATCTTGACAGCTCATGTTCTCACTCATGTCTCAATAGTTTCGGCCTATCCCTCGGATCGATCTTTTTCTATCAATACTTATTATTGGACAAGAATAGGATAATTCATTTCAGTAGTTGTACATGTTGCACTGCAGCACTTAAATGCGACCCTTGTAAAACCTCAAGTGTCGAAAAATGGATGGCGAATAAATCATTCAGGGAGGGGACAGAAATACTCGCAGCCCTTTGAACCATCACCCGAAATTAAATTGGTTTTCGACGGCAGTTGATACATTATCATTACGGTCAGGTTTCCTAGTCTCTCTGCAGACAGCTTGACAAGTTGACCAATTGCAGTTATTGACCCGCGGAGCTTGTCTTTAGTTGCACTTAAATGCCGAACCCACCAACGCATCTATCAAGAGTGCATTAGCAGTGTGTATTGGAACAAGAAAGTGGAGAATAAGCATAAAAGTCTATTTTGCACATGTATAATTCAACATTTAGAGGCTATCCGTCGAGCTTTCGAGTTCTTTGTCTCCACGCACCGAATTAATAACGTGTCACCCGCTGTAGCCTCCGTTTCATTTCTGATGAGATGACTACAACACACGATATGTTTGTCAGGATGGTATGATTATGTTATTCTAATTAAAGGAAATAAAACACCAGGTCATTACAGTAACTCCAGTAACATCACAAAAATATGAGATCAATACCTCTGTTGTGTCTGGAAAATCCTGTTAGCATCTCTTTTATTACAGATACAATGAGCCGTTGCTATTCAGGAGCAAGATTTCAAATGATTCAGATCAAGAAACTCCAGAAGTCTTAATATAACAAAAAAGCAGTTTTACTAAAAACATGCAGTTTTTAAATGATGGTGTAATTTATTGAAAGTAAAAAGATGTCCAAACAGTACTTGTACCTATGTGAGAAAAGTAAATTGCCTTCACCCCCCTTCACTAGCCACACCCAGGCCTGATTAGTGCCATACCTGTTGAAAAAAGAAATACCTTCAATAGAACCTGTCTGATAAAGTGAAGCATGGTTAAAGATCTCACATCATACCTGCTACCTAAAGAAATTCAAGAACAAATGAGGAAGACATTGACATGTATTGACAAGTCTGGAAAGGGTTACCAATACATTACTAGGGCCGGAATGCCAGTGAACCACAGCGAGAGCCATTATCCACAAATGGAGTGGCCACCTGACCAAAAAGTGCTCCAAGAGCACTACGACAGAACATCATCTAAAGAACTGCAGGTCTCAATGTTGGTGTTTCAACATTAAAAAATGGACTGGGCCAAAATGGCATCAATGAGGGAGTTCCATGACGGATCTCTCTGTATATTTTGATTTGTTGTCAGGTACAGATGTTAAAACAATCTTTATTATTGTTTATTTTTTTTCACATTGAAGTCCAGAAAAGCAAAAATCAATTAGTTCTGATAGTTACTTCTCAATAAAATTACATAAAGCATAACTATTCAGTGCTTATGTGCGATGTGTATAACAAAGTAATTTTTTATGAGTACACATAATGCTCTTAACACTAAATTATGTACATTTTAATCAGGAGCTGCTCATGCATAAATGACGGTGTCATGTTTACCAGGCTCTCAAAGTGCTTCTGCTGCTAAACTTTTCATGACCAGGATGACAAGTGCATAAAAACAACATGTGTTTAGCCTTGATTACTGTCCACATCCTTCTTGTTTCATGAGCTCATCTGCTAATGTGGTGTATGTTTTCTTCCAGGCGGAAAGGGAGAAAAACAATGTTGACAAAAACCTAATTTTGACACTGCCCCTTTAAAAGAAAAAAGAGAAATTCAGAGTCAGAGCGTCTTCTGTCGCATTGGGATACTTTTTACTCTTTAGACCTGGATCAGCCCTTTCTCTTCTTGGTCTAGTTTATTTTTTTCCATATTTGCCCTTGGGTCAGAGGTTGAAACGTTTTACATACATTAGCTTATGATTGTTTTGCAAGCGAAATAAGTAAGCCGAAGGCCTTTCAATGCCAAAGACTTAATGCATAATGCATTACTTATGTACATATTGAGTGTGAGCTGTTGTTTTTATAAAATATTTAGTGGCTTAACGTATGAAATTGTGTCATGGTAGAAATAAGTATTTAAGTATACACAAGTAAGTATGTACCTTGCCTACAGTATGTAACCTTTTAAATACCTTGACAAGCAAACTGTTTAGGAAATGCTCATACTGTAAGTGTGAATATTCCTTCATTAAAATGAGCATTTTTTTGTACTACATTGCTTTTGGAGTTTGGACAGGGTTTTAGAAATGGACTAAACCTATTGATCTTACGACCATTATGCTGCTTCGGGACCATTTTAATTGGTTGCTGGTTGGTTTCTTTGGCAAGATTACAATGGTCATTAAGGTGGTCATTGAACCAGTTTTAAATTTCCACTTTTTTGTGGTTTTGCACCAATTTTATATAGAATTTTTTTTGCATATTTTAAATGGTCATTAGGATGGTCTGTGGTTGGATTTAAGTGAAAATTAAGGTGGTTTTCGAACTAATTTTAAATGCCCATTAGGGTGCATTTGGCCAGTTTTATGTAGAATTCTTGCTGTTTTTGTTGGAAAGTTTTAAATGGCAGTTGGGCTTGTTTTTGGGTGAAAATTACTGTAAATGATCATTAAACGTACTGCAATTTCTTGGGGACGTTGTCCAGTAAATAGCTATCGGGCTGGGTTATAGACCAGGATCTGTTATTCCAACTTGCTGTATACTCACCAGCAACATTGGAACCATTAAATATTACATTAAACATAAAACATAAACACCTTAATTTTGGGTTCCACTTGCGCCACCAGAGCAGCTTTGGCCCTTCAGAGTGTGGTTCTGCAGGGCCTCTAGGGGCAGGCTGTGGTGTCTGGCACCACGGTGTTGGCAGCCAATCCTTTTAGTGCTTTGGTCTGTGGGGTGCGGTCTACGTACATCTGACTTGTTATCCCAGTGGATTAAATGGGTGATCAATTGGATTGAAATTTGGTGACTCTTTTCAGAGGTTTGCTGCATTGACTTTTCTGTGGAATCGGATCTGACAGGCTGATCTTTTGCCCCGAGTGCATGGGTGAGCCTTGGGACTGGCTTGGCCATGATCCTGTCACTAGTTTACTGATGTGTATAATTGAAAATCAATGTTAATGTGTTAATGTTATGTATTGTTAATGTTGTCACCAATCAGTGCTGTGGCTGGAGAAGATCAATGTTAAATGCGTGCAATCTGGTATAGGAAATAAACACTTCTTAAATATTAATTGTTAAACATTCTAATTCCTATTAGTAATCTCAGCTTAAAAGGATACATATTTATTATATCTTGTCATCTACAAACATTTATTTTGGATAATTGATATCCAGTTAGTGTGTGCTAGTTAGATAGCTAACTAGCGTTAGCTACTTTTTTTGTATCCCATTAACTTGCAAATAATGTTGATAAACTTAACATAAGGATAAAAGTGTTTATATCATCATTTGTGTATCAACAAAATCACAAAAACTAAAGAAAAAAAAGCCCATGGCTTAGAGAGGTTAGTTAAAAGATGATTTATATTCATTTACATACATTTGTTAAAAACCCCCGTAGGCTAAATGGCTGATTTGGCCTTTCAGTGTGAACTGAGAACTACCGCTGAGTACTATACTGTAATAGGAAGCATCTTATACAGCCGGAAGACAAAAGCAAACGTGTTTTCTCAGCTTCCTGGCACCCTATAATCACATTCAGTGTGAGAGAAATGAAATTTGCCTCAGCACCGAGAAACACTGGAACATCTGTTCAATTATGCTCTGCAGCTTCTCGCTCTCCTGGATCATCATCCTCGCTGTTGCACACTAGCAGGGTGAAAAATAAATGACTGGGGTTACCACAAACACAAACTCAACAGCCTAAATTAATTTGAGAATTTGCATATATATATATGGTATGTGCAATTGTGTTTATGCATGTATAAAGAAGAGAAAGGGAAATGGATTACGTGTGTGATTCCTACTGGCATGTTTTGAAATGGTTGGAAGAAAGCAAAGAATCTGGCCACACACAGACACTCTTCACAGACACTAACCTGAGCTCAGGGTCGATTTTCTGGACCTGTGAGGCTGCAATGCTTCTATTGAGGGGTCGCTATAGTGAACCATCCAATCCACGCACAACGTGCCGCAGGTTTTATGCCCGACAACCTTCCAATTTTATCCGGGCTTGGGACCAGCACTGCATCAAGTGGCTGGGGTTTCAGCATTTGGTGGGAATCGAACCCAGGCCTTACAAATGTATCCTGTCTTGTGCTTTTATTTTCCTGGGATACGCTTTGGCTCCCTGCAACCCTAGACATAATAAATGGCATAGACAATGGATGGATGGAATGTGAATGTTCACGGGAGGAAAATTAAATTTAAAGAGGTAAATGCTGGTGTAATAAAATGTAACTTTTTTATCTTAGGGATGTTGCAGTGACTCAGAAAGGTCCTCCGTGTATTTATTTTATTTATTTTTCCAGGAAGTAACACGGTACTTCTTGTACAGGACAAATAATATTTACTGTGGGGCAAAAATCTATGCTTGGTTTCGAATGACAAGCATTAAAAAAAAAAAAAAAAGCTAAAAGAAATCATAGCAGTTCTTTATGCACAAACAAAAGTAGGATATTATTTGTTTTTTTTTTTTAACAGTGAATAATATGTTGTATTTTTTTAAATATATAATTCAACAATATTCATCCAGCTATTTTCAGTTGATTGCATGTGTCTCAGTTTCCACTCACTCTGCTAATTGCATGTGCTGGTATTCAGTTCAAATTTCAAGCTTCACTTCTTTTTTTTTTTTCTCCCCTCAAGTTCATTTCCAAAGCATCCTACTAAGTTTGTCATGAAAGGCTTCCCCAAAGAATGGGGTGACACTGAGAAAAAACAGTACAGAAAAGTAACAAAACTTAAGAAAATGAGATTCCTCTCCTCTGAGACGATTTGGGCTTCAGCGTGTGCAGGAGAAAGGTTTTGGAGTTCAAGGAAACCTCAGATACGGATAGTGAAATTCTGCTTTCATTTAGCAGGCAATTTGCCAGCAAGGCAGCAAGAGAATGAAACTCCGGCTGTCTTTTTTATCACAAGTTGAAAAGGCACTCGGTTTTTTCCTCATGTAGTTGGTGCTAATTAGCTCACCCTGGAGATTACCCAGAAGGCTGCTAAACACCACCCCCTCACACACACTTCCCAAAAATAAAGGCTGGCTTTCGGTGATGAACGTTAAAAAGATGGCTATTGCTGCAGACTACAGACGGAAAGCATTCAACAATGGCCCGGTTCTTTTTATTAAAGTGTCAATGACAAATAAATAAACACACATCAAAAACACTTGTACAGATTTTTGGGGAGTTTAGATGATTTTTATGTAATGAAAAGCCTGAGAGTCATGTTGATGTATTTACTTTTGAAGCAGGAAGTCGTGTAAAGAGTGACAGCATGTTGAAGTGCTTGACTGGTTTAAACATTTATATAACAATCAATAATGTTAGGGTGGCAGTGCCGAGGTGTTATTGAAGACCAGGTTGCTTTGATAGCAGCCTTCAGCTCGTCTGTATTGTTGGGTCGAGTGTTCGTAATAGTTTATAGATTCACTATGAGTTCAAGATCAGGCAAATTAGCAGGACAATCAAGCACAGTAGTTAACCAGTTAGTGTATGTTACAGTTAGTGCTAGTTACAACTAGTAAGTGGTAATTTTGGCACTGTGGGCATGAAAAAGGAAAGCATATACACTATACTGGCAAAAGTATTTGCTTGTCTGCCTTCACATGCAGATGAACTTGAGTAACATCCAATTCCTAATTCATAGGGTTTATTATGATGTTGGATCACCCATTGCAGCTATAACAGCTTCAAGTCTTCCATCCATATGTGCATTTGTGAGGTCAGAAGAGAAGGCCTGGCTTACAGTCTTCACTCTAATTCATCCCAAAGGTGTTCTATCGGGTTGAGGTCAGGACTCAACTTCTTTCACACCAAACTTTTATGGACCTTGCTTTGTGATGCTTTGCATCATCCCGAAACAGTTCCCACCAAGTTGGGAGCATAAAATTGTCAAAATGTCTTGGAATCCTGACGCATTAAGAGTTCCTTTCACTGGAAGTAAGGGGCCAAGCACAACTTCTGAAAAACAACCCCACATGAGTTCCATTATGACTGTTCAGCGAGCAAATACGTTTGGTAATATAATGTAGCTTGACAGTAAGTGGAAGCATGAAGTGCTCTAAAATCTGCTTGTGGACAGTTGAGTTGACTTTGGACTTGATAAACCACAGTGGACCAACATCACCATCTTCATCTAGACCTGACACAACAGGATGATGTGCATGTTTTGAAATTAGGTCTAAACTGAGGTTGTCCCTTAGTGCCTCTGATGATGATGATGATGATGATAAAGAGTTTGAGTCAACACCTGGAGGTATCTGACACTTCTGGATGGTTAATAAATTGTGTTTACTTACTGTCAATAATGGAGAAGCCCTGATGGTGTATGAAGAAGGAATTGTGTCTGGTGGAGTAAGGCATTGCAGCACCTGAGAACCCCAAGTTGGTAAAACGCTTCTCGAAAAAGTGCCTGTCACATAACTGGCAAATTGCACAAATTCCACCCTTTTCTAAACTTGAGAAAGGAAAGTTGGAAAAGAGGAAAGTGTGTGGGAAGACGTGAAGCCAAAAACACACTGAGGAAACATGTTTTCTGCTAGCTGTCTGTAGGTGGGACACATACAGTATGTTCTAGAGAAACAGGACTTGTATAGGATCATCCCCAAAACTGAAGATCAAAATAAAAAAAACACCTCTTTTCATCTTTTATTAGACTGATGTCCATAATTCCTAACCCTAAGACACAGGTATCAAAATGTTATTTTCTGGAGCACTTATGATTAACAGAGCAGCTTCACAGAGGTTTGCTAATTTAACATCTGTGCTGTTTATGCTCTTAATTGCTCTTAATTGTCTAAGCAAAACTCAAACAGCGTTCACCAAAAGCCCCGCAATCTGCATTTCAAATCCAAGAACCTAATTCTGTGCGACTGCACAGTGAAAACAGCACCTCACATACTGTCTCGTTGAAATGTTGAAGTAATGAGCATCACTTCTGCTCACACTGCTGAAGCAGTGCCATCAGGTTTGATTGTCTGCCCGTCTTCACCTGCCAAATTCTTTAAGCGCTCACACTCTCATTAGTTTTCAACACTGTCTGTCTTTAAACGAGGCAGTTTGTATAAATTCCATCTAAGCTGCCAGTAGCGATCTTAGTCAATCCAGAGTTAATTTGTTAACTATCATCTTAACTTTAAGGATGATTTTAGAGGAGTGAAGACAAAAGGAGATAGAATAGAAGCATGGATGATTAACTGCTCAGCGTCATGTGTAAGGCTAAAACGGTTCATTAGGGATAGAGGCAGGCTCGTGTAAATCCCATTTTATAATTCCCATCAGTATTCATGAGTTCAGGATAGATATTTATGCAATTTCTCAGGTGGATTTGTGTGATAAATGTGCTGAAAACTTGCATGTCATTTGTTTAATATCATACATCAGTGTCGACTCAGCATGACAAGGAGCATGAGCATCAATAAATAAAAGTGTCTGCTGTGTTCGCAGGGTGTCAAACTGGACAAACTGGCTCCATCTTAATGGCTACATAATTTGATGCAGCTTTGAAGCTTTGAGCTTAGGTCCTTTTAGAGTTTCCTCTGCATTTTTCTGTTTCCTCCCCCTTTGTAAAGCATGCTCAACTGGTTATGCTAAACTGGCTATGCTAAATTGATTGTGAATGGTGTGAATATGGGTGTATGTTGCCATGCATTCGAGTGGCATTCTATTTATGGTGTAGTCCTGATTCATGTTCCCAGGATACACCTCATTTGGCATAAGTTTGAAAGAGTGAATTGTTGAATTGTTCAATTCCCTCCCATGTCTCTGTTAGGACGTTTATCAAGGTGATAACTATCAAGAAGGGACATGCCTACTCTGAGGCCAACTGCATCTTTTTGAACTGCTGCTCATGCAACATTTAAGCGAAGACGTACCAAGCTCGGAGGAATGCGCTATCCACCCCTTCCGCTTAATTTAGATCACAGATGTCCATAATTACACAGGTTTTATGCCGGATGCCCTTCCAGGCATCTAATTCACTTGGTTCTTGGTTTGGGGATCTGAGGATCCAGGCTTGAGCCTCGCTGTCGGTGCTTGCCACACCCCCAATACTACCCAGTCACTGCATGCTGTGCCGGTCCCAAGCCCGGATAAAATAGGAGGGTTGCATCCAGCATAAAAAGTTTTGTGCAGATCGCATAAACCAAAGTTTTCTCAAGATCGGATGGGCCGCTGCGGGGACCCCTTGACGGGACCAGCCAAAAGAAAAGTAATTATGTTCGGAATTGGCTAGAGTCTCTATGATTGATTCCTGCCCTTCCCTTACCAAAAAGAGATCTCTCTAGATTCTCAGCTATACTTAGGAGTCAAACTAGAGGTGATGCCTCTAGATTATAAGGTGAACATGTTATCATTATGCCACTCATTAGGCTAAACCATGTATGTCATTGTGAAATGTTTTATCTACTGTAACTTTTGTGTTTAAGGTGAGACATTACAGGTGAAGTAACAAGTTTGGTCGCATCAACTTCGCATGGTCTTTTTTTTTATATTATTGTATAAATTGAATGATATTTTCTCTTGAACTCTAGTAAGCCAAATGAGGAAATATTAAGACAAAATAGTAAAAAAGACAAAAAAGAAGCTTGTTAAAATACAGTACTGTGTAAAAGTCTTAGTCAACCCCTATATCTTCATATTTTGTTTTTAAAGAGCATACCTTTTGGTATTTTTGATGCAATCTTAAGAAATAAGTTTTAAAGGACTATCATGAATTTCACATTTAGCAAGTTTTGTCTCAGTCCAGTCCCTGTAACTGAGCAGTTTCAGAGGAATGTTTTTTGCTTGTTAAGCCACACAGATGACCTATGAATCCTTCAAGCATAAAAAAGCATCTAAGTTAAGGCATGAACCAGTGAGAAACATGTGCAGATGATGACAGATGATGATCAGGCTGGTGATTAGTATACTGGTGATGCTGAATGCTGAGTGGTTGGAACAGACGAGAGGGGAAATGAGGTTGCTGCTGAGGATGTTACAGAAATAATCAATTGTATCTTAAGGCACTTTGCAGCCTTTCACAGTATATCATTAAGTCCCATTTCTTTCAATTTAATGTATATAATTTTATTCAATTTAAATTAATATCAATACAAACGAGGCTTTTGCATAGTACTGTATTTTAATAATACTTGAAACGTACCAAGGCTTAAGCTCCACCCACTTGACAATCACTTCATGTCAAATGATATGCATCATTTTAATATTCAACTAATAGTAAACTATAGTTACATTAATTAGAGTGGATAAAACACGTTGTATTATGTTGTATTTTTTATGTTTAAAAACCTCAAATATTAATTTTAGTTAAAGAGGAATTTATCAAATATTAATTACTGCAGATTCACAGTATCTAAGATTTTCTAAAAGGAAATAGCATAGTTTCTTAAAACAATGCCTTGTTTTTTAATTTTAGTTTTTTTCTTAATTAAAGAGAAAAGTAAGAGTTGATTTTTATGTGTTAAATATATAAAAATGTGTGCAAATATATGCATGTTTAATTAAGCCCTCATTTGTGTCTGTTTTTTAAGTTGTATTACACAAAATACTTGAAAGAATATTAGCAATCACTTGAAGAAGACTGATTGTAATTTCTATTGGGTTTTTGTGTCTGTAATAACTGTATTCACCATAAGTGTTGTATAAAAAAAAAAGTAGATCACCTATACATGTCTTTCATGAGATTTTGAAGCATTTCATCCCAAAGCCCAATAAACTTGCACTTCCTTAAGGGGAAGCCATGGCCTGATTGTGAACAAGAGTGCCTTAAATTGCCTCTTCACGTCCATTATTCCTCTAATTTATTGCCTGATTTGGGACATGGATCATTTATGCTCTGCCCGATCTGTCTGCTAAACAGCTTCACTCCACTTAAATTGAAAATTTTCATGTGGAGATGGCTCCTTTGCCATTTCTGTAATTAGGATTATGGTAATGAACATTGTTTTAAACCAAAGCAGTTGTTTTTCTCTTCCTTTGAAAGCGCTGCCTCATGGAGCAATTAACAGAAATGGGAAATAGATAGGCTTTGTCAGGCTGCCAGTTCCTTGCAGACTCTTTCTTTAGCCGTATTGTTTGTTTGTTTGTTTGTTTTCTTTTTTAACTTCGGAGTCATGGGATTGTAAAAAAAAAAAAAAAAAAAAAATGATATTCTCCATCGAGACTTAGTAGTGAGAGAGAAAGAAGGAGAGAAGCATGAGAGCATGTTCTTGTTTCTCGCATGATAGCATCTATGCCCTCGACTCTTTTCCATCACTTGGACAAATAGTGATTGGGAAAGTTTTGCGAGTAGAGGATGTGTGAGGACTCGGAGAATTGACAGAGAAAGGAGCCACAATATAATCGTACCCACCACCTTGGATTACTGTAATACATCTTACATAAAATGTGCTGAAATCCAATTTAATGGATGGGGGTTATTACAAATAAAGCATTGTAGCAGTGCTGTGGGACTCGCAGAGAAATAATAAAAGGCCATGTTGATGGGAAAAAGGGGGGCCCTATTGGAGTCATTTCTTTTCATCACAGAAGTATCGCCTTGAAAGGAAAGGTAGTGGATTTCATTTGGGTGTTTTGTTCTGCGCTTGTCATTGAACACAGAGGATTGCTGCTCAGCTTTTTTGAGTTTGAGGCGCGCTGAAACCGAAATGGAAGAACCCACAGATTTATTGGGGGAATAAGAAGAACGAAAGAGAGAAAAGACTATATGACGTTTATTAATTAATACTTTTATCACATTTGCGTCGGCTGCCGGGTCGATCCCGCGGTGCCTCTGAGACGCGGATTGCTCACCAATGAATCACAAAAATGTTCGCTTTTTAAATTGATGTGTTCAGAAAGTAGGTTCAATTACCATTCAGTGCATCAGCTATACATTCCTATAGCAGAATGCCGCTCTATGTTCTCCAGGCTTTAAATCATATTGAAGGAAAAAGGGCCAATGTAAACTACATGAATGCAAATTAAACCTCACATCCAAATGAACGGTTTTTGGTCTATATTTTGGTATATTTCAGCACACGCCACGGATATAAAGCTCTGTGCTCAATAGGCTTGGCGAGAGAGTGTCTACAAAACTTTGCAATGTTTCAGTTAACATTGCCAAATCATGAATGTTGGAGCTTTTTAAAATCTGGAATGCTTTTTTTTCTTTTTTTTTTTTTTTAGAAAAGTTGGACATCCATACCTGCCCTCAGTATTCCCACTACGTACTCATGACTGATTAAATCCCCAGACTTTCCTGTTAAATAAATAAAGATTATTGCATCATCATATTGCACGTCTTTACAGAAGTAAGAACTGTCTATCACAAAACCTGTATGAAACATTCCTGCAATTTCATGGATGTTGGTTCGATATGGAAGCTTGTGAATTTTCTTGCTAATCCGGTCTCTCGCCATGCAATGCCTTCGCTTAAAAAAAAAAAAAACAGCAATTTTACATAAGCGTGATTAATACAGCATCTTACATTCATAATATGACAATATGAGAATTTAGGGTTCATAACGTTGTCTCTGGTAACAAGCTGCATTGTGTTCTCCATCCTTGGGCGCAGAATTAATGGGCGGTCATTAGTAATGCGTTAGGTTCGAGCAGGTCATGCAGTTTGCCAGCACTAACGATGCCTTGGTGGTTGTTTGGCTTCAGATGCTGTTAACTTTTAATGTTTTTTTTCACTCTTTTCAATTGCTACCTTCTACTTTCGGTTACCATTGTGAGCTCGGCGGGGAACTTTGGGGTCTTGCGTGTGCTTTAAGCTCAAGGAATGCAGAGAACAACTTACAAGAGGTAGAGTGAACTTTTCAAGAGTTTGCTCTAATGTTAAAGCCAATATTCTGCATCTAAACTAGTAGTTAAAGTGATGCCTTGTGTTTATCTTGATTTGATTAATTTAAACATAAGCGGAATGAATTGAACTTGTTTTTACAGTACATTACAACGCGGTGCTGGCGCGCTTCCAAATCGGGTACGAAGCTGTTGCCCAATTTATTATACCGCCAGCTCTAACAGTCATTCCAGCTACAAAGTTTATCTTAACGTGCAGAAGTTCTAATATGTTATTTTTCTGTCGAAAAAGCTCATTCCCAAGAATGTCTAACAGATGCACTGCCTTGATTAAATAAAATATAAACAGATTTTAAAAAGGTTGTTATTTAATTAAAAAAGAAGCAAAAGTATTTAATTAACTAACTAATTAATCAATTAATTAAAGACCAGTTTAATTAATAAAAATTTAATTGTTGGTTTATCTAGAGGTTTTCTGAAGAGGGAATTTTCACTGAAATGTAATTATTTAGCCCCAGCGTAAATACCCGCCGTTGCAGAGTAAAAAGTTTGTAGGAAAAGTTAAAAAGTTTAAAGCTAAAAATAAGTCGATCAGCTTTAATGTAATCAGTGATATTATTTTTATTTCAGGTTGAAGCCCATGTAGCCAGTGTCTGTCCGTATTTCTGTACGGTAGAACTCTCGTCTAACTTATTAATACAAAGAAATTGAATTTTGTAAGGTTGAGTATCTTACACCTTGTTGACACCTTGTTTAAGTTGTACTTTTTTTATCGTCAGCCGAATACACTCAATGTTCGGTAATTTGAGAGTGAATCACAGACGAGAAATCAAAAAAGTAGATTGGGCAAAGACGTTTTGTCTTAAAACAACTCAAATATACCACTTGAGCGCTTTTATTCCAGCAGTGAAAATATGAACTAATCTCTCTAAAAATATTCTGTTTAGATTTTCGAATTACTAACTATTGGTGTAGGTGTTTGTTTACATTGAGCAAGTAGCTTATTAGTAGCTTATTTTAAAGTAGATTATTATATCCATCACATAACTGTCCATAACATGAACAGTTTTACTCAATATTTTGACTTCACTTATGGTGCTGGTTAAACTTCAGGCAGATATCTAAGTACTGCAAAAGTTTTATTAAATCCTTTCCAGCCAGTTTTGCGTGATTCGACTGAACGGACATACAGACATACAGACAGACGAAAATACAGAGAGAAATTTCTGAGACTGGTTTCGGGTCCTCCAGTGTATGAAACGTAAAGATACTGTATCACTTAAGGAGCAAGTTCTGATATGTGTACAGACAGAAAGTGTGTGTTTGTTTTTGTAAAATTTACTTCAGAAAGGGGCGGAAACAAAGTGTTATGAATTATATAGATTAGATTAGATTTAATTGGATTAAATTTGATTTAACTTTATTGTCAATGTGCAGACTACATGTAGAGAGCCAATGAAATGCAGTGAGCATCTAACCAGAAGTGCATAAGTGGCCTATTTACAATAAATAAATACAAAGTGGTATACAAACAGAAGATGCGTTTGGTAATAGAGTTATGGTATATATATATATATAGTTATATAGTAATGTACAGTATAACTGTGCAACATTGTGTAGTGAATGTGCTATAGTAAACGGTGTGTGTGTTTTGTTTATTTATTTATTAAATGTTTTATTAGATTTTTAGATTTTTAGATTCTTAAGATTTAGAGTTACAAATTTTATCAGAACACTGCAGGTTATCCAAACATACAAGAGGTAGTCCAATATCAAAATTTCACAAACAGGCGAGAGTCAGGAAACGTGTGTCAGGTATAAACTGGGTCAGGCTAAGCAGGAAAAAACAAACAGACTGGGTTGAGATCCAAAAAAATCTTTTAAAGTTCAAAGGCTTGGTAACAACACTGAAACTAATCACAGAGAGTGTTTATTTTGCAATGATGATGTGTTTGTGAGTCTCTTTTATATGGATGTGTAATTAGTCTCAGGTGTGTTAGAATTACGATGAATCGGGATTCAGGAGCCTGAAGCTGTAATTCCTAGTTGCTGTTGGTTTGCGTCTGACAAAAAGTACCGGTGAGTGTGTGAACAACTGTTTATAGATGCTATAGTGTGGCAGAAACTACAGCCACACCTCGGCGTATGAATTTAATCCATTCCGGAGTCGGTTCTTAAGGAGAAATTTCGTATTGTAAAACACATTTTCCCATAGGAAATAATGTAAATGCAGATAATCCGTTTCGGAGACCCAAAAATGTACCCATTTTCAACACTATAATCATATTTTTGCATATAAAAACAATCAAAACATTTAAAAAATCACAGACATTAAACCTCAGTTAACCTTAATTTATGATTCCTCTTGTCACCAACTGCTTTAAAAAACAAAACTGAAAGTGTCTCTCCTAACGTCCTTGCTAACATGTTTGGGGCTCATGGTGCTATGACTTCACAAATCTTGTACAAAATGAAAAAAAAACAGAAAAAGATACTAAAAACTAATTTTGCATGGCTTTCCACTGATGCAAAAAAGTTTTGAACAGCTCCTGGATGTGCATGCAGCTTAGCCTTCATTCAGTTCGGCTGAGTTTGTTTGCTCATATACCGGAAAAGTGTTTTCAGTTTTCAGTTCTTAAGCTGAAAGTTTATTAGGTACTATTGCAATTGTTTTCCGAATATTCCACAATAGTAAATTGTTGTTTAAAATGACCCGTTGTAAAAAAAAAAAAAAAAAAATCTCTGTAATAATTGTAATTGTCATTGCTGTCATATACATAATAGGAATAATAAACTTATTTATTTGCTGTTACAAGGAAATAATCAGGCAATAACAGCATGCTGTGCCATTACAACTTATACAGGTGGATGCTCCATTAAAGTGACTCCATTGTCACTATTGTATATACTGTTGCTCCTGCTCTGGTTCACACTCGTTCTCATTAGAGCTGACTAATCCCGAGGACTGTAAGAGCTTGTAAAATAACAGAAATATGACTATCTGTCTTCATTATCCTCGGCTGGCAAGAGAAAACATTCACATGTCACATTACCTCCCAAGGTATGCTCCAGATTTCTTAACCTAACAGGACACCTGAGAGCTGAGCCTCAGCATTTTTGCCAGACGTACAACGTCCTTGTTGAAAATCTGGCCAAATTAGCCGCAGTCCAGAATAGTGAGACCTGAATAAAAAAAACTCCTAAGTGTTATTAAGTGTTCGAGTTAGCTGCGGAATTTAGTCGCTTTGCATGATGCTATGACCTTTTGTCCAGAAGCTGATAGTTTCTGAGTTAATAAGCTGGTTCATTTAATACCAAGGCTTTTACACTGCTTAAAATAAATGGCAAAATAACCCCCAAGATTAAAACCCTAACAGTTATTCCATATGCAGAACTCTCTTCTAACAATAAAATGTCAAAATGCCTCCGCAAACATAAAATTCTCAAAGTCAATTTTTTCCAGCGATTTTGTTTCGCTTTTTGAAGTAATCTACGGCAAAATTCATCCTGCCAACATGAGGTGAGCCTAAAGGCTCCCTGCTGTAAGAACATCACAGACACACTCCACAGAAAATAGTTCCCAAAGCTGCTATTCACAGTGACTCTAGGATTAAGTTGTTAATTCGTGTCATACTGTCTGATCTCAGCTAATTTCCCCATGGAAAAAAAAAGGGAACAGTTTGTTGTTTTTGTTTTTCATCCCCCACACTTCTACATTCTAGCTTTCTCTGTCATGCACCTAGATTGATCTAATAATTATACACATTATTCTAGGTGGAATGCCGGAATTTGTGCAATGCACTTGACTCATTTTTGGATGAGGAAAGGGATTTAAAAAAACTTCAAGCCTCGGGAATATTATGCACATAATCATGCATGTTTTTTTTTTTTTTTTTGCGTTTTCATGTTGTACTTTTTTTTAACCTTGATATGTATGCATACTTTATATACTACTCTCTATAGCATAGACTACCTATTTAGCAATTATAACCCTAGCGAGATCTCAGTCTCTAGTTTAATTATCTGTACCCCGTGGAAATTAAGTGAGAACTGTGACCTTTCAAGTAAATGTCTCCATCTGCATGTTAATGGTATGCAGATGAAGAAAATATTCACTCAGATATTCATAAGTAGTCTCCGGGCATGATGCAAAGGAGGTCACGTTTGCGTTTAATATTTAACGGAGGAGAAAAAAAAAACTTTTAAGAGGTGACACAAAAAAGTCGCTTTTTTTTTTTTTTTTTTTTTTAGAGTTTGCATGCAAAGTAATTACTGTAAGTTAACTTTTAGTATTTGAACTTACGGCACTTTTTTTTAAATGCTAATGCACGGAATCATTAGCTGTGTGCATCCGTTATGACCACGGACATCTCAGACAATATTAATTTAATTGGACACGCTCATAAGGACAATAACGTCTAAATCTGAGCGCATGAGAAACTTGGTGTCCTCGTTAACAGCCCAGTAGTATGTACTTTTTAAATCAACTTAATTATTTACCTTGTAGTTGTTAAGTTTAAACTTTTAATAATGTTATATAGAAAATACCAGTATGATATGAATGATTTCATTTGGCTTGCTTACTGTATGTTCTGTGTAAGGAGAATGTTCTTGTTCAGCGTTATTGGAAGGAGTCTCCAGTGTCAGGAACTGACTAATTTTTCACAATGTTCCATTTTTTATTTCTTTTAATAAGAATTAATGATACAAAGAATTAATGATAAAAATTCATTGTTGGCAAATTGCAGTACAGTAAGAGGAATAAAACGTGTTGTATTTGGAAAATAATAATCTTCAATGCGGTGGCTTTGAGTAGTATCAGCATGTCCAGCATGTCAAGTTGAATTCTATGCTTCATTTCCATTTGTGTCTATTCTGCAAGGGTACAATTACAGAACACCATGCAACAAAAAAGAGCCCGTTAATAGGTAGTAAAATAAGGCTATACCCTATTTTTCCTGTAAACAGGGAGACCATTATCCAGCCTCCCCCAGCCATCTCTACTGATTTCTGTCAGCATTTTCTCAGCTCATGGCCTTCAGCTGCAAAACTTCCCCATAAAGGAGGACTCTCATATAGGAGGAGCCTTGTAATAAAGAACTCATAAACAAGTCCATTCTTTCTCTCTGACCAGGTGAACTTGATTTTACCTATTAAGGTACTGCTGCAAGCTTGTAGTAATAATGTAGTATCTGTCTATATAATTTATTATATTTATATTAGATTTTAATATTTTTTACATGTTTTTATTATTTACCGGTTCTATACTCCTTTGTGTGTTGATTTATCTACTGTAAATTGAACACAGGTTGGCACCAGGACCGGAAGCCTTCTAGTGCCAAAGATTTCAGTAACACCCACTTTGGGTTTAAATCCAAATACAGTGGAACCTCGGCATAGGCATGCCTCACCTTAAGAACTGAAGTTTTGCATACAAAGCATTTTCCGTATATATGCCATAAACCGAGCTGAACCGATTTTTTATTTTTTATTTTTTGGCATTTTGTGCAAGATTTAGTGAAGACATAGCACCATGGGCAGTGTTGCGGGACGTTATTTTTAAAGTAACTAATTACATCACAAAATAACCGCCATTAAAAACATTACATCGTTACATTACGGCGTGACTTTCTGATAAAAGTAACTAGTAATTTGTTAAGAAAATGAAAATGAAAACTCCTTTGTGATTCCTCATGCATGTCGTTTTAGTCAAGACCTTTATAATTATTCTACCATCATCACTCAACGAAGTTTGGCCCATAATCTGTTAACTACTAATACCCCTATCTCACCTTCACGGTTTTGCGCGGGCAGTAAGTACGGTTCATCATGATTCACCGCGAATTTTGGCGCTGTGATTAGGTTTCCATATTTCCGCGCGTCGGTCTTCGCGGAACTTTGGAACATCGGGCGGTCACTCACGGTGGCTCACGGTGCCTAACACTGCTTCTCACCACGATTCAGTGGTAAAGTGCTCGCCCTATCATCCGGGGATCACTGGGTCGGTTCCCGGGTGATGCTGTAACCTCTCGCAGCCGGAGGGCTAGAGAGAGCTGATTGGCCAAGCTCTCTCGGAGGGGAGGGATGAAAGGTACTTCGAGCTCCCACATTAATCATGGCTCTACAGCCAATCAGAGTCGTCTGTGAGCTCAAGCAAGCGGAAAGTACGGATAGCGCTGTCCATCCAAGTGTGTTACTCCGCCCCCAACGATGTGTGAGCGAGCAGTTTAAAGAGATCTGGTTGGCTGGCGTCAGGTGGTTCGGAGGAAACAGGGTTTAGTCTTCGGCCCTCCCAAGTGAGCGGTAGTAGTAGCCTTAATGTGGGAGCCCCCTAGTGACGGGGAAGAATGGACACGACTAAATTAGGGAGAAAATCGGGAAAAAATCCAAATATATATATATATATATATATATATATATATATATATATATATATATATATTACTTCATTTACATGTCTTTTCCAAATGTTTTGTTAATTTTTTTGTGTAAAAATATAATTACAGTGTTGGAAATTGCTAATATTTTTGGGTGGCTGGAACCGATTGTCTGCATTTACTGTACATTATTTCCTATGGGAAAATGTGTTTCATAATACAGATTTGAAAAGAATTTACTTTTGAAATGAAGAATTCACATCCGGGACAGATTAAATTTGTTTGCAGAGGGACCGCTGTACATATAAATATGATTATTTGGAGCACTAAATAGATACAGGTAAAGACATACCATGGTCCACTTTGGTGTGCATCTGTATCTGTATACACCGATCAGCTATAACATCAACCCATTAACATTGATTATCAATTATGTACCAGTATACTGGTGACAAGATCATGGGACCCAAGGCTCACCCATGCCTGTGTGGAGCAAAGACCAGCCAGTCTAGTCCAATCACTCAAAAAAGCCAATGCAGCACAAATGACCAAAGATAATTAATACTGGCCATGATAACACCCAGTGCACCATCAGGAAAAGAGCTAAAGGTCGTTAATTCAGCCCCAAATTCCCCAAATCTCAAACCAATCGAAGATCCGTGAAATGAACCAGACAAACAAGTCCAATCCATTAATGTTTTAAATTCGTTGTGTTTTACTCTAGATGGTTGGTCTATTTGGTTTTAAACCTAAAGTGGAATTTGTTTAAACACAAATGTTTTTTTATGGTAATTAAATATGAACCATGTCACAATGATGGTGGTTGCAAGGAGATTGCAAGGAGATTTCTCCCCGTGCTTGGTGAGTTTTCCTCCGGGTTCTCCGGTTTCCTCCCACAGTCCAAAGTTAATTTAGTAGTTAATTGGATTGGCACCCCATCCAGGGTGTACCCTGTCTCATGGCCTGTCTCCTGGGAAAAGCTTCAAGCCCCCCACGACCCTGTAAAGGCATCGTTGTAGTGAACATGGGATCTTTGTTTTTCCTGTGAGCTATATATCTGATCATGACTTGCTTAGGAATTAAACCTAAAAACTCCCACTGACTTAAACTTTTTTTCATGCGTCCCACAGGAGCCCAGTGTCAATCTGGTGTAGTTTTAAACTGCATAGCTTGTGCTCTTGGACTCTTTTTTCACCATATAGCATTAATACTAGAACATTTATAACCGCTTCCTTATTCCTTTACTTACTTGATAAATCATCGACCAGTTTAAGCAAATAGTTTCATCCCAGACCTTACAAAACCTTTAGGCAATTTTCTGATATGACTATACATTTTTTGCTCGCTTCAAGGCCTGCTGAAATTGCCTACATTACTGAACAAGGTACATTTTATCCTAATGAACACGCTGTCTAAATTTCCTGAAAGACTACAGCAGAAAAGTTTCAAAGTGTAGCGCAGAGGGGGGATGAAAAAAAAAAATCCTCTCTGCTATCATCCAAGCCTGTCAGAGTAGTTTGTGCTTAAATGGCCACAGTGTATGGCAGCAGGGCTGCAGGAAGCCAGTACGCCCTATAATTCTTCACTGATTGTGCTCTGAGAGTGCAGTAATGAAGGCCTTGGCTACTCCGACTGGCCTGTCGCTGGAAACAAAAGAAGGAGGGTTAGATTAAATCCCTGGGGGAGGTTTTTTTTTTTTTTTTTTTTTTTGGTCCGTGAGATTGGTTCTTATCATCCAGCGCTCCTACTGCTGTAGAAGAGGAGGAAGAATAAAGGAAAGGAAGGCTTAAGGAGAAGGACTGAATGGATGGCCAGCCCAATACCTAATGGGCTGATCATTAATTGAAGGAACAATGTAATATCTGGAGTGAATTAGAAGATGGATTATGGACACATCATATCTTAACATTTTCTGGCTCATCTTATTAGGCAATTGCTCAATCTCGATAAATAAATAAACACATAACAAATGAATGTGTCATGGAGGCTTAGTGGTTAACACCACTAGAGATTGAGGATCGAATCTCGCCTCTGCATCTTTGTCTGGTTTTAAGAGGGGTTGTAGACTAACTAATATTTCCAAACCGCCCATAGTGTATGATTGGGTGCATGTGTGAATCTGTGACCTGCAATAACACATTTTAACGCCGCTCATAGGATTTTACCTAGGGTATTTCTACTTTTACTTTTTTTGTATTTTTATTTGGCCCAGCTCTGCATATTCTTTATCCAAAGCTGTTCGTAAACAAGGTACTCACCTTAAAATGTGACTTTACCATAAAGTCTTACTGAAATACATTAGAACATGCAGTAGATTTTTCAGTACAGTGAAACCTCGGATTGCGACTAACGCAGTTTGCGAGTGTTGCGCAAGATAAGCAAACATTTCTAAGTACCGAGTATCATTTATCACGCATGCGCTTCTTGTTTTGACGCCAAGCGTCACGTGATCACAACTGAGCCAACGGTTGTTCTCTCTCTCTTGTGCTGCGGAATTGTGGGTAATCGTCTCCCCTGCTGGGTATCAGTGCGCATATTTTACTGATACAATCAACATCCGTACGCACGTGTACTGTTTACTATAACACTGTGACCATGTGAGCATCAAAACATTTTGTGTCTGTATGCATGTGTGTACAGCGCACGTGTAAAGCAAAAGCAAGTCTCATTAGAGACGTTAAAGATCCATTTTCTCTCTCTGTATCAGCCTGCTCTTTGTGTCTGTGTGCGCGCGCGTCATTGTCTATTGTGTGAGTAAAGGATAAACAGTTTGTAGTGTTTTTGTCCAGCTGTGGATATGTGTGTAAACGGTCAGAGAGAAAAAAAAATTAAGAAATCAAATCATCTAAAAGGTATGTATTTAATTGATCAGGTCAATATCATGAGCTATGATACAGTAAATGATGTATTTATTGAAATAAGATCAAGCTGCTTACCCGATAGCTCGAAAAGAGGCTTTCTGGTTATTGTTTGAGGTAAAATGCACCAGAATGGAAACTAGCGGAAACTAAGTCATGATCAGCGGGATTGAAATAGCGGTTGCAGAGCCTACCGTGTCTTTAATGTCGCTTCATTATAAAAGCATGCTGAATTTTTATTTTAATCGATGCACAAAATTGCAGGCTATGGAAAAGTTCTTGATTATTGAGCTTTTACTCGTCTTTGTTTTACGCTGGGGAAATATCACAATGCCTTTATTCGTGCGGGTTAAGCTGAAATCCCTTTGACGGTTCGAGAAAGCTAATAACTTCACTCTGTTTCGTCTTTCATTATTAATGCAGTCCGGAGTGTCTGAGATGCACAGGAGGCAAATGTTCCCTAAACTCTATATCAGATGATGCCAAGAATCAATCCATAATCTCTTTTAATGCACACTGGTGATAAAAGTATACCTTGCTCAGGGGACATACTGTATAGTGTTTAAAAAAATGCCTGAGGACTTGAATCTTCCAAACACACTTAAATATTGATGCAGAAACAACATCGGCTCTCCGGGTGTATAAGGGTGTGTGTGTGTGTGTGTGTGAAACTGCTTCGTTGTATATGGTTGTCTTTTAAGGTGAACAAATACTTTATTATTACATTGTTGTTGTTGTTGTTGTTCTTGATGTTGTTTTTCATTATTATTCTTCTTATTATGTTTTTTTCTATAGTATTACATAATATATTATGCATTGTATTTGTTTGCTGTCTACAAAACTATATCTAAAAACATAAATATGACATGAATAATGAATTAAAGTGCACATCAGAGGAAGCTGGATCACGATCTAAGACGCTGCTCATGATTTTGGTGCACAATATAAAAAGTAAATAGTATAATAATGTAGAATAATGTTGTTTTATGAGCTGCCAAGTAATGAGGGTGAAAGCTATTTTGTTAAATTTACAACTATAAGAACTGCAGCAATAAACCAAACTTCTTTTATATATTTATTTTTTTTAGTGCTATTTTTTTCTTTTTCTTTTTTTTTAATGAAGGGTTTATTTGTAAAACCAGATATATATACGATTGTCACAAATATCAATCAAATTGATGTGGGGTTGTTTTGATAAAGTAAAACAACAGTACTCATCTGGTTTAGGATTCTGAATGTGGCACGTACAGTATGTATAAAAAATATACACGGCTGTCAGGTTACTTTAGTGACGAATGGCCTTTGTCTGTTTTTGCAAATGAACTATTTAAATCATCATATGTGGCCCAGTCTGTAAACCTGTCTGTCTGTCCAACTAGTCTGTGAGGGGTTTTTTGTTTGTTTGTTTGTTTGTTTGGTTCAGTGCTCTCTACATAAAGTTATGCGTATAATCAGAAAAAAAGTTATTAAAGTTATAAAATTTTATTAAATTTTTTAGCATTTTTATTTTACTGTCTCTCATGCTTTGGTTCCCATTTTCCATCCCAAATTTTGAGAAATTGACAAAAAAAGAAGATTTTGGTCTCATGTAGCTCTTACATACTGATATTATATTAATTTTAATGAAGATAAATAATGTTTTTAAATATACGTAATTCCGTTGCGTTGTACAGTAGTTAGCACTATAACCTCACACCTTCAGGGTCGCGGATTCAATACTGTATGCGTAAAACTTGAGTTTCTCCCAGTTTCTTTGCTCCTCTGAGATTCCTCCCCCAGTCCAAAAACATGCAGACTAGTCTAGCTGCAATTTCCAAATTCCCCTATTCTGATCACTTGGCATCCTACTGTATGTATCCATGATGTATCTTGCCCTATGGCCCGAGTCCCCCGGAATAGGCTTCAGCCCTCACTTGACCCTGTAAAAGATAAGTGGTATATAGAATAAATGAGTGAATGAGAAAGTTTAGCATAAACATAAAAAAATCCTGCCTTTTTTTCCAGGCTTTGTCCCTTTTCCCTGGGGATCACAAAATTGGATCATGTGATCCAAAAGATCTGGTATAGATTTTATGTTGGATGCCCCTCGTTTTCCTAACCCTCCCATTTTCTACCCGGGCTTGGGACTTGCACAGTATGAATCATAGGGCTAAGGGTCTTGCCCAAGGACCCAACAGTGGTGAAAGCTTGAACTCTCAACTTTCTGATCATCATGAATCTCAACCACCTGATTTATACCATTGTTAACAATTATTTATTTTTATGTTCAGCTTACATATTTTACATGAGTGTAAATCTCGCTCAGTTTAAATAGTGATGATATGTAGTTTATTTCTAAGTTTAGAAGTGTTAAAAGCCAGTGGTATACAGTAGATGCTAGGTACTTAACCAGATCCTGAATATGTGTAACTTTCCCCACGTAAACATTCATGGAACTTTTTTTACACTTGTGTTAAGTACAGCCCATCGAATAAGAGTCCTGGAGAAACACAGAACAATCTTCATGCTTACAACAGCAGTTATTTGGTATGACTCAGTACAGTATCCAGGTGACATCATCAAACTACAAAGCAACACTGAGAAGAGCTTGTCTTTAGCTTATCCATGTGGGACCAACAGCCATCCCTAACCGTAGGTGAGTCACAAGTGCAAATATTAAGAATCATTTATTACCACTATGTGGTTTGTTTTTGTGCTGTGATATTTATTCATACCTCTCACCAGAATTCCCACCTGAACTGCTGCCTGCATGTTAACTGACACACAGCCCTGATAGAGATGGCAGCTATTTTGTTCTTGTCACCTCCCCGTGAATTTGCATGTCATGTATTTGTGTATCACCATACGACAAGAGGTAGGCTCGTGTCCCTATACAATATGCTTATTTAATAGTTACACCCAAGGGGACAAAAAAAAGTGGCTGGCAGTGAACCCACATGCAAACATACAGTAATACATGCAAGAATATAATATAATATAATATAATATAATATAATATAATATAATATAATATAATATAATATAATATAATATAATATAATATAATATAATATAATATAAAAAATTAAGGCAAAATGAAGCTGTCACTTTGTTAAAGTTTCTTAAAAAAAGTTTCTTAAAATTTCTTAAATTTTTCTTTTTATTTTAACCAGGGCAAATTTAACTTTGTTTTCCTCCTACTATTTTTACTAGATGTCATTTCCATAATTATTCTTTTATAAATCACTCACTCAAGCACACTTAATGCTTAGCCAATTTGCAAATTGGTTCTCTAATTAGATGTTGGTCTAAATGCACCGTGGAGTACTTTTTCATTTCATTTATACTTTTAAAAAAATGACAAAGTGGGATTGTCGGCACTCATGTTAAATCTTGTTGTCAATAATACTGGCTATTGACTCATTTAGTAAAATTCTGTACTACAATGAGACACAATGTTATAAAAGAAAAATAATTAATACTGTAGCATGATGGAATGTGAAGTGTGAAGGAACCAAATTTGATTATCCTTCAATAATTACCATCATATCCTGAAGTGTTGTATTAAATGAATCGTCTATTAAATAAATAATCTATTTATAACTTTTTTACATTTATATGACATGATGCTATTAGAGCAGCATGTTATAAGCAGTCAGTGTCACGTCAGCTTTTCTTTTTTTATCTTGAAGTTGATCTTGTCATGTTACTGAGAAATCATTCAGCGCTTGTTGGGAACTGTAACTGTTACTGTTACAAAGCACCAACACTGGAGACTCCTTCCCACAGCATTAAAAAGCTAATTATGCAGATCTGTACAAGCCTCTGGAGACAGTGTTATGATCTTGGGTTGCTTCAGTTGCTCAGGTCTATAAAAGGGCAATAAAATGAATGAAGTCAGCTGACGACCTGAATGTACTGAATGACCAGGTTATCACATCTATTTAGTTTTTCTTCCCTGATGCCACGGGAATATTCCAGGATTCTCGGAGCATGAGGAATCATTCTCACACATGAACTGTGTGCTGTTCAAAGCTAAAGGCAGTTGAGCAAATTATTAGTGTGTGTGATATTTTTATACATTTTTTTGGCCAGGAAGTGTATAATTTGACAGAAATATGATTCATTTTTCAGAAACGAGAATATAAAAATGTTTCGTGCACTGTACTATTTGTCGTCTATCAATATCTGACCGAAAGTATTATATATCATCCATCTGGCACAAGTTGGTAATTCATCATCTGTATTGGACGGGACAGATCGCCGCCTCCAACACCTCCACACTTCTGCTGACTTTTGTTGCGATGTGTTTTTGCAGGCTTATATAAAGAACACATTGTTTTATACAAGTGTAAAAACAGAGAAAAAAATTAAATGTAGAGAAACACACTCACACACAGAATGCAATAATGTGCAGTGCTGTTGCCCTCACTATGAGTCATTTAATCAATTTCTCTTTAAATAGACCCATTCATTCATTATTCATCCAATTCCCTTCTGCTTTTTTTTTTAGTCATCCTCCTCTTCATCCTTCTTAGTTTATTTCCCAGTAAGAAAAATGTGAAAAAGAGCATTTAGTTTGGCTTACTGTACAGTACTTACTTACTACGGCGTCACTACAAATAACAACTCTAAAGATGTCTTGTTAGAGCCGATCTAGTGCCTTTGAGTTGTGGTGTTTTTCTTAATATACCTGTAAGAACGCTGAAGACCTGATATAATTACACCCATCCTACCTTGAAATAATAAACCGGTTATGACAAGTGTAATATATGAATATTATTTGTTTTTCGTGACATTGTGGCTTATTGTGCTGTGCGAGCTATAAAATGTTGCTTCATACCTCAAAAGTTTAGTGATTTATTATTGGGGAGGTAAAAAGTGTCCAATCACTTTTTATTACGCATCCACACATCATCAATGCACTATATCAAGTTTAAACACACACACACACAAAAGATTTTATGGTGTTACATATCTCATCCTCATATCCCAGTTCACAGCATTTTGAAGTGTGATTACCTCCAGAAGTTTACAACGAAAGCAAAATGCAATGCATTTAAAGTTTTCTTTACATCTCTACTAAAAAAACACCAACACACTGTCGAACACCAACATCTATATATGGCATTACACTTTCATATTACCTAACCTGCCCTTTGCATAATACCTGGGCAGGTTCACAACATTAGTAGAGACATTTGTACAACCGGTTGTGGAAAATGTAGCCATGTTTTTTAACTGTAGAACATCCGAAACCTCACATTATTTTCATGCTTAAACCAATATTTTCAGCTTCTACAGCTCCAGATCAATTAAATCAGACATCCTTCATTAGATGCTATAAAGTGCGGATGCACATGATTGTTTACTTAACTTGATGATGAATTAATCATTGAATTACAACGATAATTGTAATCTGCTTTATTAGCATTTGTTTTTCATTTGACTTCGGCACGTTCGTCGTTTTGATATTTACCTCCATTAAACAAATGATTCGAGACAGATTCATAAGAGCTCATTAGGAGTAAACAAGCCTCTGAAGTCTTGTTCTTCTTTCTTTAATTACAGTATGAGTTAGATTAGAGTTTCATTCCGTCAAGAAATGTCACACCTAAAAATGTGTGAAGATGCTCACCAGTGTAGGTCCTTGCTGGAACCGCAGACGCCGACTCCCAGCTCAGATGTTCAAGGTATCTGTTTATCGACTAGAACCCTAAAGTCAATCAGACGCACTTACAGTCACTGCATAAAGGGACTTATACAGTTTTAACAGAGACATGACAACTAGGTAAACTGAATAACATTGAGCACCAATTATACACTAAAAAAGCCAATGCAGCACAAATCACCAAAATTCGGCAAAAATAGAAAGGCATCAGAACACCCAGTGCACCACTGCAGTCCTACACAAACTGGGACCAGCAGGCAAAGAGGTCAAGCTTGCCAAACTCAGCCTCCAAATTCCCCAGATTCCAATCAGAGCACCCAGGAAACACCAGACAAACAAGTCAAATAAATGGAGGCCCCTCCCCAAAACCAACAGAACCCAAAGCATTGGATGCCAACGTCCTGGTGTCAGACACCACAGCATAACCCCATAGGCCCTGCAGAAACACACCCAAATGGGCCAAAGCTGCCCCAGTGGAACCCAAACCTAGGTGATTTTAATGTTAATGGGTGTAATGTCATGAGCAATTGGTGTACAGTATGTATGGTGTATCGTAATAGTCTGTATTAGTCCTATACACTAGGTATTTATTCTTGCTCCAGTCCATTGACATTAGCCATGTTTACATACACAAGATTTCTTTAAGCTGATTGAAATCATTCTAATTAGAGATTCCAATTTAATGGATTAAATGGATGCTCGGCAGCACGGTGGTGTAGTGGTTAACATTGTCCCCTTGCACCTCTAGGGTCCGGGTTCGATTACCGACCAAGCTCAATTCCCGTCTCTGTGTTTATGGAGTTTGCATGTACTCCACATTTCCTCTGGGGTTCCTCCAGGTACTCCGGTTTCCTCCCACAGTCCAAAGACATGCAGATTGGGCTAATTGGTGTTTCCTTCTTTGCCAGCATTTTGGTGATTTGTGCTGCATTGGCTTTTCTAATTGGTGCTCGATGTTATTCAGTTCACCTGGTTTGGTCTTTTGGTCTGTGGAGGAAACTGGAATACCTGGAGGAAACCCACCAAGCACGGGGAGAACATGCAAACTCCATGCACACAGACCCGAGGTGGGAATCAAACCCGGACTCTGAAGGTGGAAGGCAACAGTGCTAACCTCTACATAACCGAATTTTTATACTGAAGGATTATTAGTGAAAATTTAATTACCAGGTAAACACACCTAGTGTTCAGACCCATTTCATTCAGATTCCTGGGTTTGTTTTAGAATGCTTTTGCTCATTAATATTCCTGTGTAACAGCACTTACGTTCTTTAGGCGTATAAACTGTTACTACATTTCTGTTTATTATCCCAAGTAAGGCAATATCAACTATTAACTAATAAGTTCATTTCATTTCATTTTATTTAAGCGTGCCAAATGGTTCTATGTCATGCCTTTGGCATTTGAATGTTCCTGCATTTTTGGTGCTTCAAGCCTTAATTTTAAATGAATTCGTATTTGAAATAACATGAATAGAGTAGGAACTTTAAATCTTGACAGGGTACTGTATTTCCAACTCTAAATGTTACTTTGTGTTAGACATAACATAATCCGTATCAGTCATAAACAGTTAATAAGAATGTCAAAATATCAAATACTTGTCATCCAGTACAGTAATCATAATTAAAGGTTATTTGGCTTAAGAAATGCAGTTTCTCTCTCTCTCTCTCTCTCTCTCTCTCTTTTGCATTTAAATTTATGCTGCAGTGCCTTCGATTACAGTTTCCCCGAATAGCTAAGACTGATAAATGAAGCCCTCACCTTGTCTACTCAGCTCTGTCTTACACTATAACAAGGCAGGAAAAGAGACAAGTAAAGTGGCAGCATCTCTTAATTATGTAGCAATAACAATGTTAAGGAGGTCTATCCTGGTCTCCATTAAAACATCTCCAGAAATAGCAGCTAGAACAGGCTGCTGCTCCTCTGTGACACAAAGCTGATGTTAATGAATGAATATAAAGTAGAATTAATCAAGTTGAATACCTGCCACCACATATACACAGAATATCCTTTTTAATGAATTTCAATGTCGGTGAAAATTTTATCTTGAGCTATTCATAAGGAAAAAATTTTTAGGAAGTGGTTTTGCTCGTATTTTAGTTCAACTGCAAGTCTTTTCAATCACTGTGCAAACTTCTAGAGTTAACTTACTGGTGACTCAGGTTCCTGTTCTTGTCTCATGATGTGGTGTCATGCTGTTGTAGCCCATCAGCCTCAAACCTAGTAGGTGTGTTCTGAGATGCTCTTTAGCTCACCGTGGTTGTGAAGACTGGAATCAATGTTCTTCTTTAAAAATTTTCAATAATAAAGCAGATCTGTTGCATGCTTAAAGCAACAATAGAAGTCAGACATGCAGATGTTCTAAGCAGTAGTAGAGGATCAGGATGGTCCAGAGGGTGCGAGGCAGAGGACCAGAAAGAACATATTATTAGATAAGCTGCTAACCTACCGTGCTTTTAAAAGGAGGACGCTTTGTGTATATATAATGCAGGTATATTTAGTGTGGCCATAAAGTAGATGCGCAAAATAAAGTGTAAATGGATGTATATGTTTGATAATGAATGTGTTTATGTATGTACAGTGCTATACAAAAGTATTGAGCCAAATAAAATCAAATGTTGTTAAATGCAATTTATTTTAATTTAATTTAATTTAATTATGTAGATTGACCTAAAGAAATAGGAAGAATTGTTTTTACTATAAAAATTTTATGTAACAACCTCAGCAGCGACCTCATTTCGCTTCTCGTTCGATCGAATCGCTCAGGATTCAGTATCATCAGTGTGCTAATCACCGGCCTGATCATCTGTCATCATCTGCACCTGTTTCTTACTGTTTTCATACTTGAATGATTCGTAGGTTACAGTGTTGCTTAGCAAACAAAAAAAAAATTCCTCTGAAACAGGTACAGTGACTAGACTGAAAATGTGAGACATAAACTTGTCAAAAAAAGTCTTTCAAGAAGCCTGGAAAACTATTCTTCAAGACTACATAAAAAATACAAGAAAGTGTGTCTCTTTGGAAGCAGAATATAAAGAAATCAGGGGTGGCTCCAAACTTTTGCACAGCACTATATGTATACCAAGAATATGTACTGTAGGTTTTCTCTCACTAGGATTGGAAGATGGGTTAAGATGTTACCTCTCACCATCCCATCATGCTAAATAAAAGAGTTTCTGCAAAATCTATGTCATTTGCATGATTTATTGCGTCCCCCTTTTGGGGAGTTCTTTGAGATCACTTTGAGATCCTCATGGATTAAGTATAACTTTTTTGTTAGTAGGCCACAGAACATCTTAGCACTTTCGACATCCATATTTAATTCACATTTATGTTTATTTATTTGGCGGGCGTTTCTATCCGAAGTGGCTTACAAGTGAGGAGAAATAAAGCCCACTGTGAAAGTTGAGGCCACTTGCCAAGTTCTACAACGTTCCAGTATATTATTTCGCCCGGAAGGAATTTAATAACGATGGCTTGATGAATTCATTTCAGTAAGTGTTTAAAGGTCACATGTTTAAAGGTCACATATCCTACTAAAGTTTGCTAAAGACTTAGAGGTCTCAGAAATGTGCCTGTTAGTTTTCCAGCTGAAATATAACTCAGATGCTTGATTTTCTTTTCCTTTTTTAGTACTTTTTTTCAGTATCTGTAGTTTTAAATGAAAAGCCCCAAATGACCCTTTGAGGAGGTGCATTTTTCTAACCAATCAGAACGCTAGGATAGGAAACATCCATGTTCGGCAACTTACAGTATTAAGCATCTCTAAGCTGTTCTGACAGACAAAATAAAGGGAACATACATGTAAGAGAGTTAAAACACAGTGACGCCCTCATTATTCAGCAATATAACTGTAAAAGGAAAAAGGAAAAACTAAGAGCTAAAGCAAATCAGCCAGCTAAGGGTCACTAGGTTAGCCTGATCTGATAGCCACTACCTGCCAGCTAGCATTATTTATTGTACTGTGGCTCCTAAAAACAGCACCCAGAGAACAGCAAAGCTGGGAAGAACTGGGCAGAGTTGAGCAGAATGTGGACATAAGCATTGAGCTGGGCAGGGGGAGGAGTCTTGCTATATGAGGTCACAATAGGGAAAATCAACAGGGAATGTTTGTGTGCGTTAATGCAGACTAGAGACCGAAAAATGACTGTGTGTGTGTGTGTGTGTGTGTGTGTGTGCGTGTGTACCAATGCTTCATACATTGATATTGCACTTATTCCACGTATAATACTACTGTAAATCATACACTTAAATTCATTTGCATAATAATTACAACCCTTAAATAGTCCAAGTGATTATTTTATTTAATTTGGATTATAAAAACCTAAAATCCCCCAACCTTTCAATGTGTTAATTTCAACTATTATTTCAGTTCAGTGTCACATAACACTTCCATTACATGCTGGATTTTATAATTTTGCTCATTTGCCTGCAGGTAATATTCTGCCCTGTGACTGCTTGCTGATTCCGGCGAGCCACTGTGTCAAGTTGATTTTAAACCCAGTCGTTTTGGGGTAATGGGGTTACAAAAGATTTTCTTGTGTTACTTTTAATTTTGCCAATTTTATACGATTTTACTTTCACTATAATGACTGTGACACTGAAACTAACCTGTTTCAAAATTATGTGTTAGTGGGGCGGTTTCAGATTATTGAAGGTGAGAGATAATGAGTTTACATTTACATTCAGGGATAATAGTTTCCTCCATTTAGTTTAGGTCATTGCTTTGCGTCTGTCGCTCTAAACAACCTTGAAAATGTTGAATGCGTTCTCAGTGAGTAGACTGCGGTCCAACTTTAACCATAATGCCTTATTGACTGTAATGCGGTCTTGTGGATTTACATAAGGTCCTCTCCAGGACACCAGGTGGAAGATGTTTCAGGTAGACCTCGCTCCCAAGTCAATGTAAAGGAGTGATGTCTTTGATTGGCCAATCTGTTCTTCTAATGAGATGTAACTTCTACCCAGCCAATTTCTAGCCAAAGTTAGAATGTGCTGCTAAACATACAAACATTCAAGAGTGAGTCTTTGACAATCTTTAAACGACGACTCAAGACGTATCTGTTTCTTCAATATTTGGACTGATCTCCCCTCCCCCGCCAAAAAAAAAACTCTTCCCAACTGTGTTTGATGGCACTTAGTTAGTAACCTAGTAACCCAGTAAGCATCTAACAAATGACTTCAAAGCACTTTTTGTAAGTCGCTCTGGATAAGAGTGTCTGCCAAATGCCTAAATGTACAGTAAGTGTAATGCTGTATTTCAACTAATGAATACCTTCAGTACAAAACATAGGTTTAATACTCAGATGTTAATTCTTTATTTGGTGAAAGTAGCCTGGGATTGAAAGTTATCAGATATAGTGTATAAATAGAGTGACATATCCTTTTTTTCCAGCACAACCTAAGAAAATATGATTAACAAAATTTTATTTAATTTTAACCAACTATACAAACTGAGCAAAAAGATTTGGGGCAATAAAAAAAAAAAAAAATGGGTCAAATGGGAAAGTAATTGCACAAATACATGAGCATGTGTTTCTGGTTGTTTTAGGTTATTTCTATGATAAAAATAATAATAAATAATAATAATAATAATAATAATAATAATAATAATAATAATATACTAATTTAAAGAATAAAAAAAATGCCATTCCTATATTCTGGTAGTGTTAAAATTTACCCTTTATAAAAATAATGATGACATTGGTTCTTCTACATTGCACTTTAAACCCTAATGCTCAAAGTAATTTAACATATTGAGTACTGTTACATACAATAGTACTGTAAATAATTACAGATAGAGTTATGAATTGAATGTGTTTAGACGCGCATGGGGGAAAGCGTAAGCTCCACTGCTTTTTGCTACCTACTGTTTAGGAGGTTAGAAAGCAAGATTTCATGTAACTGCCAAATATTAATCTTTAATTTAAACCGACTACTTTACTAGCATAAATTGTTTAGTTTTTGAAATTGTCAGGTTTGCAACTCTGGTTTTCAGGGTTTGAATATATATCTTGAATTCCTATTCGTTTTAGTTTTAGTATTAATATTCATAAATTTTGTACTTTCAGATTTACCTGAAGAAAAATAAAGAAAATGACCTATTTGATTAATAACAGGGCACTGGTGGCTCAGTGGTAGGTGTTTCGCCTGCAACATGAAAGGCCTGGGTTCGATTTTCAGCCACTGGATGAAGTGCCTGTCCCAAGTCCAGATAAAATGGGAGGGATGCTTCATGAAGGGCATCTGGTGTAAAACCTGAGCCAAGCTTGTGTGCGGACCGGACGGTCCACTGTGGCAACCCATTGCTGGGAGCAGACGAAAGACCAACCAAAATATCTTTGATTTTCAACACCAAAAAAATATTATAATTACTATTAAATAGTATGAGTTAGGATACTCATTAATGCAAATAAAGAATGATTCATATGAATGAGTACAACAAACTCAAAAACTAATAGTTCTGTTTACTTAAAATTTAAAACATCATAACTTAAAAAATTTGAGGTAACTGATTACCTCAAATTTTTCAAAACTTATTCAGGTTTACAGTGTGGATATATCCGAAAACCCAAATGCACAGTTTGAAGTCTGAAGTTAACGCACACCAGCAATGCTTTTATATAAGTATGTATATTTCGTATATTATATATATTTTTAACCATCATTGACCTATGCTATGTTGCCCGAACAGATCTGTACCACTTGGGTTGTAGGGTTAAACATTTATTTGTCTCCTTAGTAACTGCTAAGACATTGTATATTGTCTCTGAACTATCCTTGTTGTGTTTTGATCCATCAATACTGCATGGACAGGATAATAAGTGCAGGTTCATGACAGCTAATATGAGCTAAAAATCTAATAGCTTCTACTACAAGGCTGAATCCCACTCTAAACTCTGATAAAGGTCACTACTCGGTGTGTGGAACAAGGGATTCAGCCTCGGAACAGTTACTTAGCTAAAGCAGAATAAGTGCATACATAAAAAAAACTTATAGGATTTACAGGACTGTCCTCCACCTTTTGGCTATATAACGAGGGCAATAATTTAAAACTACTTTCAATACAATTACTTGTTTATAACAAACTTAAAGCACATAATTTTTAAAAAGCGGTGGCACGAAAAATTTGACTCGTGACTGTTTTTTTTTCTTCAACTCTATCTGACAAAATGAGATTGATTTAAACTTAAAGCATAAAAATGTGTAGTACAGTCCTGATTTGGTACAAGCATTGGCTTTAAGTTAGATTATCTGTATTGCAACAATCCCCAGTGGAAATATGTTCTAGCTAACCGGCATGTATCTAGCAGAAAATCTTACCTGGTTCTCCATTCTTATTGCCTTTGACACGTTCTCAGGGAAGGTTTGCCGGCCCCTCGCACACAGCACTGACCCTGGTCGATGCTTTGATTCAAACAAGCAGCGGTATGAAGCATAACAGCACTGTTAGATACAGTATAACCGCAATACTGTATTTTCTGTATTATATACTGTATTATAGGTTTGTACTGTAAATACACCGTAGATTCCATTCAGACATTATTAATTACTGTAATTAAATAGTGTACTGTAAATAATACATTATTACTATTTCATTTATAGTGCCAATATTTAAAAGTCTACAAACGTGTTTTTTTTTCTTTCTTTCTTTCATGCACATGTTGTCATTCTTATGTCATGACTCATTTCTATCCCGTCACCCTTTTTCTTCTCGGTGACAAAAGGCTGAGATTTGTTTCAAAAAGAAGCTGACAGTAATTGGCACAGCTCAAAACTAACCTCGTACAATTATACCTGGCTATTTTTAAACCTTTCTTTAGCATCTTAACACATTACCATTAAACAGCACATGCTTTTTTCTTCTTTCCTTTGCAAAATACAAAACCCACTTTAATAAACCCTAAGTAAAAGAGATAACAGAGCCAATCTATATAAATAAAAGAAAGGTTTTGTATGTACATTGGTCAGAACTTATATATTGGATGACCTAAAACCAGTCGAAAATTCTGTATGTCCGTATGTCCAGCCAGATTTTGTCACAGCATCACGCAAAAATGGCTGGACAAAATTAAATGAAACTTTGGCAATACTTATGTTTTTGTCTGAAGTTAAATCTGCACCATAAATGAAATCAAAATGTTGAGTAGAAGCGAAATTATAAGAAGTTGTTTGCCAGATTACGTCGCATCATCTTGCGCTTTTTTTTTGGACGAATATATCGCTTTTTCCCTCCATCCTGTGTGTCCCTTAACAGAGACAATCTACACCATAGTTTACCATAAATACAAAAACAATGGTAGAAACAATGATAATGCACCTACAAGCCACCACAACCCTTACTTAACACAAACGAACGCACAACACAACGTGTTACTCCAAAAAGAAAAGGTGCGTAACCTATGAAAATGGAACCTTGCTTTGGTAGAAGGGAAGTTATGAGCAGTTATGTGCCAAATGCTGACCAGTTTATTTTTAGCTTTAACCTTTTTGAATTATTTCTACAAACTTTTTACCTGTCAACGACACTATCTACCAATATACGGTGCTTTTTTTTTTCTTTTTCTTTGTTGAAAACTCACCCATTCAACTTTAATAAACCCTAAGTAAAGAGAGGAATGGGCCAATGTAAGCTTAAAACCACCTTCAAAGCAGAACATAGTGTGTGGAGTTGTGCTGTCAAAACTCTACGGCTCTAAATAAATCTTTTTGTATGAGTCTGTCCTGGCCCTTCTACCCGTCATAAGACTAAGCCACAATGAAAAGTACGCGAGTGAACAACCTTTTGTGAGAGATGAATGACTGCAGCTATTGTGACACAGGCTGAGGTTAGAGTAAGACCAATCGTGATCTTTAACCTCTGAGCTAAATGAAATCACACCAGCGCCTATTCCTTCGAGATGAGACCCACTCATGCTCATGCATTTAGAAAGCAGTAGCTAGATTTACGTATCCAAAGTATTCTCAGTACGAATATTGAGGATATAATTCTAAAACGCTTTTTATCCTTTAATCTTTGGGTTTGTCACCTCAAATAAAAAAAGCATTAATAACTGTCAGTGCACAAAAGTACAAAGTGCTAGGTCAAATGGTGTTTTAAAAGCTGTTGAATAACAAGAGGGATATTAAACCAAAGTTGATTAATTAATATTGTCTAATTACAATTTGGACAATGTGAGCCATAATATATTAGCAATGTACCTGGCTCTTATTAGAACTAGAGTTTTATTCTAGTCTAGTGCTTGCAACATTCTTCTTCATATATCACCATATTATTATCAATTGTTTATTCCAGGTGCGTTCAGATCAAACCAAGCCTTTGGATTGTGCAGAATAACAGAACACCGTTATAAGAGTTATAAAAAGCTTACTTTATTTCTCTATATGATTCCCTGTTACACTAATGCACGTATCCCAGTGTTTAACCATTGCTTGGATTCCATCAGAGTAGACCGTTTTCCCATGAACAGACTGCCTGCTTCAGGTCTGAAACAATGGCCTCCCAGGAACTCATTAAAGGCACAACCATGTGGACATGGTTTGGAGCAAGGTCAAGACCGAAGATGGACAGAAGATGTGGCTGTAACTCTCCTCTAATAGGCAAGTGGTGTTGGTGAATGATTGTGTGTACAGTTCCCACAGACAGATGTTTCTTCTGCAAGTTGGTGACAAGTTATCCATCAATTTTTAAGGATCAGGCATTTCACTCACTGAATGTTCACAAGAACGACTGCAGTGGGCTCTGCCACCTCGGCCGGGATCATCATTCACAGACAAACAGACTTCTTTAAAGCACTTGCACTATTCAGATGTTCTACTGCGGCTAAGAGTCTCATCACCATACTGTGCTTGAAGCCTTCTGTAAATGTCGATTGGGTTTACGTCCGGGTTTGACTCGAACACTCCTCATTTGTTACATCCTGTTTAAATAAATATTTAGATGTAAAGGCGTTGGCTTATTAAAAATCCTGTCTCGACTTGACTTCGGCAAGTGAGTAATATTAATCTGAAAATGCTTAGCATTCCGTGCATAAATATTGCCATAACTATTGCAGTACCATCGCCAGCTCTGTATACACCCCTTTTTTTAAGTACATATATACCAGTGATTTATTTATGGTATGAAGACTCATTTTGAAATGGGTGCCAACATTCATGTGTTAAAGGAAAGAAGTAAAACCTTGAATTTTCAGGCTGTTAAAAATACATTTTCAGCAGGAAACTATTTGTTCTTTTTTTTTCTTTCAATCGGTAATGATAGCTACCTGTGGCTTATATAATTTGATGCAAGGAAAGAATTTCCAATAGCTCACCATCACATGCTCGATGTACACCATTTTTCTTTTTCTATGTGCCTGCAGCATTTTAACACTCGCAGTGCGATTACAGCGAAAGCGAAGGTATGCATAATGGATAAGCAGAATTGATTTCAGAGCTTCTCGCTCATCTGACTGCATCCTTTGCATTCGAGGTGATATATAATATTAATATCCTGCTCTGTCTTATAATCTCGCTCACTTGCTGAATATGATTCGATAGGAGACACGTGCATACACACGTTCTCATGAATGCCCTATTCGTGTGTGCTAAAGTCGAAGCGACTTACTGTATTTATTCCTTTTGAAGATGGTTCTCTTTTTTCCACTCCTCTTTTGAGTGTGAAGGGTGAAGGGACAGCGAAGAAAGGAGATTAAAATGGCTTTTTGAAGTCCCTAAGGAGGTGTGTGAGGTGTGCTGACAGGGCAGAGTTTGCAGTAAGCGCTGTACCTCGTACATTATTTATAACGCCGGCCCTCTCATTATCTTCCATTCCTTCCACTGGCTTGACTCTACAGTATGTGTGTGTGAGTGTGTGTGTGATCCTGAAAATTCATTATTTCTTTGGTAACTAGCCATGTAATAAATGTGATAATGTAGAGTCAGTAGGTCATTATCACAAAAACAACCCAAGGGTAGTACAAGACCCAATCACCATGAGTTTACTTTGTGCAGGATGAAGCAAATTATGTGTAGATAAGATGCTCACATATAGTTCTATTTCACACTATAGGGTATTAAGGCAGAGTTATGTCACTAGACTGATTGTTGACTGTTTTCCAATTCCAGTACATCCTAAGGTGTTTTATTTCTCATGTCCCGCTCATTATATTGTTCCTATAGAACGATTGCGGATTGGTTCGAGCCCAGACGTCACCGGGTTGCCACTGTGCATACCTTCGCTTTTGCTTTAGCGAGGATCCTCACGCCAAGTGCTTAGAAACAATTGGGCATTAAGCTGGCAACCCGACCCTGTAAATAACTGGCATAGAAATGATGGATATAAATGTCGTCCAATGTGGCGAGCAGCACTTAGATGGACCACATAGAACGACTGCATTAATATACAGTAGACGATGATTTGCACTCTTGTCAGAGCTGTGACACTAAGAACACAAATCTACCAACCAATCAGATTTGAGAATTTACCACATGCAATACAAGTAGGAACTCTGCCAACTGGCATGTTAGCAGCCCGTTGGCCTGAATGATTACTGGCTGTCTCAGTGACATAGTCCTTCTCCTGTAAGTATGAATATAAGATGCTTTTATGTAAGCCATCAAAGCTATCAGGTTCTCCTCGGAGATCAATGTGAAGCACTTGGAAATATGGATGCTCGATTACAGTCCTCGTACGGATGTTTCGCTTATTTAAAAGTACTTTATAGTGCCCTAAATTATGTGCTGCAATCAGAGTATCGTCTTGGTTGTGAGCATTCCCATCGGATTCCCTCTAAACAAGCTGCACTGTCTGTTTCTCAGTCTCTTTCCTGTTAATCGACCTGCTCGCTCCATTCATCACCCTGACAGCGACGTGTGTTTGGGGCAAAGGGAGACACAGAGGACAGAGACGGATTACAAGAATATCACACGCAACTGAAAAGGCGAGGTCCCAAGATTAACTTAAATTAATGATCTAGGACAAGCGCAAAACACCTTTACATTGCGTTGAACAATAAAACATGTCTCATGGCTTCCTGCCCCATAATACATCACATGCCAATCATGTGTTTCTGGAGTGTAATGCAGTTACAGTTTCCGGATCAGTTAAGTGCTCTGAATATCAGTTTCTGCATTTGAAAGAGATGTGTGGTTTCCTCAACATTTCCTCAAACTCAAATACATCACTCAAGTTCATTATTGGTTTCATGTGGATAATCACATATAGGATTATTATGGAAAGGTTGTGGCGCAGTGTGTTAAGGCGCTGAGTTACTGACCAGAACGTCAGCAGTTCAAGACCCAGATTGCCTCTGTTGGGCCCTTGAGCAAGGCCCTTAACCCTGTCTGCTCCAGGGGCACCATACACTATAATGGCTGACACTACGCTCTGACCCCAGCTTACTAATAAAAAGCTAGGATATGTAAAGAATAAAGAATTTTACTGTGCCAGTAAAGTATACATGATGAATAAATCTCTAACTTAATTTTATTTAATTTGAACTTAATCACAAATCAACACCATACGCTAGACCTGACTCAGGTACTACAATGATCAGTTGTAGAAAAGAGATGTCGTTGATGTAGAGCGAAGGCTTTTGCGGCACAAAGAATTTGAAACAAGGTCACGGGTACAGCATATTTTATAGTGTGAGAAAATGGTGGCATAAACGTGAGAGTGGAAACGAGGGTAACCTTGAGAAAGCGCCGTATGCCATATATCTTTCCCTTATGTCCTTTCCTTTTACCAAACCCGGAGCTCTTCTCAGCACAGACGCTATAGACATGTTGACTAAAGGGAAATACTCAGTTGTGACAAATATGCATCCAATCCCACAAATGCCCCAGACGCCACTCGGCTCAGTCATGACTAGTCACGCTGCAGAAGCACAGCATGAGGCGGCATGGCTCACACGTTTTATTGTCAGAATAATGTGCATTTCCTAGTACTGTATATCTGAATTCCTAGAGACACCATGCGTTCTCTCACCTGTGAACCTAGCATTAATTAAAAATAATCAGATTTTAAAAAAATATAGCATGATGTCTAAAGCTTATTTGGGAAGTATCATTTATTTATTTATTTATTTATTTATTTACTTCCTGTATATACAAAGGAAAAATCCTCCTACTTATTACATTTTCAATAATTACTATTCATAAAATTCATAAACTTTGATTAGAGTGAAAGCAAGAATGAGAAAAGGTTTTGTATAAACATTACTGAGGCAGCAGCTAACAGCTAACCACTAGCCTTTAGTTAGATTGTCTTGTCTGTAGTCATCATGCTAGCTACCATTTGAGAGATTAACATTAAAGGTCTTGTTAGTTAACCTCAGTAGCTACACATTTGGACGTAATTGAAAACCGCTAATGTCTGGGCTAGCTTAACCTTTGAAAGTTCACTGCTATCTGCTAGCTGTAGTACATGAGGCTATGCTAGCAGGTAGCAGTGAACTGCCAAAGGCTAGCTTGGCTCTTCTTAAGAGATAAAGATTGGCAATCGTCAGTTCATTTCTACCTGCTAGCCTAGCCTTATTTACTACCGCTCTTAAAAAATGGCACCCAGAGAACAACAGAACTTAGTGGAGGTGTGCATTGAGCTAGGAAGGGCAGTGGAGACCCATCTGAATGTCTAAAAACTTAAAAAGTAATAATGTATATACACAGTATATTTGTATAGAGAGTATACATTGCTACACTAATGAACTTGTCCTAGTGTTTCACTTGTTGTTGGTCTTTTAGCTGCTCCCGGCAAGGGGCCGCCACAGCGGAATACCCAGTCCACACTACAACTTGGCACAGATTTTACGCCGGGTGCCCTTTCTGACGCAACCCTCCCATTTTATCCGGGCTTGGGACCGGTTGTGGCTGGGGTTTGGGCACTGGCTGGGAATCGAACCCGGGCCTTCCGCATGGCAGACGAAACACCTTAATGGGCCAATTTGGAAATGGCTTGCAGTGAGGGTAGGACTATACGGGGGATGTGGCAGTAACAGACATGTACATCAAGAATCTGATACCTAAGCCACCTCATTAAAAATGTTTGCACTATTCACATGTTGTCTCATGACCGTACTGAGTTTGAAGTCTCCTGTAAATGTTAATCAGTTTTACCCGTCATTCACCAGGAATTCCATAAAGTCCCGGTACTTATACTTTTCTCATATATTGTGACTTGAGTAATGTTTATTTTTTATTATTTTAACTTACACAGAGCTGCACTTTTGCTCCAGGGAAAAACCACCTCTGCAGTATGTGAACATAATCCAGTAGGAGAGAAATTATAAATATTAATGCGTTTTCTTGTGTTCTGTAATTCTTATTTAATTCTGTGTGTTCTTTGTGTGTGTGTGTGTGTGTGTGTGTGTGTGTGTGTGTGTGCGTGTGTGTGTGTGTGTGTGTGAATGAATTATTGCATATTGATTCAGGAATAGGCTTTTTAATATTTTATTATTTAATCTATATATATATATATAATACTGTGGATTTATTGTTACAAAAGGTAAATATTTATTTAAAAAAAATAAAAATAAAAAAAAAAAAAATATATATATATATATATATATATATATTTTTTTTTTTTTATTTTTTTTTTTATTATTTTTTTTCACATATTTTTGTTTCCTTGTGTTATTTTTTTATTCATTGTCATCATGTCACATGATTTGTTATGATATGATTCATTTATTTCTGTGTGTATTTTTGTACACGATTCTTCTATGTGACTTCATCCACACGATTTCCCTCTTGTTAAGGGATTTTGATAAGCCCATATGATCACATGTGAACTGCATGTGAAACTTTCTGTATGGGAACAGAGTGTGTTGGGCCTTAAATAACACCTCCTACCTCTGAATCTGTTCACAGCTACAAATCCTACATGGTGACCCGCGTGTCTGTTTTGTTGTTGAGAGGATGGGCTGTAGCTCGCAGAGTTCCCTGAGTGTCTCTGCAGGCTTTTGATTAACACTGACAGGTTCATCTCGGCTCCTGTGGGCAGGTTGGCCGAACAGCAAGAATAGCAGCACAGTCATTTCTATTCTCAGCTGTGCAGCCATGAAAATTCATCTGTTTCCTTCAAAACGCAAGCACATTTCTTTAACAGCCTTTTGGAAGCGTTGTATCCAGTCTACTATAAGTGATTCACTTTTAAAGCTGTGTGTGTGAGATGCGTGACCTCATTATTCTAACGCGCGGCGACATGGATGGCGACATTCAGCTTGTCAAATTATGCTCTCTCTTTCGCTCTCGCTCTCTCATCGCATGCCTCTTAAAATGGAACTAAGACTACAGTGTCTTTCTAAGGTGTGAAGACCTAAATGTATTGGGACTGATTGGTTTCCTTGTCCCAAGGAAATTGTGTCTGAGGTCTAAGCATGAGGACATGCTGGCGAATGACTCCACTCTTTACACTGGCCTCCTTCCAATATTGTTTTCTGCACTCAGGCATTGACTTCCTTTTATGTCTGGGAAGTGTGTGTTACAGAGTGCTGTGTGTACCAAGGTGTCTGGATTAGAGAGTAACAGGGAATGGATTTTTCAGTAGGACAATCTAACTAGCATGCTAGAACATTTGCAGTGTTTTATAGCTGACCTGTAAAACAAGTTATTATCACATATACAGTACATTACTGCACAGTGAAATAATTGATTCTTTGCTTATCCCATCTTTGTTAGTAGGCTGAGCACAGGCCATTTTCACAGCACCCTTGGAGCCCACAGGGTTAAGGGCCTTGTTCGAGGGCCCAAAAGCGGCAACCCAGCAGAGCTGGGGCTCAAACTGGCAACCTTCCGATCAGTAACACACAGCCTTTACCCTAGAAATATATATAAATGTAATGTATTTATAAATTAACTTTTAAAGAAGAAGTGCGTTCTAGAGTCATTTTATACCACAGAAATTTGCCAATGATTACAATTTTTAATATACGTATTGCATTTTATCTAGTTAGTTAAGTTAAACTTAATGACTTAGAACATACTGTATGTGCCACTTACAGCAACCAAGTCTAAACAATCCTTCCCTCTCCTGCATCTCTCTCTTTCTCTCTCACTTAATTATGAAGATGTTCCTGTGTTGGAAAAACTTGAAGTTACAACTCTACTTGAGGCTCAAAGTTTCAAAGAGAAATGCAATAATCTTAAAGAATTATGCATTGGTCCAAAAATTTTTTTTTTACTGTTTTAGGGTGGTATTCATGGCGGCATGGTGGCGTAGCGGTTAGCACTTGCATGTTCTCCCCCTGCTTGGTGGGTTTCATCTGGGTACTGGGTGGTTTCCACCCACAGTCCAAAGACCTCCAGATTAGACTAATTGCTATATTCCTCAAATTGCCCGAAGTGTCTGACTGAGCGTGTGAGTGTGTGTATGTATGTTAGTAGTGTGTCACCCCCCATTGGCACCATACCTCTCCTCGGATAGGGGCCAAGACACCCCCCCCCCCCCCTTCCCCCCCGACCCTGTATACCTGATAAAGCAGTAGAGACGATGATGGGTAAGTTAGTATTCCAGATGATGTTTTGTTCTGTACACCCCAGGAGTCTCTATTAACTTCATAAATGATTTCACTTAAAATTCCCAAAATATTTCTCCTAAGAAAAATTATTCAAGTTTATGTATGCGCTATTTATGAAAATAAGTTTAAAAATTTTACATCTATCTTTAACATTTATCCATCTTATAATATTTTTTTATTTAATAAATGAAGTTATTTCAACTAAGCTCTTTATTATGAACACTTTACAAATACTGCATCTTATTACTCTTGAAACATCTGCAATTCTTCATGGTATAGTTTCCACCAATATGTTGGAAATATTTCTTTAAGATTTAGGTGCACTTTAATGGTGTGAATTTCCCGTTTTACTACGTCCCAAATCTGTTCAACTGGATTCAGATCCTGTAGAATGCTGAACTTATCTGAAACCAATTTTAGATGACATTTGATAAGTTGTTTTTGTTGGTCTTACAGCTGCTCCTGACAAGGGGTCGCCACATACAAGCTTGGCACAGGTTTTATGCCGGATGCCCTTCCTGACGCAACCCATTTTATCGGGGCTTTGGACCGGCACTGCATCCAGTGGCTGGGGATCTAACCTGGGCCTTCTGCATTGCAGGCGAAACATCTACCACTAGCCATCAATGCATGACAGTTGCTATGTGACGTGATGTATTATCATGCTGGAAGATGAGGAGCTATTAGAAGATGGGTAGATTGTAGAACTTAAGGGATGCTCATTATAAACAACACCACCCAAATAGGCTGTGGCATTCAAGCCATTATTGATTTTCATTAACAAGCCCAAAGTGTGCTAAGAAAACATTCCCCACACCCTTGTACTACCTCCACCAGCTTGTACTGTTGACACAAGACAACTCGAGTCCATGGATTCATGCTGTTGGTAGCAAATTCTCACCCTCAGCAGAAAGCAAGATCAGTCAGACCAGGCTAGATTTTGCCAGTCTTCAGCTGCACAGATTTAGTGAGCCTGTGCCTACTACAGCCTCAGCTGTCTGTTATTGTCTGACACAAGTGAAAACAACTTCTGCTGTTGCTTATCTGCCTCAAAATTGTTGTTCTATTATTTCACTGAGCAGTTCACTGTTTTTTTCTTGTTGTTGTTGTTGTTGTTCTGATGGTTGATGTGAACATCACGTAAAGCTGTTGGCTTGCAGCTGCATGATTATATTCACCCCAATTCTGCCCTGTGATTGGCTGATTAGACGATTGCATAAATGAGTAGGTGTGGGGATGCTTTTAATAAGTTCTTACTAAGTGTTTAGTGAAGGGTATATGGACATTAACTTCAATAACAAATATCGTTTTTAGAACTGTTGTGAAAAAGCAATATTACACAGCTTGTTGCAATGAATATCAACATGGCTGTGATATTTTCTTTTGGTAATGCAAGAAAAGTATTAAAGAATTGCAAATTTGCTAAACTAATTACCTTTACCAATGTTTTTTTTTTAGTTTTTTGTTTGTTCGTTTCCATTATTGTGTTAGAATGCAGACTTAGGCGTAAGCAAGCTAGCCGAGTCTTGAAGATATAACAGTCTTGCTGATATTTATTACAACAGTGGTACTGTACAATCTTGAGTGTGATATTGCTTTTATAAAACAGTTCTACAAACAACATATATTATCAATTTCATTTTTCATTTAACCAGTTATTTTGCTCCGTCAACGCTTACTGGCGGAATAACTAACAACTATTGGCGGAGTTAAGAATGATCCATGGAGGTAGTGGACAGGTCTGTTCATTTCCTAGGTTTCTCTTTAGAACATCAGCTGACTTCTGGGTTTTAGGGTGCGCTAGGGTGTACAAACCCTTGTTCCAAATGGGTACAAAAAAGTAGTGCCCTTGATAAGGAGTTAGATCGGGATTTGAGTTTCAGCCTTCTACATAACATCATGGAAGGTTCAGAGTCAATTCTGAATGACTAAGAAGACAAAATGTTGTTTAAGATGACATAACGTTATCAGGTGTGTTTTCTTGCTGAAAGTGACTGGTTTTGAATATGGCAATGTGGGAATATTGTGATCATACAGACCTACTACCTACTTTCAGCCATGCTGGCGACTGACATTTAATCAGAGGTGAGTAGTAACGAGTTACATTTACTCCATTACATTTACCTGAGTAACTTAAAAAACTAAAACTAAAAAAAAAGGAGTTTTTACTTTTAAGAAGAAACACTACTCTTACTCCGCTACACTCGACTTGTTATTTTTCTAACCATTTATTCTACCCATGCAGCCAGTAGATCTACCGCAAGACTATTTTACCAATCAGACGCAGCAACAATAATCACATGACCACAAACTGGCGGCATAGCAGTGTGGTAGACAGGCATTTGACTCCAATGCTATATATAATTATTATAATTTCTAAAAAAAATAAATCGGACATTACGATTGAAACAGTTACTCAGTACTTGAGTATCTTTTCACCGAATACTTTTTTTTTTACTATTACTTGAGTGATATTTTGGATGACTACTTTTTACTTCTACTTGAGTAATATTATTTTAAAGTACAGTTCCTCTTATTTGAGTAAAACTTTTGGCTACTCTACCCACTCTTGCACTTAGTGTAATTAATATTTTACATTGTTGGAACACCTTGGATGAAAAGTGATATAGCACATATAGTTAAACGCCCCAGTAAAGTTACCCTCCATTATCAGCATTTCTGGAACACCTTTTGTCCAATCAGGTTGCTCAGTTAGACTTATCTGTATAATTAGACCATAGTGTGCATAAATTGCATACCAAGCCTTAAGAGTTGAATAATAAAACTATGATATGTACTACAGCACTGATTATATATTAGTTTAGATTAGATTACCCCGCCTTACATTCACTATTAGTGAGCACTGCCATGAGCCTACTTGTAAATTCACAATGTAATCTATTTTAGTTACTTTTACAATTTTGTGTCTTGGTTGTATTGCTGTCTTTTACTTTGGCATTAATTCAGCTGAAGTGGTTCATTTATGATCCCAAATGTCCTATTGAGTGAATGAGTAAAGGCTGAATGAGATTCAGCACCGGCTGCTAAGTAGTGATGACCTTGATGCAGGATTCATCTAGTTTTTAAGTGTCACAAATCAGCAGGCTGCTAATTAGTGCCTTACGTCTCATTTTGGATTGTGTGTGTAGTCCTCTCGCTACTAAGCAGCAGGGCACATTTTTTCACCTGTGGTGAAAATTATGGAGCAATTCTCAAGCACTAAGAGTTTTTTTTTTTTTTTTTTGCGTACTGCAGAGAGCCTACTGACTAAACGACAGCAGATCACTAATTATCTGTTTTGTCAATGTGAATTTCCAGTGAAAATTTTGTATCTAAAATTAGATTCCACTGTGACGGTGATCATTTACCATTAGAGAGATAAAATCATAAAACAAATTTCAACACATAAAAAGGATAAAAAATTTTAAGAGACATTTAGTGCAAAATATATATATATATATATATATATATATATATATATATATATATATATATATATATATACTGTATACCTGTATACCTGAGAATATCAAATGAAAAATTCTGAAAATATTTTTTTTATAAAATGCATGAGAATATTGAATTGAACTCTGAATATATGGAATGAATTCTAAATATATTGAATTGAATATCTGAATATATTAAATAAAAACTCAGAATATATTGAATGAAAGCTGACGTCACCAGCTTGTTTTCAGCAGAAAGAGAAAAGGACCTGCTGAGAATTTAGTGGCACAGATTTTAAGTAATTAAGACCTAATTAACATTACCATTGGTGAGTGTGTGTATGGCCCAAGGGAGTGCTGCAAACTGAACTTGATGTAGCGTAGTACTACTGATGATGAATTTTTTTCAGGCCAAATGCAGGGGACCTCACTAACCAGTCTGTTGAGAGATGCTGTAAAATGGGTTGGTTTCATTACTTACATATTAAAAAATTTACATTTTTGTGAAAAGTTGTTTTTGAGCTTGCAGATGCTTGTTTTCCAATTTTATTGCTTTTCCAAAAGTATCTAAACACTGCGGCCCCAAAATTTACATCCGGTGCAGTTTACCATCGTTTCAGGAAGTGCGGCTGCTCGGCGTTTGGGCCATACACACGTGTGTCAGTGTGTTAATCATTTTGTCATCAGACAGGATTCCTGCTATTAAATTCCTTGCTGACTCACTTAGTCTGGAATAACTGGCTGTAAGATACCTGTGGTAATACACATCAAAACCACTAGATGGCACATGCCCTTTGATGACGTCCGATTTTATTAAACTATATTAGAAGCTCTGTGATATAGATAGCTCTGTAGTTCCATTTTAGCTGTAAACAAAACAACAAACAACTGTTAAGATTCAATTTAAAATGACTTTTTTTTTAAGAAAGTGTGAGGAGACAAAGAATGATATAACTTAAAAAATATATATATATTTTTTTTACATTTCACAGCATGTGACTGGTGGAATGTTCCGCATAATTCATATATATATATATATATATATATATATATATATATATATATATATATATATATATGAATGTGTTATAGTCTGTGTTGGATGTTTCAATCATGAGATGTTAAACAGATTAAAGGTCATGTCTGAGTACTGTAGACTTGGGCTGGCATTGATAATGTTTTAAGCTATTTATCTGACATAGAGAAATCAGTTGATGTAAAGAAACTTTACACAAACCAACATATACAGTAACATACTGTACAACACAAACATAAAACACAAACATATACGATATCTGTAAATGTAATACTAAGACACAATTCTAATTAAAATGTTATTTGTCACATACACAGTCATACACAGTACGGTATGCAGTGAAATGCTGATATCGTCCTGTGCAAGTAATAAATTGAACAAAATATAAAAAATATTTTAAGAAATATATAAAAAATATATTAAAAAAAAAATATATATATATATATATATATATATATATATATATTAAAAAAGAAATTTTAAAAAATGTAGATTAGAAAAAAAATATTAATTAAAAATCTTAATTGAAGGCTAAGGCCAACTCCTCAGGAACATATTTCTGGAAAGTTCTCTCTCTAGGTGATGTCATTCCTGTTTGTTTTCAGCTGTATTCTGCAGTTATGTGAGGAGTAAAGCACTGAGCCTTGTTCTGTTATACCTAAATAAATCCGGACAATTCTAATTTCTTTATTTCTGTTTGTTTTTCTTTCTTTCTCCTATCCCTTACCCTCCATCTTTCACTCTGTCCTTCACTTTCTTTGTCATTTTCTTTATTCATTTCTCCCTATTTCCCTCCTTCATTTTCTTTTCTCTTGTTTTTCCATCCTCCTTTAACCCTTCTTTCTGTATCTTTTTCCTTTGTTTCTGTCTTCTTTCTCTCTTTCTTTCTTTTCTTTCTTTCTTTTTCTTTATCTCATTTATTCCTTCTCCATCCTTCCTCTTTTTTCCATCTTTTCCTCCTTTTTCATTCTGTTCTTTCTTTTCATCTTTCCTTCTTTATTTCTATTAACCTTCTTCATTCCCTCTATGCTTCTTTTTTTATCATTCTGTCCTCTTCATTAATTTCTCTTTCTTTCTTTCATTCATTCTTTCTCACCATTCCTTCTTTCCCCAACCTTCCTTTTCCTTTCTGTAATTATTTATTTATTCCACTTTCTTTCTTCTCTCCTCCTTCTTTTTCTTTGCTTCATCTTTCTTTCTTTCTTTTTCTTCCACTTTCCCTCCTTCTTTCTTTCCATCCTTTCTTTTTCTTCTTTTTTTCCCTTTTTTACTCTGTCCATCCTCTTTCTTTCTGTCTTCATTTTACTTTGTCCATTCTCTTTCTTTCTGTCCATCCTCTTTCTTTCTGTCTTCATTTATTTATTTATAATGAATATTATATTATTATAAATCCTATTTCCTCATTAATTCCCTCTCTGGTTTTCATTATTTTTTCCTCTTATAAATATATATACATATACAGTATTACTCTTTCCTTTTCTCACACCTCCCTTTTTCCTTGCTTCATTTTCCTTTCTCTTAACTTTCTCTTTTTTTCCTCATCTTTCCATCTTTCTTTCTTCTTTCTCTTTTCTTCCTTTACCTCCTCACACCTGGCCTCCAGCCTCACTGCATCCAGGCGTGAAATGATCTGGATTGCTGTGTATCTTTTATTGTTAATGATTTTCATCTTTAAGTTTCATAATAAATGAGCTCAGCAGACTGTATATACACACACATTAACCTCATCATTAACCTCTCTGCTTCCACTTTCACTGGGTTTAGGAAATTGGAGCTCATTTAAATACAGCCATCCCTGTGTAGCAGACTTCAACAAGCAGCGTTCACCATGACCTGTAAAAACACACACGTAACACTCAAAAAATGTGAGAACTTCACTTTATGTGACTGTTACAGAAAATCAAGCAATGTCTTCTGACCGATCAGAATAGAAAATTTTATATCACTGTGATATAAACCATATTAGATCATACAATTATTATACTTTTAATTTTTTTTTAAAGTTTCTCCGTTTGAAAGGTTTGTGTTGTAAGTCTTAGGAAGCTTCTCTCTCTTTTCCTTCATTTATACCAGCAGTGAAACAAGGGTGGCACACACACACACACGCACACACACACACACACACACGCACACACAAGTGTGAGAGTGTTTGGTTTTGCCAGAGGCCTTACGCAAGATAAAAACTCTGCCTGACTCTCAGAATGGAGAATGGAAATGGCTTGAAGGATGATGTCTTCTTTATCTTTCCTCTACTTCCCGAGGCTCTCACACCCAGCGGTCATCATTCTTCATCTTATCAACTTTCTTCCTTTTCTTTTCCTCTCCTTATTCGCACTCTCACAGCCATTGACTGTGTGGAGAATTGAGACATTAGAAAATGTAGAAAGCGACCACTTAATCATACTTCAGGAAAATGACTCACTCACTCACACACACACACACACACTCACTCACACACACACACACACACACCAGGCAATGTGGGGACACCAGTTAGCCTAACCTCCATGTCTATGGACTGTAGGAGGAAACCAGAGTACCTGGAGGAAACCCACCAAGCATGGGGGGAACATGCAAACTCCATGTGCACAGCGATGGGAATGGAACCTGGCCAGGAATCGAACCCAGGCCGTGGAGGTGCAAGGCTACAGTGCTTGAATTGTATTGTTTTTTTGGATGACTGATTAAAAATGTTTATTTAGCAGCCTGTAATTCACTGCATATTATACTGAACAGCAAACATACATCTAGCATGAATGGTTCTAAAGTAATTACCTGCAAAACCTAAACGCAGATACTGAGTCTGAAATCTTGCAGCGACATTATTTCCAACTCAGAGATGGTCTGCTTGTAAAAGATCTAATGATTTGTCTCAGAATGACCCTAAAATGCATTTCAAATGAAATTCTATCATATTAAAACTTGAATTGTTATTCAATTATATTAAAAAGAATTACAACCACATCCATCCAGCTTTATGAACAGAGGCTTAATAGATTTTTTTTTTCCCCACTTTTATTTATTTATTTATTTATTTATTGTTGGGGAAAATCGTACACGGTCATAAATAAATGATGATTATAATATTAACACACTGGTGCATTATGTATGCGGGGCATTCAAGGTAAACCAGAAGTTTTGATTGTGCAGAGTAACAGAGCACAGTTCTGAGAGCAAAAAAAAAACCTTTATTTCTCTATATAATCCGCTGCTACACTAATGCACTTATCCCAGTGTTTCACTAGTGCTTGGACACCATCAATGTAGAAAGTTTTCTCCTTATGCTAGAGCCATGATCACACTACCTGCTTCACATCTAAAACACTGACCTCCCAGGAACTCCTTTAATGGCCCAAACATGTGAGAATGCCTCGGACTGTAAGTGCGATGTGTAAATAACTTCCCACAGACCGATGTGATAACACATTATCCATCGGTATTTAAGGATCAGGCGTTCCACTCAATAAATGTTCACAGGAACGACTGCAATGTTCTCCAGGATCATTATTCGCACCATCCAAATGTTTTACTGCAGCTAAGAGTCTCATCACTGTACTGTGCTCAAAGTCTTCGGTAAATGTCAACCGGTTTCACGCCTTCATTCACCAGAAATTTCATCACAAATTTAACTCGAATGCCCTCTGTATAAATTCACTAAGAGGGGTAAAGCCTTTTAATTTACTTTTTGGCATCCACATCCGATCATTTGATTAATGTTTTTAAAAGTGCATTATTCTGGACTTTTGTGGAAAGAAAAACCACCGTGCAACAACAAGAATGTGAAATGTGACACCGCGCCTGGATGTGATCTGCATTTAAGACTGTTTTGATTTATTCCACATCACTGACACATCCGCAACACATCGTCAGCGGTGATTGAGGAGGTGGATGTAAAATACAGTAGAGCGTGTCATGAAGGTAAATGAGGTGGATTATTTATTGTCTTTTTTTTTTTCCCCCAAAATGCATTTGGTGGAGAAATGAAAAGCAGACAGACTAAACACACTATCCCCAATCAAAGTAGAAATTGCACAACAGTTCATTGGTTTAAGGTGATCGCAGAGAAAAAGTCATGAAACCAGGATATAAAACAACAGCTGTCTTTAAGTGTGTTTAATATTGCAGTAAGCCACATCAGGTTTATTATACCATTTTATAAGACCTTATAATGTACCATATTGCTCAATCTTATAGTTTTTAAGATGAGCTATAAAATAATATAAATTTTTTCAGGCATACAATTAATAATTAAAAAATAAATAAACAAATTAGGTGACGTAGTGGTCAGCACTGCCGCCTTGCACCTCCAGGGTCTGGGTTCAATTCCCACCTCAGGGTCTGTGTGCATGGAGTTTGCATGTTCTCCCCGTGCTCGGTGGGTTTCCTCCGGGTACTCCGGCTTCCTCCCACAGTCCAGGGGGGCCAGGGGTAGCTCAGAGGTTAAGACATTGAACTACGGTTCGGAAGATCCCAGGTTCAAACCCCACAACCACCAAGTTGCCACTGTTAGGCCCTTGAGCAAGGCCCCTAACCCTCAACTGCTCAGATGTGTAATGAGATAAAAAAAAAAGTAAGTTGGTCTGCCAAATGCCTAAATGTAAATGGTGGCCAAAAGGATTAAGAAAACGTACGCCATGTAGTTCTCTATGCGCACAAACTGGTTATGTAACAATGATATTTAGCTTCTGGAGCCCTGGCCTGGGTTACCTCCAGACTTAAACCCAATAGAAAACTGCTGGACAATGGTGAAGAAGGCAGGAGGGGTGAAGAAACCGTCTTTAAACCATACATGATCTTCAAGAAGCTATAAAGCCGGCATGGAATGAGCGAGTGACACCAGAGTACCGCAGGCAGATCCAGCAGGTTTTAAAGAATAAAGGACCCCATAGTAAATATTGATTGTTGTCTAGCAATTTTATTGCATTAAATAACAAATGACTACTTTATCTTGATTTTTGATATTTAAAGAAATTTTGTCAATACTTTTGGTCACCACTGTAAGTGCATCATTGCAAAATTAGTAGTGAGTGTTTCTCTAAACGTTTAAGAGTTACTATTAGGTGTTAACATCCAATACATGTTTAATTTGATGCCACTGTTTCATTTTTCCAAAAAATTTAAATCTTATACAAGAAGCTCCAACCAAAAAATATAGTTTCAAGCAGCAATGAGCGGGCCCAAGCACCCTGGGAGGAAACCACAGTACCAGGATGAAACCCACGAAGCACGGAGAGAACATGCAAACGGACCCCGAGGTGGGGATCGAGCCCAGAACCTGGAGAGAAAAATCTTGGTGTTAACCAGAAGCAATGTACAGTATACTGTATTTTTATCCTGGTGAGCAGCAACTCTACTTACAGGAGACAGAAATAGTGTAGAAACCGAAAAGAAGCATCACAGAACAAGATAGAGATGTACGAATAAAGAATTGATAAAAGACCTCATTTAGAGTGTTATAAAATTATAAAAAGTCTTTGATGAATAATGGAATATAAATAGCTGTTGCTTCTCCATCCAGAGCTCTGGACTGTTTTATAAATGTGTGTGTGTGTGTGTGTGTGTGTGTGTGTGTGTGTAGGAAACAGAGACACGGTTTCCACAGTTCAGAATGTCCTTTTTGGCCTCGACTTTCTTTCTTTTTATTTATTTATTTATTTATTTATTTATTTATTTTCTCTTTTTTATTGCCCATTGTTGGCTTGTCTATTTTTGAGACATCTCCACAAGGGGAACAAGGTCGATTTCAAAGGAAGAATCAGCACTGGGATGATTTTTTTTCTTTCTTTTTTTTTTCCATGTTGTTGTGGTTGATGCTTATCATTTATTTATATATTTGTCTGTTTTCTTGTTTTCTGTCTGAAGGAAGTCTTAGTGCTGGATTTATCTGTCTACTCTTCCTGAGAGACCGCGCTGGGTCAAGGCGTGTCTCCCGTTTCCGTATTTCTGTGCGCGTGTACCGTTACATACGTGCGGTGGGGTAAACGAGTTTACATCCAAAAAATAAATAAAAATGACAGGAATGAAAATGAAAAGTCTAAATCTGTACACTAGCTGAAGTGATATAAGCGACCCGGCATCTAAATATATTTCCCCAAGTGTTACGTGTGTGTTTTTACAGGTCATGGTGAACGCCGCTTGTTGAAGTCTGCTACACAGAGATGTTTCGTGGCTGTATGCAAACGAGCTCCACTTTCCTAAACCCAGCGAAAGTGGAAGAAGAGAGGTTAATGATGAGGTTAATGTGCGTTTATATACACACTGCTCAGCTCATTTATTATGAAATTTAAGATGAAATCATTAGCAGTAAAGTATACACACACACAGATCCAGATCATTTCACGCCTGGATGCAGTGAGGCTAGAGGCCAGGTGTTAAACCCCTTCCAGACCTTTTATACAACCGAGCGCAGATAACCCTGATTCACCCCAATCACAGTGAACCGAGCATGCTGCGGAGTTCAGCTTACAGTCGGAGAGTTTCTGAGGGACGAGCTGCAAAACTGACACACGCAAACTGGGACAAAACAACAGCAGTGAAGTCACGCGGAAGTGTAACGTGTTCTAGATATTTAGAGCAAAGAAAGGAAGGAAAGCAGGGAGAAGGAAGGAAGGAAGGAAGGAAGGAAGTACGTAAGATTGGGGGATTTGATTAATGTGGGAGAGAGAGAGAGAGAGAGAAAGAAAGAAAGAAAGAAAGAAAGAAAGAAAGAAAGAAAGAAAGAATCTATAAAATAATGGGGAAAGGAAGAAATGATGATGGGAGGGAGGGAGAAGGGGAAAATGAAAGAAAAAAAGAGAGGAAGAAAAAGAAAGAAAGATGAATCTATAAAATAATGGGGAAAGGAAGGAATGAGGATGGGAGGAAGGGAAGGAGAAGAAAGAAAGAAAAAGAAAGAAAGAAAGAAAGAAAGAAAGAAAGTAAGTAAGAAAGAAAGAAAGAAAGAAAGAAAGAAAGATGAATCTATAAAATAATGGGAAAAGGAAGGAATGAGGATGGGAGGGAGGCAGGGAAGGAAGGAAGGAAGGAAGAGATGAGAGGAATGAAGGGAATTAAGAAAGGAAGGAAGAGAAGAGAGGAATGAAAGGAATTAAGAAAGGAAGGAAGGAAGGAACAGAAGAGAGGAATGAAAGAAGTTAAAAAAGGAAGGAAAAATAAACAAGAAAGTGGGGGATTAAATTAATGAGGGGAAAGGAAGGAAAGAAGGGTGAATTTATAAAATGATGGGGAAAAGGAAAGAGGGAAGGAGTGTAAAAATTAAGCAAGGAGGGAAGATTGGAAGGAAGGAATGAAGGAAGTAAAGGAAGGAAGGCTGATCCTATAAGATTATGGGGAAAAGGAAAGAAAGAAAAAGGAAGAGTCTAGTTTAATACTTTAATTCATATTTATTTGTTTAGTTCATGGCGGCACGGTGGTGTCCAGGGTCCAGGTTTCGATTCCCGGCCATGCTTGATCTCGTCTCTGTGTGCATGGAGTTTGCATGTTCTCCCCGTGCTTGGTGGGTTTCCTCTGGGTACTCTGGTTTTTTTCCCACAGTCCAAAGATATGCAGGTTAGGCTAATTGCCTGTAGTGTGTGATTGTGTGTGTGTGCCCTGCGATAGATTGGCACCCTGCCTCGTGCCCTAAGTCTCCTGGGATAGGCCCCAGGTCCTTGCGACCCTGAATACAGGATAAAGCGGTATAGAAGATACGTTAGTGAGTGAGTTCATGTGCTTATTTACAAGCATAATTTAACTAAAATAACGTGTTTTAATTTAATTTGTTTACATTTTCCGTTTCTGTATTTCTGACTAAATGAAAACTTTTCCCCGTGTGCGTTTCCAGTTCTGCGTCTTCCCACGCAGCCCTCAGCAAACATTTTGTTTTTTAGCTTAATTATGTGCATTTGGAACTGAATCAAACTGAGACCACAAACAAACCATAAACATTCATTTCTTTCATTCATAGTTAATGAAGAGAGTAACGGCTGAGAGAGCGCAGAAGAATTCAACAACACTGAAAAGAATCTCACTTTGGTTGTGTATTCGTTTTCAAGCTTATTGCATGTATGGGTTTGTCTCTGTGTCCATGTGGAGATACAGTGGGACCTTTCTGTCAGCGGCTCAGGGGATCTTGTAGGAAACAGTGGGTTACACTTTTATTTACATCAGTGTATATTTATTTCTTCTACAAAGTGTTTAATCTCAACATCAAAGCTTAACTTTGATGTACAGTTAATTAATGACTTTTAAAATTGTATTTGTTGGGAGTGGAAGTAGGAATAGTAATAGCAGGAGTATTAGTAGTAGGAGTCGGAGGAAGAGGTGGAGGAAAAGGAGAAGGAGGGGGGGGGAGTAACATTAGTAGTATTAATCGAAGGAAGAGGAAAAGTAGCAGGAATAAAAAAGTGAACACGTGCATGACACCAAATATCAATATCCAAAAACCGATCTTGTTAGAGGGTTTTTTTTTTTAGGTCTGTAAATCTTTTTTAGGGCATTTGGATATTAATAGCTTTAAAGCCTTGAAAATCGATGGACAACTTGTTGCCAACTTGCGGAAGAAATGAATCTATTTGTACACACAGTCATTCACCGTAAGCACTTACGCACTACAGGAAGGAGTTATTGCCACATACAGTCTTAAACTCACTCCAAGCCGTTTCCACATGGGCTATAAAAGGAGTTCCTGGGAGGCCAGCGTTTCAGACATGGCCCTGGTGTCCTGGGAAAACTTTCCACCTTGCAAGCACTAGTGTTATTCTGCACAATCAAAAGTCCCGGTTTGACTTGAACACCACTTGTATAAGCTTCCTGGTGGCTCATTCAGTGGTGTTTTTTTTTTTCCTCCACACCATTCTGTATAAACTCTGCTGTGTGTGAAAATCCCAAGAGATCAGCCGTTTGTAGAATACCAACAACCATGCCAAAGTGACAGAGATCACACGTTTTCTCCGATCTAATGTGTGACGTGAACATTACATGCCGCTCTTGTCCTGTATCTGCATGATTGTATGCATTGCAACGCTGCCATGTGGCTGGGTTGTCTTGTCTTGCATCAAAGGCAATTGCTTTAGGATTACATGGGGAAGCATGCGCTAGCTTCCCGTAAAATTTAATTAAAATGTGGAAATGAAAGTTTTAGCAAAGTGTCTATCATTTTCATCAATCTTGGAGGAATTCAATGATTTCGTGAATCAAACGATCAAGGAAAAGGAGAAATAGATGTAGAAGGAGACGGAGTAAGTGTTTTAAGAGAAAGACAGTGAATAATGGGGGGGGGGTGGGAGGTGGAGGAAGAGGGGGAGGAGAAGGAAGAAGGGGGTATAGGAGGAAAAGGGGGTAGGATGATGAGGAGGAGGAGGAAGGTGAGGAATGGATGACAAGGGGAGGATGAGTAAGATAAGGATGAGGAGGAAACAGGGGGGGAGGGGTGACTGAATCCCAGTGCGATAAAAAGATTTTTTTTTTATTATTATTATTATTACAGACAAAGAATGTAGACAGACACATTATAACCGTTACCTCCAGACCTTACATCCGTCTTAACCCTGATATTGCTGCGCTAGGCTTTTGTAATACCTGGACCTTGGAAACACACACACACACATGCACACACACTGCAAAGTCAGCACTGAATAGCAAGGCTTTTAAACCATGTGCCAAAGTGCATTGGTAATTTCCATAAATACACCTGACTTTGCCCTTTTCGAGCATTAGAGGAATTTTCACTGTCTTTTTTTTTTAGTTCTTATTAATGTTTCTCCTGCAGAAATGCTAACATATACACAAACACAGCATTTAAAGTTCATTTCCATTTCATCTCCTCTCCCAGCCTGCATCACCAGCATGAATCACAAGCATATTACATCAGTGCCACTGCTGAACAGCAGGACATTTTAATGCAGTGGCTGAGACGATTAACACAAAACTTGTCACTTGTTTTATTGTGTCTTTTCATGCATTATACATAATAATAATAATAATAATAATAATAATAAAACATACATACACATATATATATATATATATATATATATATATATATATATATATATATATATATATATATATATATATATTTATATATATAATTTTTTTTTTTCAGGGTTCGCTATATATATATAAAATCTAACTCTATAGTCAGCCCAAAAAAATTATGCACACTTCAAAATAGTATGATGTATATTGTATATTATATAAATCTAATATAAGCTTGATAATTTTATCATATATATGATATATCAGTATATAACACAGCAATGCACTCACTCTCATTCATCTTCTATACCGCTTTATCCTGTATTCAGGGTCGTGGGGACCAGGAGCCTATCCCAGGAGGCTTAGGGCACGAGGCAGGGTACACCCACCCATCCATCACAGGGCACACACACATACTTACTATGGGCAATTTGGGAACACCAATTACCCGAATTAACCTACATGTCTTTGAAATGTGGAAAGGAAACTGGAGTACCCAGAGGAAACCCAGCAAGCACGGGGAGAACATGCAAACTCCATGCACACAAAGACGGGAATCGAATCTGGCCGGGAATCGAACCCGGACCCTGGAGGTGCAAGGCGACAGTGCTAACCACTACACCACCATGCCGCCATCACAGCAATACATTTAATATTAAAATATTTTTTCTTTAAGTTTTAAGTTACTAGATACTAGAAGTGTATCTAAATTTGTTTGGTTTATCCTAGAGAGAGTGAGAGAGAGATGTGTGTGTATTTTGTATGTATATATATTGTGTCGTGGGCGACCATCATGCCTTGCGGGAGGGGTTGCTGTGTGTTCACCCTGTTAGGGAAGTGTGTTTGGGTTAGTGGCTTCAGCCATATTGTGTGTGTATGTGTGTTAGGTGTGTGTGTTCTACTGAATGTGCTCTGGTTTATGCTAAGGCTAAATTGGTTGTGGTTCTCGTGTGAATGTGTTGCTCATGCTTTTGTATGACTGCGTGCTTAATAAAGTACTCCCAGCCATTGCATTGGGCAGCAACTAAGCTCTTTTGTCTCTCCAACATCCTTTCCATTGGTAAAACGCTACAATATATATATACAGATAGATAGATAGATACACACAAGGGACACCTGTTGGAGTGATGATTTGCAAGTGGAGGAAATAGAAAAAATACTCATTATTTGCCCTCAGTCTGGAGCTCCATGCAAGATTTGGTAAAGATTAAGGTAAAAAAAAAAAAAAAAAAAACTTAATTTCTTAGTCAATCTGCAGGAAATGTTATACTTATTTTCCCCAGTGTATACGCCTTTTATTGTGTTGTTTTACAGTGTAGGAAAAGAATAGAAAGCTGGAAAGACCATGGAATTAATAGGTGTGTCCAAACTTTTGACTTGGAGTGTGTACAAACATGTGACTTGGGCACCTCTGATTCTGAGCTCTTCTGTTGCACATTTGAATAATCTGTAAACAAATAGTTTTTTTTATAATCAACTTTAATGTATCAATTAGTGCTTCATATAAATGAATTAAAACCGAGCAGACAAACATTTTCTTTACGGCAAGTTAACTGTTGGAGAAGAGAAACTAATTATAGAAGCAGAAGCAATAAATTTATGCTTGTACCCCACCAATTTCCCACCATTTATTTTCCCTTCTTTGTCAGGACCAATAAGCTCGTTTTAATCAAAGCCCTTATCAGGCGAGTGTTTTATTGCTGTGCTGTTTCAGTTCGATTGTGGATCAAATAGTCAAAGCAGAAATAGTGCTGGGAAAAGTAGATATGATGGAAAACAATTAACAACCGAGACAATAAAACACATCATATGATTGCTTGTGAAATTTCGAGTGAGATAAATAAAATTAGCAATTTAATCCAGTTTGCATATTAATTGATCCAACTGATTTAAAAACAATATTCTATTCTATGTATACAGTTAATACTGTGTGTGTTAAAGGTGTATATATTGCCTTTTCAGAAGCATCAATTAATTTGGCTGCATCAATCAAAGAAAACAACTAAGGAGATTTGAAGTTATTGGAATTAGGTTTAGACCCTTTCAACACATTATCCAAACACCCATCATGCACAGTGCTATGATCTGGGGTTGCTTCAGTCTGGACTAGACTCAACAACGTATTGTGGCAATAAAATGAAGTCAGCTGACGACCTGAATGGACTGAAGATGACCCGCTGTGGATATCATTTGTGGCCAATTGTGAAAGGTTCAGGTAGCATGAGGAATTATTTTCACACATGAACTGGCCAAAACATCAAAGCTAGAGGTGACTAAATGAAATCTTAGCGTGCACAACTTTTTTTTTTTTTGTTCAGGCAATGTAAAACATTTATATCATTTATATCATGTAAGACAAGTATATCATTAATATTTAAAAAAGAAATAGATAGTGTTTGCAGTTTTTAGTGATATGAATAAACACTTCAGAACATCTGGTTGGTTACAATACCTTGGCTTTGTATTGTTGATGATTTTTCTATTACTCCTATACACACCACTGCGTATTATTCCTTAATTAAAAAAACTTCATTTCCATTAGAGCTCCATCAGATCAATAAAAGCTGTTGAACTACAATGGTATTATGTACTATACGCCCAGGCTTTTGGACCCTTCTGTGTGCACAGCAGCCAGTATCCATTATTAACATCTGTAACAGCTGGAGAAATAAAGGTCCTGCGTTAGTGATGCAATGTTAATGAGAAAGTTTCAAGACCCGAGGAAAGACATCTACCATCGCGGAATTTTATTACACCTGGTGCGCTTCTGGAGATTAGGTAAGGCCTGGGTGAGATCTAGAAGGTTGATTTAGTGCAGGAGTGAATGTGAGTCTCTGGCCCAGGGGCTCTCAGTCTCTCACGTCCCCTGGTCCAGGATAACCGTGAGGATTTATGAGCACAGCAAGCTGTCCGCTGGAGCTTTCTTTAATAATGAGATGAGCTCGGGGGCCGAAGCCACCTTGTCCGCTCTCACTCTTATCAGCTCCTGGGCCTTGGGGCCTGGTGATAGGACAGAGCCGCGTGTTCCTTTACAATGTTATTCCGTTCCCTGTGGAGGGATTTTCCATCATGCTCTAATAGTGACTGTGCCTGCTAGTATTATAATAGCCGCACAAAGCTAAGCCATCGTTTTTCAGACCTTTCTTACGGCTTCATTAAAATAATTACCAGTGTTTACTTCTTAGGTTCTGCACGGAATTGCGTTTCCCCTAAATGTCGAATGATATAATATGATATTAAATAATACATGCCAGTATTTGTTCTATTGAGGGAGTAATTGTCGTAGTTGCTATAACATGTTTTAACAGTGAACAAGGTCAAATGTATGACATGTAATTAATACGTCAATACACTTAGCAATAAATGTATTCATTCATCCTATGTAGGGTTATCCAGTATACAGGGTCGTGGGGGGCCTGGAGCCTATTCCAGGGAACAAGGGTGGGGTACACTCTGGATGGGGTGCCAATCCAACGCAGAGCACATATACTAAAGACAATTTGGGAACCTAATCTGCATGTCCTTGAACTGTTGGAGAAAACCGGAGTTCACCACAATGGATCATCCAATCCGCACACAACTTGGCAAACTTTACGCCGGATGTCTGATGCTACCCTCCAATTTTATCTGGGCTTGGGACTGGGACGGCATCCAGGGCTAGGATTTGGGTGGAAATCAAACCCGAACCTTCTGCATGGAAGGAAACCTACCACTAAGCCACCAATGCCCTTTGGGAGGAAACCCACCATACATACAGACCCAAAATAGGAATCGAACCCTCGACCCAGGAGGTGCGAGGTCACAGTGCTAACCTCTACACCAATGTGCCACCCTGTTGAAAAAAAATCAACTTTAGAGTGAAAAGATTAACTCTGCTTCACACATGGTGACCACATCATCATTGATTATTTCCCTATAACAGCACGCCTCATCCATACAGCACATGTACCATAGAAAGGCTACCTGGTTTAATAACCACCATCTCCTTTTGGAAAATGTTCCTTCACCTACTGTACGTTGACATACCCGTTGATTTCTGCTAAGGTTTTGCTTCTAGATTTCTTTTAATATGAATTTATTTATAAAAATGTGAGCAATAAGAGTGACTTTTTACTCTGCGTCTATTAGATACTTCCTGTGCACAATATCATGCCCTATTGATCGTAGGGAGTTTATCTATTACCATAGCTAAGTGTTTTCCAATCCTTTGTCTCTCACTTTATTGAGTAGCATCTTATTTACGTCTGGTGGTGTCTAACAACGTAAAAAAAAATTTTTTTTAAATGCTTGTTTTTGGTAACATTTCTACTCAGCCTTAACTTTAAATCCAACTCGGTTGTGGGGTTCCACTGTGCCAAAGTGGTGCCACTCTGGTTCCTCTGTTTGTGTGCTGTGGTATCTGGCACCGAGACGTTGGCAGCAGTTCCTACGGGTGCCCGTAGGTTGCAAAGTGGAGCATCCGTGGAGCTGGTGCTAAATTATTATACTTGCATAGATGCCAGGCTGTGGGACTGCTTACAATTGCAAATTCACTGAGGCAAGGATTTGATCTTCTGGAGAAGCCTGTTTATAATCAGCAAGATTGTAGACACTGGAATAGATCGTAGATCATGCATTTAGTCTTTCAAACCACATGAGCAGTTTCTCAATCTATATAATTTTCTAATTTATCGTTTATCATGTTACACATTTAACAAAAATCAATAAATAAAAAACGCTTTTTAGGAATATCCTGAAAATCGCATGACTACCACATCATGAAGTTTTCATATGGTATCGTTCCGATGCAGCTCGGTATACAGCTGCAAGTGAACCCCATAGGTGTAACGGCTCAAGCAAACCTCCAAACTTTGTACAGGGTTTTAAAGGAGATGGAATTTCAAATTTCTTGACATGGCTAAAACCCCAGATGGGAGTATTAAAGTCTGTCAGTCAAACATGAAGACTTGAGCTTGTTTCCAAGTGCTCCCTTATACGCGCCAAAACCCATATCATCCATTGGTGATAGCACTTGTGTGTGTGTGTGTGTGTGTGTGTGTGTGTGTGTGTGTGTGTGTGTGTGTGTATAAAAATTTCCCTCCTGCCGTCACTCAGAAATTCTTCTCACTCTCTCCTATCGCTCTCACCACCTTGCCTTCTCAGCTTTGCACAGAGTCAGATAAAGAGAATGTAGAAAGTGTGTGTGTGTGTCGTGGGGGGGGGGGGTGAATTTAATTTTATATTAGTTAATAAAGACATATCACTGTCTTCTCGCTCACACACTTCCTCTCAATGGATGTGCCTCCCAGTCCTGCTATCTAACACTTGCTTTATTAGCGCAACACAGATACTGGCACTCAAGGGATCCTCTTACAGGTTTCCTGCGTGCCATCCAGTCATGGCCTATTCTTGTATTTCTTTACGTCTGCTTGTTAGCATGTGCGCATCGAGACGAGGAGGTGTGTCGGTATATCCTCAAAAGGTTTTTTCCGTGTTTACTGGGATCGGATTAATGGATTAATGTAGTTCATCAGGAGGGATGAACTGTGGTCCACGAATGCTACTCAGAAGCAATATGTCAGGATCCGATATTGGGTTGCTTGTGTAAGAGTGTCTGATGTTGCAAGATCTGAACACTTAGCGACCTCGAGTGACATCACTGATTATGTGTCCTAGAGAATCAGAAGATCTGCATTAACAGGCTAAAGTTGAGTTGAAGAACTCGCTTGCACTGTAATTGCATGCAGACTAATCAGTGTTGGGGAAAAAAAACAGTGCGTGTATATTACTTAAGATGAATGTCATTTTATTATTATTATTATTATTATTATTATTATTATTATTATTGTAGGTCTATAACACACCCCTTTTTCACCTCACATGAATGATGGGCTGATGTCCATAAAAATCACTGTATAAGGAGAGTTCAAGCCAAACCGGGACTTTTGTTTGTGCAGAATAACTTACTTTATTTCTTTATATAATCCGCTGCTTATCTCAGCTAATTAATGCTGAGATAATGCACCTATCTCAGCATTTCACTAGTGCTTGGATACCATAAAGGTAGAAACTTTTCTAGAGCCGTGATCAGGCCTCCTGCTTTACATCTGAAACGCCGGCCTCCCAGGAACTCCTGGAACATATTGTATGGCAATGGCTTGGAGCAAGGTCAGGACTGTATGAGGGATGTATGAATAACTGAGTTCTTGTAACATGCAAGTGGTTCTGGTGAATGATTGTGTGTACAGTTGCCACAGACAGATGCAGCTCATCACCGCACTGTGCTTAAAGGCTTCTGTATATTTCAACTGGTTTTAAGCCGTCACTTACGAGGAGTCCTGGTTTGACTTGAACGCCCCTTGTAAAAGGAAGTCATGGTGAAGCTTAAATCATAAAGCAAATATCATTAAATGTTAACATACCATATTATTTAGTCCAAGCCATTAAAATAACCGTTTTTTATGCTGTAACACCGCTCTTCACAGCCACTAAGACTGCACAAAGCAGCACTACAATAAATTGCTCATCCATTTAAGGTCTCAGGCTTCAATGTCTGGCAGTGACAAATAGCCAAGCGCAGATTTTACATTTTATAAAACTGCTGAGCCACACAAGATCAGGCCTGATTGGACTTTAAATTAGGAATCACACGGAATCTGCGGTAAAAACGGCTTTAATCCGCAGAATAATTTCTTGCAAATATAAACACCTTGTGATGGTCTCTGCCTCTCACTGTTCCATCACACAACCATTTGTTTTTTCCACAATTGGCAAAGCGAAGTCGTCTAACAGAAATTGCTCAGGAGACATAGACAAGCACCTGAATTGCGGCCTGACTGACTTACTTATTGTATTTCCCTGAACATTATACAACAGCTCCCCCAAGTGTATGTGTAACACAGCTTGCTAAAGACATCTTCATGTTGAAACCTTTTTACTGCACTTCTAAACCTGTTAACTAATAAATTCAACCTTCACTGCTCGTAGATATATGACTGCATGCATGATGCTTTGGATGGGCACTGTACACTGTAGGATTTCCCTAAAAAAATTAGTTATTGTTCCCAGGATGAGCTTTAATGCTCCTGAAATAAGCAGTAGTGTTTACAGGATGAGCATTAATGCTACCAGGGTAGTCAGTAGTGTTCCCAGGATAAGCATTAATGCTCCCAGTTTAAGCAATTGTGTTCCCAGTATAAGCATTAACACTCCCAGGAATAGCAATGGTATTCACAGGAAAAGCAGGGGAACAGGGGAACAGGTAAGCATTAATGCTCTTTGGGAAAACAGTAGTGTTCACAGGAAAAGCAATTAATGCTATTAGGGTAGGCAGTAGTGTTCCCAGAATCAGCATTAATGTTCCCAGTATAAACAATAGTGTTCCCAGTATAAGCATCAATGTTCTTTGGATAAGCAGTAGTATTCCCAGGAAAAGCATTACTGATCCCAGAATAAAGTGTGGTGTTTCCAGGGAAAGCATTAATGCTTTCAGGATAAGCAGTAGTGTTCCAAGTAAACATCAATTCTCTTAGGATAAGCAATAGTGTTCCCAGGAAAAGCATTAACGCTATCAGGATAAGCAGTCGTCTTCCCAGGATGAGCATTAATGCTCCCAGGATACACTGTAAAGTTCTATGGATAAGCATTAATCCTCCCAGGATGAGCATTAGTGTTCCCAAGAAAAGCATTGATGCTCCCAGGAAAAGCAGTAGTGTTCTTAGGAAAGCATAAATTCTCTTGGGATAAACAGTGGGGTTCAGGAAAAGGCACTGCTGGTCCCAGACTTAGAAGTAGTGTTCCGAAGAAAAGCATTAATGCCCTTGGGATAAGCAGTAGTGTTCCCAAGAAAAGCATCAATGCTCACTTGATAGGCAGTAGGGTTTCCAGGATAAGCATCAATTATCTTAGGATGAGCAGTAGTGCTCCCAGGATAAGCATTAATGCTCCCAGGATAAGCAATTGTGTTGCCAGGATAAACCGTATTGTATCCAGGATACACAGTAATGTTCCCTGAATAAGCATTAATTCTGTCATGCAAAAGGCCCAGGTTCGATTTCCAGCCAGTGCCGAAATCCCAGCCACTGGATGCAGTGCCGGTCCTAAGCCCAGATAAAAAGGAAGCGTTGCGTCAGAAAGGGAATCCAATATAAACCCTGTGCCAAGCTTGTATGTGTGGACCAGATGGTCCTCTGTGGCAACCCCTTGCCGGGAGCAGCCGAAAGACCAACAACAACAAGCTCTCATGCTAGGCAGTAGTGTTCCCAGGATAAGCAGTAGTGTTCCCAGGATAGCAGGTTACTTATGGGATACTGTTATATGTGTTTCTAGAATAGGCAAGTATTGTTTTGGGGACTGGCAATATTGCTGCTGTAACAGAAAGGTGTTGTTTCTATGATAGACAGACGTGTTCCTGGGATAGGCACTAGCGTTCCAAGGTTGGCAGTATTGTTCCTAGAGTAAGAAAAGCACCAGCTTTTGTGTAAGACTAAAAGAAATAATGTACGATATATGTCTATATATTGTTTTTACTGCTCGTTATTGGTAACAAAAAACTTTTTTCCACTCAAACTAAAATTTGATTGCATGCATTTTTGCAATGATTCATTCGCAGTGCTTAAAAATGCTTAGTAATTTTCCTGAGGGCTTGTAAAGCTCAATTAGACTGCACATGCGCAGAAAGAATTTCGTTGTTACGCGTTTCGTTAAGTTTGTCCTTTCGGGCGCTTTGTAGGTCTCCGACATATTGTTTGTGAGGAGCGATTTCTTGAAGACCCTGAGGGAGCGAAGATTATCTCCTTTAGACCATCACAGGGCGTTAAACCTATTAGCTTGTAAATTCAGAAAGATGGGTAAGTACCTGTGCAACAAGGTTTAATATGTTTTTGGGTAATTTTTTTGTGGTTTGTAGACCTGAAAAGGCCCGAGAGCTAGCGCACCCTAGCCGCCTTGTTAGCAGGCACTGCTGGTGCTAAGCTAGCGCAGTGAGGTAGGAGCTCAAATCCCTGTGCGTTGGAAATGAAGTCCACTACAAAGCGCGTGAACGGCGTTACTTTCGTTAAGTGTAGTGGCCGTAAGTAGGGAGCGAGGTGACGGTTGGTATTCTGCCCAAGTCCTGGGTTAGTGTGGTGAGTTAGCGTTATGTTAAATAAACGCTGTTTATATATATATATATATATATATATATATATACACACACACACACACACTTTCGCCATATAAAGATTTCTTTTTTCTCTTTTTTTCTGAAGACACTTTCATGAATGTAGAGTTTCATCACAATTTGTAAACAGGTTATATAACTTGTTAAACATGACATCAGAGTGGTGATCTACAATCAGACTAAAATAATGATGTGATTGATTACGTAATCATGTTGATGTGGAGTGTGTTCAGGGATGTGCTGATTTCTAAACTTCTGGCCTGATATCGGTACAGGTGATCGAAACGATTATTTTCCGATAAGTATTTATTAGAGATGGTGAGGAAGTATTTTTTATTTGTATTCCAGTGATGTTTCAAAGTTATGTTGTGCGGTTATTAATGTATCACTAAAATATTTTTTAAATGATTTTATTTAATCTGTGTGGTTACCTTTGAGGTGGTAAACTGTTGCAGTTCCTCTGTAATCCTATGGGTGGTGCTCTTAAATATTCACACGTTGACAGGCAGCGCAGAATCCTGTGTGTTATAAGCGAATTATTTAACAATTCAAGTTTGTTCAGATTGTTAAATCTAAAGCGGTATACTAAAATCGTTATACTAACAATAACGCAATACTGATCGAATCGGTGCCCGGAGTATCGCAATAATATCGTACCGGGTGGTCCCTGATCATTCCCACACCTAGCTTTTAAAGCTATTTATTTCATCCAGGCAAACAACCAAATCTTTGATTATAAAGACTGTTTAAGTCTTTAAGCTTGTCGTCACTTCATCCAATCATTCAAGTTCATAACACAACTTTTAACATACTTTATTCAGAGGTTTATTATATTTTTTGTTTAGAATTAACTGTTTTGAAAACGCTTTAGCCTTGTGTACAACTACCTACTCGACAAGAAGAATGTTCTAGTACTCACATAGCCTTACAAAAAACCTTATTCTTAAACATGAATTAAATTTTATTAAACGTCAAGAGAATTTACGGGGGGGAAAATGCAATATTCAGGTTAACTGGAACAGGTCTTACAAACTGCATAGCGCTGATTTTTCCCAGCGACGGTGAGACATTCGCTCACGTTGTCGCTGTCTTAGGGGCCCTATCATGAAACTGCAGCTAGACTGGTCATTGGCCTGCTGGCGACAGTGAATGTCTTGTTGTATGCTGGTCGGCTGATTCCAGGAAACGAAGTGAATGTCAGTCGATGCACATGTATGACTGATAAGTTGATGCCTCGCTCACGTTTGAGGCTACGAAAATGAGACTTGTATCTCAAAGAGCCTAAAGCGAGCAGAACGTCAGCTTGGCAGCAGTGCGCCGTGTCTCTGAAACACAGCGTCAGAAACTCTCTCTCTGAGATTTCTATCAAACTTCTGACCCCGCTCCAGGCCGTTTCCAGGCCCTCGTGGATTGTTGGAAATCGAAATTGGACTTTACTGGTCTGACGAGCTGTAGTTAAATTCGCTGTTTCCCAGCGTGAAGGTCTACAATGCTGTTTGGGAGACGGCGGTGCTTTTTGTCCTGTAGTCTGTCTTCATCGTCACGCTCGATCCTTTGCCCTCCAGCCTTGGATTATCCTGTAGTTAATCCTCTTACGTGTTCTGTTGAGGAGGAAAATGCAACAGGGTTTATAGGAAAAATAATCATCAACAGGTTGTGACCATGTATCCTGACACGACCCTGGTGTTAGAACAAACACATTGACATAATTTTATTTTTCGCCTTTTGGTTGAAAGACATGATGTTGTAAAGAAATAATTATCAGCTTCTGACCAATCAGATTTGATCTCGGAGTTTTCTGTTTTAGGGCCTGACGTAAGAGACATGGCTCCGGTCACCGGGGTCGACACCGCGCTATTTTCGAGCTGCATGTGATGTCGAACTATAACTGTACTCACTGAGCCTGAGCTTTACTATGTAACTAAACGTGTAACACGTGGAAAAGGCTCTCGCTCTCCTCCTGCTCTCGGGGAGATGACTAAGCAGACGATTTTGAAGCCATAGTCGACAGGAATGTGCTGACTCATCACAGTCTTTTAGGCATCCAGACGTCTGATGGATATGGGCAGGCTCGGAAATATTGGCGCTCCCTTGATAAATCATTTTAGGGGGAAAATGGTCTTTTTTTTTTTTTCCTTTTCTTTTCTTTTTTTCCCCCCAGAAAGAATTTTTGGCAGCACTAGAAATGCTCACATGATGTGTTCAGAGATTTTTGTTCTTTAAAAGCGATCACCCATGCCTTCCTGTCTAGTTATTTGTATGAGTCCAAATTCCCTCATATGTATAACTAAACAGGGAAGCATGGGTGATAAACGGTGGAAACACGTGAACAGTGTGTTGAATTCCATACGTACGTACATACATACATGCATACATGCATACAGCCATACAGCAAATCATTATAAACAAAGCACTCTCTCTGTTTCCATAAATCAGGCCCTGTATTCACTAAGCTTCTTAGAATTTTCTCAGCAAGCTCCTATCTTAGCTTAAAAAGTCCTAGCTGGGAGTCCTAGACTAAAAGTGATTTAGGAAACTTCTCGGAGCAACTCTGAAGAAGGAAAGTACAAAAACCTTTATCTTAGTGAGGAGGCGTGGTTGACCCCGTCGCTAGGGATGACTCAGCAATTCAAGGATTTTGATTGTTTGATAAAAACTTTCTGTAAAGGTCTTAAAATAGGCTCTTTGTGAAAAAAGATTATATAATAATAGAATAGACAGTGAGATCATCATGTTTGTATATAAAGAAATGGTATAATCATGAATGCAGGCTACTTTATGCAAAGTGTCTGTTATAGGCTAAATATCTTAAAGTTAAAGGCAGTCTGTTTACGTTGCACTCTGCTATAGAAACTTCTTAAGCCTTTTAAAAGTCCTCCTCTCTACTCCTAACAGTTTTTACTTTCGGGGCTGTTTTTTAGGTCTAAGATGTTTTGTGGATTATTTTTATCTTTAAGATTTAGTCCTAAATTTAAGAAAATGTCAAAATCTTAAGAATTTCATCACTAGGAGCAACTTTTAGGATTAAGAAGCTTTGTAAATTCGAGCGCTGGTGTTTAAAATCTTTTTTTTATTGATCAGAGTTGTAACAAACCTGCCTAGAAGACGACACAAGCATTTCCTGCCCCGTCTTTCTCACAACCCCTCCAGCACCCCAAAAAAAAGAAGCGTTAAAAGAAACCAAATTTCATCAATTTAAATTGTTGCAGATATAGCGAGACCAGTTCAGTTCCAGTGTGAAAAAGTGAGTGTGGAGTGTGTGTATTTGTGTGTGTGTGTGTGTGTGTATGTATATATATATATATATATATATATATATATATATATATATATATATATATATATATATATATATATATATACATACATACACACACACACGCACACACACACTGCCTGGCCAAAGAAAAGTTACACAGTTACTAAGATTTCAATCAGTCACCGTTAGCTTTGATGATGCTCCCAGAACCACTCTTTCAGGCTTTCAGTTTTGGAAAGTCTTGGAATATACGGGTTACCATTAGGGAAAGAAACGTTTTATTAGATAACCTGGTTATTCAGTCTGTTCAGGTTGTCAGCTGATTTCATTTTATTGCCAGATAACGTTGCTGAGTCTAGATGTGAGCAACTGAAGCAACACCAGGTCATAACACTCTCCAGTGGTTTGTACAGTTGCTTCACATGCGTCTCTTCTTACCCTGACGCACTCTTCGCCCTGGAATTAGGGTTAATCTGGACTCATCAGATCACATGACATTTTCCATTGCACAAAAGTCCAATCTTTTTTCTTTTTTCTTCTTTTTTCCCTGATTAGTCTCACTAAAAAGTGGTTTTCTTCTGACCACACAGGTGTTTAGTCTCAAACCTTTTACTTTCACTATTAAGCATTACTCTAGTTTTAAATGGTGACTTTATTTAATTTTGCACATCAGTTTGCTTAAGTGAATTATTGTAACTTTTTTTTTCCTGACCACATTTCTTCTACGAAGTTTTTAACACAATCCTTCCAGGTTTTGATAATGTGTAAAAACATTCTTAACCCAATTCTAGTCATTTCAAAATATTAGTTTGTTTTTTGGCCAGGCAGTGTAATTGAATTTTAACCTCTTTTCTTCAGCCATTGTCCACAAGCGAGTATTTCAGTAAGGTGTGTTTGAGATTCAGATCTTTTTTTTTTTTTTTGTCTTGTACAGAACCGTCAGCGAGTCCCGCGAAAGATAACTACAGGATGAACCGCTACAAGAACAAAGCACTTAATCTAGAGGAGATGCGCCGGAGGCGAGAAGAGGAAGGCATTCAGCTGAGGAAACAGAAAAGAGAACAGCAGGTGATGTTTCTCCTTAAAACCTTTAAAAAAAAAAATCTTATTCTTTACAGGTGCTCCTCTTGGGTTTTATTTCCATACGGTTTTCCATTCTCTCGTTTTTTCCCCTACCACTTTGAGACATATTCATTATACAACATTGTATTTAAGTTGTAATATAAACATAAAAACAGAAATAATAGCCCAGTTGGAATAACAATGCATCTGAGCAGTCCGTCCTAACCGGGACCAGAAGTGTGGTGTTGATGAGGTAAATATTAGCCGTGTTAACACTTGATCTGTCTTACTGGAATTAATAAATTCTTCCCTCATGTTTTATGAGGTGATGTAATAAGTTTCTTGAAAGGAAATTTTGCTTTTATTCCCAATCAGAAAACTTTGATTTGTTTCTCAGAACAACTTTCTATTTCACCTGTTTTTAATTTCATCCACCGGGTCTCTGGCTAAATAAGTAGCATCTCACCAGTCATAGATAAGGCTGAATTCCAGTAACCAATCATAACGCAGAAGGCGGGATTTATCTGGAAAGTTTGGAAGCCTAAAGTAACGTCCAAATTAGAGAGAAATACTTATTAAATTTGGAGGCAGCGGGTCATTCAGCCTGTACAGACATGGGCGATCAGGATGAAACTAAAATAAAACGCTAAACAGAAACTCATCCCATGGCTCTGTATGCATTTAATATGTAACGCCTTAACGCATGTGATTATTCAAAAAAATTTAACGCATTACTATTTTTTCATGCAAATAAATCCTATTTAACCCTAATGGCTTTCCATAATGGCAGCACGGTTACCCTGTTGTGTGTGATAATGGCTCGGATAATAAGATGACTGAGGAAACATCACCACGTGTGCCAATAAACCATAGCTGTATGCTTAAGACCACCTTCAAAGGAAACGACTTTTACAAGAATACACTGCATGCAGTGCCGGTCCCATTAGAAAGATTTTAATATAGCGTTTGTTAAATTGTAACGTTTGAGATATTATAAAACCACGTAATCTGTTTCCTCTTGCATGTTTCTCATACTCTGTGCTGTGACGGTTTACACATTGTGACCATGCGGCCTGTCTGTTCTCTCTGCAGCTGTTCAAGAGGAGAAATGTGGAGTTGCTGAACGAGGAAGGAGGAATGTTTGAAAGCTCTCTCATGGACTCTTATGTCAGCTCCAGCACGGCAGCAGTGAGTCAGAGCCATTACCTACAGTACAGTACATAATGCCCGTTAATCATCAGCAGGACTGTCTCATAGCTGCTGGTTTGAGATTAGTCATGGAGTCTAACGTTGGGATAAAACAAAAGTACCATGATGCTCATACAGGACCTGATTGTTGTTTTTGCTTCTTGTTTTTATTAGGAAGGAGTGATAACGAGAGACATGGTGGAGATGCTTTTCTCAGACGATCCTGAACTGCTGCTGGTTAGCACTCAGAAATTCAGAAAACTACTGTCCAAAGGTATCCGTGACGCACGTTTTAAGTTAAAAGTGAGGTTGAATGACAGGAAAGTCGAGTCAGGACCTCGAGCTGTTGGGGTTTCTCAAAATCTTGACACGCTAATTTTCTTTAACTTGTAAATTGCTGCTGTAAAGCTGAGGGAATGACTCATCATTTTTTCAACGACAGGGAATTTGTTGTTGCCTTATCGAGGTTTTATTCCTTACGTACGTCTCTTGTTGGTATTGTTTTTCTTTCAGGGTCTATTTTGTTTTATAAAATTTTTTCTAGCTTGTTCTGAACTACATTCCTGATTTGTTCTCCCACAGAACCGAACCCTCCCATCGATGAGGTCATCAGCACCCCGGGAGTCGTAAACAGATTCGTAGAGTTCCTTGAAAAAACCACTGATTGCACATTGCAGGTGGGTATAGCAACTCATTCCCTTCCCCATAGTTACTTTTCTTCCCGGTGCTAACATTTGAATCCATGGGTACAGTTCGAAGCAGCGTGGGCGCTGACCAACATCGCTTCGGGAACGTCTCAACAGACAAAATTCGTGATCGAGGCGGGCGCCGTGCCGGTGTTCATCAAGCTGCTGAACTCTGAGTTCGAGGACGTCCAAGAACAGGTACGGAGTTTGTAAACGGATCCGCCGTTCACGGGTATTAGCCGGATGCGCTCCAGTGAAGCTGCAAGAACTAAATTAATTCTCTTAATCATATTGAAATGAGTTGCAAATTAGGTTTAGGCGAAATGTAGCGTGGGAATACATTTCTCTTGGGCTTTGTCCAACACTAATTAATTTTAGAAAGGTTTTGTTCACCTTTCAAAGAGAGAAAACTACACTCACCGGTCACTTTAATAGGAACAGCGGTACAGCTGCTCGATTAGGAAATCGCTGAGTCATGTAACAACAGTGCAGTGCAGGTACAGATGGTATATATTATGTAGCTTGGTTTTTAATTTTTTCATCAAGCATCAGATTGTGAAGGAAAATATGATCTGAGTAGCGTAGCGGGTGCAAAACGAAAGCCATCCAGCGAGACGTGTCTCCGCAGGTTAGAGACGGCTTGTTGATGAGGGGGATCACACGAGAATGATCAGCTTACATGAAGCCTACAATAAATAATCAGTCTAAACAACCGTTTTGTAATGCACTACAACACAAGAAGGCCACGTCGGTTTAATGAGTAATAGATTCTGAGGCATTCTTTTGCTCAGAAACACAGCTGTGCTTGTTTGTAGTCGCCGTATTGTCGCATGATCAGCAGAACTCCCGGCGTATATGGCTTAGCCATAGCGTTTAAACATTAGCTACAGGCGAGACACCCGAGATGTTAAGTCTAGTCAGAATGAATGTAAATAAGCGGGAAGGCCAGCATGAGAAAGAGACATGTGTTCCTCAAAGATTTATCTTGGTGAATGGAATTTTCCCAAAAAAAAAGGCATGGGTGATGAAGGACATGCTCATTGATAAATATTATGGTATAGTGGGTGTGACTGTAGCCTAGTCAAAACTAAAGTTAAGCTCTATATTGTGTTATTTGATGTCATCACTTGATCACACAGTCTACCTGCTACCGCCTGTCCGTGTTCAACTGTGGCAGGATTTCGTACGCCAAGTCGCCCTCGAGTGATAATAATGAATCGCAGATGATGGCAGTATGAAATTATCACGACTCTTGGGTGCCGATTAATTGCGATTCAATAAGTATCACGATTTCTAAATATCCCGATTCGATATTACATTCCCGCCTCCTGATTTTTATAATAAAATTTTAACCATTTAAAAAACAGTTTAGTGATTTAATTAAATGTAGCTCGTTCATTATAACATTCGTTTTCACACTTAAAACCAAGCGTTGTCATGAAGATGGCACGCTTCAATTTTTTCCAACCAGTTGCACCATTTTGGGTTTGATCCTCTAGCAGCGAAAGAAAAAATGTTCATGAACACACTCATTTCCGGAGACATAATTTGGGCACAAATTTTCCTTTGTTGTTGTTTTTTTTTCTGTCATACTACAATAATACACATTTTATACCCGCCCTTCGCAGTGTGATTATATTCATACAGTAATCATGGTTAAGGGTGGAAGCTGAATATCAGCACGGCTGGGTAAGCACAGTCATGGCAATATTATCTACACTGTCCTCTATCTCATTTAATTTTATTTACTTGTGTTAAGTCGTTTTTGTTGTTTTTCACGGTACACTCTATATGCGCTAATGATTTGCTTATTCTTGCTGTGCCAGTGGAAATAGCCCTGAAGAAACCACGCTCTAGTAACCCATCAGTTTTACTAGAACACTGATTTGTACGCTCCTGCTAAAGACGTGCTTGTTGAAATATGCGTCCCTCCCCCATCTTCATTTGCCAAGTGGTAAATTAGGAGTTGTAATCATGAACGTTATATATTCTGTGCGGCGTCCTCGCCGATGATTTTACTGCAGTAACTGTTGCTAGATTCGAAATTGATGTCGTGAACACGGACAAGCATGCGGTGCTGTAATTGGAAAATCGTATGCAATAATACATCCTGTGATCGTTGGTTAGTTTTCTATTACAGCACATTTTTTTTCCTTAGACCATGTGGAGTCTCACGATGTTTTTTTTTTTTTTTTTTTTTTCCTCTCTCTCCTGTGTTGTTTGTTTCAGGCGGTGTGGGCATTAGGAAATATCGCAGGAGACAGTGCCATGTGCAGAGACTTCGTCCTGAACTGCAATATCCTTCCACCACTCCTAACGTGAGAGCTGCTGCACTGCACCACAATAATTAAAAAAATAATAATTTCTGTTCTCAATGTGATGTGTAGTTCCTTGTTGTTTTTTATAGTCCATGTGTGAAAGCCTCTACTTTCATTGGGCATAACGCCTTTTCATTCTCGCTCAGGCTGCTGACCAAATCAAATCGTCTCACAATGACCAGGAATGCTGTGTGGGCGCTGTCCAACCTCTGCAGAGGCAAAAGTCCACCACCCGAATTTGAAAAGGTTTTTTTTTTTTTCTTATTTTTTTACCTTTGTTTGCATTACATCATATCTTTAAAAAGAAGAGTCACACTCGCTCCACTGTTTGTTTTTACGCGTCGTTAATCAGTAATCTGCGAGCATGTGCATGCCAGTCTACACTCTTTCCTTCCTGCCGGTCATTTCCTTGTTTTGTCCAGCTGGACATGACATGATTAGGACATGGAGATTTTTCTCAGTCGAGTGCCTGACAGACTGCGGTTGAACATTATTTCTCAGGGGTGTTAAAAAAAGAAATCGCACATATAACTTTTTTTAGCCTTCCACATTCCTGCTGGTTCATATGGGTTTAACTCTTGTCTCCTATTTACCTAAAGAGAGTAACGCAGCAGTGCTTTAGTACCGAGCTGTCTCCCTTCCTGATCTGCTTCTACAACGTCGTGCTACCATCAGCACTAGGGACAGTAATCACCCGTCCCCTCCCGATTTATTACAATTCTTGGGTGCTGATTAGATTAAAACTGCGATTCTATAAGTATCTTGATTTTATAAATATCCCGATTTGATATTACATCCCCCCCATACATAGCTCGTTTCTTCTTAAAAACAGTCTAAACTAACTTCAAATCTGTTCTGTCTAAAATTACTTTCCTGTTTCTGTCTGTGTGCCCCTTCCCCTCTTTCTACAGGTGTCCCAGTGCCTGCCTGTCCTGTCCCGCCTGCTGTTTAGCAGTGATCCGGATCTCCTGGCTGACGCGTGCTGGGCTCTGTCCTACCTCTCAGACGGACCCAACGAGAAGATCCAGGCCGTGATCGACTCGGGGGTGTGCAGGCGGCTCGTAGAACTGCTCATGTGAGACATCTTGATGTGCCGTTCTTTCAGCTTGTTACGGTTCTGTGGTACGGTTTAAGACGAGTGGTGTAATTTTTCTGCTTGTGATGGTGTGATTACCCCCTACAGGCACTCCGATTATAAAGTGGCTTCCCCGGCTTTGAGAGCCGTCGGGAACATCGTCACCGGAGACGACATTCAGACACAAGTACGTGTGAGAAATCTGAACAAAATTTTTTTGTTTCCTTTTTGCTTTTTATTAATTTTTTTTCCCTCCCGTTCTAAGGTGGTACTGAACTGCTCGGCCCTCCCCTGCCTCTTGCACCTACTCAGCAGCGCAAAGGAATCCATCAGGAAGGAAGCCTGCTGGACCATCTCCAACATCACGGCAGGCAACCGGGCTCAGATACAGGTACACACACACACACACACACACACACACACACACACACACACACACACACACACACACACACACCCCTCATCTTATCTCTCCTCAGCTGCTAACTAACGTTGGAAAGTTGATTTATTTCGGTAATTCAATTCGAAAAGATGAAACTCGTATGTTATCTAGATTCATTACACACAGACTAATATATTTCAAGTGTTTATTTCTTTTAATTTGGATGATTATGGCTTCCAGTTAATTGAAAACCCAACATTCATTGTCTCAAAATCTAAAAATTTTCTGAAAGTTCAATACTGAAGACTCCTGGTGTCGCATTCTAATCAGCTAATTAACTCAGAACACCTTCAAAGGTTTCTTGAGACTTTAAACGTTCTCTCAGTCTAAAAAGGGAGAAAAAGGTGCACAGACAGCAGGGATAACCGCAGCTTTGGGAGAATTGTAAAACGACGCCTGTTCACTAGGAGTGGACTGCAGCTGGAGTCGGTGCCGTAAGAGCCACCACACACACAGTGTATCCGGGACGTATACAAAAACTGTCGTATTCCTTGTGTCGAGCCACTATGGTACCAGAGACAACATCAGAGACGTCTTACCTGGGATAAGGACGAAAAGGATTTGGACAGTTGCTTAGTGGGACAAAGTCCTCTTTTCAGATGAAAGAAGTAAATTTTGCATTTCATTTGGAATTCAAGGTTCGCAGAAGAGAAGTCCGGAAGAGAGAAGTTCCTTGTTCCAAGTTGCCTGAGGTCCGGTGTAAAGTTTTGGGAGCCATGTCATCTACTGGTGTTCGTTCACTTTGTGTTATCAGGTCCGAGGTCAGCGCAGCTGTCTACCAGGAGGTAGCACTTCATGCTTCCCATCAGCTTTATGGAGATGCTGATTTTATTTTTCCAGCAGGATTTGGCGCCAGCGCACACTGCCTGCAAAAAGTACTAATACCCGGTTTAAGGACCATGGTGTCCCTGTGCTTGATTGGCTGGCAAACTCTCCAGACTTACACCCCTTTGAGAATCTGTGTCGTATTGTGAAGAGGAAGATGTGAGACACCAGATGCGACAACCCAGAAGAGATGAAGGTCGCTATCGAAGCAACCTGGGCCTCCATTCTTAGAACCTTAGGCCTCAGCAGTGCCACGGCCTGATCTCTCCTCCTCGACACGACACACTGCTGTAGTAATTCATGCAAACGGAGCCCCGACCCAAGGTCTGAGTGCTGTACATGTTTGTACTTTTTGGTGGTACAAAATTTCTGTGTAAAAAAAAAAAATAAATTACAAAATTTGCTGAATTTGAAGTGGTTAAGGCATTGGACTACGGTTCGGAAGATCCCAGGTTCAAACCCCACAACCATCAAGTTGCCACTGTTGGGCCCTTGAGCAAGGCCCTTAACCCTCAACTGCTCAGATGTGTAATGAGATAAGAATGTAAGTCGCTCTGGATAAGAGCGTCTGCCAAATGCCTAAATGTAAATATCAGTCTGTGTGTAATGAATCTATAAAATGAGTTTCACTTTTTTAATTAAATTACTGAACTTTTCAATTATGTACTCATTTATTAAAATGCACCTGCTTTTATTTATATATGCGCACCAATTGACCATTTACAAAAAAAAAAAAAAGATATAAAAAAAAAACATTTGTAATCGACATTGACAATTCACCTCTCTTTTAGACGGTCATCGACGCAAACATCTTCCCCGTGCTGATAGAAATCCTCCAGAAAGCTGAGTTCCGAACCAGGAAAGAAGCAGCATGGGCCATAACTAACGCCACATCAGGAGGCACACCTGAGCAAATCCGGTAAAAAAAAGTGACAATATTATATGAGGAATTGTCTTATAATATAGTGTACAGTATTTATTTTTCTCTCCATCCAGTTGTTTGGGTTTTTTATTTATTATTGTTAATATTCTAATTTATGTTTGCCTGCTTTTTAAGTTTTTCGCTTTTAGGTTTCTAAAATTAAGAATTTGTAGTATTGTGTATGAAAAACTATTAGGCCGGAATCAAAACCTTGTGTATTGTGCTTTAGAGGAGGGGGGGGCGGTGCAAAAACACGTCATGTCCAAAAGTTTGGAAAAAAAAAAAAAAAAGTAGGAGGTCAAACTTACAAATACAAGGTGTTCACCCAAACCTTATCTAGAACGTTGTGTACCTCTAGTGAAGTACAGCATTTAATCGTATTCTAGGTCCTCTGCATGAGAGTGTAATTTTAAAGTAAATTGGTAAAAAAACATTGTCAAGAAAGAAATTTTAGACTTGAAAGTAACAACCAGCATAAATGCCCTGTTGGAAGAAAGAGAGGGAGGAGACCAAGAATGATCAGAACACGTGCAAGACGCTTCACGCTGTAGCATTTTTAAAACGTCACTTTTTTCCTTTAAAACTTATTAAAATTAATTAAATAAATAAAATTTAAAGTTATTATTAAAAGAGACAATCAGTGGTGATTCAACCAGTCAAATCTCTTACAAATGACATAACTAGACTTCCTTGCAGGGACCAGTGCACCTCAAAGTGTATGAAATCTATTTTTTTTCTCTCTCAATCAATAACACGTGTACTATATTCTGCTCCAGCCAGTCTCACTCTTACGTTTTTCTTCTCTATTTTCTTTTCCTGCAGGTATCTGGTGAATCTAGGCTGCATTAAGCCCTTGTGTGATCTGTTGACGGTGATGGACTCTAAGATCGTGCAGGTCGCTCTGAACGGACTGGAGAATATACTGAGACTGGGAGAGCAGGAGGCCAAGCAGAACTGCAGCGGCCTCAACCCTTACTGCAGCCTGATAGAGGAGGCCTATGGTAATGTGTTCCCTCCTGGCATTATTGTCGAAGGGGGTTGACTGCACTTCTGCACTTGAGGCTGTTTTAACTGCAAAGGGGGCGGGGCCAACATTATAATGAACCCTATGGATTAAGAACTGGATGTTCATATGCATGTGAAGGCAGGCGAGCGAATACTTTTGGCAATGTAGCATGTATGCCAGTTCCATAAGTATCTCAATTTTATAATTGTCCCAATCAAATGAACCACACAGGACACTGCACTTTTTCTCATTGTGTGAATAGTTTGAAGTGCGCCACCTGCAGGATTATGGTGGAACAGCAATATTTGGATATAACCACTTGTATACATTTATAACTTGTTAAAAAAAAAATCTATTCCGGAGTCAGTGTGGTGATTACGGTGACCAAAATAACAAAATTGTAAATGAAATAGCTAATTTAAAACCAAAATAAAAAAAAACAACCACAAAATTTATTTTGTCACACTGACATTGAGATGTACTTTCATTTAAGGATTCATTTCAGTATTTTAGGATTATATATATTACTTTGGTCAACTAAGTTGTGTTAAATGTGCTTTAAAAATCATTCTGACTTCACTTGACTTTTAGTACTGCTTGTAGGTCTTGAGTGACAGATGTCTCATCCAATCAGCGATAAGAATTTAATTCGCAAACTATACCTACCTTTTCCGGTTTGAGAGAATTGTCGTTTGGTATTTCGTATCTGGATATGTCATTGTTTTTTCTGATTTATATTGTTTACAGTTTTATTTTGTTTTGCATTTCTTGGCCACCGTAGGTTACAAAAGAACTGCAGTAGTTTGTTTGTTTATTTATTTATTTCCCTATCTCCATTACCAGCAGTGGATTCTTTTACACGTCTCAGAAGGAAGCTTGTGTTAATCCACTTGAACCTCCTCATTTGTTAGCCGCTGTGTAATGATAAGGAACTGATTAGTGAACAGGAATTAGCAAACGACCAAAAATCGGAGCAAAAAATTTAAATCCTTTTTTTTGTTTTAAATATATAATGTTTTTTTTTTTTTTTTTTTTTATGTATCAAACTTTTTTTTTTCACCTAAACATCCTCCTATGTGTCCATCTGGCAATAGCTAATGTTTAACCCTTTTTTTTTTTTTTTCTTTTTTTTTCCCAATTTAGGCCTGGACAAGATCGAGTTCCTCCAGAGCCACGAGAACCAGGAGATCTACCAGAAAGCCTTCGATCTCATAGAGCACTACTTCGGCGTGGAGGAGGAAGACGCTAGTCTGGCCCCTCAGGTGGACGAGAGCCAGCAGCAGTACCTTTTCCCCCAGCAGGAGGCCCCGATGGAGGGCTTCCAGCTCTAATCGGCCTCCCAGCGCACTCGGTCGGGCGCCGTACGACGCGCCCCGGTCCTTCCCGTATCAGTACTGCAGGCTGCGTATCCCATGTGCCCTCAGCGCAGCCGCACGAGCAGATTAATCTAGACCGACCGAGAGGAAGCTCGCTGCTTGCAGATGAACTTTTACCACTGTTTTCACTCATACGAGACTTCAGGAGCTGGGTTTTCTTTTTTTTTTTTTTTTCTTTCTTTTTTTTTTTTTATTCTGTCTTAATTTACGTAGTGACACTTTTACAGATTGGCTCTGGCTCAAAAACAATCCTTTTCTAAGACGACTTATTTTTTTGAGCGCATGTTTCCCAACAGAATCTCAAAATCTGGTGGTTTCTCCTGTCTTGGTTTTAATTCCTATTCGGAGGATAAAAAACAAGGTGGTTTCTTAGTCATGGCTTGATGATCAGACGAAGGTAAATATCTGTCGCTCGCGCTTCACACAGACGTTCTCGATTGTGCTGTCGTTTTTCTCTCTCCTCCTCTTGATTTTTTTTATTTTTTTCTTTAGTGGTCTGATTTTTATTTATTAATTTTTTTTCAGTTTGGCCTGAAATTCCTATCGCCACGATTTAAAATCGATACGGTAAATCTAATTCTATTGGCAGTTTGAAAGGTAGAATAACTATTCGTCTACCGTTTGTGGTGTGCGGTGTTCTGAAAACCTATAGACTTGCTTTCTCATTCGATTTATTCATTAAAGAAGAAGAGTGTGTAGCGTTAGTGTTGGGGGTTTTCGCAAAGCTTTAGCACAAAGTTGAGTCATTCGGGTGTGTGCGCCGTGTGTGTGTTTCAGCGCTTGCGCACCGACACAGCCGCATTCTGCTTTCCCTTTAAGTAGTTTGGGCTTTGGTTTATTTTTCTTTACTTTTTGGTAAAACATAGATGGTGTTAAGATCTTTCCAGAGGTCGACCTTTTTGCATGGTTTTCTATTGTTTCTATTAACAGTTTAAGTGGATCCCTCGCCCCCTTTATTATTATTTTTTCTTTACACGTGTTTATTTAATTAGTTATTTATATTTTCTTCTATTTTGACAAAGACGGCAAGGCTCACACAAATTGTTTAAAGGGAAAAAAAAAAGCTGACCTTTAGGTGAAAAATATATTATTTACATGCGAAAAATGTAGCGCTATATAGTGGTACACAAAACAACACCAAAGGAGAAGAAAACCGCTTCTATGACTTTGTTCTAGAAGCTTGTAACAAAGTGGAGTTTAAAAAGAAAAGAATCTTAAATCGAAGTGCGGAGTTTTTTTTTTTTTTTTCTTTTTCTCCTGCGTGTACACTACACTGATGTATGTGTGTGTGTAAAACCGAGTAAAGGTTTAAGAGCGGTGAGCGGATGATGATGAGGAACGAGACGGCGACTGACGAATGTTCTGTGAAGTTGCAGAGAAAAACTTTCAATCGTGACCTGGTGGCTCTCTTCACTATCCGATGTGAAACTTTATAGTGTATATGTATATATAGTTAGATGAGTATGTGCTAAACGTATATAGATATAAATATACATTTAATACAAATTCGTGTTGTCCACCTCTTGGTGTAATGCATGATCAGCGTCGGGGACGCATACTAGCGTCCGTGAGTATTTTGGTCAAGCTGAGTTTTTCTTTTCTTTTGGAAAGCTTGTTGTGTTTGCTAAATATGGATATCTTTTATTAAGGTCGTGCCTGAACCTCAATTTTCCTGAGCTGTGCTGTTACTTACCAGGATTGGTAGATTATTTTGATCCAAAAATAAATAAATAAATAAATAGATAGATAAATAAACTGAGAGGTTCAGGCTTTTTTTTTCTGATTTGTTTACATTTTCATGCCAATTCCTTTTGTATTAACTAACAGTCGTAAGGTTTGTGTATACAGTATATATCAGTATACAGAGTACTTCATTGTTCTGGTGAGTTACAGCATCCCATAAAAAAAAAGGCAGAATTGAGGTTGAGGTCACAAAAACAATTTGCAATGGAGTAAAAAGGCGACTTGTTAAAGTGCTGGTGAAATCTTTTGCTCGTGTTCTTTGCCTTTCGTGGTTCAGCTCTTATGTTCGTAGTGCATGGAAATGTTCGCTGTTTTCCAAAATACATGGCATCTAGCATTCTTTCCCATTTTACACCGAGGTTTACAGTTTCGCGGTTCTACTCATCCTTGCTCAACAAGCGGGGAAAATCCACCCTGAACGATTTCATCAATTAAGTTTTTAAATTCCTGTCTAGAACGCGTCAATTTTAAGGTAACAGGAGTTAAACCTCAGCCTCAAGAGACTGATGCAGCGGCGCTTTAGCCCTTTAGTGTGTACGTGTCTTGTTTTGCACAAAAAAAGCTAAGCTTTCGGATGCTCATTTCACTGAGAGTCTCTCCATTTTGTCTACCTCTCCATTCGAGTTCTCATTAATGCGTCGTTGGACATCACTGGAAAATAACCAGCCTTGGGGGTGAGGTGGCTGTGTGAGTGTGTTAATTGTCATTGGTTTGTTTACTCACAGTGTGCAATTAAACAAATCAAAAGTTACCAAAATGTGCACGTAGGGCTAAAACCGCCTTCCGCGTCAGAAATACAACTATAAAGAGAAATTAAACAAAAAATGTTTACCAGGCGTGTTTAGAACTCATAAAATTTAACGGGTCAACCAATTTTTTTTGTTGTTTTCCCCCCCTCTCACGAAAGGGTTCGATTCAAGATTCAGAGCATACTTAAAGTAAAAATAACCTCAGAAGCGCTTAACACCATTTAAAATTTCAGGGTGGATTTTTCTTTAAAGCATTTGTGAAAGTTTTTGTAAGGTCGTTTTTCGGGAAATGTTTGAAACAGTGTTTTCAGCTGTTCTGTGCCACCGTTAGATGACATAAGATTGAGTTTAACGTGAATGCTGATAAGTTTAGGGGACTCGCTGAACCATGTGAAACTGGACTGTACTAATATACACTCTTCGCTCTTGTGCTTATTTTATTTTTTTTTTTTAATTCAGAAAGGGGTAGGGGAGTTGGTGTTACTGCTTGACCAGGTTGACTCTTGGTGGAAGGGTTAAGGGGGTTCAGTGGCTCATGATACAGAAAGAAATAAAAGATTTGATTAAAAAACAGCAAATGCACTCCTTTTCACAAAAGTGCCAATCAGACCAGCGAAGACTGGTGGCTGATGATGTTTATCGATTAGTCTGATTACAATTATTATTTTTTTTCCTCATTTCTTTATTTACTTGAATGTGCACGTATCGTGCAGATGTTGCTGCTCTGTTCTTTTTCATATCTTATAGTAATCACAGTAAGCGGTTACATTGTCTCTAGGAGTTTCTGTAGACGTGACGGTCTGCTGTTCGTACACCAAATTGGTAAATAAAAAAATAATAATAATGAAAAAAAATATAAAATTAAATTCTAATTTAATTTAAATTATGCTGGACTAAATTTTTTTTTAATCAAAGTTTTGTTTGCTTGTTTATGCTTTGATTTCATATTAAAAAAGTACCCTTTCATACAGAGATCTAAATATCATAGGAGAAATGTCTTTTTTTTTTTTTCACTTTTTTTCTTTTTTTTTTTCCTGCAGTGCTATGTTTTATGATGTTGCTTGCATTTCTACAGTTTCAATATCTAGAATTCTACAGCAGTGTGTACGCAATCAGGTCTTTACCGGCAATCGCTGAAAATTCGATCCGATCCGAACAGGTTTAACTTTCAGGGAAGGAACGCAGGTAAAAGCGACCGTAAAAAAAAAATAAAAATCCGTCACGTGCAGGGATTATACCGAGCTTCAGTTCAGGTTGAAGCGCGTCCTTTTAGAGAGATTATCAGATCAGGGCTTCGGGAGAAAAAAAAAATCAAATGCGAGTAGCATTTCAGTCAGAAAATTATGCAGACCTGTCGTGGACACGTTGGTTACATCGGCACAATTTCCTGATGCTCTCCCTGATTAAACACTGACTTCCAAGAAGTGCAAAAACAAGAAAAATAAATAATTTGCTAAAGGCCACATATGTACAGTCGAGGCTTTTCTGGTCTTCCGTCCTAGATCTTGTAGATGATTATATCGTTGAGACTTTTTGTCTCCTCCAAATCTAAAGCCTAATGCTTGGCTCTATTGTCAAAAATAAGTTAATAAAAAAAATTATTTAAAAAAAACAAAATAAAAGGCAAACTCGTATGTTTACAATGCTACATGTTTATTCCTATTAAACTGTCAATCCATTTATCTTTCCCTGGTGGAGTTTTGTGTCCTGGTTTTGTGATTTCCTTTCCTTTTACTTTTTTTTTTATGTATTTATAAATCTGTTTTTCCTCCTCCTACTCCAACTGTTCCCCCATCTCATACTGTGACTGACTTGACTTTACCGACCGTATGAATGAGTGACATACATAAAATAAAAAAACCATAAACATGTACATTTAACAATACTGTACAAATGTTTTAAAGAGATTTAAAAGATTTGTTCAGAATGCAGATAACATGCAAATAAAAATAAATAAATAAAGGAAAAATAATGCACTGTCTGAGCTCTTTTTTTGTGTGTATAATTGTAAAGGTTAATATTTTAACACTTTGACTGCTTTCTGTTTCAGTCCTGTCACAAATCGTGTGTCTGAGGTAGAAACTGTAGTGTGTTCTCTTAACAACAAAAAAACACATTCTTTATTTATTTTCTACTGACTTTGTATTTGTATTTTCCCTCCCTTTTTCATTTCATTTCTTTTTAGATGTTTTTCTGTCTTTTTGCTTTCATTTTTCCCCTTTCTGTTTCCTTTAATCCTTTCCTTTTTCCTTTCATCCTTCCTTTTGCCAAATTCCTTTTGCATTTCTTTAACTTTTCAGTTTTTTATAGTTTTTCTCTCCTTTTGCTTTCCTTTTTTTCCTTCATTTTCATTTTGTTCTTTCCTATCTTTTTCCCTTTTCTTCTTCCTTTTCTTATCACTTTCCCATTTAATACTTTTATCCTTCCCTTTTCCTCTTAAACCTTTGCTTTTCCCTTTATCCCTTTTTTAATCCATTATTTTTTTCATTCCCTTTTCATTTTAATCCTTTGATGTACCTTTTCTATTTCCTCCTAATGCTTTTCTTTTCCCTTTCTAAACACCACGTGGAGCTTGTTTTGTGTGCATCGTCATGCTGGAAAAGTGCATTTTTATCAAAAACTTCCATATGACCTGACTTTCAGTGGAAGCCCCACCCCTTTAAAACATCACATCGGACGTCAGTTTTTATATTCATAGAATGGTCGTGATAGTTTTTAGGTATTAAAGTGTGTTAACATGAATATAAAAGATTTTCCCGAGGTTTTCACAATTTGAATAAAATGGAGGAATTAAAAAAAACTGAGTCTTAAGTCATTTCACTCCTTTTATTAATGATTAAATAACTATGAAGATGGGCTATTTACATATTTAAAAGCGTTAAAATTTGAGTAACAAAATCAGGCGTACAGGGATGAGTCTTTAGAAATAAATAGACACAATGGAAGGATATAGTTATGTGTGGAAAACATACTATTATTACTCATACATGTTACCAAAAAGAGAATTTCAGCCTCATCTATGGGCTGTTGTCTCTGTGCCATGCTCCATCACTGCAGTAAGTCCTTCTAAAGGAGCCGAGCACTGGGTGACCAACATAAACTCCATCCTTAAAATCCCTGGCAGAGGAAGTATGGCCTGCCACAGGAGCTGTTCATCCAGTTGTAACCTACAATCATAAAATTCCTCAGACTTCCTTTCATCACTTTATTCCTATGTTAATATGTGACACAATCTTCTTGGACTGTAAAGTGTGTATCGTACAAAAACAATCATAAAAAATGATTACATGTGAAGTACACTATTATCTGCTTTACCATGCACACACACTTTATATACATTGCTGATCTGTCACATATTAAAACTAAGAAGCAATAAGTAATAAAAGGTTTTAAAAAGTAAATAGCACACCCAAAATAATGATAATTTTAAAAATGTAAATGAGAACCAGAGGTAAAAACTCAAAATGTATCTTCACCTCTTATTCTGTGCAAGGTTGCGTGGGTCCTGCAGGCGCCTTAAGGCACGGGACGGGTCAAACCCTTGATGGGGTGTCCTAACCACCATGCCATTGTGCTACTTTTCACAATGTTATATATATATATATATATATATATATATATAAAACATACATAAACATATATTTTGAACAAAACAGCAATACAAGCAATCCAACACAACAAAGCCATAGAGGATAAATAAATAGTAAATAATAAATAACAAAACGAAAAATAAATAAATAAACTGTAATAACTAATAATACTAACAGCCTTGGATTTTTTTTATTATATTAAAATGAAATTTTTATATGCAAGAAATAAAAGTATACTATTATTACATTTACATTTACACTTATAAATAAAAAATAGCAATTAAAAATATTATATTATATTTTTTTATAATCATTTGATTTAATTATATAATATGAGGATAAAAATTAGGTGAATAAATTTTTTTATTTAAAAACATTTTTTGAAAGAAAATAAATTTTTCAGGGAAACAAACGTTGTTCTGTATTCTGTACAATCACAGGTCTGAGAACAGTGCACAGATAGACACACTTTTGTTCGGCGCGTCTTTTATTCTAGACAATCACAGGTCTGAGACCAGTGCACTCATATATATTTGCTTTGGCGCGTCTTTCATTCTAGACAATCACAGGTCTGAGACCAGTGCACTTGTATAGACTCTCTGCTTTGGCGCGTCTTTTCCCTCCACAGTGCGGCAGCGGCTTCGGCGGAAACCGGAAGTTTCAACCTCCAATCAGAGTTCAGCTGTTCTTTCTGTTTCCGGTGTCCGTTGGCAGAAGAAACAAGTCTATCTCCAAAGGCTTGTGTGAGCGCTGTAACATTCCGGTAGGGTTTATACTCTGTGTTATAGTGTGAGGAAAGAGCAGGAGGGCTTTAATGTAGTCTGAGGGTGCAGTTAAAACAATTTAACACTCTTGGGCGTTTTTTTGGGTTGGTTTTAACCTGGGAACTTCGCTAACCTACCTAGCAGGCTAAACTAGTTAGCGTGTTGGGTTTGTCAGGAAGCTAGCAGGCTAGCAGCTAACAGTCAGGGAGATATTAGCGTGTTTGTGTGTGTGTATGTTTTGTCAGCTTTACATTAGAAATGTGGATTGGGTAAATAATTAAAAAACAGTAAAAACTCTGAGAAACAGGAGAAAATTATTAACCGACTCCTAAATAACAGTGCACTATTATATACGTTTAATAACTAGCATGTTTAAGAGCGACGTGTTGTTATTTTTCTAAATGTGTCGCATTACTTTTATTTCCTAAAATATAAAACCTCTCGTTTAACCTAATGATCAGGTTGTCGTATTACTTTCAGGGGAAAGTAGCTGATAGACGTCGAAAAGTCCCTAGAAGTCCCATTCTGACGTCATTAAGGTGCATCTTCACTAAATTGAAAGTAAAGTAAAACTGAAAGGAAAAAAATGAAGGAATCATGAAACAAACTATTCAGCACTTTTTATGCATTAACTTTTTTTTTAATGAGCTGTTAATGTATTTATTCTGTATTATAATTAATAAAAAAAGAGGGATAAGGAGTTTTCAGGACATGAACACAATTCAAGGATACAGTTATGGATTAAATAAATAGGTTTTATTACTTGTTTATCTAGTTGTATTACTGCCACCTTCTGGTCTCATCTTCCTTTTAGTTTAAATCTTGACTTTTTTAATCCCGTCACCTCTTAAGAAACCAATCGAATACTTTCTTCTCCCTCGTCCCCCTTTTTTCTGTTTTCTAAAATACTTTGTATTAAGGGAAAGGAATCACCTCCCAATACGACATCACGATACCCAGGTGACGATTCGATTGAAATTGAATCCCGATTCGATATAACATTCTTCTAATTTTGTTTAAATAAATAAAAAAGTTTTAATGATTACTTAAATGTAGCCCGTTCCGTATGACATTAGTTTCTCACTTAATAACCAAGCGCAGCATATAAACAATACAAACTAACCTCAAATACAAATAACTAAAAAAAAAAAAACTAACTTAATTAAATTAAGGCAAATTTTTTTTAACTGAGCAGCAGTTATCCCTATTATGTTATTCGCTACTAAACTAAATTTAAATTTTTACACGGTACTGTTACTGCTTTATGTGTGCACTATATTTTTCTTTAGGGATGCGCCGAAAATTTTCGGCCGAAATAGCATTATCGGTTTCGGCCGAAACGTAAGAAAGCGCCAAAAATAAAAGCCGAAATTGTCGCCACGCGTCTCCCATCCTCCCGTCTCGTTCGCGCTGTCATTACGCATCAAACACGGAGTATGTCGGCGGTTTGGAAGCACTTTAAAGTTTCAGATGAGGACAGCAAAGTTGCAATATGCAACATTTTTTTAATACAAACAAAAAGAAAATATTTTAAACATGTTTTTTAATGAAGCCATTTTCGGTTTCGGTATCGGTTTTCGGCCAAGTGCATCCAAAAATTTCGGTTTCGTTTTCGGCCCAGAATTTTCATTTCGGTGCATCCCTATTTTTCTTTCCTGCTGTAACGTAGAAATTTCCCCACTGTGTGACAAATAAAGGAGTATCTTATGTTATGTCATCTTTAAATAATAATTCACTCCTACCACATGGGATGAAAATGTGTAAATATATCAGAGCGCACCACCTGTAGGATTATAAAGAAACTGTGATGTTTTACCACCTCAGATGCCTCCAAAGTGTGGCTTGTCAACTATATTAGATGTTTTGAGACGGGTGTAAACGTGTGTAATGAGTCTGTTTGAGAATAATGTGTTCACAGGGTTTGGAGAGAAAAAAATCGGCAGATCGGAGGGATTTGTCAACACCATAAGAATGTGTTTCTGTTGCGCTGCTCGGTATAGAATATTTACCGTAATGTTTATATATCTGAGGTCACGGCTAATCAAACTGGTCTAGTTACCAGTATTATACAGTGTTCCCGTGATGGGACGTTCATGAACGATTTGTTCTTTTTAAACGAATCTTTAATGTGACTTAAAAGAACGAGTAGTCTCTGAGAGTGATTTGATTAATTTCTACTGGGCGCGCATGCGCAAATCATTGCAAAACCTCCGTAGTTTGTGTACAGGGAACAGAATTGAGCGAATCTTTCTGAATGACTCTTCTACTCCGAGTTGTTCGTTCTTTTGTCACGTGACTCCCATAGACGCTAAATGGCAGCAGTGTGACATGATGATGATTTAAAACTTGAATTTGATCTTGGGTTGCTTGTTCACAGGTGAATAATGAAGAGGCAGGACACTGAGGATCAGGTGGCGGACAACAGCGGAGAGTCCAGCGCAGAGGGCACGTCCGAGACTCCGGCGACTCCCGAAGGCGCAGAGAGCCCGAAGGACCAGAACACGCTGACTGACAGCTCTCCGGCTGTTCACTCTGAAACAGACGAAGCCTGTAAGTATTTGTTATTGCGAAGGTTTTAAATAACTCCAGATCCATGTCACATTTGATTTCTCTCTTGATTAAAAACATTGTGGGATTAACATGGCAAGTGAGTAATTGGTCCTCTGTCCCGTATGTAACTTTCCTTGTCTTGTGCTCTCTGTGGCTGAAGCCGGATCCCGGTCCTGTGATGTAGCCGAGGAGCTCAGTAGACAGCTGGAGGACATCCTCAACACATACTGTCAGGCAGACGGCAGCGAAGACCCGGCCGTACCCAACGGACAACCCGATGGCGCCGAGGTCAACGGGCTGGCGGAGAGAGAGGACAGCAAGTCGGGGAACGCCAGAGTGAACGGCAGCAGCAGAGCAGAGAAGGACCAGAAGAAGCTGCAGGACAAAAAGAAGGTTAAAGGCCTGGGTAAGTGGATTATAGGGAACAAATCTAAAAAGTCCACGTTTATTAGTTTGGCAGGAAGTTTTATTTTTGGATCAAAAAAAGGTTGAGTCTGTGCCCAGTGAAGCATTAGATTCCTGGAGTGAGTGACCTCATGGTTTTGTTTTTTGAGATCCTTTACAGCTCATCGTGTTTGTAAAAAGTGTTTATTCGAGTGACAGTTGCCTTTCTGTTACCTCAAACCAGCCTGGTCACTCGTTTCTGATCTGTAAAATATAAACAGTGAAACCTCGGATTGCGAGTAACGCGGTTTGTAAGTGTTTCACAAGCAAAAATTTCAAATAAATTCTGACTTGAAAGACGAACAAGTCTTGGTTGACGAGTATCATGTATCACGCATGCGCTTCTTGTTTTGCCGCCGAGCGTCACGTGATCACAACTAAGCCAATGTTTTTTTTCTCTCTCCTGCGCGGCGGAATTGTGGGTAATCGTTTCCTCTGCTGGGTCTTGGTGCCCGTCTCTTACTGGTATATTCAACATCCGTGCACGCGTGTACTGTTTAGAAAATTAGATTTGGTTTACGAGTGCTTTGAAATACGATAATTCGCTTCTGGAAAGAATTGTGCTCGTAATCCAAGGTTCCACTGTATATCGTTTTTTTTCTAATGCAGTTTGATATGATATATTCACTGATACATGGAGACCTTTTTGGAGACCTGGACGTTTTGACTAGTGATAAAAAAACACTGCAACAAATCTCCTCAAGGATTCAAGCAAAAAAGGGAAGGAAAAAGAGGTAGCAGCTCTGCAACTGGGGTAAAACAGGTTAGTGAAAATCATAAAGACTTGAGTACAGTAAAGAGTAGTGGTGCATCAGTTATCAGTGCTTTCACAAAACCTTGCGCATTCTGTATGAAAGGTCATACCTTAGATGAATGTCGCCAGTTTAACGCTAAGACATATAAAGACAAATTGGACTTTTTAAAAAAGAATCGATTTTGCTTTGGATGTTTAGTAAAAGGACACTTAAGCAAAGAAAAACATGCAAACGTGTTTGTACCTTTTAAAGCTTATAACTTGAATGTTCGTATCTAGGGGGCTGCGACCTTTGCTTTACAAAGTATTAAGCTCGCATTTGAGACAAATTCGCTGACATAGTTTGGAGAAAGAAGACCGATCGGAAGCTTTAACGCGCAATTATGTTTGATAATGTAACGTTATAGAGGCCTCTGAGTGGCGCAGTGCTAAACCGCTCATCCTATCATCTGGAGCAAGGTCGATTCCCGGGTGAGGCTGTAACCTCTCACTGTCAAAGGTCTGGAGAGAGCTGATTGGCCGAACGCTCTCAGAGGTGAGGAATGAGAGGTATTTAGTGTTCCCACATTAATCACGGCTCTACAGCCAATCAGGGGCGTCTGTGAGCTCGTGCAAGCGGAAGGAGCGGATAGCGCTGACCTCCGAGTGTGTTACTCCGCCACTGGTTCGGAGGAAGCACGTGATAGTCTTCGGCCCTCCTGACTGAGTAGTAGTAGAAGATTAATGTGGAAGCCCTATAATGACGGGGAGGAATTGGACATGACTAAATTAGTGAGAAATAATAAAATGTTATGCCATAAAAATGCGTTTCTGTCGCACAAGTCAAAGCTTGTGCACTTTGCACATATTTATCGACTGGTGTATCTCAGTTATAAATGTAATAATTCAATCGAAGTCAATGCGGCACACCAAAGATCCACAATTCATAACCACTCGATTTTTTTTTTCTTTCCTTCTTTCCCTCTAATGTAAAAAAAGCACTTAAGATTTCAACTCCTGTTCGTTTAATTTAACAGTTTATGCAGTTTGTGCTTCTCCATGTCTGCTTCTCACAGGTAAGGAAATAACCCTGCTCATGCAGACGCTGAACACTCTGAGCACCCCTGAAGAAAAACTCGGCGGTCTGTGCAAGAAGTATGCCGAGCTGGTAAGTTTCGAAAATACCTAAGACACATTGTGTATACAAGCACGGGTATACAGAGTGCTCAGCTTGCAGGATATTACAGCAGTAAGTGCACTGTGTGTACATTGTGTGTATCGCTGTCGTAGTGGGACTAATAGCGATATCAGGCCATTAAAGACCTCATCTTGGCCGACGCGCCGGGCAGCTGCAGGACCTGGACCTTGTTCTCTCGTGGGTCTGTGTTAATAAACTGCAGTACGGAGGCGTTCGGCTTGGCACGCAAAGCGCCGCCGGTTTAGCTGATTGATTTTATTTATCAGGTTTTGCACGGGCACACGGAGAACAATAGCAGGAAGTACAGCCAGAGACTCACCCTGTCTCACATGGTACGGTTTAACATGACTATTAAACTTATTTTTAACAGCAATAATAATAGTAATTGTCATTTTTACTGAACATGATCGTCATCATTAATGTGAGACATTGAGTCAGCGATATATGGCGTTTAAATTTGTGAAGACGTGCATCTAGACTCTTTTTTTTTTATTTATTATTTTTTAATTTCTTTCTTTTTCTGTTCTGGCACCTGGGTGGTAGAGGGAACTTTCTCTAGATGTTCATACAGCTGAGTCACTGGCAATCTTTATAAACAACGATCAAAAAGACGTATCTGATTTTTAGCACGTGTTTATCCCCTCCTGCAAAAAAATAAAAACTTTGCGTCAGTGTTTGACTGATGGTACCTAGTAAGTAAGTAAGGATCTATCTAATGACGGAAACTACTGTTCTGTGTAAGATTGTCTGCCACATACCGAAATGTAAATGTCTACAATTTGCCTATCTAATAATGAATATTTCCATTTTGGTAAATGTCGCATTACCAAAATGGAAATATTCATTATTAGATAGGCAAATTGTGGCCTTTGTATATAAGGCCGGCAAGAGGATATCTCCTACGGGAAGAGGATCATTTTTGTTTGGAAAAATAAAATGTGGAGGGGAAAAGAAACGGTTTACGGTAGGAAAAAAAAAGTGGAATAAAATGGTGAAGGTGTGCACGTGTGGGTCTGATAATGAGACTGCGTATTTAGCTGCTTCTGCATACTCCCTAAAACGGCTCCTCTCGCTGGCTTGGCCAACTGGCTCCTCCCAGGTCTACTTGGGTGCAGCCGCAGGCGTGACGCAGAGTCTACCTGACGTCTGGCAGGGCCTTAACGTGAAGCACTGCGGCCTTTTCTTTCCTTTTAGGCGGCAGGGTCGCGAGGGCTGGCTCTAGCTGAAAGTTTTATCACGACAGCTGCAGTCAGTTCTTCTGTTCTAGCCTTTAAAGTCCCTGGGATACATGACATCACCCCGCTCGCATGCCATTCTTCACTTTTCAGACATCTTCAGATCCATTAATGATGATAATTCACCAGCCGTACCCTTTTTAGCGGCCCTGCCTCTTCGCACGCCTGCAGAAGGGGAGGCCGCCTACCTAATGATTCTATAGAGCAAACAACAACAGGTTTAGGCCTGTTCCTACACCATTTCCCATTTATTCCCCACACCACCACCAGCCTGAATCAGAATCATTTATTTAAATATTTATTTGACTAATAGTTACATTTCTTAACCTGGCTGGTTGTCTTATTCAGCTCGAAGAGCATCGCAACTCCCAGAAGCAGATGCGAGCTCTGCAGAAGAAGCAGGCCCAGCTGATCCAGGAAAAGGACCACCTGAGGAACGAGCACAGCAAGGCCATTCTGGCCCGCAGCAAGCTGGAGAGCCTGTGCCGGGAACTCCAGAGACACAACCGCACACTAAAGGTACACACTCGTTACGAAACATGTCTCCAGCCTATAGACAGTCATTTATCTTTTATAAAGTGTACATAAGGTACAATTTATTTATTTATTTTTTGTTCTTGTGGTGGAAACTATTTTTAAAAAGTCATAATAAAAGAAGATTTTATTAGAGACTGCGCAGGACGTCTCAATCACACATACACAGTGCATCTGTGAGAGAGGGGTTAAAAAGGATTTTGAATTACACTGGTCTGTATCTCATACAAGTAGACGCGAAATTAGCCTACCAACTCTAGCTAGCTTTATAGATTTCTAGATTTGTGCATGGTAGACTCCAGCCTGCCAAAAGTGTTGATGGCGTTAGCCAAGAAAAACAGCAAAAACAAACAAGAAATTGAGAGGGCAGACACCTGGAGTGACTCGATCAGATATGTTTGATGCATCTGAGTGTACAGAGTTACTGGTGATTTGTAGGAATTAGCTCCATCAGCTAAAAATTGTCATGTTTCCTCCCAACAAATGCCACAGGTTATTAAACTAAATTCAGAGTCTCTGAGAAGTTTACGAGTTATATTTATTTCCCTTTTTGTCCCAATAAAGCTGCTTTGCGACAATGACCATTGGTCCTAAAATAAAATTTAATTGAACTCAATTGAAGTATTGTCCAGTGACCTGGTCATAAAATAAAATTTAATTAAATGGATTTAAATTATTGTGTAGTGACCTGGTCCTAAAATAAAATTTTATTGAATTATTGTGTAGTTACCCTGGTCCTAAAATAAAATTAAATAGAATTATTGTGTAGTGACCTGGTCAAAAAATAAAATAAAATTTAATTATTTTGTAGTGATCTGGTCATAAAATAAAATTGAATTAAATTAAATTATTGTGTAGTGACCTGGACACACTCTGAGGAAAGCGCTAGCCGCTCCTTCCGCGTACGCGAGCTCACAGACGCCCCCGATTGGCTGTAGAGCCGTGATTAATGTGGGAGTGCAAGTACCTCTTATTCCTCCCCCCTGAGAGAGCTCGGCCAATCAGCTCTCTCTAGACCTCCAGCTGTGAGAGAAACAGCATCACCCGGGGTTCGAACCAGCGATTTCCGGATTATAGAAGGGGGTTGAGTTTTAATAATAAGTGACATTAATAATGTATAAGTAGCGTATGTATAAGATGAACCTAGTCATGAGGTAGAAGTGTCCTGTATCATTTACACTCTGGTATTAGAAACCTCTTTCTTGTCGAGTTGTAGCGTGGCGTACCGATAACAGGATCTGGTTTGTTTAAAACCGTATACTGCCTTATCCATACATCTTGAATCTCCGCTCTGAACCGTTTTGTTTTTCGGTTGTCCTGGCAGGAGGACGGCGTGCAGCGTGCTCGGCAGGAGGAGGAGAAGAGAAAGGAAGTGACCTCCCACTTTCAATTAACGTTGAACGACATCCAGGCGCAGATGGAGCAGCACAACGAGCGCAACGCCAACTTACGGCAGGAGAACATGGAGCTAGCAGAGAAGCTCAAGAAGCTCATTGAGCAGTACGAGCTCCGAGAGGAAGTAAGCACCGAATAAAGGGTTAAAGAGTCTGGCTGGAGAAAAGAGATACTGAGACATGTATATTAATAAATATGATGTGATATTTCCAGGCTCTGTGTCACCTTTGTTCTCTGTTGCAGCACATAGATAAGGTTTTCAAGCACAAAGATCTACAGCAGCAGCTGGTCGACGCAAAGCTCCATCAGGCTCAGGCGCTGCTCAAAGACTCAGAGGACCGACACCAGAAGGAGAAAGAGTTTGTAAGTTTTAGTTTTGAAGAGTTCAAACACATTTCTTATCATAGGCTTAGTTTTTTTCTCTTTCGTGTACAACCCCGAAGTTGTGACACTGTCTAAAATTCACATAAAAACAGAATGCAACGTTTTGCAAATCTTTTCAACCCATATTTTATTCACCCACTTATCTCACAACTGTAGTTACACCTCGCGCCACACCACGTTTCCCCAGGTTCTCCAGTACTGCTCGGCTGGTCCCACCATCTCTCAGAGATCGATGAAGATGTGCAACTAGACTTGTTTCTGTTCTGGCATCTACTGTAGGTGGTGGAATGAACTTCCTCTAGATGTCCGTACTGCTGAGTCTCAGCCAATCTTTAAACGACGACTGTTTCTTTAGTTCTTGGGTTAATCTCTCCCATACACCCACGAAAAAAAAGAAAAAAAATCTTCCCAACCATGCTTGGCTGGTGGGATTTAGTGATAAATGGTAAAATTATTTTTACTAACAAGGAAGGGCTGTAAGAACATTGTCTAACTAATTAGGTTAATCGCCAATGGGTAACATGAGTTTAAAAAGAACATATTAGAGAGTCTAAAAAAGTAAAGATGGCCAATCTGTCAAACAATTTCAAGATAATGTTTCCCAATGTTTAATTGCGAAGACTATTACAGTAGAACCTTGGATAACGAGCATAATTCATTCCGGAAGTGGGCTTATATTTCAAAACACTCATAAACCAAATTAAATTTTCCCATAAGAAATAATGGAAACTCAAATGATTTGTTCCACAGCCCAAAAAATAATCACATAAAAATAATTAATACGAAAAATAAAGTAAAAATAAAACAAAATAACCTGTATTTTACCTTAAAAAAAGTTAAAATAAATCCCGACAGATAAGTGTTTCAGTTTGAGTGCTGAAGTATAGTAAAGTATTCCCTCCTCTCTCCCTTCTCGTCTTACACAGTTACCCTTCCTTCACTCTTTTTATACCAGTAAGAGACATGTACTAAGACCCAGCAGGGAAAACGGATCACCCACACGATTTCCACAGCGCAAGAGAGAGAAAAAACGTTTGCTTAGTTGTGATCACATGACACTTGGCGTCAAAACAAGAAGCGCATGCGTGATACATGATACTCGTAAACCAAGACTTGTTAGTTTTCCAATCAGGTCTTTTGTGTAAGCCTTTTTTTTGTTTTTTTTCCCCTCCCAAATCGGTCCAGTGCTGTGTGGTGCCGCTCAGATCCGCACTGTTTTAGGGGGGTTAATCATCATGTGTTTTTGCTTTTTAAAGAAGAGCCCGTTCACTGTGTTACTCTTTTTTTAAATTTTTTTTCAGGGGCCGGAATCCACTGACTTTACCGTCTCTCAGTTCGCTGCTATCTCACTACCGCTCATGTATTTGTTTATTCTGCTAGCGCAAGAGGTGTCTGCTACTGGTTAATTAATGGCAGATGTTAAAAAAGAATCTGAAAAATCCCAGTGTGTGGGGAAACACTGACTTTTAATAAACTATAGGTTTATGAGATTTGCAAATCATTGCATTCTGTTTTTATTCAGACTTTTTTTTCGGAATTGGAGTTATGTTTGTATTATTATTTTTATTATTATTACTATTTTTTATTGTTTCATTTCATTTGGTGTCTGTCTGCAGTTGCTGAAAGAAGCGGTAGAGTCGCAGAGGATGTATGAACTCATGAAACAACAAGAAGTTCATCTGAAACAGCAGGTGAGCATCAGACGCAACCAAAACATGAACCTAAACAATTTTTTTAAAAGAAATAATTCCCTGCTGTGTTTTGTGAAGAGTTTTAGGAAGTTTGTTTTCACTCCTTTTATATAATTCTGATTGTCCCTGTTCGGTCCGCTTCTTCCAGTTATCATTATACACAGAGAAGTTTGAGGAGTTTCAGAACACGCTTTCCAAAAGCAACGAGGTGTTCACAACCTTCAAGCAGGAGATGGAGAAGGTGTGTGTGTATGTGTATACCGTACGATAACAACAAAAACATGCATCCATACAAGCATTAGCTTATTAGCATATCAGCCAGGATTCGGGTTACGGTCTGGATCTGTGTTCTGTCTTCTAGATGACAAAGAAGATTAAGAAGCTGGAGAAAGAGACGACCATGTACAGGTCCCGATGGGAGAGCAGTAATAAAGCCCTGCTGGAGATGGCTGAGGAGGTGTTGGATTTAATTACAGCTTCCTGGGCATGCTCTTACACTTCTTCTGTTTTTAAACAACAAAATAATTAATTTTTTTTGTCTTTTGCAGAAAACCCTTCGAGATAAGGAGCTCGAGAGCCTGCAGGTGAAGGTGCAGAGGTTGGAGAAGCTGTGCCGTGCGCTGCAGATCGAACGAAACGAGCTGAGCAAGAAGGTCCAGGACCTCAGCAGCCCCGCAGACGTCCAGGCCTCGGAGACGGAGACGCGGGGATCCCCGCAGCCACAGACCACGGACTCTGCCGAAGGTAGCCCCGCCCACGCGGCCGATCCGGAACCGGAAACCGGCGCTTCACTGTGACCCACAGGCCCGCCGTCCGGCCCAGGACTGAAAGGTGACGGTGCCGTCGCTGGGATCGGACCACTCGCAATCTCCCCAGCAGCTCTCCGTCTCCGAGACGTCTGTCTCTCTCGGACGTTTTTTTTTTGGGGGCTTTCCATTCTGTCAGGGAAGATTGTGCCTTTGAGATGCTGTGTTTTTACCCCTTTATTCCTTATTATTATTATTATTTTGTATTTTTTTTTCTTTTCACCTCCGTTACTACAAATCTTTCCTGTTTGTGAGAAATCCCCGGCTAAGAGGCACTGAGCACCGCTGCTGCTTTGGAACACTAACCCTGGAGTGCTCTTATCCTTTTCATAGTTATATCCGAGTCGTCTCCGCTCAAACCCGAATAAAAAAAAATAATTAATAAATAATAATTTAAAAAACCCTGAAGAATTTAGACAGACGTCAAAACTGCTCGAGCTCGCTACATATTCTTGCTTGCAGAATTAACAGGAAGTGTAGTGCAGAGAAATCATCATCATCATCCGGCTTGTCTTTGTTTTTCTTCTTTTTTTTATTTATAGACACATTTTTATTAAGGGTCTGCACACATCAGCCAGTGTTCTCGTATGTATGTAATAGATCATATAATCAATATATATATTTTTTATATCACAAGATACTACTACTCGATGTCTGCTTTGGAAGGAGCGCTCGGTGACGGTCGCTACGGAAACAGATTCCCATTTGAAACAACAAAAAATGTAGAAAAGGGGAAATAAACGAGCTTTTGCATTGTGTCCAGCTATATTTGAGCTTAATTTTCCCCTTACGATTATATAAGTGTGTATACACACACACACAGAGTCATGGAGGACTTTTAAAATTTTTGCATTCCTATCACGCCACAGATCTTTGTGTTCAAAGAGAGAATAAATAAATAAATAAATAATAATTAATAATACATCATGTATCACTACACAGACTCCCAAATCTGAGGTGGTAAAATGTTGCAGTTCCATTATGATATATATATATATATATTAATATTTATATATAAAATCTGGATAGTTACAGAATCGCAGTACAGATTAAGTCACATTTTTTACCTCCTTAATTTAGTCATTTTCAATTCCCACATTTCATAATATAATGCTCTCCCACATCAGCGCCAGTTACACGTAGGCTAGCACGAGCCTCCTCAGATGCTAGTATAAGATCATTCCAGAGGCGAGCCTGCACTCGAACATGACCACTGAGTGTAACGTGTTTACTACACTATTCCTCTCTCTCTCTCTCTCTCACTTTATTAATACATTTCCTTATAGCAGATGTTCCACACTTCTCTTATGTTTTCGCTCTTGCACTGTTTGTCTCTCTATAAGATTTGATAGTTAATTTTACAACCCAGATCCGGTTTGCTGCACAAACAGTTTAAATAAGGAGATTCTAAAACTCTATGCAATCCCAGCGCCGTTCATTTTCTCCGTCTGTTCGACTGAGTGTTAACAAAGGAATGTACGTTACTAAGAAATGTACGTTATTCTGTAACATCATAATGACCAGCCGTCCATTTTCTTTCGAAATCATGAATCCGATTGTTTCGTTAATCTGAACAGCTCGAGGTTACACACACACACACACACACACACACACACACGTCGAGTATCAGTCGCACCGGATATTGTCCATCTACATTCCATCTTTTACACAATAGCAGCCTGGTGCCGTGTTTCACTGGCTCCTAACTGCTGTTATTGAAGGTACCAAAGATCTTATGTTGGGTTTGTTTTTGTTGAGTTTTTTTGTTTTTTCACATCCTGTAAACATGGTTTAAAAATTAAAGATATTACACAGATTAGATTCTGGAGTCTGAAATTCATTCTTTTGTTGTTTTTTGTTTTAAAAAATTTGCAAAACTGGAATGTCAATTTGATTATAGAGAGTTTTTTTTAACGCACTACACCACGATAATGTCGAGTGTTGAATGACTTTAAGAGTTTTTTGTTTGTTTGTTTGTTTGTTTGTTTGTTTGTTTGTTTGTTTGTTTGTTTGTTTTTGTACAAGGGTGAGTCAAAAATTATCCACATTCCGGCTGTAGATTTTATTTTAATTAACTTTTTAAGAATAGACAAATCCATAATTTTCCCACATAATCTCCTTACTTTTTAATACACGTTGTCCTTCTGTCAACAAGCTTTCGTATTGCCTCATTAAAAAACGTTTCTGGCAGAGCTGCGAGCTACGAATGCACTACTTTCATTTCTTTATCAAAAACGAATCTTTGGGCTGCTTTCAGGGGACCAAACAGGAAGTCTAATGAAAATGATTAGGTTTTTGCAGAGTGTCGACAGTGTGGGAACAAGTGTATGGCATTGTGTTTAATCCAAATTTTAGGCTTAAGCTCTTCAATAAGCGTCTCACTGTAACGAGCTCTGTTAATTGTTGAACCTTTTTCCTGAAGGTTCCAATACTTCTGGCCCTTAAGATAAAAATTCCAGAAAACTGAGCATTGATGAATTTTCCAGCTGATGATTGATTTTATTTTTTTGTGACCTTTTTCTCGTTTGTGACTGAGAACCTTTACGTTCCATACTCTGCCGTTTACTCTCAGTCTCGTAGTGATGAATCTATGTCTCATCACCAGTAATGATTCTCGTTAAGAAACTTTCATCTTCATTAGAGTCTCAATTTTATTTGCAGATACCCAAACACTTCTGCATCTTCTGTGAGTTGTTTCGGCACCGGGTACACCCTCAGACCACAAAAAATAAAATAAATAAATCACTGTACGCTGCTCCCCTTTTTTTTGTACAAATCACAAGTGTGGTGTCCATTGTTGCTCGCACCGTAGTTAAAAATGAACTGCTGTAACACATTTACACCTGCACAGCACTGACTGGGGAGACAGCAGCCTCAACCGTGCTGACAGCGTCACCAACAGAGTTTAAAATATACCCGGAAAATTAATTTGCATTTTTTCTGGCATCCTTTTAAATGCAAGAATAAAAAAAAATAAATTTTTGGACACAAAAACCTATCATTTATTTAATTGAGCGATCGGACCATTCATTCAGTACGTTTTGTTGTAATTAATTACACTTCAAGTCTTTGAGTTCTTAAAAATCCTAGTTTCCTCCTACCAGGTTCTTTTCAGCATAATGAGAGAACAAGTAAGTAGTGACATTTTCCTTCCATCAGTTCTGACCCTTCTCTTCATCACTGGGCCTAAGAAGCACCATTACGATGATGATGGTGCCAGCACCACGCATCACAACATGGTTGGTGTTAGCCAGTTGATAAATAGAGAAAAAAATATATTTTAAGTGAAAACCTGGAAAGAAATATGATCGGACTTGACTGTTTATGTACATTTTTTAACCATTTTATAACCACCTATTTTGGTAAACACATTCAGTGCTGTTCAGCATCGACCCCCTAAATCATCATATATCTAAATACTTAGATTTACTTGTTAATTGGTTAGAAGAACCTAATTACGAAGTTTTTTTAAATCTCAAACATTAACAAATCTTAAACTAAAGTCTCTCCACCGGGATCAGCACTGCATGCAGTGTCTGGGTAGTAGAGGGTGTGACAGCCCACCAACGACAGGGCTTGAACCCAGATACTCAGATCCAATAATCAACAACCTAGAGCCACCAGAGCCACACCTTACATTTAATGCATTCTGGTAAAAATAGTTCCCCTTGAAATTACCTTAAGTCACCGTGCCGCCATTATATTTTATTATCTTACTTATGCACGTATCGTCTATCCCGCTTTATCCTGTGTACAGGGGGACTAGAGCATGACGTGAGGTACACCCCAGTCCAAGTACTGGAGAAACAGATGAGTCTTGAGTCGTCGTTTAATAATAGTCAAAGTGATTATATATATATATATATATATATATATATATATATATATATATATATATATATATATTAATTTATTATAATAAAGATTATATTATAACAAAGAAGATATATCATATCATATCCTTATTATATCGTTTTTGTGTGAGGATAATAATAATAATAATAATAATAATAAACATCCGGAACGGTCGAATCGGAACTCTTGTTTCCTTCAAGTCGGTATTTCTGAAGAACAGGAAGTAAGAGACTCTCTTTTCCGTTTTAACCCGGCGCTTAACAGCACGCGCATGGAGCACTGATATAAATATCTACAACGTCACCAGGCTGATTAAAGAGTCTTTATTACGGAGATACAAGTATCTATTCCCTAAGATGGTAAGTGAACGGGTTTGTGCTCCAGTTAACAAAAGTAAAAATTTACGAATAAAACCTGCGCGTTTATTATCGGATATCTGCTGTGAACAACTGGGCCTGAACAGCTCGCGCGGTAACTAGGGGTGTATGTCAGACGACTCGTTGCTTTCTACATACGCGGACTACCTGGGGGAGTCACTGTGGAGGTTTCAGTATGCTGTGTAGTGCACTATGTAGTTTAGACTTGAGCCGTTTGAGACACACCCAGTTCTTATGCTGGTATCCGCTTATCGCTAGCTCACAGGCTAGCAGGGTTTATTTACCGTGTTTCACCCCCCGACATGGTCGGTCGGTTTTCTTCTTTAGCAGTGAGATAATTTAACTTTTTCCACACAAACTAACTTGTGGGGAAAAAGTTAAATTATCTCACATAAATATCTCTTCGTAGGAAATATTTTGTGTGTTTTTTTTTTTGTTGCCTAGCTAGCTAGCTCGGCCTAAGCTAGTCATTCACATATAACAACAGACTTCGAGAAAGAGGTTTTAAATCCTGTGTAGTTTAACATTATATTTCACTTTATTAACGTTAAACACTCTTATTTATTTCAGTATATAGGGTCAGGATAAAGTCTGAATTATGTGTACTTTATATTACCTATTTTATATACAAACATCTACAGTACTGTGCAAAAGTCTTGCCTTATTTCTTCATATTTTGCTTTTAAATAGTCATACATTCTCGTGTTTTTAGTCTAATATTTATGAATAGTTTCTCCAGTTTTTTTTTTTTTTAGTGTTTCATTATTAGTTTCAGATGAATGTCTTTTGTTTGTTAAGCCTCACAGAAGAGTAAGTCTTTATTAAGCATGCAGATGAGGGGAAAATAATGCAATAACCAGGTGGTGTGATGATGTCATTGGATGTGAATTATTTTTTAACAAAATACACGTGGGTGAGTTTACTGTTGTGCTAAATATCAGAATGTTATCCACAGATTATAATTAGTTTGTTTATTTACCCAGAATTATACCAACTAACCAGCCACACAGATGTGTGTGTCTGGTGACCCAGAGTTATAAAAATAAATAAGATTTTATTTCATCACAAACTCTACACAGTGTGATTATTTAAAGTGAAAAGATAGAATAGACTACAATAAAAAGAATACGGAACTAAAGATAGATTTTCCAATAAATATAAGCTTTTTTTTGCTGTGACATAACTGTGTGTCATCAGCATAACGGTGAAATCTAATACCATGCTAAAACGTGCTAACATAGTTATGTGCCCCAGAGGATGCATCTGAGGAGGGGGAAAAAAGCAGTGGGCCTAAAACTGAACCATGTGGAACACCAAACTCCACATGCAGAGTAGTCACCATTTATATAATTTACAAACTGATAATGATCATTCAAATAGGATCTGAGCCAGGAGAGGGCTGTTTTCTTAATTCCTACTACATTTTCCAATCTGTGAAGGAGAACACTATGATCGATGGTGTCAAAAGCTGCACTGAGGTCGAGTAACACCAGCAGAGAGACAATCCTGAACATTTACCACTTTAACAAGTGCTCTCACTGTGCTGGGGAGAGAAAAAAATCAAATTTTATTTTTGTCACACAATCAGTACATTATACACAGTATGATGATCTAAAGTGGAAAGAAGGAATAGAAAAGAAGGATTTCAATACAATTAAACTAAAGATAGAATTTCCAATAAATATACAAGACGTAAATAGAGATGAGAACTAATATATATATATATATATATAAAAAAATCTGAAACAATAGAAGGGTAAAGATTGGGTTGTTTGTGTGGGTATGACAAAAGATTACGCACTGTAGATCTTACACAGTATAAACAGCGTAATGTGAGAACTGACCAGAAGTTACTAGTGCAATACTGTGTGTAAGATGTACAATGTGTAATCTACAGCCTGTCTCATATAAATGCCTAGACATGTGACAGCACAAAACAGTTCATGATTTTTTTTTTTAATCTGCTTGTGTGACTTTTTTTTATGTTTTTGCTGTCAAATTTGAAAACACTCATGTTAACACTGTTTTGTTTGCTTTTTGCACAGAAACCCATCCTTTTGCAGGGCCATGAGAGGTCCATTACTCAGATCAAATACAACCGAGAGGGTGACCTGCTCTTCTCTGTGGCCAAGGACCAGGTGCGTGGAGTAAAGTTAAACATGGAACAGAAGAAAAATACAAATAATACAATGAGTACAAATATAAAACGTTATTTTATTTTAGGACTATTAAGTGGAGAAAAGTTTAACAACACAATTTGTTAATCATCTGAACCCCCCTCCCCCCCTTCTCGCTCAGTTTGTCAACGTGTGGTACTCGGTCAACGGAGAGAGGCTCGGGACTTACAACGGTCACACTGGAGCTGTGTGGTGTGTCGACGTTGACTGTATCCTTTACCGTCACTCACTACTTGTGAACATATAATTCTGTACACGTTAACAAAATATTGACTGTTTATACATAAACACACTTTAATGTTTTTTCTGTAAGTTTGCCTTAATAACCTGTGAAGGGGACACAAAACACGTGTTGACCGGGTCGGCTGACAACAGCTGCAGGCTCTGGGACTGTGAGACGGGTTCGTGACTCTCTTCCAGTTTTATATACTACATACACAAGCATTCATTACATAAAGGATTGGCCTGTCGACCTCCGAATGCTTGGCCAGATGTACGTCCTCCTTAGCCACGCCCTCTTTTTAAATAGGAGCTCATATATGACAACGTAATGTTATTGCGAGTAACTCGTTCTGTGAGCATTTTGGAAGACCAACAACATTTTCAAATAAGTTCAGTCATGTTAAATGTGATTCCAAACCGCAGGGAGGAAAAATGTTCAGTTTAAAGGGAACTGCGAATGGTGTAGGAAACGAGTCAACAACAGGTGTTCACTTCACTGGAAAAAAGGAGCGTAGGAAAAAAAATGGAGCATGAAAAAGAATTTATTTATTATCGTTATTACTGAGGACGACATCATATTAAAAGGACACGGTAATTTACATTTTAATTTAATCAAGAAATCCCTTAGTATTATGTAGACTAGTAATCTGTTAAAAAAAAATCTCTGTACATCTGTAATCAGTTATTATTAATCAATAATTTATTTGTTTTAATAGAATGTTTTATAATGGTATCGAATTTTGTTTCAATAAATATTCAAGTTCCCTTCACCGACTTTTCCTGCAAACCGAGCAAGGAGTAGGGAGCACCCTATCAAGTACACTTCGGAATGGAACGCAGCGTTAAGCATTTTTTTTTTTTTTTGTGTCTAAAAGTGTAGTTCTTTAGTAACTGTACTGCAACAACAGCCCTCTGGTGGGAAAAAAAGGTTAAAAAGCCTGTAGCAGTGCGGGAGATGAATATGCTCAAAAGCAAAGCATCATTAGAGAGGCTACCTTGATAAAGTCACGCAAAAAAGATTCTAGAAAGAGCAGTGATCACGTTAGAGTGTGTTGTCCTACGCAATAACCCCGTCCTCCTCAGTCGTCTCACGCACACCAGCTACTTTTCAAAGGTAAAGTGTAGGCTACTTTGTTTTGGAAGAAACATACAAGCCTAACACAAAATTTGACGTTGCTCGATTCGCTCAGTCGCATTAAACGTGACAGTCACTCTGTGGTGTCTAGCGCCCTCTGAAGTCCTCACTGTCCACCCCTGCGTGTTTCCCGCTCTCTCTCCCTAGCGATGTCGCACACAAACCGTTTATTATATTAATAATGGCCAGACTTTTACCAGAGATCAACCTGTTGATATTATGATGGTGGAGGTGTGCTAATTGTACGCTCTCGTTTCTTGCGTTCAGGTAAACAGCTCGCCGTGCTCGATACCAACTCGGCAGTGAGGACGTGTGGCTTCGACTTCAGCGGGAACATCATCATGTTCTCAACGGACAAACAGATGGGCTACCAGTGCTTCCTGAACTTCTTCGATCTGCGAGACCCCCAACAGATCGGTAAGCGTCACCAGGAGCAAATGCGAATCCACAGATGGGTGCAGACGCAAAACTCGACTACAGACGAAAGTGTCCTCCTTTTTCAACACTCATTTTCAGTCGCTATCAGATGTCTAATTTCGTCAAGAGATCAGATATGTCGTGCTAAAAAATTATTTACTGGGATTTATTTATTTAATTTTTTTCCGCCTTTCAGAGGACAACCAGTCGTACCTGTCCGTGCCATGCAGCGAGTCGAAGATCACGAGTGCGGTGTGGGGGCCACTGGGGGAGTTCGTGATCGCGGGACACGAAAACGGAGAAATCAACCAGTTTAGCGCCAAGGTTACTGTCCACACACGACTTCTACACTATTAGTGATTTCTGTAGTTGTGTGTAAATATCAGGACTTTTAAAACCGTGTGTATATATATATATATATATATATATATATATATATAATGTGTGACGTGAAGTAACCAGGTGTGTGTGTTTGTGTAGTCTGGCGATATCCTGACTACAGTGAAGGAGCACACGAAGCAAATCAACGACATCCAGTCATCTGTAGACCTCACGATGGTCATCACGGCCTCTAAAGACTGCGCCGCCAAGGTTTGGGTTTTATCTGTTCAAGACGAGAGACACGCCCTTACCGCCCTTCTTTTTTTTTTATCGATTAATATGAATGTAAATGAATATGCTGCTTACCTGCCAGAGCTGTTTTTATTTATTTATTTATTTATTATTGGTTTTGTTTTGAAATGAGCATACAAATGTTGCAAGACCTAGAGTATTGCCCAAGCTTTAAAGTCCATAAAGTTTTTTTTTATTTATTTATTTATTTTTTTACCACCGCCCCTATACAAACTGTACTTTAATTACAAAGACACTTATACGCCCTGGTCACATGAATAACCACAGCTTTTGGACATTTTTTTGCATGTAAAATAAAAAGTTTTAGGGTTTTGAATTGACCTGCTTTTATTTTGGAGGGATCAGTCAGGTTAAAAAAAAAATATTTTTTATTTTTTATAAATAATTGTTTAAATTCACATATTTTAATATTAGCATACATTTATTGCGATTCTTCTTGGGTTAAACATCTTTGATGGAGCTTAAGAATAGCCGATGTGCGTACAGAGCTGTAGTAGTGCTTCAAGGACACGATCACGTTTGCGAGTCCTGAGCGATGAGACATGTGATCCCAGGTTGCTCGCCTAAGTCTTAAGATGTTCGTCTCCATGTTTGAAGGTTTTTCCGTGTTTCACAGTTACATTAGTAAGCAGAGGTCTTGAGACTCTCAGTACTGTATTATTATTATTATTATTAGTTCAACCTTGGGAAACTTTTTATGCAAAAACATTTATCGAGCTGACCTTCTACTTCTTGAATCTACACAGCTGTTTGACTCGTCCTCGCTAGAGCACATTAAAACCTTCAAGACTGAGCGACCCGTCAACTCGGCCGCCATCTCGCCCATAATGGACCACGTAAGTCTCCTTTAAATCCAGCGTCTGACTCGGAAAACACTAATATGTCTTTGTTATAACTGTCTCAAAAAGTGTTTTCCCCCCATAAACCGTGCCTTTCGTTTTCCTTCATTATCATAAGAGTTAAACAGTGTTGCTGCTTTTCTGTAGTTCATGATGGTGTCTGTCAATCAGGAGAGTTGATTTTAGTCTGAATAGGATGACAGAAATCTCTATGAATCGCTTCTACTGCTGAATCTAATCTAATCCTGACTGTTGTGTTTGTGTGCAGGTGGTCATGGGAGGAGGTCAGGAGGCCATGGAGGTCACAACCACCTCCACTAGGATTGGCAAATTTGAAGCCAGGTTGGTGTGCGCACACACACACACACACACACACACACACACAATCAATAAATGGAAATAAATCAGTAAAACAGTAAGTCAGGAATAGGTATGGTCATGAACGTTGTCAGAAATGTGTGTGTCTGCTCAAATTCCATGTTGGCCCAAACCGAATAACTGCTTTATGTATCTAGTCTATAAAAAGTCATACACAAGACCATAGCTCCCTGCTAATAAATAACACGAGCGACTTCTACACACATCTGTGTTACAAAACCGACTCTCTGTTTGAAACTGGTGTTCGTTATACGAGGGTCGATCAGTAAAACGTTTGTCAGCGCAAGACAGAAGCCTTGAACGTGTTACATCAGTTAATCTGTAACTGTAGTGTGAGAAAAAACAAGATGGCCTACTTGTAATTGGCAGGGAAGATCTAGATCTCTAGAGGAGATCTGCATGGAGGAATGGGCCAAAATACCAGCAACAGTGTGAAGACTTACAGAAAACGTTTGACCTCTGTCACTGCCAACAAAGGGGTATATAACCAAGTGAAACAAATGAAAAATGACAACAATTTTTCATTTTTAACAAATGAAATTTTGTTATTAACCAAATACTTACTTATTTTTCACCATAACTTGCTAATTAATCAATAAAAAATCCTAAAAAGTGTTTTTCTGGTGATTGTCAAGTGGTTTTTGTCTTTTCTTAAAAATGAATGAAAGTTAATTCTACAGCCGGACTGTGGATAATCTTCGACTTGCTCTTGTAGTATTACATTACCGTATCCCTGCATGAGTATGGAGACGTGAGATTTTCCTCATATGTGCGTTTTCCTTTTCATTACAGGTTTTTCCACGCAGCTTACGAAGAGGAGTTTGGAAGAGTGAAGGGTCACTTCGGCCCCATCAACTGCGTGGCGTTTCACCCAGACGGCAAAAGGTAGTTTTATTTATTGGTTTTATTTCTTCCTTATAGACAAAGTTGCTTTTTGCAGTTGGTCACCACCACTGCTGTCTGTTTTTTTTTTTTTTTTTTTTTTAGATCACTCTCGTTGTTGGATTTTATTCAACCTGTTTTTGTTTTTAGCTCTTTTGTTAAGGTGTTTGACACCCTTCCTTTTATTTATTTATTTATTTATTTATTTATTTGGTTAGTTTAGATCCCATGTCGTGCCTGTTGTAAAAGTGGGAACAGTCCCACCATTCATCCTTTTGTTGCGCCCCTATTTTAATTTGCCAGTTGTGACATTATCAGCTCTGTCGGCTGTACAGCGTCCTCTGCTGCTGTCATACTACGCAATTTCTTGTGAAAATAGTCTCTAATTTTATTTGAACATTAAAAATCAGCATTTTATTGGTTCCAGTAAGAATATTTAAATAAAAGTACAGAGATTGGGAACATTACCTGCGTTGTATAAAAAGATTTCCTTTGAGTCTTAAAGCACGTGTTCCATGGAAGTCCAAACGTCTTAAGATTAGATTTTAAGAGAGGGATCAATTTCTTAGGAACTCATTCATGTAACTTCTTATAGTTCAAAATTTTACAGTTTTTTAAATAAGGTACAATAGAAGCATTTTTACTAGTAGTGCACTTTTGTACCTTATTGTGTATTTTTTTTTTTGGTCATTTAAATTGGATTTTTATTTTTTTTGCCAACATTCTGATATAAAACTCACCAGCGTGTGTGGTTGTGGAAATAATCACAAGATTATATGTGCTGTGGTAAAGCTGTAAAAAGATCTCATGCTGTGTTAATTAATCTGGTTATAAAATTATTATAGTAACATGACTGCACGCTGGTAGAGTAATGTTTGAACTCTGGTCATGTTACACATTTGTGTTGTGCAGTTACAGCAGCGGTGGTGAGGACGGCTACGTCAGAATTCACTATTTCGATCCTCAGTACTTCGACTTCGAGCTCGAGGCCTAAACTGTGACATCATTCCTGTTTCAACATCAGCGCATCAGCCAGCGTCATCCCGCAGTTCATCAGTCAGAATTACAACCTTTTTTTGTTTTTTTACACTCGGGTTTTAAAGACTGCACAGGTGATGGCTGGAATGTTCCAGATTATTTAATAAATCACGTTCTCAATAAACAGTTTGACGTACAAAATAGGATTCTGTTTTTCATACATACTTGAATCGGATCAGGATGTTAACAATTTGTAACTGTTACTCCACAATCTCAGTAACCAAATAAATCCTTGCAGTAGCATAATTTTTAATCTTGTGCTTTAGGTAAAATAGATAAAAACTGTTTCATTTCATCACCAGAAATTAACTGTTTTTCTCCTCTCATGCCAGGGTTTTGAAGAACTGCACCACTTTCCTGTTCGCATTGATTTGGCTCAGACTTTAAAAGTTAAAAAAAAACAAAAAAACACTTTTCAGTACTGGAGTAGTTCAGAGCTGGTGCCGCCATCTAGTGGACAAGTTTTGTTGTAGCAATTGAATTGTAACATCACAAGCCAAGAGATTATGTACATTTTCCTTCTTCGTATGTTATATAAGCAGTCAATGTAAAGTTCATTGTAAAAATTTCCTGAATCTTGATTTATGAATTTAAAAACAAAAACGAGTCACGTGACTCTCAGGAAACCACAAGTCTTCATTTGGACGTGCTTTGGTTTATAACACTTAAGTCTTCATTGACTGAATGTATAACACAAGGTGAGATCAGGTTCTCTTTATTTTTTTTTTACTTTACCAAAAAAACCACAGAACTGTGGAACTCCTAAAAACAGCCAGTTCTGGCCACAGGAGCCATAAACACAGACACATCATTAAAACGAACGAGCTTCTCTCTTAAAAATGAGGTAAAGGACACTGGGCCAGGAAGCAGCATCCAGAAAAAGAAAAGACCACCTAATACAGGAAACATGTGTTAAATAGATATTCAAGGCCATGATTCCAAATAACTTAAAGGTGAAGCTGCTTGGATTGGAGCAGATCTAATGACCATCGCTACCGCTTCTGGTCCTGTCTGAGGTGCTACTATAAATTTACCTATTTTTTAAGAAAGAAATAAGAAAAAAAAGGTGAAAGGAGAAATAAGGAAAGGATGCATCTTACATACAACGCACATGTAATGCAGAACAAACAAAAAAAATCTTTATACCGCCCATTAAGAATACAAATAGTAAAAGGAGTCTTAGAAAATAATTTACAGTGTTTAGCCTGAAGGCTAACATCATTGTGTGTGTGTGAACTCAAGTTCATGCAGCTGTTCAGACTCAGGTCGTTTTCAGCTCTTCTTTTGGCCTTCAGAAACAGAAAAGGATCATTAGTATTAGCACCCAACACCCCATAAAGAAATGTGATCAGGGAAAAATCATGGAGATGATCACTTAAATAAAAGATAAGCGCTTTGTTTAATAAAGAAAGTGAGGGTTCCCATTCATGCGCAAACAATATGATGAGAACTAAACAGCTGTGTGTCCATAAGAAAACCACTTGGTAGTGAGACTCATCAGAAATAAACAAATCTTCAATTTGTTAGGGAGCATAAAGATTGGACTTTATACCAATGGAAAAAGGTCATGTGGTCCAACATGTCCAGATTGACCCTATTCCAGAGTGATGGGTGCAACAAGGTAAGAAGGGAAGCACATGAAAGTGATTGTGTAGTGTCCACTGTGCAAGTTTCTGGGGTTGCTTAGGTCTAGACTCAGCAACGTTATAAGGTAATAAAATAGGGTCAGTTGACGACCTAAACATGACAGGGTTTATTAACATCTATGAATTTTTTCTTGCCTGATGGAACAAATTGTAAAGAGGTTCTGTGAGGACTTATTTTCACATCGTGTGCAGTAATCAAAGCAATTCTTAGAGCGTGTAACATTTTTTTGGCCAGTTATTATATTAAAATAACTATTTAAACAATCAATTGACTGGTTCTTGTATTTTACACCAGTGTGAGGTAGGCTTTATTCCAATTCATCAAAAACTTATTTTGTTTTAAATAGTGATTCTGGGGTCAGTGTTGACTGAAGCACTGGAAGCAACTGGATAAAATACTCACCCTTTTGTGTCCATTTTTTCTTCTGGGGTTTTCTCCTCCTCCTTCACGTCTGCAGGAGAGCAAAACATGAGGGAGTTCATTATTAATGTGTTCATTCAGGCAGCACTGGGTTATAAGTAGTAATTACAAATCAAAATCATACACTTGTTTACAAAAGAGTTTTAATGGCATGTTTTTGGTTGGATCGATGAAACCCATGTGAACATATTGCGATTTAATTTATGTTCACATGGGTTTCATCGCTCCAACCAAAGCGATTAGGCGATTTAATTTAATTAGATTTTTACATCCCTAATTCGTCTCAACCTAGTTTTAAAATTACTACAAGTATCTAATATGCAATTGAATGCTGTATAAGGTGTTTTTAATTCTTAAATCTCTTAAAACTTTTTTTTTCCTGACAATTTTATGCAGCACATGAGTCCAGTAGGTCGCAGTATTTCACCGACCACCAATAAACTTCAAAGTGAGAGATGAGAGAGGGAATACAAAGGAATTATTGTGTACTTAAGGTGTAAAAAAAAAAAAAAAAAAAAAATATTTTAAGATTTACCTAAATAGGTTAAAGTGAATCAATTCTGAATAAAAAAAAAAATTATTAATTTATCGATTAAATCACAATTTAATCTAGTTCTGACTAGTTCTTAACCCTTCTGTTTCCAAAAAAACAGGCTCTCAATGTGAGAAATGCACCATATGGACTATACTGTGGGCTGGTCACCGTGGCAACATAACTTTCTCCACAGTTTAATAACTAGAGTTTGGCAAGGTTCCTTAGTTTAATATCAAAAAGTGTTTAGTGCATAAATATTGATATTTATTTATTTAAAGCCTTCAATGTACTTGTATAAAAATTTGGAAGCGCCTCCTTGTGGAGGTGATGGTGAGTTTTCCAGAAGACTCCAGCGCTACAGTATATTCCTTTCTAAAACAAACAGGCTTAATCTCAATCATTAAATGTTCATAATGCTGATGGCATATCGACTGTACCCGTGCAATCACCTTTCTTCTCTTCTCCATCTTTCTCTTCCTCTGTCTTCACCCTCTTTGTCTTCTTGTAATTCGCTGCGTTCCTGCGGCCGCCTTGCCCTTCATCCTCGGAATCGGAGAACTCTTCGTCGCAGGCTATCCGCTTATCGTGGGCACGGACTGTCGAGGAAACGCATGAAAAGATTTAAAGGACGAATAATCGCCACAGATTATATATAAAAAAAAACAATGAGCAATTTGCAAAATGTTTTTTTTTCTCTCATTCAGCACAAATCGTAACCCTACGCTACAGGAAATATTTATAAAACTTATCTTCTTCAGCTTTTAGACTGCTTGGCTAACATAAGATAATGGAGATAATTCTGCTGTTTGTGTCAGACAATGTAATAATTATTCCTTAAGACTACATTTTTGGAAGCAAAATATGAAGAAATGAGTGCACATTACTTTAGATTCACATTAAACTAAAAACAAAAAAAACCCCAATAGGATACATACTGGGGATGCGTTTGTCTGGGTCGTCCTCCTCGTCCCCACTGTCCTCCTGTACGGCGTCCTCTGGGATCGCCTGCATCTGCACCCCTGGAGCATGAGGAAGCATGCGCAGGTTCTCAAACAGACGCTGCCTAAAACACACACACACACACACACACACACACACACACACACACACACACACACACACACAAAGAGATCAGATCATACTGACAACCAGAGAGCAAATGTTAAGCAGAAATCCAAACATCTAAAAAAAAAGAGGAGGGATTAAAATAATAAAAAAAACTGAGGAATGAACAATCTCTAAAGACTCACTTGATCTTTTCTAGGTAGTCATTTGTGTTCTGGTTGGTCATGTTGGAGGGACTGATGTGGAGCTTGAAGTCAGGTCCGAAATACTCAAAGTAGTCATTGTATGGAAGCTCTGTAAGCATGAGAGGAAAGTCAGCACACTAGAACACAACTGTATACGAATTAAAGGAAACAACAATAAGACTCTACTGTTAAAAATCAAGCCCCTTAAAGAAGTTAAAAAGCATGTCATAATGTAGTCATGTAGAAAAGCTGGAAAAAGGATTTAGGTGTTATTACTTTCTTAACCTTTTACTTATATATTCCACCAAAAAGACACGGGTTATGTTAAATACTCTAAAATATGAAATCTGTATCGGCTCATTAGGAAACGCTTGGAAAAGCACAGGAGAGTTATTTTAGCCTGTACATGACCAAGATCAACCTAGAGTATAATGTAGTTTCTAGGAAAACATTTAAATACTCATAACTTTATGCATCCATTTTTTGTTTACAGTTTTGGGTTTTAATTAAGACAAAAAAGCTCGAAAGTTTCTTGCATTCCATTATCGATTATTTTTTTTAATTTTTTTTAATTATAACACTTTTTTTTCCCTTTGTTTACAGTGGTGCATTTTCACCCCTTACGAAAATCCCAAACTCGCTCTCAGCCAGTCTGTGGCATTTTTTTCCCCTACATTTTTTATTTAACTACGAGTGTTCCTATGATCAAGCCGCTCCATCATCCAGTGAGGTTTGTACCTCACTCCCACATAATGAAGATGTAAACACTTCAAGCACATAAACCTCTAATAATTAGCATTACCAGTTTAATTATCATTCTATCATCAACTCAAGTCTTGAGACTTGAGATATGAAAATATGACCTGGCCCTTATACATTAAAGAGACACATACAGAACCGCTAAAAAGTTTGGGATCACTTGTTAATTTCTTTGTTTTTGTTCAGTGATTTATTATTTTCTACATCAATACTGGTGATTTACTGGAATTTGGTAATTATTTAACAAAACAGTTGTTATTTTAGGACACGGAGGTCAGCTTTTTAAGTGCATTTGCAAAAACCCATTAAGCACCGTGATGAAACCCTAAAATGATGAAAGTCTAAAAGGACATGTGACTTACCGTTAGGAATAGTGCTGTCCAAGGCGACAGCCGTCTCAAAGGTCCAACACCGGGCCACATTTCTGATGGTGTAGCCTCCTCCACCCAGCATGAGTAAGGGCATGTTAAAACTCTTAATGTACTCGACACACTTGGCATGACCTGAAGAGCGCGCACACACACACACACTCTGCCTGTTAACACACTAAACCATACACAGGACTTTTTTTTTTTATGATATACGGATTTAAAAAAAAAGGAAAAAAAAAGAAAAGTTCTGAGCATGACCTTTGATGGTGAGGTTAAAGCAGCCCAGCCTGTCCCCAGACAGAGAATCAGCACCACATTGAAGCACTACGGCGCTCGGCTGGTACATCTCCATCACTTTGGCCATTATCTGAACGCCACAGATTTTGTGGATTACACGAGTCAGAAATTAAAGAGAGATTTATTTATTATTTTTTACACAGCATTTTTTTTTTTTTAAACGACTTACAGGTTTGAATATGGCTTCATAGGACTCGTCGTCAATCCCGTCCCTGAGTGGGTAGTTCACAGCATAGTATTTGCCCTTTCCAGCACCAATGTCCTGCAAAAAACTGAACATTAGCCCCATGGACACCACCACTAAATATGAATTGTGTATAAACGTTGAGTCAACAATCTCTCAACTCCATGATATTGAAATAAAACTATCTGAAAGACATCTTTCAATTTCACATTTCAAAACACACACCAACCTGCAATTGCTGTTTTGGGACAATATTTATTACTCGTTATTTAACTGTACAAGAACTCTCTTCTATTTTAACGGACATGTTACACGCACTACCTCCACTCATTACCTCATTAGTTCTGCATTGTGACATCTTCTTGTTGTTTATTTGCACATGCACTTATGTTGACAATTTTGCAGTCTTTTGGATAGCACTTGGATCATTTTGCTAATTTATTGTGTTAACTTGTTTAGTCTCAGCTAATTGTGTGTCTTAGCTTGTTAATTGTGTTAATTTATGTTGTACATACGTAGCACCTTGTTCTAGGAGGAAGGTGGTTTTATTGTGTAGCGAACCGTATGTGGTTGAAGTAATGGCCAACGACAAACAAAGCCACGCGTTCGCCGGAATCCCGTGACTGAATCATTATATTGGAAATTTTAGTTCTTAAATTCATTTAATCAAGATTCAGGAGAAAAAATATTTTACCAACTTGCTGTTCTTAGCATGTGCAGGAATAAGGATTTAATTGTGACAAAAATGTGCTTTAATAGTTGCTACTATTAGGATGGATTTATTATTTTTAAATGATGAGGGTGTACTGGGAGTATAACGTAGCAGTTGTTGTTAACAGTTCAATATAAAGTTCATTCTTAGTCTTGTAGTATGTGGAGGGTCTGCCATGAAACTCCTTCTGAAGTAGCTGTTACTATAGAAACGATAACATTCAAATGTATTCATTTTTCTAAACCTCTATAGTACTACTGTAGCTGTTAACAATAAATGTATATATTGTCATTAAGGATTAAATCAATGAAAAATGCATTAACTGACAGACAATGTCTATTTTGCATCATATTTATCATCATTATAGCTCACATATCTATTAACTTGTTCAGACAATGCACTACTTTTTTAAACCTTATTTCTGAATAAGCACAGAGAGACAAGAGGAGAATTTGACAGCTGTTTAATTATTTATTTCTTATCCAGTTTGTTTAACATGTTTGGGTGATATGCATTTTGGGATTTTATCATCATTATTATTTTTAAATAGAGCAGTGTTCTATTATTAATAATCATTACCAACACGTTTAACTATGTATTTGGCATCTATACTACTTAAACTGTACAGGGGGCCTGGAGCCCATCACAGGAGACTTATGGACAGGGCGCCGATCCATCGCAGGACTGCGAGAGGACACCGGAGCACCCGGAAGAAAACCCACCAAGCAAGGGAAGAAAATGAAAAGTCTCACACAGGCCCGAGGCAGGAATAGTGTGTAATAGTGTCTAGTGCCAATCACCTGCTGCCACAGGCAACAATCGTTTAGAAAACCTTGCAAAAACATGCAACCCTAACCGCTCCTGTAAATAAAATCAATTTCTTCTGATTTGAGAATTCTGAAATGCCGGGAAAAATTTAGTTAAGGTGTTACATTTTTAAACTAAAAACATAACTTACTCTGAGGTCGCCTGTGCCAGGGAAGTACTCTCCATACTTATGGAAAGACACGGTCATGACACGGTCTGTGGTGTAGAAGGCCTCCTCTACTCCATCACCGTGGTGGATGTCAATATCGATATACAGAACTCTTTGATGGTACCTGACAAAATAAGATAAAAACATGTCTTATGTTTACATCAATCCTATAAGGAGTTTACAATTTATCAGAGAGGTAAAAAAAAAAGGAAAAAAAAAAAAAAATCAAAATGTAATTGGTTAATCAGCCATCTCTTATGCGCTTAAACTTTACTTGAAACTTAACTTTGTCGTTCAATAAGACTCAAAGCTGCGTAAACCATGGCAACTGCCTATAAACAACATTTGAAAAAATTTAATTAATAATAAAAAATATATAGACAATACTTATTGTATAGTTTTGGGGGGGGGGGGTGCAACTTTTGTAGTGCTGTTTTTGTAATTTCACACGTGACAACACTGAAGGAAGAGTGTATGTACAGTAGTTGATCAATTGGAATGGTTATTACCGTCGCGCTCACCGCCGCGTGAAAACGTCAGCGGCCAAAATAAATTAGTTGCATTTCAAAGTCATTCGTAAAATGGCCGCCAGGTGGCGCAAAGTGACATTTTCGCTCGTTGCCGTAAATACAACAGTGACCGTTATACAGCGTATCTCTGTATCTGTTTATTGTTATTTAAGTTCTGGATTATTTCAGGTACTTTAAACACATTGTTGGGTTGCTCATGTTGGCTCATATGAGATGTAGTTTACAAATTAACACCTGGTTGGGTTATTTTGACCCAACAACTGGTTTATTCATTATTCTTTCCTTTCTCCAAATATCAGCCTGCAGAATGTTTGAAATATTACTGTTATTGTGTCACAGGTGTAGTTTTAAGAGTTGTTTAGGCAGGAATGCGTGTGTATACAGCTCAAAACCTCCATCAGTTGTTAAAGATAGCGGCTATTTAGAAAAAATGCCCAGTGATTTCTGAGCTTCAGGAAATCTCCCGGCGCTCTGCGCATAACACCGGGCCAACTCATGTCGGAAAGAATTTATAAACGGTTTCTAAACGTGGGCTATTGTTTTTTTTTTTACTTATAGTATTTGTTGATTTAATTTAAATGAGGTTTGGGCTCAGGACTTCAGAATCGTGATTCTCCTCTTTAATTTACTCCATAGTTTTAATCAGCGCTTAGCCGCATGCATTATGTTTTCCAGAGCGCACCGGCAGAAGTAGACTAATGATTATGAACGCGTCGGGAAAACAGCAAGCAGACTTTAAAAAAAAACGTTTGCGTTCATTTTCTGACGCGCTCAAGTTCACCAAAAACAATACAGAGCAGCACAGCTTACAACACTTACAAAATCACAACACTTACAAAATCACAACGTTTTTTCGTTATTGTGAGTGCGCTTAAATAAAAGTTAAGTCTTATAAAGGCATGTAGTCTTATATAGTTTTATTATATAGTTTTTGCACATTAATCTGACAGCAGTTTTTTCAGCCTGTCACGGCGTGCGCCCAAATCAATATCGCTCCTCGCTCACTAGTTAGGCGTCCTCCCCTTCAGACATGCGAAGCAGCGGGACCGCAGAATTACACATGACTGGTGAGCTATCGTTACTATGGTTGCCCGGGCTTGCACCCCGCGCTATAAAATACTCGGGGTTTGTTGGGCTACAGTGGATTTTACTACGCGCTGTGTATGCAGCGCGCGTGCAACAACGCGGAAGTGCGGCATGCAAGCAGGGCAAATGGAACGCGCCCGGGGACTTCAAAGGAGCGAGAGGTGGGAGGGGGCCATCCGCGGAGAGCAGAGTCAGCGCGAGCAGACGGATGGCCATTGCACTCACACCGCGTAGTAAAATCCACTGTAACCCAACAAACCCCAATCATCACCAGCCGTGCCTTATTCCGTCATGTCATGTGGGCATTATAAGCTTTGTATTGAAAACTTCTAACTAAAAAGTGGCAGCTGGCACGCCTAAAAATAGACGCAGGTTATTTTTTTAATAGTCTAAATAAAAACCCTCCGATTTAATTTCCTATAGTCTAACCAGCGCTCAACCGCACGCATAGTTTTCCCGAGCGCGAGGAATTTTTTTGTGCTAAATAATGTTTATGCAGTATAAGAATTCCTATTAATCCTGGGTTGTTCTTTTAGTGTCACTATAGTGCTTTACAATGCCAGACAACATTCAAATACAAATGATTCACCCTCCCCAGGTGTGAATCGGCTGTTCTCACCTATACATTCAGAGAAACTGTAATGGACCTCTCCACACTTTAAAAACCACTTGAATCTGAGGCTCTTCTGGAGACTTTCAGTGATTTCAATTTGTGTAATTTTAATCTCCTGGATTCTAGATTCTAAAGTTGACATTGTTACCTTTTTTAATCATTGGAATGGAAGAACTTGTTATTTTCCTTATGATAGCATAAATTGCATTGTTTTTAATCAGTCTATACACAATAATATTATTTGGTATTTATTTATTTATTTATTTATTTATTTTTTAAACGGGTATGGGGGCTATCTTGGTTCATTAATCTCCGTGCCTGGTTTAGTATTCAGTGCGCATCTGTTATATTACAACTATCATAACACTCAAATACCTTTTATTGGGGGTTAAGTGACTGATGTGCCTAACATTTTTCAGCTGAGCCTTTGTTTCACTGAATAATCAACCACCGCGACACCCCCCTCTCTCTCACACACACACACACACACACACACACACAGAGCCGACCAAATCATTAGCACGTCCCTCCCCCAAACAGCACAGACATTTACTTACACCTGAACTGAGTTGTTTGAGTAACATGGGTCGAACCCGTTACAAATCATAACAGTCTACTGCATTTCATTCTTATAATAACGCAAAAACACAAGCGGGGCTGAAAGACCGACATCTGCGGACGCAGTAGAACGTCCTAACACTGTTTTAATTTTATGGTAATTTATTTCAGGTAATAAATCTACTATAAATTTAAAGAACACAAGAAATAAGATGACACAAATCCATACACGCTTTTTTTCTAATTACAAGTGATAGAATCAAAAGGCTCACTGTGTTAACATTTATTGTGCTTAAATTTGATCCTAATAAGATTTGATTTAATTTAAATTCTAGAACAGTGGCAGCTGGAACACCTAAAACAGATGCAGGATTATTTTTTTATAATCTAAATAAAATGCTGTTTTAAACGTGGGCTATTGTTATTTACATGCAATATTTGTTAATTTAATTTAAATGGGGTTTGGTCTCCGGAATGTTGAGCATCAGGATCCTCTTTTTTACTTTCCTACGTAGAATCAGCGCTTAATCGCACGCATTAAGTTTTGTAAATTCGTTTAATGTTTAATAGTAAATAATGACCCCCGTTGCGCTGTACCACCGCTCGGAAAACCTTATGAAATACAAGTTTAGGACAATTATGATGATCTGCCACGGCGTGCGCGTGTGATGGGTGTACGCCCAAATCTACTATAACTACTCCCTCACTCCGTAGGCTCCCTGAATAGGCAGCAAAGGGACGGGAGCCGCCTATTTGTGCCGGCTGGCGATAATTAACGTTAATATGATCTCGGCCTTGCTCCGCATTATAAAAGCAAGGCGCGGAGGTTTGTCTGAGGTCTGGGAAGTACGCGATGTAATGGAGAATATGAAAGAAGCATGTCAGTGGGGAGATGTGACGCGCCCGAGGGACTTTAAACAAGGACACTAGAATTCCGCCCTTTGATCTCCGCGCTGAGGACAGCGCGAGAAAGAGCTGCGCGAGCTCCCGCGGCATCTTCACTCCCGCACCGCGCCCGCCCTCGCAGCCCCGCTGCCGAAGAGGAAAAGTGTGGTTAGGTTTTTGCGTCAGCGAGAACTCGCGCCGGCCATCGACAGCGGGAGAAGCGCCGTCACGAGGGAGCGTGCAGGAGCGCTGCCTCCGCGTGCTCAGTTCTGCCACTCGCACCAACACTTATCGTCAGCTGTGTGCCCGCATGCCAGTGTGGCACAGCCCCCGGAACTGCACATGCACAACCTTTATCCCATTCTTTCCATTCTCCCTCCTTCAACACTTTCCTTCCCCATTTTGCCTAAATAAATTACCCTTTTCCCGTAAGACCTCGCCTCGTGTCCGTGCTTTATGGTGCCGCCCGTGCAACATGGGTCGAATCCGTTACAGATCATAACAGTCTACTGCATTTCATTCTTATAATAACGCACAAACACAAGCGGGGCTGAATGACCGACATCAGCTGACGCAGTAGAACGTCCTAACAATGTTATAATTTTTATGGTCATTTATTTTAGTTAATAAATCTACTATAAATTTAAAGAACACAAGATATAAGACGACACAAAACCCTACACGCGTCTTTTCTAATTACACGTGATAAAATTTAAAGGCTCACTGTGTTAACATTTATTTTGTTTAAATTTGATCCTAATAAGATTTAATTTAATTTAAATTCTACATTTGTATCGTCATTTTAGTTCTGTGATTATAAATTTGTTTAACTACAATGTTTTACTTGATTTTATCCGCTACTACGTGCAGTTCTAAAACTCTGTGTCTCATTAATCCAGCAGAGAATGAACTAAGGCATGAGGCGTCAGTCTGTAGTTATATAGCGCCACTCAACGGTAAAAGTCAGCAAACGCACAAAGCCAAACGGTACCGCCGAGCGCGGCGACGGTAGGACCTACAGTCCGATTGATTAACCACTGTACATGCCCACAAAGAGGCACATTTTCACTCATAATGGGGTTATTATTGTTATTTTGCTTTCACTTTTGTCACACAACAAACACAGCTGTGGAGGTAAACAAAACTCTCTCACTCTCTTATTCCTAACCGAATTTAGCTCTCTTTTGGTTTTTCAGAAAAAGAGAGAGAGAGAGAGATGCACTGGAAGCTCACTCAACGTTGCTGTTACTTTCTACAATTAAACTTAAAGAGGAGCAAACTCAAGCTGACCCAATTGTTGTTCATGCAGTTTACTCTTATTCCGTTTTGTCGTTTGTAATCAACAAATCAATAAATAATTCAAACACTTCAGTTGCTCATTAAATTGGTCAACGTAGACCCCGGTTTGACACGAGTGCAGCAATAGTGGAACCATGTAATGAACAGGAGACTAAGGGATCATGGGACGGTCTGGAATGGTATCATGCCTAAAGCAAATTGTCTTTACTGATCATAAAAAAGGTTGAAATAATGGGGGAATTAAGTAAATTTCATAATATAGAGACAAAACCATTAATCTGTTAAAAAATTCTTAGCAAACATTATATATATGTGTGTGTATTTAAAAATATTATTACACACACACACACACACACACATACACACAGTATACATAAGAGTAGCATAACATGACACTGTATCGTTCACATTTTTGTCATTATGCTTAAATAATTATGCTTTGACTAAATGACAAAATAAACACCAGCTTAAACTGCAAGTTTTTGTTCCTTATGCAATAAATAATAATAATCATAGCCAACACCAGGCTTAAAGCCTGATCCTAACCAGGGGACATACTTGAGTAGTTCCAGGATGGCCAGCACAATGTCGTTGACGTAGCAGAAACCAGACGCCTCCGACTTCTTGGCATGGTGAAGGCCGCCCGCCCAATTAATGGCGATGTCTGTCTGCTGCTTGTTTAGTTTTACGGCACCCGCTGGACATAAAGTTTTTCTGTCAGTTTTTAATCATCTGCCATTTATTAGAACCCGTAAAGTAAACAAATAACTAAAAACACTAAACCATTCTGGGTAAGAGCACTTACCGACAGAGCCACCTGTTGAAAGTTGACAGAACTCAAACAGGCCGTCGAACACGGGACAATCTTCACCCACATTAACTGAGGAAGGAATACAAATAAGCGCATTATTAGCAAAAAGGAAGTGAAACACATTAGCCAGACACTTTAGAGCTATTTTTAATAAATTTTTCTATTAAATGTTTTTTTTTTAATCCTTCTATAAAGTAATCACTTTGACTTTGGTAATTAGCATACAAGACTGACGATTAGACTCGAGCATCATCAAAAAGCCATCATGTTCATCCCCGGCTTACACAGCAACACCTCATTAGCCATCGCTCTGATTTCACACTTAGCATTAGCCGTAAATAAGAGGGAAAAAAAACTGCTGAGAGGGTTTAAATCACAGTCTGATTAGTTCATGTATTTGTGGTAATCAGTCGGGCAGGGCAGCATTTAAATTTTGTATCTATCATTCATTACACCTGAGCAGCGCTACTCATAATGCTGAATTTATTACTGTGTTAATAATAAAGCACACTTTGATGTGTACGTCTGGTCGTAATCACATTGGCTGTTTTTAAACAACCAAGGCTAAGCTCGTTTCAGTGCTGCTGTCAATAGCTTACACTGACCAAGCTTACCTACGCTGCACCATTAAACCAAAATTCCACACAAATTCCAAAAGGAAAAAAAGGGGAAAAAAAAGAAAAAAACTCTTCCACCAACAGTTTAGCATATACTGAAAAACTTCTGGACAAAGTTTATAAACCAATATTTAACCAAGCAAATAGTTAAGAGTCTTGCACTGGATAATGACGTAATACGGTTCAGCTAGAAACAATGTATTTAACCCCAACCCATGCAGCGAGGAGCTGCTAATTTCTGAAACAACCACGTCAGAAGACGCATCCTGTGGTCGTGGCTCTGTTTTAGACAAGGCATAAATCTGTTGCATTGGTTGAGGGTCAGAGGAAGGAAGACAGGCAGACGTCTCACGTAGCTGCTTTAGCAGCTGTTGCTAGCTCTACTATGGAATCCCTGTGCTGCAGGAACTGACTGATAACATCAGCACTTTATGAATGTGCAGAGGCAAAAAAAAAAAATCCGAACTGCACACTCTCATTCAAGTCACATGACCACGTACCGGATATAAAACAAATCTAGGACCTCAAACTAAAGACAATCTGAAAACTATTTCACATTTGTGCGTTCGGAGAGTTTTTTTTGCATTTAAGTCAGTTTAGGTTGGCAATGTGATTTATTTTTTTTTTTTTTTTGGTGTTTTTTGGTTTGTTTGACCATCCTGACAACCTGTAGTGAAGGAGTGTAAACCTTCAGCACATTTCTCTGTTCAACCACTACTTCTCTTCTTTTTCCATTCAGTTACTTATTTCCTTACCACATCAAACACAAAATTATACTGTACAGGCGACCCCGTGAAGTCACAGACGGCTCAGAGTTTGCAGCCTCAGTCGTTCGCGGGACCTAACTAATCATTTAGAGGAAATATTTTAATGGCCTTTTTCAGTGAAATTATATAATTTTTCATGCATTTTAATGCTAAACTATTTATAATTTATTTATTACATTTACATATAAAATAATATTGTACAAATTTGTATTGTACAAAGAACACAAAGTAAAAAAATTAATTAAAATTTTAAAATTGACTTGGGACGGTGAATTATCTCCATTTTTACCCTACAGAACTTATACCGAAGAAAACACACTTGCATAAATTACAGTACATATGGGTTAACATCTGTAGTTTACATTCTAACATTACATTTAAAATTAAATTAAAGCGTTTTGAGAGCATATTTAGGGTATAAACTATAAAACTAGGCATTATATGTACTCACATCTCTGCATCTGCTTGCTGTATTCGGACATGTTATCTGGGCGGATGGAACGGAGGAACTTGATGTAGTCGTCACTGTGATATTTGGTCATTTCTTCAGCGTTGGCTTTGTGTGGCCTCTATTGAGGAAAAACAAAACATGGCAGAGATAATTTTTCATGTGTCCTTTTCATGCACATTGCATGCATGAATATGTGAGAAAAAATAAACAAAATGTTTTCGTCTAGGTTCGTCCTATGCGATGCATTCCTACAAAAACTAGAGTATAGCTGACAGTAGCAACGTAACCAGCTCTCTTATCTCCCAAGAAAGATGTGTCGACTTAAACGTAAAGGTATTTTTATAGATCAATCTCGCAGTCTGCATACAATCCTCATCGCTCCATAGAAATTAATAATTTTTGTTTACTTCCTCAATTCCCATCATGCCAGCAAAACAGAAGTTGCAACCTGACACAAATCAGCAAACGAACACCTGTTTTTGGACAAAGTGATGATAATTCTTTGGATACATCTGCACTGACTGAAAAGGTTTTGGCAAATAGCGCAAAGAGCACCCATGGTACCTATGGCAATAAATCTTGCAGAAAGTGCAAAAAAAAAAAAAAAAAAAAACACATCCCGCAAAAATCCCTTCGCTTCACTTTCTGCTGACGTAAACAAGTTTTGAACGGCTCCCAGGCTTGTGTGCAACTTCGGTTCGGTTCATTTGTTCATATACCGAAAACGCACCATATGCAACATTTCTATTCTTGAGACAAAAATTTGGAAGTTGTGTTGTGCAGTTGTTTTTGGAAACGGGTCTCTAGACAGAAGTAAAAGTATTCATTGTTTAGTATTATTTCCGTCCATACAGAAATGATCGTGAACGAACAGCGAGGTGGAAAAAAGGCGGCAGAAAGATTCCGAGAGAGATTCAATAAGACAGTACCAAGAAACACGGTTATGTCATGGTAGTAGATTATGTCAACATGAGCAAATCGTCTCCTTGTGCAGGAGTCTTTAATAAGACACTTTTTAAGCATATTTGCACACCCCCAGTCATTTTAGCTTTTTTTATTCACACTAAATTTACATTTTGCTATATTGTGACTTATTTGTACAGTATATTTTTATCCTAGTTAAAAAAAAAATCTATTGTATTTCTTTTTATTAATATTTATGTACAAGCTTTTATTTATTTAAGGTCACGGGCAGTCGTATAAGCATTTTACTGCATATCGTACTGTGTAAGACTGTTTATGTGACAAAATTTGAATTTGAGTCTGCAGCAACCTTTGTTTATGTGCGCAACCGATATGAACACTGTCTACAGCGAGGCAGTGCACACACACTTCAAACACTCACATTACACATACCGTGGTAAATCAACATGTTAACTGTGTATTTTAGTTTCTTTCAAGAGAAATAATCTCAGATGACAGGGTAATATTGTTCGTCTTTTCATTTCAGTACTGTATATTTCGACGTATACTGTATACGCCAAAATACAGTACATGTGAAAAACATTCACTGGTAATTAACGCAAAATAAAGTCCCGCTTGTATAAATTGAGACCTATTATTTTAAGACCAAACTCAGTTTAAAAGTCCCTCAGACCCACAGTTATGACTTGAAAAATTATCATGACTGAAACATTAATCCAATATCAGGGAAAAGCAAGATTTTGGGATTTGCTGAACAAACAGGACTGAAAAGTTTCCATAGAATATGGCTTACGTAGATCTCCATCTTCCTGTAGAGACCATAGTTGAGGAGCAGGTTGTGGGTCATGCGGATGCGGTGGGGCTTCATGGGGTGACCCTGGCCATAGTAATAATTCCCAACATCACCTGCAAAACATGCGAGGCAGACAGAAAGAACATCACTAACATTACACAAAGATGGTTTAGAATCCTTCGTGGGCAAAATTTTTAAATGTATTTTTTTTTTTTATAATCATTTAGCTTCATGCATTGCATGAAGTGGTGGAAGAAAAGATGCCTTGAGCTGCATTTAAAGTAAAGCTCCCAGAAACAAACTGCAGTTTATTACCGCGTAACTACACACACACACACACACACACAGCTAATAGAGCATCCTCCATCCATACTGAAAACTCTGAAGCATCAAAAAAATAACCCCCCCAAAAAAAAATAATAATAAAGATTTGATTGCTTGTTACATCGCAGACATTAATACAGAAACAAGCACACACAAAAAAACTCAATTAGCTCTTGAGCTAAACTCGCTAACTTTGATTAGCTATTCTCTCGTGCAGACCTGCTAGCATGCTAGCCATGAATAAGAGACTAGACTTGCTGAAATATATGTAAATAACTATATTTTTCATAAATTGTTTAAAACATCATTTTACCGTAAGAAAATAATTATGTTTATTTTTTTACATGGTGGAAATGCTTTCCAGGACGCTCAGAGGTGATAGTTTTATTATTTCTCTGGCGTTGCTAACTAGCTAGCTAACGTGAAGTGCATTATGCTAACCGGCTAAAACAAGCTAACAAACAGCAAAAGAGCGGAAGAACGTTATTCACACAAAGTCTAACCGAATGAAAAGGGAAACGGCTCGTTTCCATCGCGGCGGATTTGAAAAATATAATCGTATGCATCAGCGCCCGGTTTCTTACCGTCATAATAATAGCAAACTTTCTTCTTTGTTCCTTGGGAAGTCAGCGCCATTTTAGCTCCAGTGAGAGTCTGAGGCTGCAGCCTGCCGGGCTTTCTGCGCAGCCTACTTCAACCGAGTCTTGGCTCCAAGCGTCTGCACCAATCATCTTTCAGCTTTCCGTTCCTGGGGGTGGGACCATCGGGTATCTGAGCCAATCAGCTCCTTACACTGGTTCCCTCAATTTCTTCACACTCTGTTGCTTTCAGTTTAAAACTCTTTGGCTTCTCAAGACAGGAATAGTCATTCATATAAACCAGAAATGTCTATTTACTCTCAAATAAAAACAACAACCAATGATGAGGATATGGTTTTAGTTATGTCTTTTTTTTCTGAGGTGAAGTAAATAAATAGATTTGTCATCTAATAAATAAAACAGACGAACAACAAGGTGTATTGCTTAAATCTTTGGGTCCGGGTTCGACTTCCCGCCTCGGGGTCTGTGTGCATGGAGTTTGCATGTTCTCCCCGTTCTTGGTGGGTTTCCTCCGGGTACTCCGGTTTCTTCCCACAGTCCAACGACATGCAGATTATATACTGATTAATACAAAGAGCAGACAGGCAAATTTGGAATTGCCAATTAGCCCACAATGCATGTCTTTGGACTGTGGACGGAAGTTTGCATGTTTTGCCCGTGCTTGATGGCTTTCCTCAGGGTACTGGTATGGGTAATGGTACTTGGAGGAAACCCATCAAGCACAGGCAGAACATCCAAACTCTTCACATACAGTACACAGACCTGAGGCTGGTTTTAGCCAAGGTGACAGTGATAAGCCCAAAGCCACTGTGCTGCTACAGCTTTTCATATTCAAGCAATATCACACAAGCTGTTAGCTGTTAGAGTTTTGATATACTGAATATCAGCATGGCTAAAGGTAATCAAATCTAAGTCTGCAAATGTGACATTGCAGTTGTGAAAGAAAATTTAATATCAATGACTGACATTTTAAAAACAATATGGTAATTTTTATTTTTTTTTACTCCATCAATAGAAATATTTCCCAAATAAGCCACAATTGGATAGACTGTTTTATAGATTAGATAATGCTGCAGTAAGTATAATAGCAGTTTCAATTTAACAAAATATTAATAGTTTTGGAATGTACTGTAATATAATAAACACAGACAAGTGGAAAAATGATCCAGTGCTCTTATACCGAATATCAGTATTATTAGAACACTTGTTATTATTAATTTGTGAATCATCTGCCATCAAGTGCCTGTAAAACTTCATCAGCACCATCTGATTGATCATATCCAAGTATTCAACAAGGTTGTGATATATAATGCTTGATGATTTGGTGCTTAGATATTTATTCAGGACACAAAGGCTAAAAAAACATGTTTTATCTACAGTACCAGTCAAAAGTTTGGGCACAAGTTTGGATTTATTTTCTGCATTCTAGAACAAAACTGGATTTTTTTTTTAAACCCAATTGGTCAGTTTTTGTTTTAAGACATGAAGGTCAGCTGTTCTGAAATGTTTCTTGCAAGAACAGTATTGTGTCAAGTGCATTTGCAAAACCCATCAGGCACCATGATGAAACTGTCCCTCTTGAAGACCTTCCCAGGAAAACAAGACCAAACATTACCTCTGCTGCAGAGGAGAAGTTAATTTAGAGTCACCAGCCTTAGAAATCACCAATTAACGATCGTCACCTATGCTATGAAGACTTTACAGAGCATACTGTAAGTAGGAGATACATCTCAATATCAACTGTTCAAAGGAGTTTATTACATATTTATGATGCCTTCAATTATTTTATAATGTAGAAAAAAAAAAAAAAAAAAGTAAAGACCGTGGGTTAGAAGGTGTGTCCTAACTTTTGACGGGTAGAGTAATTTTGCATATAAATACAAAAAAAAAAAAAGGGGGTAAATGATAAGGCCAGATATTTATCTGTGTTATCAATGTTTACTACTCAAAATGTTTTAGATTATGCTAAAAGAAGATGTTTGGAAGAATATTAAATTTGAACTTTACACAGAAATAAAAATTTTAAAATAATATTTTAACAAGCTTATATACATCATGTAAATACTATATGGAAATTAAAAGAACTGGAAAAGGTTTAGTGCAGACATAAAGCACAGCGTCAATAAAATATGAGTAAAAATGAAGTTATTTAACCTGGTGTGATTAGAAACTCCACATATCTGGCCAAAAGTATGTGGACACCAGATCATTAAACATAAAATTCCAAATTCAAGTGCATTAATATGAAGATTACATTCCACAGCTTTAACTACATATTACACCTTTTGTGTAAAGTCTGGAAAGACTTTCTGCTAGATTTTACATCATGGTTTGGGAATTTGTTCATTCGACAACAAGAGGTAAGAAATGGTGAGATGTTGGCATTTTTTTTTCAAATCGAAGATTTTTAGTAAAGCTGAGATCAGAGGTTTAAGCAGGTTAAGTTCTCCCATACCCACCTTGGTGAGTTCCATGTCTTTATGGAACTCACTTTGTACTCACAGGCATCGTCGTGCTGGACAGGGTCGGACCTCGCAGTTCTAGTAAAAGGAAATTGCAATGCTACAGCATAGGAAGACGTTTTGTGTCTTTTTAACTTAATTTTAGAAAGCATTCTACCTTGATGGTATCTAAGCACTAATAAAACCCAGGGATAACTGTAAGAGGAGATTATATAGAGAAATAAGGCAGTTTTTACTCTCATACTGTAACTGTGGTCTGTTACGTATCACAATTAAAAGTCCCTTTTTGACTTAAACACATTTTATATTTTGAAAACCAGTTGTGATAACTATGTGACCGTTAAATACAATAACTCCTTAATATTTCTCGCTTTTTGATAAAAGGGGCAAAGATGCAGCCAAATGTGCACAATAATAATATTATTTGCAGTGTTTAACTATAGCTAAATTGCAGTTATGTATATTGCTCCATATATATACTATATGTCCTGCCCTCGTAATGAGCTCTTTTAGGGGAGGAACTAAAGATCTTTTTAGAACAGTTTGGGAGAAAACACATATGGGTGTGACATTTATTCACAAAAAAGACACAGAAACGACACAAAGATTATAATTATAAATAACTTGTCTGCAACTATGCAACTGTTGATGATCCTGACCAGTTCCCTCCCAGTGTTTTACATAGATCAAAGTTGCTCAAACTTGCGTATATGTTCGACTACATGTCTTTGTTCAAGAAAAAAAGTTGGAAAATGAGCCGGAGAATAATGACATTAAAAATGAATGCACCTAGAAATTTCTGCTACGTCAAGATTAGAAAAATGGTTTTTGTGTTTTAGTTACAGATAAAGTAAGATTTTAGTGTCCTATATGAAAGAAAAAAAGACAGGCAAAGCAGCCTTAACCAGTGATTCGGGCATGAGCAAGGCTCATGGAGCAGAAAACCAGATCCCAAAACGAGGTCTTTAAATCCTCCCTTGGAAGAGCTCATTACCAGGGCAGGACATATAGTATATACATATATATATATATATGGAGCATTATATATATAGCTGTAATTTAGCTATAGTTACAGTAACAACTGAAAATATCCTTCTGCCAGCTGATCAGTAAACAGAGTGACTATATTAAACAGATAATAAATAGGAATATGTAAGAGACAATGCACAACAGGGGGTTACAAGAAAAGAAATGCAGCAGAATAATATTATGGTCTGTGTCCACATGCCCATTTATCAAGAAGTGACAAATTTTAGAGACTCATACTTAATGGTCACACAGCTGGTTTTAAAGTCAAAGCAGGCCTTTTGATTATGCACAGTTATAAGAGTAAAAACTGCCTTTATTTCTCTAAATAATCCCCTGGTACAGCTTTTCCAGGGTTTCACAAATGGTTGGATTCCATCAAGGTATAAACGTTTTCTCGGTATGCCAGAGCCATGATCGGACTGCCTGATCAGACTGCCTTGGTCTCCCAGGAACTCCTATAATGAAATAAACATGTAGAAATGACTTGGACAGAAATATATCCTTTATCTTTTAAGGTATTACAGTACAAATGTTGTTATATACTGTATATTTATCATGTCTGTATTATTGCACAGGTCTAAAACCATACATTATGGATGTGTGTAAAGAAAGCTGCATATTACATAACAGATCAGTTTATTAGACAAAACCTGATGCTCCTGGGTTTTGCATGAAAATAGAAATGAGCAAGTGAGAAAGTTACCAGAAGAACAGTTGTTTAGTGTGCGTGTGCTCTCTTTAGAGGTTATTCACATTTGTTTTCTCTCTTTTTGTATAAAAATAATATATTTTGTTCAGCGATTTTCTTGATATTTTTATATGTGATGATAGTTCAATAAAATTATTAGAAAAAAACACAAAAAAAAAGTTCAGTGTGTGATATACAGTATCATAACTTTATATATATAGTCGAATGTTGAAATGCTAGAAAGCAGTTTCACTTACAGTCACTTCTGGGTTTCTGTGTCTGAAGGAAATGCAAACAGCTGACTGAAAGCATGTTTTAGAGTACATATGGGATTCAGATTCAGCTTCCCTTTGAGGATTTTTATGTCATCGGGTCTAAAATAGCCACGTGTAAACCTAAATGTAGTGAACGATCTTTATTATGACTAACAGCATGTCATGGACTGTGTAGAAACAGGAAGTGGAGTTAATAATAACTGTGCTGAAGGGATTTTTTTTATGATTGCATACCCAATACTGTTTGACTGCTTTTATACCATGTCAGGTTGCAAATGCAATATTTTTAATTTAATAAATAAATCAGCAACAATAATGTTGGCTCAGTGTGTTAAGGCTCTGAGTTACTGATCGGAAGGTCGCTGGTTCGAGGCCCATCTCCGCCAGGTTGGGCCCTTGAGTAAGGCCCTTAACTCTATCAGCTCTATAATGGCTAACCCTGTACTCTGTCCCCATACTACTAACAAAGCTGGGATATAAAGAGCAGATATAAAGAGCAATTTCATTACCATAATGTATTTATGGTTAGACAAAATATAGTTTGAAGTGTTACCAAGAACCCATAAGAAGCAAATTTTATTTTTCATCCTGAAGGCATAGTGGTTAGCACTGTGGCCTCGCACCTCCAGGATCTGGGTTCGATTCCCGTCTCAGGTCTGTGTGCATGGAGTTTGAATGTTCTCCCTGTGCTTGATGGGTTTCCTCTGGCTGGGTACTCCGGAAGGTTTACTCGCAAAGTACAAAAACATGCAGGTTAGCCTAATTGACGTTCCCAATTTGCCAGTCAGTGTGTGAGTGAGTGTATGTGTGTGTGCCCTATGATGGATTGGCACCTCGTCCAGGGTGTACCCGTCTTATGCCCTAAGTTTCCTGGGATGGACCCCTAACCCCCCCACCCCACCGTGACCCTGTACAGGATAAAGCCTTAAAGACGATGAGTGGATGAAAACATGGCAGAAAACTCCCTGCTAATTTTTAAATAAACAATTAAAGTATGAAGCATGATGAGGCATATTTCTCTTACAAATCGCTGCGAATGAACTTATTACTGCATAACAAATCAGAATGAGCTGATTAATATAATATATTAAAATATTGTTGTCAAAAGAGTTTTAAAGTATAAATATTTAATCACAGCTGTACTTACATTTAATCATGCTGTGGTACAAATTGTCTTAAATTATTATATTTTTTAAATTGACTAACATTTCTAATACAGGCTTGCACTGCAGCTGTCTAACAGCAGGGGGAGCTCTATGTCCACATTTAACCTGCATGCGTTGTTGAATTGGTACAAAAGATTAGCTGGAATTGATGTTTGCACAGCAGTGTTTAAACAGAATGATAAGTAGGTGTTTATTATAGATGTACTTATATTATTTATAGACACGCACGTATGCACACACACACACACTGGCTGCAGTGACAAGTTCATACAAGTTCATCGATCGAAATCTGCTCGGCGTCGAAGGACGGGTAGCCGAAGCAAAGAGCAGTCATGTCATTAGAATGTAATGTTAGAACTATGTAAGGTTTTATTAAAAAAAAAAAAAAATACAGCTATATGGTTAATGCATGCTGTAGGGTATGTGTGTGGAAAAGAACACTACTGATCTTCTGCACACACGTATACTCGTTTTGATAACCAGGATTTCAGATTATTTAACTTCTCTTCAGGATTTGCTGAGTTTTAGAACAGACGCACAAGTCACAATTGGTCTGATCTCCATCATCTGTTTTCTTTAGGCTCAGATTACACTGATGAATCACTGTAAGTAAAAAATGAATGCAACACTATAGTATATAGGCTTGCCGGGTGAGCAGGAATTCTTTGGTTGTTTCAGATTTGTCAAATGTCAGGCATTGGTGATTCATTACTTTTTACATTCTGACGATGATTGTATAAATAGATTACAATCATTTAACACTCAGGTTCCTTTTTCCACCACAACAGAGTTCCCTTTAACACATTAGATTTGACAGATTTTTAGCAACACATTGGAAACTGTTGATTTAACTACACATTAAATCTGTTTTAGCTACATCTACATCTTTATGATGATCAGTGTCGACTATTAGGATTGAACGTGCACTAAAACCACTTCCGGGCTTTGATCGATCCTTCTGATAGAAAATAGTGAACTGTAAATAAAAACTGACTTAAGTGGTTGTGGTTTAGATTTAAACAAGACCTGAGAGAATCAGATCTGATGACTTGATCCTTATTAAACTGAATTTCTACATTTCTAAGAGTTTTTGGATTTTTTCCTCAAATAAAACTTTGTGGACATGAGTAAAAAAAATCCTTAATTGAGTTACATTGCTTCTTACATAACTCTATTTACTCTTAAGGTTTTTCTTCAGTGATTAGGACTCCTATACAGTAATTTGTGAGTTGTCCCTTTCCTCACAAGGTCCCATAATTTATCTACATCACCAACTGCAAGAATGACAGACACTTCTCATCCTTCTTTAGGTAACCAACATTTATTTACCATTATCAACTTTACAATAAAACCAGTAACATCTTTTAACATTAGCAAAATAAAGAACAAAATTGGTCAAATTTATTTACATAGACAAAAAAAGCAGATCAAGGCTCACATTTAACACATAACAACTCTGCTTCTTTTTTTAATCTTTAAATGTGAACATAGCAAGCTCAAATGTGTGTTTATATGTGTGTGTGTGTGTGTATGTGTGTGTGTGTATGTGTTTTTAGCCAAGATGGAAATTAAAATGCAATTTCAAACAAACAAGACAAAGCCTTCTGGATATTTAAAATGGTTCTCTATACACCACAAAATACTTAAATTTGGGTTAAAATATAGGAATGTAGAAAGTTGGCGAGTCTTTTTTATTTTTTTTTTATTTCTGTTTTTTTTCCCATTATTTTTTTTTAACAGTCATTATGTGGTGATGTTCGTCTTGCACTTGATTTTATATTATTAGCATCTCTGGTGATGGTTGGATTGAAAGATGCCCCCTCTTCATCTCATCCTCTCAGACTCTTCTCTCCAGCGTCGATGTCTCCGATCGAATGCGGCCTAAATTCAAGAGTCCCAGATCTTTGCGCCATTAATAGGGAAGTGAACTAGTGAATCTAGTCTGTTGTTTCTCATTAATCTTGAAGAAAGTGGCACGAGGAGTCTCTCTTTTTTTTCACATACATGTGTATATATACATATACATATATCCATGTATATATACATATGTATACATATACACATATATATATAAATATATATATATAGAATTTTTTTCTTGAAAAACAGTTCACAACAGTTCCTCGGGACGTACAATCAATCACTCCTTCTGTTCGGATGCTGCAGGTGTCGAGTTGGTCTCCTCTGTCGGTTTCGTGGGCTCAGCCGAGGGGGCGGCGGCCTCTTCCTTGGGGGCGGCGGCTTCCTCAGTTTTGGGAGGAGCCTCCTCTGCCTTGGGGGTCTCAGCTGGGGCAGCAGCAGCAGCGGTGTTCTCTTCGGGTTTGGCCTCCTCCTCCTCCTTCTTCTCCTCTGTGGCACCGTTTTCAGCAGGCTTCTCCTCCTTTTTCTCTTCCTCCTTCACAGCTTCCTCTTTCACCTCAGTACTCGCCTTCTTGTTCTTTTTCAGCGACAGACCCTTGAATTTGAAAGAATTCTTCAGCGAGAACTTCTTCTTCTTCTTTTTAGGGGTCTCCTTGGCCGCTTCACCTTCGGGCTTGGCACCTTCACCTTCGGTGGCGGGCGCAGGTTCGATTGCATCTCCTGCTCCGGCCTCGGTCTCCTTGGCAGCCTCTGCCGAGCCGTTTGTGGTGGCGCCAGAGTCACCCTCTGCTTTGGCGGAGACATCGCCGTTTGTCTTGACGTGTCCGTTCTCCTGGAATGCATAAACAGCAAAACACGATTAGTTAAACTACTTCCAAATTTTACATTCTTTTTTTTTTTTTAAGGAAAAAGAAAGAAAAAGTCCATAATGTGTGTAGTAACGAAAATTTGACAAAGATGCGCGAAAGATTTGTGTAAATCGTCGTCGAGCAGCACACAAAAGCAGGTGACGCCTTGCAATACCGCCATACACGGCGCGGGGGCGCTCGCGTCACACGCAGTTACGAAGCTCCGAGACGCGTCTCGAGACAAAAGACTGCAAAAAAAATCGATCTTACGACTTCCCTCTATCTCTCGACGATAAATCATAAAAAAATAACGAGAAGTTAATAAAAATGTATATTATTATTATATGTCTTAATTTTATAGTATAAAAATTAAACCCTGGGTTTGTTAAAATGCCGTTACTAGTGCAGGTGTCGGGGCGGCTCGCGTCTTCAGAACCGTTAAGGCACGCGACGATGCTCGTTTAAATTTCTGGTGGGGGGAGCCGTTACATGCACGAGCGTCTTTATTGGAGATATTAGTGATAATTAGTGTGTGTGTCTGTGTGTGAGAGAGAGAGTAGGCTGTGTGAGGGGGTGATGTAGGATGTGTGTGTGTGAGGAGATGTGGGTGTGTCGCATGCCCACCTGTCCGTTAGTCTTGGCCCCGGCGGCGTCCGGTGATGCAGCGTCAGTGGCGGCTTTGCCCTCCGCGGTCACTCCTCCCTTAGACGCCTGAGATCCCATGATGTGCGCTTGTTTTGATTTCTGTTGATGTTTTTAGGCGAATCAAATATATATATGCAGAACAACAAAGTAAATCCAAATCAACAGGCTGTTCGTTTTTGAATCCCAAAAAAGCTTCAAAAGCAAGGAAAAAAGAAGTTGAAGAAGATTTTTTTTTTCCTGTGTGTAAATCGGCTCAGTCGAATAGTACAAGAGGACTTCTCAGCTCCTGGTCGTCCGTCGCTACTACTAAACCGATACTAGTTGAACGGCGCTTGAAGATAACCCCAAGCCCCACCTATGGGCGTGTCTGTGAGAATTCCACCAATCAAATAAAATAGATTCGGGGATGCAGACACGCCCCTACGTTGCTCCGCCCATTTGTTCGATATCCGAAAGAGAATGGCTTTTAAATGTCTGAGCATGCATGCATGCAGATAATTCATCACTTCTGTACATTTAGGCATTTGCTGATTTAAATTTGAAATAATTGTTCATTACATTTGGCCAGTCTTACCAGTATATTTATAATTTATGTTCCTGTTGACAATCTTAATGTATGTACAGAGGTAATGTATATATGATTATACATTTATTACTGCAATATATTGTAAAAAAATCGAATATTATAAAGTATAAAATCTTTTAAAATTTTACATACTGCATTGTTAAAAAGGTGAAAAAGTATGAACAAACGAATACTCAGTATCAGAAAGAGAATGGGTTTTAAATGTCTGAGGGACCTGTTGTTGAAACTGAAACTAATGATTAGAAAATCACAGCATTATTAGTTTTCCTCCTTATTTTTTTTATTCTTATATAGTTCTTCTGATGTCATCTTGAATGTTAGAAAACAAAAACATAAAATAAATATATAAATAAAATTTTATTGGACAGTATAATATAATAGCCTAACAAAATAAGACAAAAGTTTATTTTTAAATGTTTTACTTTATTTTTTTATCCCATTGATTAAAAATTACCTAGTTAACGTGCATATCATTTTATTTGAAATTCATAATATTGCATGTTAACAAGAAGTATTACAAGTGACTTAGATCATTTACATCATTGAATAATAATATTATACATTCATGCATTGTGCATTTTCTATGATATATTTTTTTAATCCACTGATCATCTAAGTGACCAACATGCATTGATACATTTCACTATTTGATATAGCTACCAAAGGTATGGATTCATAGAAAATTTTTCTTACATTACAATTATTATCTTTTTCTTTTTATCTCAGATCCAGAACAGCTTTGAAACTAACATCAAAAAATCTAATACGTTCAGACCCAACACTCCACCCCCCCCCCCCTTGGCATCATCTTAAGCCAGTAATCTATCAGACTCAGTCCAGAACTGTCACTGCACTAAAGGAGCATCAGCTCTGTATGTAACATCATTAGTTTTGATACACAAAGAAATGTTCTACAATACTGTGAAGTGCTATAAAGTCAGAGGTGATCAAAATCCCTAACCCTAGGTGATCAAAGCTTTTAATTTAGCCTATACTTTGAAATACAGTTTTGGCTATGGATCCAGACTTTTTGGGCCACACTGTTACTGCTACTAAGTTGGTAAATATTAAAATAATATATCAACTCTCTTTGGGACTGACACCACACAAACTGTGGTATATGCATGCAGATAATTCATCACTCCTGTACATTCAGGCATTTGCTGATTTAAATTTAAAATAATTGTTTGGCCAGTCTTAACAATCTATTTATGATTTATGTTCCTGTTGACAATCTATATTCATGTACAGAGGTAATGTATGTATGATTATATTTTTTATTATGTGCAATATATTAAAATATATATATATCTTTTCACATGTTACATACTGCAAGGTTAAAAAGATGAAAGCGTATGGACAAACTAAAACTCAGCATCTATCATGAGGCTACACTGTTATTTTTTCTTTACTTTTTTAAAAACATTATACATATTAAATAGATTTTTCCCAATCTGGGATCCTATGGGTCTGTAAAGAATAGACAGGGAGCCCATGTTTTTAATATTTTTTTGTTTCAGTGGTGGAAATCACATTAAGAGTAGGTAAAGTTCAAGAATGGCTTATTAAAATTTTAACACTGACTGGCGATATATCGACCATGTGTCTAGACCTCTGTCTCAATCCTCAGCCTTTCAGATGACCTGAAGTCTCTTCATTCTGTGGATGATTGAGAAATTCAAGTCATGCATGTCTTAGAATACTTGCATCCTCGGGGTAAGTTAAAATTCTTGTTATGTGTCAGAGAGATGAAAGAATGTCATGTAAAATGTTACATACTTTTTTTTTTTGCTAGACAGACAAAAGAGTTGGGAGGTTAAGGGTTAAAGGATGGAGACTTCAGTGCTCAGATCTTTTTTTGAGTCAGATTTTTTTTTGATGACGGGTTTGGGCAGATCATCTCATTCTGCATGCTGTTTTGCTGACTCCTTTCTCTTCCTCCTCCTTCTCATTTCCAAATCAGCTGGTGTGAAAGGGTCTCATTGTCATGAGAAGACTCGAGAGCAGTGATGGGCCACAGAGGAGCCTGCATTTCACACTTTTTTTTTTCTGAAACAGAGACCCGTCCATATTGTGTTGTTATTTAATGCCTTATCACGGGGGAGATAAGTGCACGAGGAACGACGGGGCTGACCCCAGGCATGAATGTGAATAGTCATGTTGATGGTCCTGGGACGGGATGGTGAAACGGAAGGAGCAGCTGAGAAATGTTATCACACACCTTTTAACCATCAGGAATGTTTGGATCACAGCAGGGGGCGAGGCAGAAGGGTGGAGGTGCTGTGAGACGACGAGACAATAGAAACTTTTTGATGAAACTTGAGTTTTTGGGTCTTGTTCAGATAACAACCCTACTGTAATGGAGGGAAATAAATAAAACATTATATATTGACCTTCTCTTGGCGAGATTTTTTTTTAGATTTTATGGTGTTTTGTTGTTTTGGTAAATGTCACTCCTTAGCTCTAAATCTCAGAGCAATTTAGCCCTTTTTTTATCTTGCTGTTTTTTAGCAAATATATTTGTATAGGGCTCAAAATTGTGTAGTTTTACAATTCTGTGATCTCATTCCTGGATTCTGTTAGAGAGAAAATTTTACACATTATAAAATTAATGACAACTTTTGTTCTACCTGACATACCAGAAAAACCCAAATAGACAGTTTGATGTCTGAAGCCTTCCTGTTAACACACACTGGCAAGACTTCCACATATATATTTTTTAATTGTCATTGACCTAAGCTGTGTTGCCGGCACAGATCTGTACCACTTGAGTTTTTTTTTGGCTTGAAGTCGGCTCTTTCTCAACTTTTGACCCTTAAACTCATAAACTTAGAGTTCAGTTTCTACCTAAATGTCTAAGTGCCCTAAACGAAGGGCGCAAGAGAAGGGCAAACATGATGCAAGTCACTGACTCCACTCCCTTTTTTTTGGTATCTAAGATGTATCTAACTCTTTACAGCATCTCACATGTTTGGCCCCTCTCTCACTACAACCCCGAGGCAGTGAACCGGTTTCAGCAATGTTCAACGTGGGGCATCTTATCTCTCTTTCTTTTTTCTCCCCACAAGAGTCAATGGTGCTTTTTGTTTGCCTGCCCAGATTTCATGCCTGAACACAGAGTGAGATTTATATCCTGAAAAGGCCCTATTGTTCTCTTTTCAGAAAGCCAACTGATGAGCATCACAAGCTGGGGTGAGGGGAGGCTCGGGGGGAAAGGGTGGTGGAGAGAGTGAGAAAGATGAGTGAGCGAAAACATTGACACTGTATTGATATGAACTCCTAATCGATAGATTTCAGCAGACGGTTGCGGCAGCGCGATCGTAGCCTGTTTGATTTTCATGTCCGTGTTTACGCGCTACTAAAAATTACCAGGGGACGTAACTGGAATGTAACTTACCCCAAATCCAGTGTTAGTTCAACATTTGTCTTAAACCAAAACCGTAAAGGTAAAAATAGCATTTGTACCAATATGTCAGTTTTGTTCTCTTTTCTATTCTTTGTCATCAGTTGACTATTTATGTATTGAGATTACCTCACTGTCTGTGGGAGAACATCTAAGTGTCAACTATTTTTAAGTTAAGCCCTTATTTTTCATCTATACATTACTGTATAGGTAATTGTAGTAAATAATGTATTAGTAAAATTCTTTGTACTCCTTGGTCAGTCATGATACGGCGCCCCTGAAACAGATAGAGTTAAAGGCCTTGCTCAAGGGCCCAACAGTGGCACCCTGGTGAAGCTGGGGCTCGAACCGCCAACTTTCCGATCAGTGCTTTTGAGCCACCACCGCCCAGTTTTGTGTTCTCATGTCTAGTTTTTCGTATTGGCCAAGCATCCAATTCAAATGAAGAATCATCATCATCATCATCATCCTTATATTTATATATTATAAAATGAAGAATTATCATCATTATCATCATCATCCTTATATTTATATAATACAAAAAAGGATATATACATATCCTTTTCCCCCTTGCCATTTATCTGTAACATATGTGTGATTTCCATGAAGGGGAATTCTGTCATACTTCCTCATACTGAGGAAATAATGTGAATTCATTGTAAACAACGTGATAAAGTAAATATATAAAGGATGGGATGCGGATGATAATTTAACAGTTTGAAAAACCTCATAATTCTGGCATCTATCTATCTATCTATCTATCTATCTATCTATCTATCTATCTATCTCTCTCTCTCGCTCTCTCTCTCTCTCTCTCTCACTATATATATATATATATATATATATATATATATATATATATATATATATATATATTTCCTTTTATTATTCCTGGTTAAAAAGTTTGGAGCCTTAGCATGAGTGTCAACAACATGAGCATATGGCGTAGAGAGCTATGAGACAGATGTCCAGGATGGCCTCCTGAACAAAAACACAGAATCTTGACTTTAGCATTGAGCAGGAGTGATGAGCCGCTGTGAGGTCAAAATGTCAAAGGCCGGGTACCTCTCGCACAGCCATAGTTGGTCCGAATGGCATGGAGAAAGTACTTTAATACCCCCCCACACACACTATTCATGTCTTAACCTTGTGTTGCTTTTTAAAAAGTTCCATTCATCTCTTTCAGGTGGGCTGTAAAAATAATAGCAATAAAAAAAGTATGAAAGTATAAGAAACATACCCACTCTAAAACTTTACGTTTTTTTTCTTTTGCCACTTTGTCCAATCCCTTGGTTCACTCCAGGTTAGGTTTTCCATATGTCACTGCAGTAAAACAAATGACCTTTGGTTTGGAATTCACCTGCAATACCCATCAGAGCTTGCCATACTGACATCATTCATAAATGCGTAAACAAAAACTGCTTCTGTTTATGAGAAACCTGAGTGGCTTTTCAGAGTTGCGAGGTGTTTTCCTCAGGATTATACCTGAAATACTGAAATGGTTGCTCATGTTACTGACTTTTGCTTTCACTTTGTCACTCCCTCAGTGTTTCTTTTTTTATAACCACTATAACAAGTTACACTGGGGGAAATCCCATGAGAAATGTTTCGAATGCCTGCCTTCCATATAGCGTTTCATCAAACATTGGGAAGTTAGGGACTATTCATTGGAAGTGAGTTGGCAAATAAGAAAAGAATCCCCCTATTTTACCAGCAGCAGCGGCTCATGAAAGTGTTGATGAGGAAGAATTACATTAATAGCCTCATATAAAATGAAGTACAAGGGGTGTTCCAGTCAAACTGGAATTTAAGATGGAATTTCTTGCAAATGAAGGCGTAAACCCAATTGACATTTACAGGGGACTTCTGTACAATACAATGATGAGACTCTTAGCTGCAGTTAAACATTAAAAAATTTTTTTTTTAAAAAGGGTGTATGTCTGTGTATGTCTAATGGACATGGACATCAAAGAGTGAAACGACTGATCTTTGAAAATTGTTGGATAACTTGTTGCCAACTGGTGGAAGAGACACATCTGTCTGTAGGAACTGTACACACAATTGTTCACCAGCACCACTTTACCCGTGTGCAGTCCTAACCTTTCTCCAAGCCATTTCCACATGTTTGGGGCATTAAAGGAGTTCCTGGGAGGCCAGGGTTTCAGACATGAGGCAAACAGTATGATCATGGAACCATTTCCACTCGTTTGGGACATTAAAGAGGCCAGGGTTTCAGATGTAAAGCAAACAACATGATTTTGGCGCCATTTCGTCATGTTTGTGGCATTAAAGGAGTTCCTGGAAGGCTAGGGTTTCAGACGAACACTATGATCATGACGCTATTTCCACATGTTTGGGACATTGAAGAAGTTCCTAGGAGGCCAGGTTTTTAAATGTAAAGCAAACAATGTGATTATGGCCCATTTCTTCATGTTTGGGGCATTAAAGGAGTTCCTGGGAGGCCAGGGCCTCGGACGTTAAGCAAACAGTATGATCATGGCGTCGGCACACTGAGTAAACTTTTTACCTTGATGGTGTCCAAGCACTAGTGAAACACTGGGACAAGTGCATTAGTGTAGCAGGGGATTATATAGAGAAATACAAGTCGTTAACAAAAAGTCTTCCAAGCATAACATGCTGTACACAAAATAAAGCAAAAAACTATTTTGTCAGAGTTTAGAAAAATTAATAAAAAAAAATTCCAACCTTACATCATCTCAAAACCAGACCTCAAACTACTGTGGTTTGGGCATCGTTCATTTTTTTTCTCCCTCTTTGCATGGGAAACAACTTCATGGTGGCGCACGCATTTCTGATGATCTTCTTCATAATCCCCCTTCGTTGTCTCAGTGTTTGCACACAGGTATTCTATTATAAGATATGTATCTTTTAATAGAAATGCTTCTGTATTATATTATAGACACACATTTTGCGCTAACACTTTGCCTTTGGCTTTCAAAAAAAAAAAAAAGGATTTGGTTTACATATGATTTCTGCATCAATTGGTCTCTTGTTGCAGTTCCCATTTTAAATCACTATGTGTAATAATACTGTGCCACAATTGTGTAACATCAAATTTCGCGAGCAAACCAATGGAAACAGAAACTTTTTTTTTTTTTAAAGTCGGTTGAAACTACAAGCCATCATCATCATTATCAGTCAAGCATAACTTCATATCTGAAGTGTTTGCATGAGAATGGTGAAAAGGGTAGCTTTCCTTATTCCATGATTTCACGACCTAACCCTCAGTCTCCTGACCACTAACAAGCCTCTCAATAGCCCTCATGCCATCTCTTCACAAACACTGTGCAGCCTCTGTTACACAGCCATCTCAAAATGGTTTGTTTACTACAATAAAGACAGAGTGGTATCGGGAATTCGATTACGACGGCCCCTCGTATTAGGACGTCTGGGTATCGCGAACAGATGTTCCTTTTTCTTTACTAGACACCACCTCCTCACCTCATCACTGCCACACGCAGGCTTCCCATCATGTGATTGCTGAAGTAGGAGATACCGAACTTCTTTGGAATTGAAAGAACAATAAAATGAAATTGAAAAAATTACTCAGAATTCTTGAGAACTTCTCCATTTATGGTCACTACCTCTTTCTCGAATTTTTTTCCCTTCATCTCGCCTCCCTAGCTAGCATGGGATTTGGGAGAGAAGATGTAGTTAACATGCTCACATGTATGAAAGGATGAAAAGAGAAGCGTTTATTTTTATCCCCAGCGTGGGAAGAGCAGCTTCTTCACATGCATACACACAAAAGTACCAGCTCACATGCTGGTCGATACACGAGGAAGTGAGAGCCATCTTAGGAAATACATCCTTATCTAGAAATGTGTATGAATAATGCACCTCAAGTGACACTAGAACCAAAGAAACCTATGATCAGGTTGTGATGGTATTTCTTCATATCAATAAAATAGTTAATGCATGCAGCTCGGTAAAAATCTTGACAACAATCCTTGTTTCCATAGTAACTAGGGTAGAAAAATGAGGCAAAGCTGGACTAGCTAAACCTGCTGGAGCATGCTGTTATAGGAAAATAATCGAAAACAGGTCATGTTTTTTTTATTTTTATTTAATTTGTCCTGATGAAAAGCAGTGTTACTCTTACTATGCGGAAACTGATTAATTTCCAATAACAACATGCAATCAAAACAACAATTACTGGTAATAATAACGTGTTAATACAAGCACTTTAATATGAAACTGAGATTTGTATTACAGCCAAAAATAGTGTCAGAGCTGCAAATTATTGTTATTATTATAAAATATAATAAATCAACACCTTCAGATGAATCAGTATTTAAAATTCTACCTTAACAACTATAATGCACTATAATAACAGTGTAGTAAATGTTCATAAGAGAAAAGACAAGCTTTATATAATATATGTTACATAAAACGTAATATTAACCCCAAGTGTCAAAACATGCAAGATGTTACTCTCTGTATTTGTATTCCACTTTTATTAGAATATGTGTGTGTGTGTGTGTGTGTGCACATAAAGGGTATCACAATGCACAAATATCCAAGTAAGGTGTTTAGAAATGCACGAGGTTCTATATCTCTTCCATGCGGTATAACACTGAAGGGTAAGTCTTATGCAACGTAATTAGGGGACAATATTTATAGAAGAGAACAATTAGACTGCATACTGTAATACTACTGCTGTAGCTTTGAGTCAGAGACTTGTATTGCACCTAATGGAACAAAAATATACCTATACAGTGTCACTGTATGAGTGTGCATTATACTCAGTCAGCCTTAGGAAAAACAGCATAGTATAAACACACACACACACACACGCGCACACACACACACACACACAGAGACAGAGAGAGATGGGAGGGAGTGGACGGTAATGCTGATAAATGGGATGATGGGACACTGACCCACTAATGCTGCAGCTGCACTGCCACTGGGCCTGTTTCGCCCTAGTGAACTGTTCCTCCTGTTCCTTCTAATACACACACACACACTTACGCACACTTTAATTTGTGGTGTAACACATTGCCACTTTATTTTTAGTTCTCTGAATATCCATTTCTGTATTTGGATTCAATCCCAAAGTGGACGTGTCCTAAACTAAAAAAAAAAAAAAAAAAACGTCTACCAACCTTTAGTTAAACTAAAAAAAAAAAAAAGAAAAATACAAACAAACTAGTTATAACCAGTAACTTCCACGAATGTGACCAGGCACTAACTAAGGATGAATGTCAATGAGTGCTTTAAATAAATGCACTATACTAAATCTCGTAATCCCTTTTCTTTTACGTTCTGAACGTTCCTAGACCCAATACACGTCTCTATTTTGAATCAGCAACAAAAAAAAATTATAAAACAGATCATGTGGCTTATGTTCTCATCTACGATTGCATTCATGTAGAACACATAATCTGTTCAGTCCTTGTGTATAATAACACTCTGTTGCTCTTATTCTGATGCAGACAGCCAGCGCAGACGGAGACGTCTGGCAGAAACAAACAACAACAGCAGCAGCAGCACACTGGTGCGATACAGCTCATCTCGAACAGCTCTCGGTTTGTATGCAGATTACGCTCTGTCCACTAAAAGCGCAAAGTGACAAAATGGAGGGGCGCTGCCGAGACAACAAGGCCATGGGAAATGACGGAGTCGGTCTCCTGGTGTGATCGAGGGAACCGTGCTCGGGCTAACAAGCTGTGGGCTTCCTGAGGAGAAAGATAAGCTTCTCTCTGGGTCGACAGTGGCTAAATCTAATTAACGGTGAATGGACAGAGCGCTAACCTTTATGCCTGCTAGCGATTGTGTGTAAAAGAACCCGTCTGCAGAGTATGAGGAGGGGTGAGGGGTAACTCATGGGTAAAAAAAAAAAAAAAAAACACCCAGCAATGAAACACACACCGTCTGCTTTTCAGTCTGTCTTCATCGCTACATCTTATTACAAGCTCTTTCCATCTTGCTACCTATTTAATTCTTTTTCAAGAGAATAGCTTTATTCTGGCACGGCTAGTCTTTTAAATCGAGCGTGCTCTCCGTCGCTGACGAGGCAGCTTTTCTTTAAAGCTCCCCCCTTTTTTCTGATGTGCAGAATTCCACAGTGGAGTTATTCAGCCCCCGAGGTGAGCGGCAGTACTGATCACTCTCATTAAATCCTTCTTTTTGCGCCGCTTTGAGCACCGCGGCTGAGTGGCAGAGGGGCGGGAACGGGCCATTATCGGTTCTTTTGTGGAGGTGAAGACTTCGTCAAAAGGCTCGCTCCCCCCTCGATGTGAACCGCAGCCAAACTAGGTCACCATCCGAAACCTGACGTGTCGAGCTCTGCCAATGTGATTTTCTATTTATTATTTTTTTATAACAACAGCTCCAAAACACTTCGCTCGATATTTGCATACGTGCCAACCACTGCTTATGTTGTGATTGAACCAGCTGTCATCACATCCACTCCTTCCTTTTTCCTCAACTCGAAAAAAAAAAAAAACAGTACGTGAACAGGAAGTGGCTGTTTGTTGGTTCTGAAGGAACCCAGAGCTGCAGGAGGCCGTCACAGCAACGACTATTTTAATAACAATCGTGCCACCGACATATTTTCAGGGTGTCTTCAAAAGGGACCACATACCGGCACAGGGTTGATAAATCCAATCTGTACTTGAGGGTGTGAGAATAAACGCCACTGGCTGATCCCCACATTAGAGCTGCTTAGCCTGGTGTCAGCGCATCTGTCCTGACATTGCTAAATAATAATCACGTGACGCTAGCAGATCGCATTTTCTGACATCTTTAACTACACGCGTCCAAGTTAAACGCTTAATCGCAACGTCTGCTTGGTAAAGCGTATAGATGTAACAGTTTCGTGACAGTGAAAGTGTGTAGCTTCGACAATAGCACACTTTGTGTAACAGTCATTAAAACTCTTTTTAAGGCATGCGGAGGAAGGGAGGGGAATGACAATTCAGCATGCAGGGTCTTTAGCTGGCCTTAAACAAGCCGGGCTTTGTGAAGCTGCTGGCTTTGATGTGAATGAAGTGCTGTGGCTGTCGGGAACTCATCTCCACTCTCTTCAGTTATGATGATAACACAGCATGATTCGCATACATTTTAAACACCTAATGACTGTGATCGTACAAGACGGGTGCTCGAGACGGCACAACAAACCCGGAGCTTCAAAGCTGACCTGGTAAATCTGTAGGTAAATGGTTTCTGTAGTCTTTTTTTTTTTTTTTTACATTTTTTTTTTTTAGAAAATGCTTCCTCACAAAGGATTTTTTGATGCTATATATATAAAAAAAACATTAGGGCTGTGGCACAAATCATATTACTCTAGAACGCTTTAAAATATACAGAAAGTACGGACTATAAAAATCACTTTTGCAACCTTTTGGTATTTCCTCTTTTGTGGCTGATTTGCATCAAGCACAAAGTGGTCAGTTGTTTTCTGTTGTTGTTTTTTCCATAATACCAAATACCTCAGTTCTCCTCCATTGTTTGCTAATCTTGCTAGTGAATACTCTTAAACCCATATAGATGTCTAACAATAGATGTCTAAGTATTGCATATAAAAATATTAGGCAAGGAACTTTACAGTCGCAATTTCCAGATCAATGGAATACTAATACAACCGCACTTGGGTCTTCCATCTTCTGTTATGATGTAGTCATAACAGAATACTTGGCCAATAAAACAGAAGAAGCACGTGCAATTGAGAATGAGCACTCTACAATAGAGGTAATCAAGTCAGATAAGGAAGATCCAATTTGGATCTTTGGGCTAAATGAGATCAGGCTAAACATGAGAAGTCAAGTCAATGCAACAAACTGGGTTGGTACACTAGAAGTCGAACCCAGGTTTGGTAACAATCAGGTGAGGGTATACTTTGCAATGAATCTTTATCGCTTGAACGCTTTCGTTGTGTTCCAGTATTCCGGTGTTCCAAAAATTGACACTAGGAGTAGGAGTTCTCTCATTTATTCTCTCAATAGGGCACGCATTTATTGAAATACTTGGCTATTTCAAGACGTTTTCCAAGTCCTTCCTTGTTTTTTTTTTTGTTGTTGTTGTTTTTTGCACTTTTGTGATTATTTCAAAAATTTTATTGTTGTCATTTTTATGTTACAAATGAGGGTCAGTTATGTTCACCCATCTAGGCCCAAGTGTATATTATTAAAACATATAAAAAAAAAACCCCACACAAATAAAGCTAAAGACAATTTTTTTTTTTAACAAAAAATGTGCTAAAATACAAAAACAAAATGTTCATTTTATACAAATATGTGTTATCTTCACAAAGAACCGATCCCGGCACTGTGGTTCTTCACACAATTACACATTAACATTATGTAAAAAATGATGTCACCAGTCCACAACCATTAGAGAACTATTTTCATGGTTCCTGTTCACGTGACAAACACGGTGTTTCTTACTTGTCTTTAGTAATTACTGCCGTTCTGTATAAAGCTGTTCATTCGGCTACTCAGTTTGCAGCATCAGATTCCTCTTCTTGAACGGAATGACTTTTCTGCTGTTATAGCTCATCCACCACAACATGTTATTCCTTCTGACATGCTTTTCTGCTCAACACATCCGTAATGAGTGTTCATTTGAATTTATGAAGCCATCTTATCAGCCTCACCATTCTTCTCTGACCTTTCTTATCAAAATGTTTTTTCCATCCACAGAATTACTGCTATTTGGATGTTTCTTGTTTTTTCTTCACCATCCTATGTAAACTCTCAAGTCAGTTTTGCATTTAAAAAAAAATCCCAGATGAGCCGCTTCCGAAATACTCAAACCAACATCCGTGTCACAGTTAGAGTCATTCTGATTGAATTTCTTCCCCATTCTGACACCCTGCTGCTTTTTATTCCTTACTTAAAAACCCTTGGCACTGCACTGATTGTGCTGAAATGAGCATATTCAAAATAGCAACGAACTAAATTTGCAGCGAGGAAAATGAGACCACACACACATTTACATATCTGGGTTCTTCTTTCTTCCTGCTTCGGATCGCTGTTTACAGAACTATTAGAGATTTGCGGACCTGCAGAGTGCGTATGAAGCGGGCTTTGTGTGTCTTAAACATGCCATAATTACATGCCCGGAGTCTTGGAATCTCTGGAATTCCTCAGGAATGATGAGCATTTGCTGAAGTACATGAGTGGACATGGCCCGAGGCTGGAATGCCTGGAGGGACGCTATCCGGATCATTCAATCTGAAACCATCCTTCAAATGCTAGTATAGTAGCAGAGCAAATAAATCTCCGGAGCAATGTTCTCGACTAGAATTTTAAAACCTCCAATCAACTTAAAACACTCCAGTTTAGATCCCTGAGAGATTAGTCCTCCCTGGCTATATCCTTCCCCCCCCCTCTCTCGTATATTAGACAGAGATGCAGGGCCTTTTTTTCTTCAGACTCCCTAATTAGTCACAATCTCCTGCTCCTAGTGTAGCTACAATAGCCTCACAAACTTATCTATCAGCCCAACCCTGCTTTCTCGGCCATTTCTTAAACTAATCGAATTTCTCACTTCTTTCTATTCATTTCCCAATCATCCAAATGCTTTCTCTTATTTTCCCCCCTTCTTCCACCCTCACTTCTTCTTTATCATGTTTCTTATCTAACCCTTGAGCATGTCACCTCCCCCTCCAGTTGGTGCCAGTTGGTGTCGAGTGTGTACTCTAAACGCGAGGGATCTAGCATGGGAGGATGCAGATTCAAGTGTGTGAAGCGTGCGAGAATGCATTAGGACGTTGTGTGGCGATAGAGAAAGCGCGTTAGTAATGGCAGTCCTGAGACAGGGCCGGGCGATGGTCAATATGTGCAATGCTGAGTCAATAACGCTAGTCTCTGTGTTTGGGGTGAACAATGGGAAGGGTGTTTGTGTGGTGGGGAATGGGGGAGGGGATGAGTAACGACCTGACAGCTGGGATAGTCTCACAAATACACACACACTCACCCACACCCATGTATTGAGCTACAACCGAGTTTGTGATTTGGTGAAGAGGTGTGTGCAGGATTACCAGGTCGAAAGAAACTAAATTAAAAGACACCCCGGTGGTTTTAAGCAAGATGGTGACTAAGATAGACATATTGGGTTGAGCTGTTGAGTCATTGATTGAAACATGACTAAAGAATTGACTCATCTGATTTAAATGCATGAACACAGTCTTTAACACAAGTTTTAATACTGATTACTAAAAACATCTGTAGACTGATTCAAATATTTATTTAATATTTTAATCGCAACTCTCGACCTTATCCCAAAATCCCCCAGCACCCCTGGCCAGTGCATGAGTTGAGCCACAAAAATATACAGGTTGTGAAAGATTCACAATTTATTCAGCCTTATATCTTATCATTTTTTAGAATTCTGCCGTTTTCATTGTTTATCATTGTGACCAAAAAGAATCTCAACATAAAATCATTGCACAGTTGTCTCCATGCCTCATTGAACTATACAATGAAAATGTCATGACACAGTTAAGGTGGTTAAGTTTTTTTTTTTTTTTTCAAACCTACATCACGATGGGGGGAAAACCCAACCCTGGCAATATTGTGAATGCCTTCTATCCATTGCGAATTCAACCAATCAGGATCGGTCATGCCTGTAAATGCTGAGCAACCAGGGGGAGGAATGACATCTGATGACCTGGTGTTCTCGTGAGGGCTAAAGGCTGATTCTTGTTACCGCTCACCATGCAAATCTGTCAGATCTTATTATATCTGACTCAGTCTGTGAAAACCCAGATAAAGTTTTATCAGAAAAAAGTGAAATCACACACACACACACACACACACACAATACTTTAGCTGGGTTTTCACAGACAGTATAATACATACTGATACAGTAATATCAGTGGGAAAAAACTCCCACTTTTTTTTAATTGTTAATATAGGATTTGAAACCTTGTCATATCGTAGATAGTCAGAATGTGCATGAATCATCTGTAGTTTTTCCTCAAAGGTAATTCAGAAGATCAGAATGTCCTGTCTGTAAACGGTATCTGATTTTTGACAAAATAGAGTTATGAAGTGACTGGAACTTGGGAGAGAATCCACTTCTACTACTTATCTTCAGCCTATAGAGTCCCATCTTTCTCTGTCCTTCTTTCTCCACCAGTGAGTTTTCGCACCCTCCACCGCCCCATCTTCAGCAATCACTCAATACAATTTACTTGTGGGCATTGTCTCCTCGCTGATCATTTAGCATTTGTAATGTGTGAGAGTGTTTGCCTGGGGGAGGTCTCGACTGTGCTTTGTTCCTTTCACATACAGGCTTAAAACAAATGTGGCCTCAGTGCTAAGACTATTTTTTTAAACTTTATCCTCCTTTATCATCTCTGCCTTCACTAACGAATATGCTGGTGGTCTTGAAGAAGCAGGCAGACTTCAGGTCACCATCTAGACATGACTCAAGCCGATGAATAAAATGCAAACAAACTGAACCCCTGTCCAAATCTGGGCTTCACTCGAATGGATTAAATTCTGATTCCATGTTTCGTTCTTCTCTTAGAAAGATCCTTGATCATTGGATAAGGAATTGAATATAGATCCAGGGTAAGAAGAAGTTTCTCCAGTGTTAAAATGAATAAAAATCATTTGTGGAGCAAAAAAAAAAAAAAAAGAAGTTTAGTGCTTACAGGTCTTACAGTTCATTTAATCAGAACTAGATATTTTTATATTGACCAGATGTGTAGACTGGATTTACTGGAATGAAGGCACGCTTCGCATCGGTTTATCATAATGCAATTACTCAGCTGTCCACGTGGTAAATAAACACTTCTGCTTTTAGGTCTGTAGTGTGCAGTGAGTTGGCAGGAGAATATATTTATGGCTAGCTCTGACCCATATTCCACTGTGTAAGGTGTGAGCCGAGTCAATGTATTTTTATTTAACTGGAAGTTCTCTCACATCCTACATACTCAGCCTTTCACTTTACCCACAGATACAGTACCAGGGGATTTCCCCGTAAGCTTGACCAGGTGAGGCGCTAAAAGAGAAACCAAAAGAAGCAAAAGCACAGTTTCATATCTGTTGTCATGAATTTTAGCTTCAGCACATAGTTTTTTTTTTTTATTATTATAATGACGCAGTATTTCTGTGTTTAAACTGCAAAATATCAGCATTGTTAGATGGTGTGTACATATAAATATACAGTAATGTTTTTATTTTATATAGGTTGAAGTAATGATTTAATGTATAACTTTATCAGTCTCCCACATTGGATGAATTTTGGTTAATTTTAATTACAACTTGAGTTCGTGGAGGGGTTTTGGGGCATTTGCTTATACACAGCTCTGTTAAAGTCCCACCACAACATTTCAGTTGGGTTGAGGTCTGGACTTTGACTAGGCCATAGCAAAACCTTGATGGTTTTATTTTTCAGTCATTCTGATGTGGATTTACTAGTGTGCTTTGGACCATTGCTTTGTTGCCTGACCCAGTTTCGACCAAGCTTTAGCTGTAAGACTTATGGCTTCACGTTTGTCTCTAGAATACTCTCGAGTTCATGGTCAACTCAATGGTGTCCAGGTTCTGTGGCTGCAAAACAAGCCAAAATCAGCACCTCTCTACCGTAATGCTTGACAGTGGGTATTAGGTGTTTTTGCTGAAATACTCTGTTTGGTTTTTAACGAATATGGTGCTGGGTTTTTAAGACAAACTTTGGACAAATGAAAGCCTCCACTTTGGTCTTATCTGGCCATGGGACATTGTTCCAGAAGCCTTGTGGTTCAGATGCAGGTTTTTTTTTTAATAAGAGGTTTCTCTTGGCAACCCTTCCAGTTGTTCAGTCGTCTTCTATCTGTGGTGTCATGGACTTTAACAGTTAATATGCTCAGTGAGGCCTGTAAGGTCTGAGATGTAACTCCTGAGATGAGTGTGCTGGGACTTCCACTGGGATAGCCAACTGTCCTGAATGCTTTCTACTTGGGAATAATGTTTCTCACTTTAGAATGTTGAACTATAAATTGTTTGGAAATGTGATGTGCAGCGACTATTGCTTCTCTAAGGCAATTTTTTATGTCTTTCCTGTTGACGGTGTAGTAACACACTCCTGAATGCGCCAGACAAGACCAGCAAACTGTCCAAAACTTCTGTTTTTATAGAGGCCTGCTGATGATCAGAGGCTGATGATTAGCAGAACCTAGATAAAACGTAGCCTCTTAAATCCTGTGGAAGCAGTAAGGGGTACTTGATATTGCCCACGTTTTTTTCTTTTTGGCTTCTTTTTGCTTAAAAATTGGTAAAAAGGTAAAAAGGTTATATGTTTTTTGTCTAAGCTTGTATTTGCCTCATATTGACACCCGCCATGATCAGATTATTTATATTATAAAATATTTGAAATAGGGGATACTAACTTTTGAATGTGACCGTATATTCCACAAACCATAAAGTGATTTTAATATATGTTTATTACTACTATTCTCCTGTTTAAATAAAGTAATTGAAATAGCTTGTTTGTGTGTCAGTGCATCATTGCATAATGCTCAGCAGACTATAGAGAGCCAGCAATGGATAATAAAAGACAAACAACTGACAAAGCAAGAATACAAAGAACCTCAGGAAGATTTACGACTGGGGAAAAGTAGAAATTATGTTCTGGACTGGCCAGGTACCATTGAATCCAACTGAGAATGATTTTTTACTTTTTGGAGACTAGGATAAAAGGGAGCAAATCTGCCCAAACAAGCAGGAAGGGAAAATAGTAGATCTTTGGATCTTGCCAAGCATCACCAGAAAAGATATCAGTAGATGCTTATGCAAAAGGTTTGCAGCCATGTACTAATCCTGACAGTTTATCTAATGCTATTTTTCTGGAGCACAATTAAAGTATTTTCCCTTTTAACCAATGTAGATGTAAGTTTCTTTTAAATAAATGTGGCATTCTTTACTTTAACCTTAAAGCCATTGTGCTACAGAGCTTATAAACCAACAAGAGTGTTACTCTTCACTTACTTACAGACTAAATCGCACACTTGTGAGAAAATACCACCCTACAGCACCATATAGTACATAAATACAATCTTGGGCAGTATCAAGGGCATCGTAGTAAATATAGAGAAATAGAGAAACAAAGTGCAATGAAAAAAAAAATGGTGACTCTTTCTGAACTCAGTGAGTGTCTCTCTTGGCTCTAAACAGAGATTTGACCTTAGTGCATTTCAGGCCAGCATTCAGGCTCCTACATGTGTGTGTGTGTGTGTGTAAGAGAAAGAGAGAGAGAGAAAGAGGTTGGAGATGACAGATCACTCAGAACCGCACTCAGCTGTGCCAGTATTCATAAATCATAAATGGTCCTCAGACATGCCGCCATCTTAAACTCATAAGGATCATCCCGGTTGCTTGTCTCCTGTTCTCTTTCACTCAGTGTTTTCCTTCCATATTTCTTTTTTTGGATTCGCAAGTTAGCATTACAAAGTATAATGCACATAATGGGTAGGGAAGCTGTTGTGGCTTCACACATCAACCAAGGCCAAGGTAGAAGCCATAAATAGAGTTTTTTTTTCCTTTTTTTTTTATTTTTTTACTTACAATCCATTCATTTTTTCTTGCTGAGACTGCAACAAGCTGAGAAGTTCAGCCCAGTCACCTTTCTCCCTAGACAGATTTCACTCAGCTTGGGGAAATCCCCAGGTATTCCCAAGAGATCTTATATCGATTGCAACATGCCTGATGGAATTCTAACAGCCTGCCACTTCAACTTACAACCAAGATGAGACCATCCTAGGGTAAATAACATAACAGTTAGTGACACCTGTCCACCGTGTACAACTGAGGACTTGAACATTGTCAAATAAGACTCTATCTGCCAAACGTTACTCTGTAAAGTATAAATTAAAAAAGTAAAAAAGTAGGGATTAGGCTTTTACCTGTTGCTCCCAAGAAGGATCTCCTGGCTTTACCTGGTAAATCTACCTGAACAAATACAAATCACCATCAGGTGGTGATCGGTTGACAACACTGTCCAAAACAGATTGAATATATGATTGGGTAAGGATACTCTGGAACCAAGAACACATATTTGCAACTTTATAGTGTTACTACCATTGGTACTTACGTTGTACACAATATAATGATATTTTATCATTTGGTTTCATATTTAGAAGATCGTTCTCCCACTTACATATTGCCATGTTTCTCTGCCACTCTGAACAGCTCTTTCATCTTGAGGCATGAAAAAACACCCACAAAGACATCATTATAGTCCAATGGGGACAAAACTTCAACCTGCTACCCACAGGACCTCATCCTGGGACTAATTATCATCCGCACACCAGCCTGAGGAAGACCTGGAATGGTGTTCCCCTGATTGCAAAGATCCAACCAAGAAGAGATGAGTCTGATTGGTATATATGGTCACCAGATGAATGACTTTGTTAGGCTTTGTTTAAGATATGAAAAAAGTATTTCATTTGGCAAAATCTCTACTGTCACAGGTTTTTGATATATATATATATATATATCTTCTACAAACCTAGCGATGCTTCTAACATAAGCCGGTGAGATTTAAGAGAGCTCGTTCTCTACCAGCTGCTTGTATGACATGAAGTAAAAGAGAATTTATAATCGAGAGGAGCACAAGGAAGAGGCAGTAAGGGAACGGGAGGAGGGGCAGAGAAGACATGGAGGAGAAAACATTGACCTAATTCTGTACATATAGCAGCGGCTCTATTGTGCTAGACGTGTTCTCTTCCTTTCGCTCTCTCTTTTATAAAGGCAACACCTGAAAGTAGACTTTTCAAGGTTTGAGACTGCTGGCTGTTCGTCTTTCGGAGTCTCGTCTTATCGGGGTTTTGAGCACCATTGTCACTGCTGGTGTCTTACATGCTGCATCAAAGCTTTTTCCAATCATGCAGACGCAAACAAACTGTGCATAATAAACTAGGCCATAAAAAAAAGTATTTTCACAAATGCATTGTGCCCTGCAAATGGCCAACAGTTTTCATAATTCTGTATAATAAGAGGTTATACTGTAAATGCTGACCATCCATGTTTACCAGACCGAGCAGTGGTAAGAATATCTTCAATAAGTGACAATTTCACAGAGAAAAGCAAAACCTTCGGGTGTACAAAGCAGCCCTTTAGAAAAGTGTTCCCACCAAAAACCATGAATGATCTCCAGAATAAATTATTTTCCTATATTTTGAGATGATAGGACAAGCAGGATCCATTTGTTGACTCAGCAAATAACATCCATAATGGATTGTGGCTTTTGCTTTGGTGTATGATGGACATGTTGGATTCTGACTTGGTTTGGCTTTGGCGTATAATGTCCATGGTGGATTTTGGCTTTTTTTCACATGGCATACGCAACGGATATTGGCTTGAATGAAATTTTCCAAATCGAAAGCCAGGAAGCAGACTTTCTCCATCGTTCTAGCCATGAAGCAATTCAGTTGACTGACAGACAATCAAGCCATTTTTAAAACACATACACAAAGAAAAATGACTCAAAAGAGAGAGAGAGAGAGAGAGAGAGAGAGAAGTGCTCTGGCGTTGTGGTTAACCTAGACATAACACACATAGTCCAGAAATCAAATGCCTTTCTTTGCGAAGATTACTGTTCAACACAGCGCGCGTTAAACTGGGGGGTAAGAAAACGGGGCACTAGTAGTAATGGTCCGTTGTAAACTCCAGAGCAAAATGGTGCTGACACGGTACTGACCAACACAATAAATAAATACACACTGCTCTGTTTATCTCATTATGATGGCTGCACTGTTCAGCAGATACAGCTGTCTCTGGATCAGTCCCAACTAACATAAAAAGCTGAAGTTCTCCACAAGTCCCAGATGTCATGAATTTTACAATGACTGCACTTGGTACTAAGCACGACATACTGTAGACTGGTTGTATGCATTACCATCAGGGGGTTATGATCACGTATTTATAACAAAGTGCTTGAGGGGTTAAGTTTAGTGCTGCAGTAATAGTTTTGGCGTTCGATAAGGTTATTGTGTTATATAAAATAGATGAAAGTAGTGGATAAAACTTTATCACAAATTTGGCTGGTCAGAAGGAAATGAATCCAGACCTATTCGCTTAAGAATTCCTTTAGATGAGGCCTGGCCACCCACAAACTGTTTTTCTCTGATTGATCTGGTTTGTTGTTACTGGTGATCCCCAGTTTGTTTCGCTAGTTTTAATTTCCTCATGTTTTTGTAGCTGCCCCTCTCTGGCACCCCGGTGTTTGTTTGGAGTATGAGCCGTGCTGGACATTTGAAACCATCATGAGCATTTCTGACTGATTTTTCCAATTTTACCAGCAGATGTACAAACATTGTGTATATAAGTGTATTTGCTTGTTGGTGGGGCAGTTGACCCGCTGGCACATTGAGTTTGCAGTGGAGGAAACCCAGATGTACTGATCCTATCTGATGTGCAATAAAAACCTCAATGAGGATTGTAATTGGTGCTTCAGTCCCATCTCACACTCAAGAACAGCATCTTAGTGTGTGTCTGTTTGGCGATCCAGACAGTTGTGCTGACAGAGCTGCCTGATTGTAAAGACCCCAGTAAAGCTAAATCAATTTACAAAAAGAACTTAAATAAAGTGCTGATCTGTTGAGAATTATTGCCTCTGCTGGCTTGTTTCTTTTTTCAGAGATTATGTTATACATTATGTTATACAATGTAAGTCCAGGAATGTAATATTTTGAGTCACATCAACCAGCACACACTTTTCTGTATAGCAAGGGCATAAACATTGTGAATATGGGTTTGCTTTGCACATTTTATAACTATATGTAGTTCTGCATTCTATATGTCCCCCCCCCCGCCAAAAAAAAAAATCAAAAGATAGGAAGCAAAGTTTCTGTAGCTGCAGTAATTTCGTAAACATTCAGTAGACCTGTAATAATTCAGTAGACCTGTAATAGTCTACTAGACATTCAATAGACCCGTAGACATTCAGCAGACTTATATACATTCATTAGCTCCATAGTAATTCAGTAGACATTTAACAGACATGCAGTAAACCAGTAGACCTTTAGTAATTCAGTAGACCTGTAATAACCCAGCAGACATTCAGTAGACATTCAACAGACAAGTAGTAATTCAGCAGACCTGGAATAACCTATTAGACATTTACTAGACCTATAGACATTCAATAGACCTGTAGTAAATCAGTAGGACTTTAGTAATTCAGTAGACCTGTAATAATTCAGCAGATATTCAGTAGACCTGTAATAATTCAGTATAAGTTCAGTAAACCGTAATTTAGTAGCCATTTAATCAACCTGTAATATTTCAGTAGACCTGGTGTAAATCAGGAGACATTCAGTAGCCCTGTTGTAATTTATTAGACATGTAGTAATGAATCAGCCCTAAAATAATGTATTAGACCTTTAGTAGACCTGTAGTAAATCAGTTAACCTGTAATAATTCAGTTAACCTGTAATAATTTTGTAGTAATTCAGTAGACTTTTAGTAAATCAGCAGACATTAAATGGACCTGTAGTATTTCAATAGACATCCAATAGACCTGTAATAATTTAGTAGACATTCAGTAGGTCTTTACTGTATTATTTCAGTAGACATTTCTCCTGACTAAGAAAAAATCAAGTCAATTTTTACATGTATCATTTCCCTCTAAGGAAAAGACTATAAGTATAGACTCACTGGCAGTGTGGTTAACCTTGGCATTACACACCGAATCCCAAAATGTCAAACCACCAGAAACTATTTTTGTACAGCGCAAACAAATAATCCACTAATCAACAAATTTTGGTTACATTTTTCTCTAGTTTGGGTTGAAGTTGAATGGGGTTTGATGAACTGTGACATCACTCTCAACCGCATATAAATTGAAATACAGCCATTAAAACATCTCATGAACCAAAGCAGCATAAGGTATAATTTTACAGCGCAAACACAGACCTAACTCATTTTAAATGGTGTGCCGATGTCATGAAGGCTTGTTTCAGAGTCGGCAACTCTCATACATTAAAGAGTCCGTGGGGATCCCGAGGCCATATCATTGGTGTGTTCAAGGCCACTTTATGGTATTTATTATTTTTGCACAGAAATAAAGCTCGTGTTAGCTAGCTGGTTGGAGCAGGAGCTACTGTTCCGATTACCAATGATGTAGTCAGAATTTTACAACCACAAAGTTGCAGGTGTATAAACATACTTACTAGCGCCTTGGATCGGATTTACCATCCTTGAACTTTTCCACATTTTTTTTTTTATAGTTACTGAAACGAACATTGTGTAATTATATGCCATTGATATGCCATTTCTTCCGGCCTTGGCACAGAGTGCTACATTAGGTGGAAAACACTGTTGCTGCAGGAAGCATTTATGATAGTATCACATTCACAGTTACGCTTGACCTCTTGCTTTGCTTTGGTCGGTATGTTGGTGATGATAAGTATCAGATTCTTTAACAAAAAGCTGGAGATTACATGTTCGACTAAGACACCGGCAGGAAAATTTCAGCAATCCGAATAAGCTGGCTAAAAAAAACCTAATTACACAACTGCAACTTTCCCCTTAATTTGCTGACTTTGTTTGCCCAATTCCCTGTTTACAATTACTGCGATCGGCTGATGCCCCAGTCAAGCAGCACAGCACGGCACACCAGAACAAGACTCCACGAAATAGGTACTCCGCTCCCATAGGTACAAGTATTCTACATTACCCAGCTATGTAAAATGAATTTATAGCCTTACTTCAGTTTAAGAAGTGTACACAATAGATGCAATCATTCCAGGTATAGTATATAAGCTCCATTGCACAGTAGTTCACATGAGGATTAAATTAAAGGGGGGGAAACAGGATGCTACGTGAGACACACTTCCATTTGATTGCTGCTGTAGTGTGTGAACATTTCGATGTCTTGATGTTATAGCTCATGGCGACAGTGGCGGCAAAACGAGACATTCGTCCCGAGTACCTAAGAGGAGAGAGGAACGCAGGAGAGGAAGGAAAGCATGAAGGGAGGGGGGGATGGGGGGTTGTGAGTGTGTTCCAGCATCATTCCCCAATCTTCCTGCACCACATAAATATTTCAGAGGCACCCCTCAATTTACACACACACAATTTACAGAAACTGTTGTGTACATGCACTGTGACACTGCCGCTCTTCTTTTAATATAGGAATGGAACAGTTGCCAGCACAACTGGTTTCATGTTTTCATTGTGTGTAGGAGGATACACTGCATTATTATTGGTGCTTGCATCCATGGTGTCTTGCTTCCTGTTCAGAAAATATGCATACAGTCATAATGTTCATAAGTTAGTGCCCCCTCTAGACCCAATTTCGACCAAGCTGTAACTGTCGGACCGCTGGATTTACATTTGCCTTTAGAATACTTTAGTATACAAAGGAGTTCATAGTCAACTCTTTGACTGCAAGGTGCTCAGGTCCTGTGGCTGAAAAATAAACCCAAAGTATTATTCATCCACTGCCATGCTAGACAGTGGGTATGAGGTGTTTCTGTTTTTAAAAAATAGTTAAAAAACTAAACTGGCCATTAAAGCCGAACTACTCCACTTTGGTCTCATCTGTCCATAGGATGGATTTGTTGTTCGGATGGACCTAAGTTTTGCAAATTTCAGTTGTGCTTTTATAGATAAATAGAAAAAGTTTCACTTAGCAACCCTTTCAAGCCAAATGTTCTTGTTCAGTCTTTTTCTAATTATCCTGGCACAGATGTTATCTTTTGCGATGCTTAGTGAGTCCTGCATGGTCAGAGATATAGTGCTTGTTTTTTTGTATAAAAAAATAATATGGCAGTTAAGTGGTGAGAGTTCAACTTAATTGAGCAGACCAGTGAAGACAAAAGTCTCTGTGCCAATCGCTACATATTAGCATTCAAGCTTAGAGAGCCATGCGAAGAATCACTAAAAGTTCCCTCATTTGCTTTGGTTTCTGTTGTATTTTCTTAGAGGTCATATGTGTTAGCATTCCAGTGTCCTCTCATGCTTTAGCGGCTCGTGTTTCTATACACTTTAGCCTGTTAGCTAAGACACTGCTATCCAGCTAATTTTAGGGATTGTATTTGCAATCTCTCACACCATGTCAGAAAAAAAAACGAGCTAATATTCCAGCTCCGGTCGTATTGTTTGCTACTCATTAAGTTTTTTTCCTCTACTATGCTAGCTAAAAACATGTTATTGTGTACTTGTGTTTTTTTGTGCATTGACCATGGAGCGAACGTTTAGGGACGTCCACTCCTGGAAAGTTTGGCAACTATCTTGAATGCTCTTCACTTGTGAATAATCTTTCTCATTGCACAATGTTGAACTTTAAATTGTTTGTAAATGCTTTTATAAATCTTTACAGATTGATATGCAGCAACATTTGCTCATCTACGACCACGGCTTACAACTGTCCTTCTTGGCAGTGTGTTAACACATACCTCCATACCGCCAAACTGCCAAAACCTTTGCTTTTATAAAGGTCTGCACACCTGCTGAAGGTCAGTTAATCATGGGCTGATGACTAATAGCACCTGGCTGCAACTTAGCCTCCTAAATCATGTGGAAGCAGTAATGAGGTAATAATTTTTTATTTTTGGCAGCTTGGTCAAAAAAAGTTATTGGTTGCTCATCTGAGGTAGTATCATAGCTATGATCAGATGATTCTCTGTCGCTTGCACCTCCAGGGTCCGAGTTTGTTTCCCGGCCAGGCTTGGTTCACGTCTTGTGCTTGGTAAGTTTCCTCCGGGTACTCTGGTTTCCTCCCACAGTCCAAAGACATGCAGATTAGGCTAATTGGCATTCCCAAATTGCCTGTAGTGTGTGAATGAATGTGTGTGTATGACTGTGTGCCCTGAGATGGATTGGCACCCTGTCCAGGGTGTACCCCGCCTCGTGCCCTAAGACTCCTAGGATAGGCTCCAGGTCCCCGTGACCCTGAATACAATATTATGCGGTATAGAAGATGAGTGAGTGAGAGTGATTAAAAATGATTTAATCCACTGAACATATACTTCCAAGATCCATGCTAAAAGTTACAGAAGATGTACAGGTGAGGACGCCATCCCAGCAACTAGTAAAGGCACTTAATTTAGTACCATCTTTATTCCCCTAAGAGTACACATATAAATGTAAAATGGGGTGTGGTTAAAGGCCAAAATTTACACACCCACCCACCCTGGATGGCCCCCATCTCCCCCTGCTGGCTGCACCATACTGAGCGGAGTGGCTCTCCCAAACTGCCGTGATTACAACGTAATCAATCGTCTAGACACTATTCATCTGGATTATGTGACGGTCTCTTGAGCGCGCTTAGCGTTAGCATAGTCCTGCTGTGCTGCTATCTCAGGAGCACTTTTCATGCAAATGCAAATACACATGAGGACTCAGGGACATCATCTCATCTCTAAATTTTACAGTGGATTGGAAAGAGGTGTGATTAAGTTAGATTCTGGTGGATTTAAATTTTTTGGGGGGTTGAGTAGGTTTTTGGAAATGTTGGTTAGGACAATTCAACCAATTTACTATGACACCAGCATGCACAAGCAGGTTTGCATAAGGGAAAAACAAGTGGCAGGTAAATACTCATAGAATAAGCATAAGAGTAGATGTGCACATTTTTTTTGTTAGCTAAATAAGAATAGTCAATAAAGTTCATACAGCTCAAGCGGAGATTTTGCTGCTTAAGAGCTAAAAGCTGAGGTCTCAGCAAGGTTATGCACAACCAGAAAGGAAACATCTTGGACGAAACCCAAAGATCTGCTCTATTACCATACAGACCGCTTAAAGGAATTCACTGAAATGGAAATATGAGTATGGTTGTGCATCACTGGAATGCCAGATTCATTCTTTGTGGTCAGAACTGCGCTAAGTAACTACACACCATCACAACAGTCTATAACTCGAAAACAGTCCAAGTGCATATACAAGTTATGTCATGTTAAGTCCAATAAAGGTATATCAGTTAAGGTTATTTTCATGAAGCTTATTCATTTTATATATTATAATTATACAACATTGCATAGTTCAAATATATATATATAACTATAATAGTTTTTTCCCCCTTGGTGTATCTATTAGAATTAGACATTTTTGCTTATCTTACTTATGAATCTAGTGGCATGATTGTCCTTTACAAATATATAATTCTAGCTTATTGTTTAGAGATTTAACCCTTTATAACCTTCAATACAAATCCTAATTTAAAATTTCAGACAGATTTTATATAAACTTATTATAGTAATAATTATTTAGTATTCTCAAAAAAAAGTAGCCGATTTTTTTGTAAAACGGAATAAAAAAGTCTGATGTTTGATATATAGACTCAAACGCATCACAGTCGTGCTGATATTCATCACAACAGCACAACATCAAGTGTGATATTGCTTTTACATAACAGTTCCACAAACACCAATTATTGCCAACATGTTATGATTGTTTATTTAACTAGCTGTTTTACTCCGCCAACACATATCGTTCTGCTACTGGTGGAACTAATGATCCGCGACTGGCGGAGCTGCCGACCGACTTAGTGTAATTTACAGGGGTGAAACTACTGTTAAATTCTTACTGGTACTATACAGCCAAAAGATGAGATGAAAAAAAAAAACATAGAAGTGGCAGTCCTGTTTTTCTTTTTTTTCCACTTATTCTAAATATCAGCTCTGTTAAATTCTGGATTCCAGGTTAAATGCCAAATAACGTTAAATTGAAAGCTAGTGCGCTATGTTGTGTAATCCCTTGTTAATGATGATAAAACACCTAGGAAGTGGAGTGATACATACAGTTAAACGTCCCAGTGCCTTTACTGTCCATAAAACCACTTGGCGAACACCTCTCGTCCAGACAGACTGCTTGGTCGGAACTAACTGTTGTGTAAATATATTTTTAATAGGGTCCAAGCGAATTATATTAAATTGAATTATTCAGTTGTTCTGTAATCAGGTCTGTCAAGACCTTATACTTTCAAAGTGGCAGTATATTAATGTTATAGAACATCGTTAGTGGTTTGAGTAAATAAATCGCTATCAATTATTTATCTGCTGCTACTAGTACTACTACTTATAACAATTTAAAAGTGTAGGTCAGATACATTTATGCCTATGATTCCAAGGCCAGCACATAAAAAAAATATTTTGACCTTGTGTAGCTTTTACATATTGATATTATGTCTATTTGACTCACTCACTTACACACTCACCCAACCCAACACACATATCCTGTACAAGATTGTGAGAAGCCTGTTCCAGTGGACTCATGGCACTGGATGGGGTGCCAGTCAATCATAAGGCACTAGCACGGAAACTTCACACGCATAGACCCGAGGCAGGACTCGAATGCTCGACCCTGGTGTGTGCTTATTATCTGTTTCAGTGCATTTGAAATATGACGTATTATGGTTAATTATATAAAAGTATAAGACTACCACATGATCACGGCTGAACTTTTCAGTAACGAGCCTAAGCCTTAACATCTCAGTTAAATTGTAAGCGCAAATTGGATTCTGTTTTGCCTGAAAATTATTTTAGACAAAAGCATCAGCCAAATTATTTAAACATAATTGTCATTTTGTCAGAATATTAATCAGGTATTTACGTACAGTTTATAACCTGTGGATTGCATGATTGCATTTTATACAAAGAAAGATGGAAGGTTAACCCTGACCTCTGACCTTTCTGGTATAGAGAAGCTAAGTGAGCCATGTTGAAGGTATATATTTTCCTGTCCAAGAGTGAGACTGAGACTGAAGCCAAATGAGCTCATGATTTCGAGTGTTTACACCTACTCCTCTTTTATCTATTCGCTCTCTTTGTGCTGTTCTCCAGACTGAATGAGAGCGACTGGATGGTCAATAAAAGTGGTCTGTGCAATTGTATAGCCATTATGGAAAATTCCCCCTCTCTGCATCTGCGCTGATTCATGCGCTGATGAATAAAAGATGCGCTCTCACGCCGCACCATGACAGAGAGAAGGCGCTCAGGAGTGTAAAGAAATGGATCGGTGATGACAGAGGTGCGGTGACATCATGGAGGGTGAGGTCTCTGATTGGCTGAAGGGGCCAAGTGTGTCTGAGTGAGGTAGCAAAAAAATCCTCATTTCTCTTTTCTCAGCCGCTTTGACTTTTTCATCAGCTTGTATCAACACACAAAAACACACATGTGCGAACAGACACACACACACACACACACACACACATATATACACATTTTCACACTAAAAATATCCTTTTGAGTCCTGAGGTCATATATATATAAAACCATTGTATATATAAAACCTCAGGACTCAAAAGGAGTTATGTAAATGTAAAAAGTCTTTTGCATCTAAAGTTTATTTACATATTTTTGATATTTCTAATTTGTACTTTCTCTTATTTTTTTTATTTTCACACTAAAAATATCCTTTTGAGTCCTGAGGTTTTATATATATATATATATATATATATATATATATATATATATATATATATATATATATATATATATATGACCTCAGGTCTCAAATGTACAAAACATGAAAATAAAATACTGGACTAAAATAGTAGAATAAAGAATAAAAATATAAAACATATATAATAAAATATACAGTAAAAAATAATACAATTAAATATAGAAGGGTTGAAATGTAATGTAATGTAGTGTAGAACCGTCTCCAGTTATGGGCAAGATAATGTGCAGATATGCAGAATATTGTGCAAGGTTGCAGTTCAAAGTTTAAAAAAGCTATATATATATATATTCTCTAGAACTATAACTTCTATTATTATTATTATTATTATTGCTGTTGTTTTAGTGATGATGCATCTAGGGGGATTTATTCTTTGCCTGCTCAGGAGAAAACCTCTGCTCTTTTAAGTTTGTCCTAAAATAAAACCGGTCTCAGGAATAAAACCTGAGGTTCATCTTTTGGCTACTGTTGGCTAGAATAAGGTTTAGTTTAAAGTCTGTTTCAGGTGCCTAATCAAGCATGCGTTCCTTCCCCAAACTGATGGAATTCACATTGCCCTCATTCTCCTCATGTGACTGATCCCATTGAGGCCTGACACCACTTCCTGCCTGCACTGCATCTGAAAGCATCACTCACTTTCCCCCGCCTCCCGTGCGATTTGCATGGGTCACTGACGAGCGATGAAGCAGCTGTCAGTCATTTCTACCATCCCACTGTCTGACTTGACTCATTTCCCCCCCATCCCCAGTTCTGGGGTTCTCGTCATCACAACCCTACCATCCCCCCCACGCCCCCCTCCCCTTTACTGCTCTGCTACAAAAGGTAACTAGAAGTCAGTGCTCGGTTGCTATGCGGATGCCATGACAACCATGGCGGATTGCACACAGGGCTTATGTATCGAATGGCTGTAATGGATTGAACTTTGAGGGCTGTGAAGAGAAATTACACATTTAGAACACTTTCCATGTTTTTTTGTTCCTGAGCAGTGGGACGGGCGGATGCACAGAGAGGGTCAGTGCAAAATGTCGGCTATTTTCAGCCACACAAAAGACCACATCAGTACTGGTTAGGCGAGACAATATCAGAGCTGGTCAATTAAGTGGTTTTCATGGAGGATGCGACACTACAGCTAAAATGCTGTAATGAATGTGCAGGAATAAGGAAAGGAACAGTAGCTTCCAATTAGGCATAGAAACTACAGTGGCCTCAAATTAATTTGAACAGCTTGTAACGAGGGTGTAGGAACTAATGCATTTTTTTTTTTTTTGGTTTTCTTTCTTTCTTATTAAAAAAATATTAATTCCCAGTGGGTAAAAAAAAATCTGGAGCCAATTCTTCCTAGAAACCGTGTTCCAAATATTAATGTAATAACAACATGTATTAACAGACATCATACCAGCAAGCTATAATAATAATAATAATAATAATAATAATGTAAAAATTGCTTGTTTAGGTTATATTTATAATAAGACATTTTTTTTGTTATTTTAGTGATTTCATAAATAAATGCAAAAATTAATGTAATATTATTTATGTACATGTGGGTGGCACAGTGGCCTAGCATTGCGGCCTTGCAACTCGATTCCCTCCTCAGGTCTGTGTGCATGAAGTTTGCATGTTCTCCTGATGATCGTTTATGTTCTGGATAGTGGTATAGAAGATGAATGGATGAATATTTACTACATGCATTGTTTTATGTTTTATGTATTATGTGAAACTGAATAACCCAGATAAAACCCAGACCCACCGCTTAGGCTTGAATCCTGGAGGACCAAGGACCCTGAAACTGAGCTATTGTACCAGATGGCATGACATTACATTCTGCTCTGACGAGTTTCAGTTTGACGAGTTCTACATTAGAACGTGTTATTAGTTACTGTATATCTGGTGGATTCATTTGCAAAACTCAAAAAAGGTAGCATTTCCAAATGCTCTCTACTGTCTAGAGTCACTCCATAATACTGTCATAGGGTGAGATGTTTAATGGCAACATTATTCCCTGACAGTCAAGCTCAACTTTGGTAACATTAGCAGTTTATACTAGGGGGTGAAAGTCAAACCTGAAATTGTGGTGAAATTTCTGCTGAATGAAGGCATAAAAACCATTGACATTTACAGTACGGTGATGAGACTTTAAGCCGTTGTAAAAAAATTTAACGGTGCAAACGTTTCAAAGAATGCTGCACATCCATGATTGACGATCCCAGCCAGGGTGGCTCGGGGGCCCCCTGTGGTTAAGTGGAATACCTGATCCTTGAAAATGTCTGTGGGAACTGTACACACAATCATTCACCAATACCACTTGGACATTACAGGAACTCGGCTGGGCTACCATCAGTTACATTTAGAAGACGCTCTTATCTAGAGCGACTTACATTTTTATCTCATTACACATCTGAGCAGTTGAGGGTTAAGGGCCTTGCTCAAGGGCCCAACAGTGGCAACCTGGTGGTTGTGGGATCTTCCGAACCGTAGTCCAATGCCTTATCCACTGAGCTACCCCTGGGCATTTTCACATGTGTGGGCCATCGAAGGAGTTCCTGTCGGTTTTTCAGATGTGAAACATGCACTCTGATCATGGCTCTGGTGTACTGAAAAAACATTCTTCCTTGATGGTGTCTAAGCACTGGTGAAATGCTGGAATGGGTGCATTAGTGTAGCTGGGGATTACTGTTACGTGGTGCAGGTTTGATTGCCACACCATGAGGTGTAATTACTGAAATAAAGAGCCTTAGGGCTTCAGAGGTGGGCAGTGAAATAGGTGTGCACAAGAGAATCCATTTGGAGATAACGTGGGTTTATTAATTGAAATTTTAAAGGAAACAAAAAAACAAAAACACAAAGCTCCCCCGTCTCCTCGAGACTGAAATTTAACACTTTACTTTCTCCCATAACTTGGTGCTGCTTTCTCTCACTAGGACTGAGGCTTGTTCTGAAGATTTGACTTGTCTTTGCCTTTTCTTTGTCTTTGGCTCCAGTACTGGAGTGACATGCTCTCTACCTGGTGGTACCTAATGATAGCGCACGGAGTGTCAGTTTTCAGGCGGCTAAATAGACACGCTGGCAGGTGTGGTGCATCACCACTAATTGCTCCTCCGGTGGCATCGTCTAGCTACCGTGCCTCGCGGATCTGCCTGTTTTGAACAGCGTCGTGCGTTTCCGGCAGATCTGGAATTCTGTTATTCCGTACAATCAAAAGTCCCGGTTTGATTCGAATACCACTTTATAAAATAACTAACATTTTACAATTGCTTTAAAAGCTGATTGGTATAAACACTGTAATATATGGTTTTCTTTCTCATTAAACAATTGACACAGTTTATATTAGAAGTTCGCTGAAATATACAGACACTTGGACATTCCAAGGCAAGTAAATGTCACAACACAACATTATATTACTTGATTGAGGTGTTATGTCAACTTGACATTAAAGCTGACAAAGCAGACAGCTGCGACCGGTAGGAACAGGCTGTTATGAATGATTAAGTAGCTTTCTTGTCACTTGTCATAAAGGTCTTATGTAGGTATCATGTAATCTATGAACACCGGTCGCCTTAGGTACAGTAAAACCTTTCCATTTTATCCAGGCACAAAGCACAAGAGGAAGTTGATGCTGAGTATATTTTTAATTCTGCGTTGTACACAGGGTCGCCTGAGGTTATCTTTTTCCAATAGAGTCCCACCCAATGCAATCCGCCAGGATAAAATGACAAGGTGAGTAAACCTGATGACCCATATTGTCCATTATAGGTTCGATATTAAATTCATGGCAGAAACAGTAAAACAAAAAAAAAGTAGAGAATGATTGTAAAAACAGGTTGACAGGATTATATTGTCAACCACAAATTAGCATGTAAAAAAAAAAAAATGGCATGACGGGGTTTTTGCCAGACTTGGAGACGGAAATGGAAACCCGAATCTTTATTCAATCACCACAAATGGGTGCGCGATCACACTCACACACACACATAGAGGGCTCCAGAAGGCTAGGAGGCATAGAAAGATGAGAAAGATGTGGGAGACACAGCGTAGATTAGATAGCTGTGAGAATGAGAATGAGAATGAGGTGCAGCACCGGGCAGGAAGACGGCAAGGAAAAGGTGGGAATGAAAATGAGAAGGCTCCAGAGAAGGGAAGAAAGGAAGTGACAGGGACGCTGCATGAGGTCTCTCGTCCCTGCAGCATTCCTTAAAAGATACTTGGCAGTGTGTGTGGGAAGACGGATCTGTATTCTCTCCGTCCAGCTCCCTTCCTTCTCCTTCCTGATAGGGAGTCTTGACGGGTGACGCCACAAAGGACAGGACTTCCCAAGATAAGGGATCTGAAAAGGGATTGCGCGCTTACACTCTAATGCGTGCATGCACAGTGTGCATGATGGATTTGTAATTACATCTGACGTCTCTATTAATCATCTTAAACGAGCTCACAGCATTAAAAAAATCTATTCTGTTTGTAATTCTGGATACACTAAACTGACACTAAATAACTGGAATATGACATTTTAGGACTGGTCTAAAGACTGGAAGGGAAATCCTTTAAATACATTATTGCCTTAAGACACAGTAGCCATTTCCGTCAGTTTCTTCCAGCACTTCCCTCAGTCCTTTCCTCCTTGTCTCCACTCCCAAAGTAGGAATGCATGGAGAAGAGGCCGATCAGGATGCGGGCTCTCTGTGCCAAAATCGTCTCCATCCTAGCAGCTGTTAGGGGTTATGGTTATAGCAGGATTTGTGTTCTTGGATAATATCGAGGACTCCAACGTGCCAAAAGAGTCCTTTTCAAATGAAAACGCTGCTAGTTGCTAAATCGTTGGCATTGAGCTGGTGTTCTGATCCTGTGAACATTATTAATAAATGACACTATATAGGGTATAATCAGTAATAGGGTTGTGAGATGGAGAAAACTATGAAAATCAACCAGTGACACCTTCATATTCCCTTCATGATGACTCATAAAGAGCCGTACGATATAAGCATTTTTTCATCTTGTTTACTTTGAAGCATCATATCAAAAATAAAAATATTCCTACTGACAGCCACTCATTATTAAAATAAGCCTTAGTCATACATGTTGTTATGTAAACTTATGTTAGGTCTCTGGAGACGCTTATGTCAGCATAATGTAACCCAGGTTTAACCAAAATGAAGTCTTCCCAGATTTCATGCTGATCACATCAATCTCTGAATCTCATAAATTAGTTTAATTCAACCTTAAATCTCTAGCAAGCACCACATGTCTGAAAATGTTCCTGCCAGGCCAAGCTGGTACAGCTCTGCCCCTTGTAATCCGCCTAGAATCGGCCGTGCCAAGCCAGGCGATCTGTGTAATGCCACCCATAGCCCCATGTCCAACAAGTAGGTCTGCTCGGGATTACCCAAATATCCCCAGCGTAGCAGGGCTCCTTCCTGAATTTCCAAACGGCCTGATGATAATTCTCAAATGCCCGGCTTTGTGCTGGGGCATGGATATGATTAAACCAGCCCCTAAATATAAATCATAAACATCCAAAAAATCATCATTATTATATACCTGATGCTGCTAAAGAAAGCTAAAGAAAATGTGATCGCCTCCGAGTACCGCAGCGGTAAAGCGCTCGCCATATTATCTGGAGATCGCAAGTTCGATTCCTGGGTGAGTCTGTAACCTCTCGCAGCTGAAGGTCTAGAGAGAGCTGATTGGCCGAGGTCTCTCAAAGGGGAAGTATGAAAGATACTTAGTGCTTCCACACGGCTCACGCAAGTGAGCAGTCCAAAAAGATGCGGTCGGCTGATGTCACATGGTTCAGAGGATAGTATTCGAGTGGTAGTAGCTTAATGTGGAAGCGCCCCTAGTGACGAGGAGGAATTGGACATGACTAAATTATGTCTCCCCCCGCCGCCCCAAAAAAAGAAAATGTGATCGGTATCAAACACCGGCTATGAGAGTTGTTAGGAGTGTTTAAAGATTCATATGCAAAAGACTAATTGATTAGTAAATGGACATCTTTCATAAAATTACAAGGCTTGATCAAGTAAAACTTCCTGTATTTCTCTACACTAATGCACTTATCCCAGTGTTTCCTTAGTTCTTGAACACCATCAAACTATCAAGGTTTTCTCGGTACTTCCAGGAATTCCTTTAATGGCCCTAGTTTGATCACCAATGGCAGTCTGTTTTTTGCAGGACAATGCATGACCTCATACAGGCCAGCACTCATATATATTACACACATTCACACTCACACACACACACAAATTCAATTCTAGCACTTTTAAAACCCTCCAGAAGTGAAAAGTGGGAAATTGCCTTTAAACATTTAATTTCGACTGTGGCGCAAGAGCATCACACATATATCAAAAGCTATATCTGAATTGATTAGGCTTATGTCAACTTCATGTCAGCAAATAGTAATCAGCAATATCCAACCACTTGATCAAAGGGTGACATTCAATGTTTGAAGAAATCACACTTAGCGAGTATGCTTCTAGAAATCTTTAGACAGATTGATTGTTTTGACCAGACATTTACTTCAATTGTCTCCTTATTTACCATCACCTTATTGTTCCTTCACCAAATCTTACCCACAACAGCTGCGAATCAGTGATGGCAAGTGATTTCTCTGAAAAACATAAAGTAAGTCAATCACATCTTTTTAAAACGCAGTCAAGCCCTGATGTGTTATCTGGCCTCTTCAATGTACATACGTGCACAAACACCCATGATTGTCCAGTGTTGCGTGATTGACAGGAGAGATTGACATCCCTCCCAGAGAGAGACCACATGCAATTTTGTTCTGTAGAACCTTCTGGTCATTTGTGGCCTTGTTAGGATTTGAACTTTTGCTTTCGTAAGATGTTACAGGCTGGAAAGCCCAGGGTTGCATGTATCCCGAAACTTTTTTTTTAGGTGGTGTGCCAAAATTTAGCCACAGTAATACCCAGAGATTTTTCCTCCATGATGCCACTACACCATGCAATTTCATGAAACTCGAAACAATGATTAGTTTCATGTTTAAACAATGCATTCCTAAATAATAAGCATAACATAAATATACTTTTCCAGATTTTTATTTAAAAAAAAATCTGGTTAACGTGAAACATTCCATGTTCTTCACTCTTTCTGTCAGGCAGCATAATTAATCCGGGAAATGGAGACATGTAAAGGGCAACAGGAAAACGATGGATTATATTCACATGGAGTCACTTCCTGTGGGAATGGCAGTGACACTCAATGGGGCCGCGGGCTGTCATGGGAAGCTTAGCCGGGTATGAATGTCGAACGGACACTCCTACACACTCTCTCTCACTCTTTCTTTCTCTTCTCTTTCTTTCCCTGTGACCTCCTCCCCCTTTCACCCAGTCTCTCTATGACCCCCTGCGTTCCATTTTTTTTCATTCCTCTCCCACACTGTTTCTCCATTTTGTCTGTTTCATATCTATTCGCGAGCCCCTAATTTTTCCACTCTTGCCCCCTCCCTGGAGGTTTCCAAGGGGTCGTGGGCCTTGTTCAGTGTTTAGCCTATGTGGACTTTCACTTCCTAAAGAATCTCAGTCATGCAGACACACGATGGACGGAGCTCACGTTTTCCATTCCATGTTGTTTCATGTGTTGGGAAAGTTGACTTTATGGAGGTATGGAGGCTCTACCATTCGCTGCAGCTCAGCAAGAATACTGCTACTACTTACAAAAATAATATAAGCCCAACAGTGCCTGCCATAAATCATGGACAGAAATTGGCTTTTTCATAGTAAAAGAACAGTTTAGATTTTTTCCCCTTAAATTTATGGAAAAAAAATGCCACAGAAGGAGTAATATTAGATTTTTTTTACCCCTGAGCAGCACTAATGCTTAAAACTAATTCAAGCAGTACACACTCATTGGTTGAAAAGTAATACTCAGAGATATTTTTAATGGCTTAAACTTTACAGTCTATCACTCTATACATGTGTACAGTATATGTATATCAAGTGTCCGGATAACATTAAAACCATTAACATTAATACCACTTTGGTTTTGGATTCCCTTTGGAGCACCTGAGCAACTCCGGCGCTTTGGAGCGTGTCTTCGTAGGGCCTGTTGGGGGTGTGCCGTGGTGTCTGGGACCAGGACATTAGTGGCAGATCCCTTGGGTGCTGTGGTTTACAGGGTGGGTTCCCTATGGATTGGACTTGTTTGTCCAGTACATCCCATGGGTGGTCGATTGAATTGGAATCTGTGGAGTTTGGAGGCTGACTCGTGGTCTTGTGTTTTTTTTTTTTTTGCCTGCTGGGCCCCATGTGTGCAGTGGGCTGTGGTGCACCACTTCTGGAGCATTTCTATCATGACCAGCATTTACTTTTTTTCAGTCATTTTTGCAGCATCGGCTTTTCTGTGGGATCGGCTCAGACTGCAAGCATGGGTAAGACTTGTTGGCCCATCATCCTGTCACCTTTGCTTGTATATAGTTGGTGATCAATGCTGTTCAGCTTTGTGGTTTTGTGGTTATTAAGCCTTTATGTTTTAAACTGTTCCTAATTTCCTTCATTACTATCATTTCAGCAGCCCAGTAGTTCTATTTTTCCAAAGCATGTCTATGACTTTTTTCTTTTTAATCTTGACTGGACTCAATGCTTTTTACCAAGGCCAGACCTTACAGTGCAGTAAAAGTTATTAACTTCGTATTGCTCCGTTTTTTATGACTTTGTGAAAGCAGCAGTTGGTGATAGTGCTCTTTGTTTAATCATTGACTGGCTGTGCAGGAGCAAAACATACAGCAGAGTGACTTTTAGGCATTGAGAACCTGAAATCATTCAACCACAAATCACAGTTTTATTGCTTAATGGAGTACGCCAATGGCTCCAGGTGTGTTTTTCTTCTTCTTTTCTTCTACAAAACCATGGTTGTTGCATGCTTAGGCCTAATGGCTTACATTGTCAGAACGTTTAATGCACTTGTCCAAAAATGAAGTCTACTTACAATTATAATGGATTATAATTTGCCAATAAGACCCAACTTATGTCTGATTTACATTGTGCCATTTCAGACATAATGTATGAGATGATCCCAGCAAAATATATAACAGGATGTTTGATATCAAGTTTTCTCCATGTCCAATTACACAATTAAAATCTTCTAATGAGTGACCTGTGGTTAAAAAAAAAAACACTACATTCTACATATAGCATTAACCTGTGTAATCCCAATTTGTAAGGAAAATGGGATTACAAATCACAGTATGAGAAACAGTGTATCCACGCTGATAAAGTCCTTAGCTTGTATTTGTATTTGAATGTATTTGATGTAATCCTACTCTGTCTTTCTTTTGGTGACTTTTAGACAAATATCATAGCAGTAAATAAAATAATTTTTTTAAATTTTTAGTTCTGATATTGCCCTAACTTCTGTCATTGAATGATTTTCTATGAGCCATGACAACAAAGCCAAGTTTAAAAACTGCTCAGTGTGAACCCAGCTTCGGTTGGAGGAACATTCCACTTGCTTTCAATGGCAATTTTTCATCTATAAAAGACACTAAAGGCAACTGACACTAAAGTAAACATGTTACCACATGAGGTGAGCTTATATCATCCTGAGCTGGAATATACCAATAAAGACTTCATGCAGGTTCCCAGTGTCTGATTCCAGAGATTTCAACATCTACATTTTAACTGTGGGGTTTACACTGTTTTTATGCCCTTTCTGTAGCAATACTGGAAATGTCTTAAAACCATGCTTTTCTTTTCCTTCAGCTAAAGCAGTGGTTAGACCAAGTATGAATAAAACAATAATTATAATAATAGCAAACTTTAACAAATACAAAATATTTCTAACCACAAAGAAGTTGATGAAACTTGTAAAATGTCCTTGTGTCCATTTCGTCTGCTTTATGTCTGCTCAACATGCACTGGCTACCCTGCATAGGAGGGGAGACCGTGTCCAGGAATGTATCACTATCTATAACATTTATTCAAGGGGAAGATAAAAAAAATCCTTGACAAGTTATAAGATTTACAAGCATTTCGATTATTATCAGGTTTCAAAATAAATGGTATTAATATCCTTGTAGGGGAACACCACAACACTGCATTAGTAGTACATTAGAGATTCAAAAAGCATTTTGTGTTCTGGAATTCAGCCATCTGGAAGTGTTTAGGGGGTCATTTTTGTGCACAGGTTTTTCTAATAGTGACTATTAATTTTCTACTTTGCCTACTTTCAAATTTTAAAAGGCTCATGAATTTGGTTGAAATGTATAGATCAATGCTTCATTAGTATTACTGTTAATAATGTACAATATGAAACAGTTTGGATTTGTTTACCTATTGTTTATTTTTTTGGTCACTGCATAATTCCATGTGTGGTGTTTTATAGGGAAACATCTTATTAACATATTTTCTGAACAAGTAGTAAATGAAAAATAAAAATGTTAAGATGCTATGTATGGGCCAAACACTGTGACTGAACTGATTCAAACACCGTGACAAAAATGATTAAACACTGTCACTAAACTGAGTACTACACTGAGTGAATTTATTTAAACACTATGACTGAACCGATTCAAACACTGATTGAACTGATTTAAACACTGACTAAACAGATTCAAACACTGACAGAATTGATTTAAACACTGACTGAACTGATTTAAACACTGACTGAACCGATTCAAACACTGACTGAACAGATTCAAACACTGACTGAATTGATTTAAACACTGACTGAACTGATTCAAACACTGACTGAACTGATTTAAACATTGACTGAACTAATTTAAACACTGTGACTGAACAGATTCAAACACCGACTAAACCAATTCAAACACCGACTGAACCGATTGAAACACTGACTGAACAGATTCAAACACTGACAGAATTGATTTAAACACTGACTGAACTGATTTAAACACTGACTGAACCGATTCAAACACTGACTGAACAGATTCAAACACTGACTGAATTGATTTAAACACTGACTGAACCGATTCAAACACTGACTGAACTGATTCAAACACTGACTGAATTGATTTAAACACTGACTAAACCAATTCAAACACTGATTGAACTGATTTAAACACTAAATGAACCGATTTAAACACTGACTGAACTGATTCAAACACTCACTAAACTTCAATGACTGAGACTGAACTGATTCAAACACTGACTGAACTGAAATAAACACTGACTGAACTGATTTAAACATTGACTGAACTAATTCAAACACTGACTAAATTGATTTAAACACTGACTGAACCGATTCAAACACTGACTAAATTGATTTAAACACTGACTAAACCGATTCAAACACTGACTAAACCGATTCAAACACTGATTGAACTGATTTAAACACTAAATGAACCGATTTAAACACTGACTTAACTGATTTAAACACTGACTGAACTGATTTAAACACTGACTGAACTTCAATGACTGAGACTGAACTGATTCAAACACTGACTGAACTGATTTAAACATTGACTGAACTAATTTAAACACTGACTGAACTGATTTAAACACTGACTGAACCGATTTAAACACTGATTGAACGGATTCAAACACTGATTGAACCGATTTAAACACTGACTGAACCGATTTAAACACTGTGACTGAACTGATTTAAACACTGTGACTGAACTGATTTAAACACCGACTGAACCGATTTAAACACTGACTGAACTGATTTAAACACTGACTGAACTGATATAAACATTGACTGAACTGATTTAAACACTGACTGAACTGATTTAAACACTGACTGAACCGATTCAAACACTGACTGCACTGATCTAACCTGATCCAACACATTGTTTCAGTCTGGTTCAGCTGTTTATTTTAATTTGATTAAACGCACTCAAATTCTCTGAGTCTGTTGTTGTGATGACTTTTTATGAGTCCAATAATCCAATCAGTAAAGCCCAGTGTCTGATGCACAGCTCACATTCATTCTGTCCCTAAATTACATGAGTGAGTTAATCTAAGTGGACCTTCACTGTTTAATGTCCACTGAAAATAAGTCCTCTCTTGGGAAACTTTCAAGGCTGTTATATAAATGTGGTTGTCAGGCGATGCAGATGTTGGTAATGATGATAATGATCTTATTGCATTCATCACTCCTGAGCTGAGGCATTTTATCCTTAGAGTAATCAGATCTGCAGCCAACACAACTCTCTGCGGAGCGCTTATGAAACTACCGGCTTCTCTCATATACACACACCTACACCTTTTCAGCATGCCTTGTCACCTCAGATGTATCCACAGGATTTCTATTTACTCCATAGCAACACTGGCAATAGTATGGATAGATATAAAGGAAAAGCAGAAACAGGTATGGGGATGAAGGATGAAAGGCAAATACGCTTGTGTACTTTACTCTGAAGGTTATGTGCATGTGTAAAAAACAGGAATGGATTTAATAATCATAAAATATGTCTCTAAGCAGCTGCTGCCAGAGCAAAGGTCACAGCAGGTGTGTGTGCATGCTGTACTTGCTGTGACCTCATTATCTAATGACAGGATCATCATTCCTTCTTTCACTGCATTATTGCTTAGGTAATGTCTGTTCTTTTCTTTGCACTCTTTATCCTTATTCACTTTTATTTCATTCCATTTTACCTCATTTCATTTCATTCCATCCTCATCACAACCCATCCTATATCCAATTCTAGCCTATTTTTTCCAGAAAACTTTAATAATTTCCCTTTTCCCCCTTTCCCTTCCCATCCCATCACTTCCCACTCCACCCCAACATATCCTGTGCTATCCTATCCTTTCCCATCCCACCATACTCTACTCCACCCACCACACCTTATCCAATCCAATCCACCTGTTCCCTATCCTATCCTATCCTGTCCCTAATTCCTTCCAACTATCATTCCTTACTTTTTCATTCCTGTTCCTTCCTTTCTCTTCTTTTCATTTTCCATAACACCCAATTCCACACAACCCCATCTAATCATAACCTATTCTGGATCAATTGTGTAGTAAACACATCAGTCTTCCAATTCAAGTTCTTATTTCTAAAGTAATTTCTAAAGCCAGAACTCACCAGTTCATTTGTGGTAGCACCAGTGCCAGATACCCCCCCCCCCAGACCCCTCATCCAGAATCCTAACACCATGAAGCTTCTGAACTTATGCTTGAGTTCAAGCATGCATCACTTCAGCTAATACTTACAGTCAGGGCTTACAGTCAGGATTATGGGAAGTGGTGGCTCAGTGATCAGAAGGTTGTAAGTATAATCATAGTGCCACCAAGCAGTCGGTTCTTTCGTCTCCTGTCTCAATTTTAAATGTCATTAAATAAAATACTTAAAGTACAGTTGCAAATCTGGACACAATGTTGATGTGAGTTCTGGTACTCTTGAAAACTAGAATATAACTTAAATGTAAGTTCAGTAAATCCCTAATTTTCCATAAACAGGCTGTTGGAACAAATGCTTTCATCTTCCTGTATTTTTTAAAATTTAGTCCTTAAATAAAAACTGCCACTTGTGCACTCATAACACAATTCACATACAAGCAAATACAGTGTGCATTCATTTCCAGCAAAGCCTATGCTTCTCACACTGCTTATTATTTTGTCTTTGTCTTTTGTATTATGTCTTTGACTTTGTCCACGTATTATTAGTGGTTGACAGATGCTTGTTGACCGTGAACTCACTCCAGAGTAATTTGGAATTAGTGAAAAAACACAGCTTTTTTGTGACAATAATTTCCTTTGACATAAATAACATTTACATTTAGGCATTTGGCTGACGCTCTTATCCAGAGCGACTTACATTTTTATCTCATTACACATCTGAGCAGTTGAGGGTTAAGGGCCTTGTTGCTCAAGGGCCCAACAGTGGCAATTTGGTGGTTGTGGGGTTTGAACCTGGGACCTTCCGAGCTGTAGTCCAATGCCTTAACCACTGAGCTACCCCTGGCCCACATCAATAAAGTCAGGAAGATGGGCTAAGTGATGACTGATAACCAGCACACCCTAATAGGTTGGTGTAACCATGCACACTACATACACACACATCTTCTACAGGGTGGAATCATGCCAGAGCTGGAAAAAGTCAATGATTTCACCTATAGTAGTCCTGTGTCTAGTTGCATTGTGGATACAAATATAAGTTAACAATATTTGGATTGTATGTTTTAGACGTTATGAAAAACTTCAGTGAACCACAGCAACAGCAATTATTTATTTTTACCCACCATGGAACAAACCTTATCCTTAAAATCCACATGAAATGAATGTAAAACTGCAATAAAACTAGGGATGAGTTGATAATCTACAAATGATCTCTTAAACATCAACACAAACTGTTGACCATATTAAATAGTGGAAAAGCTGATAGACAGGATTAAACATGATGTTATTGTATAATATACAGAATGACAGCAAAGACAAAAAACAAAGAAAGGTGGACAAAAATATTAATGAATATAAAAGAACAGGACCAGATAGTTTAGGATTGTATAGGATCGTATAATGCACGGGAATGGATAGGAAGAGATACAGAACATGAGATACTTTAGGATAAGACGGATTTTAACAGTACAGAACAGAAGGCAAGATTAAAGCGAATGAGAAACGGGTGGCACTTTGCTTTGCAATGTCACCTTGCACCTCCAGAAGGCTTGATTCCTGCCTTGGGTCTGTGTGCTTGGTGGGTTTCCTCCAGGTACTCTGGTTTCCTCCCGCAGTCCAAAGACATGCAGATTAGGCTAATTGGCGTTCCCAAATTGCCCGTAGTGTGTAAATGAGTGAATGTGTGTATGTGTGTGGTCTGCGGTGATTGGCACTCTATCCATGGTGTTCCCCACATCGTGCACTAAGTCTCCTGGGATAGGCTCCAGGCTGCCCGTGACCCTGCACACAGCGGTATAGATGATTGAGTGAGTGAGTGATTGAGTAAGGAAGTGCAGGCAAGGGCATGGTAGGATAGCTTAGGATAGGAATAGAGAAAACAAGACAAGATACTGTAGAAGAATATAGTAGAGGAAATGATAAAACACAACTAGGAAGGAAAATATAGAATAGAGAAGAGCAGGACAGGAGTAATGTGGAGAAAAGATGGATAGAATTGTACAGGGTAGAATAGCATGCAACAAGATAATAAGAAGATAATAATATCCTACATATCGACCAACAGACATACACAAACAGACACAATCACAGATATACTATTTAAAAAAAATGAATTCATGTTACATTTATACACTGCCAAAATTACGGTGCACAACATGGTGACCAATTTACGTGTGAAAATTAATCCTCATGCTCTACACTTTCAAAATGTTGTTCTTGGAATATACCTGTGCCATAAGGGAAGAAAAATTCAATTCAATTTTATTCAATTTTATTGATATAGCGCTTTTAACAATAGTCATTGTCTCAAAGCAGCTTCACAAAATTTGAATAGAAAATTTATGGAAGTGTGTATGTGTGAGAGAAATGTGTGTAGATAATAATGAGATTGTCCCTGATGAGCAGGCCAAGGGTGAAGGTGACGGTGGCTAGGAAAAACCTTGAGAGGAACCAGACTTAACAGGGAACCCATCCTAATTTGGGTGATAACGGATAGAAATGATATAACATCATGTGTGTTATGCAGCTGAAAGATCAATATAACAGTTATTAAAATTAACATGAAGTCTTCAACTCCAGATCATAACACTGCCTCCAGAGGCTTGTACAGTGTACACTATGCATACACTATGCAGCAAATATTTAATTGATCTCAAATCATAATCATTTTTTTCCCCAAGGAGTTGAAGGTTGCAGGTTTTAATACAAATCCTATTTTGGTCCTCAAACAAATTCTTACATAAATGTGTAAACTTACATGCAAAAAGTGTGGAACTGCATGCAAAATCAAGTGACTCTCAATACAGCTGACAAAGCAATGAGTGTGAATGAGACAGAAACACACACACACACTCACACACACAGACGATCCACACTCAATAGACAGTTCTGCTGGGTTGTGTGTGGGCCTGTTGGTAGTAGTGCATTACTGCTTTTTCAGCTGTCTAACACAATGAACAGAATTAAAAGCACAGAAGTCCATTCATAAATGTGACTTTTTTTTTCTCATTACTGCCACTCACACACTGCTGGCACTGATCCAAAAGCCTTGACAAAACATCCAGCTCTGTGTCTGGTATTGTCCTTGACAACTGGTGAAGAAATCGGCAAACCATGTATCACATTCCAGATCTGCTCTATACGGACACGTACGGAAATTTAAAATTCAAATTCTCATTTTGCTTCAAAATCCTCAGGAGATTCTGATTTCAATCCACACTTACTTTCCAAAAACAAAAGGAATGCACTTAAAAAAAGGAAACCACTTGAACCTCGTACGTGACCCCTTTTCGGATCCGCGAGGCCCACAGGAAGTGATGCACATCCATGCAGGAAGTGTGTTCGCATCATAAATAGCTCCTCAGCCAACTCCTCATAAATCTTCCTCATTCATTAGGGAAGTCAAAAAATATAGAGACAGAAACAGAAAAAGCAGCGTTGCATAACTCAATAACACGTTCATTACATAACAGGATAACAGATAGCGTGTAGTCTGATACAATGAGATGCGATTTCCTTGTTTTCTGTATACAATATATAAATATGGATCCAAACAGGATGGGTCAAAGTGGTTATTGATTAGATGTCCAAGAATGCCTACAAGCTAGTATTGCACACACACTGAATAGAAATGCACAGTAATAATATGATTGTTTCGTAATTGCCAGACTATTCAAACCGTCATTTAAACAACATATAAGGATGTATTTTATACATCTTCATATCGAGTAGTGAGCAGTAAAAGCCCTAAATTAGCACACCGTGCTGTTTATTGATTCGTTTTCAATAACGGCGCACTTAGATGTGTTTTATTCCTCTGACACTGCAGAAATGTGGCGATAATACAGTGATACAGTGATACAGAGCAGTAAACAGTAACTCATGGAACAAAGTCAATAATGGTGTGATGATGCTTTGTTTAAAATATAGTCTCAGGTACAATTGGTGAGGATTTTGTGTCGCACCTGCGTTTTTTTTATGCATGCAAAAACCCAGAAGATTTATTTATTTATTTATTCATTTATTTATTTATGAAAAGTGTATAAAAGATAATATACTGCTATAAAAAAATAAAAAATAAATAAAGTTTTTACTGAAATACGGTTTAGAAATCAGAAATATTTTTTGTAATGACTTTAAACTGAAGTCATAAAATAAAAAATGTATAACATAAATGTATAACAGTACTACATACATTCTTTTAAATGAACAAATGGCAAGTTATATATTTGATTTATTTAGTGTATAGTGACATTTATTCTTGTCGAACTTCACCAGAATCTCTATTTTCGGTCCATTTAAATGGCAAAAACAACAGATTTCAAAACCCTCCCTCGTCAAGACTTTCCTGTAGTCTGATCGGAAGTAAGAGCTTAAACTGGAAACTCCAAGCATGAATACATTAACATAAACCTGTGATTTGCATTGTAGTCTGAACTACTTTACAATCTACTGTTATAGAAAATCTGTGAACAGCTTGCGACCTATCAGAATCGAGAATTCAACAATGCTTGAACTGCATTATCTACATAATCATAAAAAAAAAATCATTCTATGCTGTCCTCCCACACTTGGTTTTGAAAATCAATTTCCTCTTATAAGAGGTTAGATCTAAATCAGACTGAAGGTCCTTAGGGTTAAGGTGTGGAGGAGAAGGAATGTTTCTGCTTCTGCTTATACTGTAATAAAACTGTGCGGCCATAGTGAATCTGTCTGAGAAATATTGAGCAAGTTACTAAAAAAAAAAACAATAAGCCCTCCTTATTTCTTCAATGAAATTAAATGATGTAGATTTAATTAAAGCAATGGGAACATATGCCAGGCTGCAAAGTGCCTAAAGATACAATTTAAAAATTGCTTGTTTATGTAACAGCCTCAGCAGCAACCTCATTTCCCCTCTCATCTGTTCCAACCACTCAGCATTCAGTATCACCAGTATACCAATGGTTCATGCCTTAGGTTCGATTTTTTTTTTAATGCTTAAATGATCCGTAGGACTTTGTGTGGCTTAACGAAACAAAAACATTCCTCTGAATCTGTTCAGGTACAGGGACTGGACTGAAAATGAGAGCCATAAAAGTCCTTCAAGAAGCCTGAAGAAATCTTCCTGAAGACTACATTACAAAAACTATGAAGACATGGGGTGACCTTAGCAAGAACTGTATATGTCCACATCTTAAAGTACCAGCGTATCATTTATAAAGCAAAAATATTCAGTAACTACAGTAAAACTATTTGTAAAGGTAAGAATATATGAATAATTGAGCAAATACACAGAAAAAACACAGGAAACTCAAACCCACAATAATTTGTTTCAAAACTACTTTGAGTATAAATAATAATACCCATAGGACTGGATTAAAATAAGGAAAATGTGTGCATCAATATATTTAATAATTTATTGATAGAGAAAAGTAATTGTAACTAATAAACGTCTTTTTATTGCGACTGTGACATAAAGTGCAGAGCTTCATGAGTTAGAGCTAAATAAAAATAAACTGTCTGCATCGGGTGGCATCGAGTCGTTTCCCTTCTCCCTTCTCCTGCAAGGGGTTCAATGAGTGCATCAAATAAAACAAAACACAAGGAAAAGAAAAGTGACTACATCAAATAAAAGAGAGTACTTTAGCTACTGTAGAAGCATGGCTTCACACAAAATTGTAATCATAGTACATTTTTTGGGCCAATTCTTAATATCTAGGACCATGAGTAATCTCACTCACTCAAACTAAAGTCCTTTTGGGCATTTAGTGATCCTTTCGGGTTATGTGATTTAAGTATAGAACTAATAATACCGAAAGAGGTACATAATACAATATGTGTTATAATACAGTATGCTACTGTATGATTTAAACATCAGCAGGAGCTGTAAGGATAAATGTTTAGTAAAATAAAAACCACAAGCATGTGGAGGTTTCCAAATCCTGCATGAATTTCTCCCCACATCCATGATCTGTATTGAACTAAAACAATGGTCCTGGATTTCATTCTGGATAGGAGCTTGGATAACCGTTTCACATCAAATTCAATCCAGGACTTGGATTGAAACACTGCATACCTGATTGAATCATGCCGGCTGTGCAAAAACAAATAAGCAAACCGCATTTACAACTGTGCTAATGCACTTTATTTGATTCACATGGAGATGAATGTACATTGAGGTAAGATGTTTCATCTGTAGGAAACCAATTTACAGCTTTGAATTTAGTTAATTTCACAAACCTTTTCACTCCTGTTCTATTGGCAGATAATGTTTCTTATTTTAATTTCTTTCTAGAAATAAGAATCTATTATTGTTTAATTTTAGTGCAATGGTTAAAACATATAAAAAAAAAACATAATAAAAACCCCTGTTGAATAAATTTAGGTATAGTCATTGGTAATGTGGCCTCGCACCTCCAGGGTCAAGGGTTCGATTCCTGCCATGAAGTGTGCATGTTTTCTTAGTGCTTGTTGGGTTTCCTTTCACAGTCCAAATACATGCAGATAAGCATTCTCAAATTTCCAATAATATGTGTGTGTGTGCCCTGCAATGGATTAGCACTGTGTATAGTAAGTCTCAACTTTATTGATGGGTTTTTAGGCTCGTATTCTGACCATAAAAGCAGCTCTCCTACGGATATAAATCAGGGCCTGAGCAAATGGCATAAAACCAAGATAGGTTCCAGTATCCAAGATAAATTCAGATGACATTTGGTTTGGAGAATTAAAGTGTGGTTTATATATTGGTTAAGCTACGTATAAAACTATTTGACCCCTCAGATATGTTAGTGATTCCCAGTTTGTACAGAGTTGGATTGTTTATCTGTTCAGAAACAAACATCCTGAATGTCCCTCTGGAGATAATAGGGGTTTCATTTGACATGGTCATTGGATGGATCGATGGACGGATAGATAGATAGATTCTTTATTGAATCCCGAAGGAAATTTCAAACATCCAGTAGCAAAGGAAAGAAACACAACCAGCATGCAGTTGCGATTGCATCATGCAGAGCACACTGCCAAAAAACACACACGCAGTACACATGTGGGAGATGACCAATGCTACTACAGGAGAGACCCATGGCTCTACAGGAATGACTAAGAAAAGACAAAATACAACTTTTTTTTTTTTTAGCTATACCAATTGAAAAGTTATATCAAAGCACAAAGTGAGTGGTGCAGATAAGGATGCTTGATAAGTAGATACATATCACTAAGAACGCAGGGGGGGGGATTTGGGTGTTATGAGCAAAGAATGAATAGTAGTACAGGGGCCATCCCTCCAAGAATCTCAATCCATTTCTTGTGGCACCAGAAAGAGATGTTTAAACAACATATGACAAAGGATTTTGTGAGTCTGTCAGTAGATCACTTATGATAAAAGTCTGCCATTGAACATGCTCTTCTGCTTGGCCCAAGCTCAATACAATGGGTTGGACATGATGGACAAAAAGGTCCTCCTTCCCTGCACAGACTCCAGTGAATCCTTAGACTTTAAGCCAATCATAGATTCCACTCTGCTAACAACATTGTTTAATCATGTGGCATCTTTGCTTTTAATATTCTATTTGCAAATAGTATGCCAAGCTAAACTGAACTGTGATGTGAAACTGTAATACCGTGGTGGCATTGGGTACTGGATACAGTATGTGAGACAGCAGCCTGTCATAAATCTATTCTTGAGACAGGACCTTTGGGAGGAAAGGAACATTGGCAGCAGAGTTTATTCTACTTTTAGTTTATACCTTTGAGTTACAATTACAGATTTCATTAGAATATTAATAACTTAAGTAAAATATAGAAAGAAAGCAGGTTTTTTAAAGTTAATAATTTTTTTGGAACATTATTAGTAGTAGGTTTTCATTTGCAACATAAATCACAGCAGAATATGCTATGAATATGCTTTAATTGTCTAATAAAAATAAAAGAACCTATTATTTCCAACAAATTAATTGTTAACTTTAAAGTAACTCCTTGATAATCTTTCTTACTCTGTTTTATTAGCATTGGTATAGTATTGAAAAGCATTGCATATTACAAAATACATGAGCATAGTACACAACATAGTACATAAATACTGTATAGGGACATAATTTTCTAATCAAAATGTGGGCACCAAAACTCTCTCTCTCTTTTTTAAAATCACCTTTTCTATTATTAAGGAATTATAGTTCAATAAAAAAAAAGTGTAAAACATAAGTCATGACCTGGTTGACCTGGGCCTTCTGAAAGACACATTTGTATTGTATATGCATATAAAAGTTGTAGTCTTAAAGCCACTAAAAGTAATTTCTAGTACAGTACAGTACAGTAAAGTACAGTATAGTATAGTATAGTATAGTATAGTAAAGTATAGTATAATGTAGTGTAGTATAGTACAGTACAGTACAGTACAGTACAGTATAGTATAGTAAAGTATAGTATAATGAAGTGTAGTATAGTACAGTACAGCACAGTATAGTATAGTAAAGTATAGTGTAGTGTAGTATAGTATAGTACAAAACAGTATAGTATAGTATATGCTATACTGTACTGCTCTGTACTACACTACACTATAGTATAGTGTAGTATAGTATAGTGTAGTATAGTACAGAGCAGTACAGTATAGCATATACTACTGTATACTATACTGTTCTGTACTATGCTATTCTATATCATACTATAAAATAGTGTGGTGTAGTGTAAGACAGAACAGTACAGTACAGTACACTATACTATACTATATTATACTATACTATACTATACTATACTATACTATACTATACTATACTATACTATACTACCACATAGCGTAGCATTGTATGCAATTCCATAGTATACAATAGTGTGATATAAAAAAAAAAAATTGCCTGGTGTGTACAGTGTGTGTGTGTGTGTGTGTGTGTGTAAGTGCATTTTTTCCCCCTTTAGCAGGTATATCATATACAATCGTATTATACTGCATAGAGAAATATGGCATGGCATATCATATAGCACTGCGTAACTCAGAATAATAGAGTACAGTTTAGCCAAAAAAGCTCACAAAAAATCTCATTGAGAAAGTGCAGTCTTTCTTTTTCTGCTGTTGGAACTATTTGTTTTCAGGGTTGTACCTTATCTCACTGTTAAAGTAACAACTGTTCAAGGTTGCCATCATTCATCATTTTTAGGTTTGGTCGACAAACGACACACACACACACACACACACACATGAAGCGGCCGGCTAGAAGGCGTGTGCATTATGGCAGGGGAAGTGGGCTGTGGAGCGGATGTGGAGAGGGAAAGGAAAGCGGCCCTGCAGGGTCAGGAATGTGGCAGCAGGGGAGTGGGAAAGGGGAGGTGGTTATCTCAGCTCTGTTGGGATGCACATCCTTTAAAAAGAGGGAAAAAATCCATCAATTGTGAGAGATGAACAAGGGTCACACAGGTGAATACTACTTCTCTCTCTCTCTCTCTCTCTCTCTCTCTCTCTCTCTCTCTCTCATACACACACACACTATTTATTTACTTAGGAAATTAAGATATAAACCATGCTACAGTAGTACATATAGTTAAACTGAGAGACGTTCTATTCTAAAATAAAAATATGTTAATTTTCATTAATCTGTTGAAAGACAATCTCCTGACATTTTTGGGGAAAAGGGAAATAATATTAGATGAAAAAGAGATGTGAAACAGTGGTATTGATTAAAGAAGTGCTGACTTTGAGACTATAGGAAATAGAAACTTACATCGGCTGCGAGTCATGGATATAAAATATTTAAGTTAGAGATGAGAGCTGTCATATTGTCAGGCTTGAGACCTGTAAAAGCCCAAAGAGTGTTATAAGATGCTGAATATCATGCTTTTATAATGTACCAGTTCCAAAATACTGTATATATACACACCATACACCATCCATTTCAAGGCATATCTAGTAATAAATAAATAAATAAATAAATAAATAAATAAATTAATTAATTAATTAATTAAATTGGATTTCAAGCAACATAATCAGTAGATTCCGGGGATGCATGGCGCGATCATACATTCAGTGGATTTCTGTTGTTGATCTTTTATTTATGAATCTGTAATTATGATCATGTATAAGCAAAGTAAATAAGCAAGTATGTTTCATTTATACAGCACATTTTAAACAACACCAGTTAACTTAAATGCTGTAAACACAATAAGACATTGATTACTTTAGAATATAGGTGGTATGAATGCATAGTGGTTAGTGCTGTGGCCTCGCACCTCCAGGGTCCCGGGTTCAATTCCTAATTTCTTCAGGTCTGTGTGCATGGAGTTTGCTTGTTCTGCCCGTGCTTGGTGGGTTTCTTCTGGGTACTCTGATATGCAGATTAGGATTAACTGGAGTTTCCAAATTTCCCATAGTGTATGTATGTGCTCTGCGAGGGATTGGCATGTACCCCTGTCAATTTACACACACACAATTTATAATCATATATATATATATATAAAAGAGCATGTATCTAACATGCATCTAACATCACACCATCTAATTCCTGACTGACTGATGAAAAGATTGACTGGGATATAATTATTGTCCAAATATTGGTGAGTTGTTATTGAATGTAACCGGACACACATAAATGGTCTGGCACTGATGAGACCTCTACTGTAACTCAACTCAGTATAAATATACATTATGCGCAGTAAATGTAAATAACACTTTCATTCCTGCAGGTTTATAGTATATTATGTTGCTCAGCTGGAACTTTTTCATATACAGTGGAAATGAAGGAAACGCCACCAGCTGTGTCCTTATAAAAGACAGAATGGATGACTTAGTAATGCCAAATAAAGAGCCCTCTATGCTTCTCTCGCTCTCTCTCTCTCTCTCTCTCTCTCTCTCTCTCTCTCTCACACACACACACACATGCTCCCACACCACAGGCTCCCCTTCGCATCAGCACTCAGGACAGGTTTCCAAGGTTACCAGAGTGTAAGGATATGAACGTGTTAGATTGTGACCGTCACATTCCCCGTCAGATTGCACACCAGTCTGCACTCTCTCTTACCCTCTGCCTCTTTCTCACCCACCCACACACGCACACACACACTTATATATATATATATATATATATATATATATATATATATATATATATATATATAGTGCGCACACACTAACACTTCATTCATATATATTTTTTATTGTACTATACACATCCTGTACCTCTCTCTCTTTACATCTCAGTCTCTCTTGCTGGCTCTGTTGCTCACTCTCGTAGTGACTCACTCTTACACAAACAATAAAGCACAGAAGATTTACTCGCTCGAAATACTATAGGCTACTAATATTCCACACATCCTTCATTCACCAGAAGTACAGTACTATTTAAAAAAGGATTTATCTTATAGACATTTTATAAATTTTTAATTCTAGTTAAGAACAATTCCAAATCTGAGCCATCAAAGAGAAAACATGATTCACCCCAAAATAAATATATGTTAAAATAATAAATACAGAAATACATATTATTCATTTTTTCATTTCATAGATCTACTATTTTTTTGTTTTTGGTTTACCAAAAACAACATAAAAATGTTAAACAAAAGCAAATACAATGAAACATCATGAAGATATATATTTTAAAATAATATATATATTCAATTTTCATATGGATAAAAAAAACACACAAAATTAACCAGAACTTTACTGTAGCAAACCTCATTAAGGAGATTTTTTTTTAAATGCCTCAGTTGCTGATAGAGTAAAAGTGTACAATAATAATGTGAGTAAAAACAAGATGTTAAAATAGTTACAATATATATAATTAATAACTCATTTTAGTTTACATTTAGGCATTTGGCAGACACTCTTATCCTGAGCGACTTACTTTTTTATCTCATTACACATCTAAGGATTAAGGGCCTTGCTCAAGGGGCCAAGAGTGGCAACCTGGTGGTTGTGGGGTTTGAACCTGGGATCTTCCAAACCGTAGTCCAATGCCTTAACCACTGAACTACCCCTGATCCTGGTCTTATCCTGATAAACTACTGCAAGCAATTCTATTCTTGATTCTCATTGATCAGCCTAATTCTAACAGCAGTTGTGGTTACAATGCAAATCCCAGATTTATATTAATGCACTTGTTCTTGTACGTTATTATTTCTCCAATAATGCCTCATTTAAAGACTTTTCTGGTAGTTGTTTCACATAAACAAATTTAAATAATATTGTTTGTGCATTCTAGTGTTAGTCTTTATTGTATCACCAGATGCAGCTTTACATTTTTCAACACATGTCTTTAAGATTTTTTTTTTGTTGTTGCTACATTGTTAATAATCTGCACATACCAAGAGATGAATGAGAGTTTATAGTGGATTCAGCTGTCGTGCTGAATATCAGCATGGCTGTAATACAGCCATAGGCCACAACCTGAGCTCTGAAGTTATTATAATATACAATATATAATAACTATATATACTAAATATAATACAGTACAACAGTATGACCTAGAGTGTGATATTGCTTTTATATAACAGACAAACAGCATTTATTATCAACAGATTATAACATGTTTATTTATTTAACCGGCTATCTTGCTCCACCAACACATATCCTTCCATGTCTGGCAGAACTAACTAACTGCGATGGGTGACAGTTAGCAGGCAAGAGTTTGAAGGGTGGAAATCATTTAAAATTTCTACTTGTACTAAGTAGCTAAAAGTTGAGGAGAATAAACCATGGAGGTGATGGATAGTCCTAAGAAACGTATGAGATTTAAAAAAAACTTTTCACTTATTCTGCTTTTGAATGTTAGCTAAATCCTTGGGTTCCAGATTTGAATCTCAAATAGCGTTAAAAGGAAACCTACTTTATTATGTCGGGTTTAATCCCTTGTTTCACACACCAAGTAGTGCCCTTGATCAGGGGTTAGAGAGGGATTTGAGATTCAGCCCTGTGTTAGCAGCTAGTTAGCTTTGAAGCTCATCTGAGATGAACATGTTTCTGTACTGTATATTTTGATAGATACCGTAACTGTTGTGTAATGTAAGCTATAAAAATAAATATTTGTTTTATATACAGATACTGTAAGCTATTTAAAGCTGTAGAACTGGGTTAACAAACATATACAGTAGGCTATATGAGTCAATACCTTTATATTTGATCTAGAATAAATCAATATCACAGATTTTTTTTTGTTATTTCTTATTTTCAATGCTATCTGATATCCATATAACCATAGGACCTTTATTATATCTATATCAAGCAAAAAAACATACTTGTGTTTATATAACAAGAATTTGTCCTGTATCGGAAAAAAATGTCATATACTCTAATGAATTATTATAATTAACCAGTGAATCCTACATTGTATCTGCAGAACCATCTGTATTGCTTGCTCATTTAATCATACAGTAGCAGATGTTTTTTAAGTTGTCTTTTTAGTTAGCGTCAGTGTTTGGCAGCCAGTTTAGACAGAAATGTAGACATCACAATGTAATGATGTATTATTTTATTAACAGAATAAATGTAGCAAACATGTACATTATATATACAGTGGCCTGCAAAAGGATTCATAGCCCTTTTCCACATTTGGTCACGTCACAACCACAAACATACTGTAAATGTATTTTATTGGGATTTTATGTGATAGATCAACACAGCATGGTATTTGTGAAGTGGAAAGGAAGTGATAAATGGTATGCATTTGCTTTGAGTTCCATAAAATCCCAATATAATTTATGTATAAAGTGTATATAATTATATAAATATATAAAGTGTGTATAATTTATACATATATAATAATATACATTTACATATATATAAATAATATACATATATAAGCAGTGGAGCAGTACACGACTTATAGACTACTTATCACCTGAAAATAGTGTATAAGCAAAACACAAAGTAAAGATGCTCAGACCTAGTCCTAGGTCTTTTGGTTTATAATTTCATGTACTCTAGTGACAAGATAGGTTTAACTCCAGGAAGGGATACTGTAGGGATTTTTGTCATGCTGTCCATCTGTCATCTAATTCAACAGAGAAACATGAGATTGATGAAGATGCTAGACTTACCCCCGGAGGCTGCGAATTATTTTGGCCTACATGGAAATGATGCCTGTATTTCTCACTTATTATCAACTTGAAGGCTTCATAATGTCTAAATACAGTTTAAACCCTGTTAAAACTCTTGGAGCCTGGCACTGTAAATGCAGCTTTAATATAATTACATCTAGGATCCTGTGGATTCCATGTTGGAGGCTATGATTTTTCTTTAAAACATGAGGATACGAAGCACACATCTCCTCACTTCCAAAAAAAAAAAAAAAGCATTATTGTATTTCAAATGTAAAAACCAGCCATCTGCTCATCTATTTGATAGCTAATTGATTTGGATAATACAAGGGTCGTTCAAGTCAAACTGGGAATCGTGATTTCTCTTTTTACTTCTTATAAATCTCAGTATGGTGACGAGACTTTTAACTGTTTTAAAGAAGGCCTTACTAACTCGGCTGGAAGTTATCACTATGTCCTTCGTACTGTCCTGAACTGACTCCAAGCCATTTCCACATGTTTGGGCCATTAAAGGAGTTCCTGGGAGACCAGCCTTTCAGACATGAAGCAGACACTCTGATCATGGCTTTGGCGTATGGAGCAAAGTTTCTTCCTTGATGGTTTCCAAGCACAGGTGAAACGCTGGAATACATGCATCAGTGTAGCAGAGGATTATATAGAGAAATAAAGGAAGTTTTAAACGCTCAGAACTGTGTTCTGTTATTCTGCATAAATCAAAAGTGCCAGTTTGACTTAAACACCCTTGTAGTAGACATCAGACTTTCCTCTCATAATAAAAGCTGCCTTGATTTCCTTCAGGTTCCCTCTGATAACCAACAGATGTACTGAATGTAGACACCGGGGAAGATCACAGAAATGAATGTGAGTCAGTTTAGGAAAGAATTGAGTAACTTCTTAGGATCCAAACAGCCTTGTGTACTAAAGCTAACAGTACACACTCTCAAAGGGGAACAACAATTCAGGGCTGGCCATCGGAACACAAAATTTATGGCTTTAGACATTTACTGTTATGGTTGTTAGGATCCAGCTTTCCGCATGTAAATAATTTAGATATCTCACAAGACAGATCATGGGCTTATACATTACAGCTGTTAGCTAATGTGCATTAAAGGTATCGAAAAGTCAGCTTTTGCTAACCTTGCACTTAGAATGAAATAAAATTCTTTTTCATTACTGTATAAATCATTTTTAACTCACATTTACTCCACTTAGTCACCTAAGCATAGTCACCCCATGAAGTATTTGGGTTAAAGAAAAGGAAGGTGGATTGTCTTTATTGTCCCCAAGATCATAAGAAGAGGAATAGCAGGATGATGATGATGATGATGATGATGATTATTATTATTATTATTACTATTATTAGGGCCCAAACACTATGACATGCACTGGGACACACGCACCCAATGATGCACCCAGTTTTGATGTACTCCTCCTAGGGGATTATACATATACGATTACCAACAAACCAGACCTATACGATCTAAATACACTGAGGATGCAAAACTGTGGAGGAATTTTTGATATCTCAAACGAGTCAGCCGTAACAACGCCTTATACCTATGCCAGAAATTGGTTAATACCTTACCATGACATCACATTTAGTGACATCATATTGAGTAACATCATATTGAATGTCATCATAGTGGGATGTGGCATGTCTAGCAGCTGTGCTTTTTGGAGGTTTAGACATAAAATCCCCCCTTTAAAAAAAAAAAAAGCCATAATGGTATTGGTATGTCCCATTTAAATGCGTGCGCCCACTGTGCCCACTTTTTTGTGCCCGCTAATCGTCACTTGCAACTATTATTATTATTACTATTATTATTATTATTATTATTATATTGTAATACTGAAGATATTATAGATTTATCTATATAGATAAATGATCTAACATCTATAAAGAACCAACATATATAGTGTTCTGCAATGAATTGGCACCCTGTCCAGAGTGTACCCTGCCTTGTGCTCTAAGCCTCCTGGGATAGGCTGCAGGTCCCCGCGACCCTGAATACAGGATAAAGCGGTATAGAAGAAGAGTGAGAGTAAGATATAATGTTAGATAGTGTTGAAAATTGCTCAAATATATACATTGTCAGAGGCACCCTGATACATTTGCCAAATATGTTAACAAGCTATCTTTAAGCACAATTACACAACTTAATTATTTGTTTATTTGTTTATTTCTTGACCTCTAAATGATCAGATCAGACATATCCAATAAGATATAATGCACATTTTCAAGACAGGTTCTGGTTAAAAGTATTTGCACACCTACTCATTGTGCTTTCTTGAACATCCCTGTCCAGATTTATTTCCTTCTATACTTTTGTAATAACCTCCAGTCTTCTGTAAAAAAAAAAAAGTCATTCCACTAGATCTTTGAGCATGGCTGTGGGGATTTGTGTTCATTCAGCTACAAGAGTGTCAGTGAGATCAGCCACTGATGTTGAGTGAGGAGGTCTGAGGTGCAGTCAGTGTTCCAGTTCATCACAAAGGTGTTTAGTGGTTCTGTGCAGGACACTCGAGTTTATCCACTCCAACTTGAACACGGCATGCTTTCATGAGTGCTGGAACAGATTTTGGCCTTGTCAAGGAAAGCTGTAGTGTTACAGCATAAAAAAAGACATTCGGCACAATTGAGTGTTCCCAACACTGTGCCAACAGTTTGGGGGAAAACACTGCACCATGGCTGTCCACATACTTTTGATATATGGCGCATCTAAAAAACAAAACACAAAACAAAAAAACATATTGGATAAATGTAATATTTGTATTCATAAGGTACCAAAACCGAAGTATTTACTCTCACTCGCTCATTCTCCATAACACTTATTCTGAACAATGTCCTGGAAGGTCTGGATCCCTAAAGGCACTAGGTGGGGTACACCCTGGATTGAGTGGCCAATCCACCACATGGCTCATAACCTTACACACTGTGGGTAGCTTAGAAACACCAGTTAGCCTAATCTGCATGTCTTTAACCTGTGGGAGGAAACCGGACTACCTGAAGGAAACCCACCAAACACGGAGAGAACACGGAGATGCAAACTCCATGCACACAGACCCGAGGCAGGAATCATGTGCACCCCTATAAGGACCCATTTTTAAAAGGACATTTATTTGTAGAGTTTTCTTGTGAGAACTGGGAAAATCATATGTGACATAAAGGGGTTAAGCTTTAATGTAAAAAAGTTCAACTATCATTCATATCCTGATTGGAACATCTTCAACTATTTAATGTTAAAAAAACAAACAAAACTAGTTTTAGTGTACACCTACATGTTGGTATGTCTGGTACTGTAATTCATTCAATTATTTATTTATTTATTTATTTATTAAAATAGCATGATGGCTTATTGGTTAGAACTGTAGCCTCGCACCTCCAGGGTTGAAGGTTTGATTTCCATCTCATGTCTCATGTGTGTGTGTGGTGTTTGCATGTTCTCTTAGTGGGTTTTCTTCGGATACTTAGGTTTTCTCAGTCCAAAGACATGCAGATTAGGATAATTGACGTTCACAAATTGCCTGTAGTCTGGTAAAATGGGTGTGTGTTGTGTGCATGTGTGTCCTGCGATGAACTGGCACCCTGTCCAGGGTTTATCCCACCTCATGTCTAAAGATTCCTGGGATAGACTCCAGGCTTCCTGTGACCCTGTATAGGATGAGCAGTATAAAAGTATGGATGAATAAATGAATAAATGAATATTAAAATCCGAACAAAAAACGTCTAGTTTAAAAGAAGCAGTGAATAATTATCCAAGCAAAAAAAAAAAAAAAAAAAAAAACATTCCACAATGTATATGCGGTGCAGGTCAAGGTATAGATCACCCAGACGAGGCTGCTGAGAAGAGTGAGCTCCTCTATCCTGTTTACTTTACAGGAAGACAGCAGTGTCTTCCTCATTTATCACCTCTCTGTATCCTAAATTTCATTACTGCATCTGCATGTGTGTGTGTGTGTGTGAGAGAGAGAAATGTTAATATTTACTGATCCCTACTGAGAGTTCATGGTGCGCTCATCCAAAATAATAGCCCCAGTGTTGTGTGTGTATGTGTGTGTGTGTGTGTGTTTGTGTGTCGTTCTCCTGTCATGCTATTAATAGCCCCAGTCTACAAGTATCACTGAGCCGTGCCACAACATGGGAAATGAATATTCCGAAATCTTTGGGGTGTTTTCAGAGGGCGTCTGGGCAAGGTCACAGCCACCCATGTGGCACGCAGCGAGATGCTTAACAGCCTTGAATAAGGGTTCTGTATTACAATACTAACCGCATTAAAACCGCATTAACCTCATTCCACTGACTTTATTTGCTAAATTCGATCTATAACTTGCAGGTGCGTTTTTTTGCCATTCGGGCCGTTTAGGTGATGAGGCTAATGAGCCGAGGGAAACGCATGATCCGTATTGTTGCTTTGATTTAAATGGGTCGACTTCAACTGAGCTCTTAGTAAAGAGCTCAGGCATTTAAAGTTGAAGCCACGTCCCACAATAACAGACTTTGCATTACTAGACCTCGTCTGACTTATTTTAGTATCTTCATCTTCACTGGGAATTCATGGCCACTATGGACACATTCATGCCCACTTTTGCACTATATATTTATACTTTCATTTATGGACCACTGCACAAATCACTTTAATAACAAGTCACTTTAAGAAGTCACTTTTATGCATATTTGCACACCTCGGTCATTTCTACATTTCTGATTTAGACAAATTTCTATTTTCTTCTTTTTATATTTCTATATTATTATATTGATATTGGTTCTTATTTGTACAGTATATTTTACTAGTTAATTTCATTTTCTACCATATTTCTTTATTACAGTATATTTTACTTGTACAGTATATTTTACTAGTTAATTTTATTTTCTAACGTATTTCTTTTATTCATATTTATCTCTTATGTTTAAGCTTTTATTTTTAAGGTCACTGGCAGTCGTGTAAACATTTCCCTACATATCGTACTGTGTATGACTGAGTACGTGACAAATAATTTTTTTTTTTTAATCTGTAAAATATTTTCTTTCTGTGTATTTAACTTCATAAACCCCAGAATTACATTACAACTACAACATTTTCCTCATTTGATCCACAGTAGTTATTGAATAATTTATAGTCTTACTGAGATGAATAACTGAAATAAAAATTAAAAAAAGCTATACTGGACCAGGTCGATCCTGAGTATCCATGTCCAGTGTTCTCAGAATAGAGTCAGAATCCACTGCTACACTTTGGATAAATAATGCATGAATTATGGGTTAAATATGACCTACAGTAAGCTGCTGAAAATGAAGGTGTGTTTAGAGAAAAAATAAAAAAAATAAAAAAATGTAAAAGTTTATTAAAATTCTTTAAAAAAAAATCAAAATTATGGACTTGAAAGAAGAATATTAAAAATACTACAGAAAAGATCACACCTAGATCTTCTTTAATAGCAATAACTCACTTTTAAACTTCATGAATAGACAAAATGTTAGGCTTAATGCACTTTTAATCCATGAAGCTCTACTTTTTGTTTAAACTTCATAAAAGTTTAAACGTAAGTATTGTCATTAGTGTTATTGTAAAGAGAAGTAACTCTCAGGGAGTTTTTCCTTGCACCCTAAAAAATGCTGGGTTAAAAACAACCCAATCTGGGTTGTTTTTAACCCAGCTGCTGGGTAACTATTGGACTAACTAAATGCTGGGTTAATTTAACCCAGCAAAATGGGTTATTTTTTTAACCCAGCAAAATGGGTTAAATATTCAACCCAAATGCTGGGTCATATTTAACTATAATGCTGGGTTAATTCTACCACATAAATTGGTTAAATGTTCTACCCAGATGTTGGTTCATTTTAACTGGAATGTTTAGTTAATTCTACCTCAGAAAAAGGTTATTATTATTTTCATGTTTTACAGTCAATCTGTAAAAAAAAAAAAAAAAAAAAAAAAAAACTACCCACGTCTATTAAACAGTTAAATTACTTTGATATACTGGTTTATTACAAAAAAAAACTTAAAAGTTTTGCAAACCATACATATATGCAATAAACAACATTCTATTAAATGTTCATAGAAAAAACGTTTATTTTTCAAAAGCACAAGAACAGATAATCAACAGTCACATCATTACTATACTATTACTCACAAGGGCAGAATGGAGTAATAACACAAATAGGCTGAGGCAGCTTCTACAGAGCAAGATCTCTTTGTGACATTAGATATCTTTTCTGCAGAACAAAACTAACCAGCTCTGGTCCCGTTTTAACATACAAACACTGTCTATAACTTTTTAAGTAGGCCTTGCTATTTCATAGCAACATTACAAAAAGTCCTATACAGGAGCACACTGCTTTTGATAATTAATGTCAAAAATATAAAATGCCTTGAAGCACACATCAACCGCCCCAAGTAGTGTGCATTGCTCCAGAGCCTGTCCCACCAGAAGGCCATGAAGAATCCCTGAGAGCAGCGCTGGTCATTCTCTCCCAACGTCAGGATGTAGGGTACGGCCTTGACACTTCAGCCTGCTGGAGGTATTCCACCATGCTGGTGCCAACCTTAGTAGGAAATGAAATAAAGTTAAAAATTGGTTGAATAACAAAGATTAAACTGAATAAGACTATCAATTTAATGTGTAATAGGATTTATACTAAATAAAAAAATGACTAATATATATATATATATATATTAGTCAGACTAGTTGATCTTGTGGTCTGCGTTGATTTTAAGCTAATTACCAAGGAGATGCATTGTCATAGCTGGGGTCATACTGGCACATTATAATCACCCAAATATTAATACTTCCATCTGTACAGCTGACTGATAATTAATTTAGTCTGAGTCACAAGCAACTTTGGTTAAAGAGGGCTACCTGGTTAGCTTACATGCAGCAGTCATATTTGCATACTACTTGCCAAAGGGGGAAAGGTGTAAAATATTGTTATAACTCGGGAGAAACGCGGGCGACTTTTGACCGCGGAGTAAATTACTAGCTAGTGAAAAACGGGAGGTTAGCAGGTGTGTATATTTGTGAGAGGGTCAGTGTTTTGTAACACTCCAGCATTTTATTGTCTCAAACAGTGAGATTAATAAAGTTCTAATGTTAACTAAATGCTAGCGTCATGCTAATACTACAGTTACAGTTTCGTCACCCTGCAAACATTCTACAGAGAAAGATAAAAAGCTCAGACATCTTATCCGTTTCCTTCACACACAGGTGGGGTTCTTTGGCTAACTATAGCAGCTATTGTCAGCTAAATTTCTGAAAGTTTGAGTGTAACCTTAACACGGTAACAGTAATAAATCACATATAGTAATAATATTTCAGTCATATGTGACTTAGGTGAGTGAACATGTGTATACAGACCTTGTATTTAACGTCATTTTCCCTTAAATGAACCGTCATCAGCGGTGTGGGAGCTGAAGAGAGACACGAAGCTCTGACTGACAGCCGCTGAATCCACCGGTGAACTTTGGGGGAGGAGCCAATCAAACTTCAACCCAGCAGCTGGGTTACACAAAAACTACCCAACTCTCTGTAAATAACCCAGAAAAATGACCCAACAGAGGCAACCCAGCGCTTGGGTAGAAAAAACAACCCAGCGTTTTTTAGAGTGTGCCAGTGTCACAGTCGTCCTCGGCTTGCTCATCAGGGACAGTCTTATCATCCTGATTCATACACATTCACATTTCATACAAACTTACAGTAAATAATTATTTTGATTGTGTAAAGCTGCTTTGCGACAATGTCATTTGTTAAAGGCGCTATACAAATAAAATAAAATACAATTTAAGTAACATTAATGATAATTTAGAAAATAAATCAGAACTGTTCGTAAAAATGTGTAAGACCACATGGTTTTCAGTCATGTCATAATGACATTATTAGATGTAATCACTTTTTGTGTCCAATTTTTGATGGTTGTAATTATAAAATGTTTTTAATAATTTCATAAAATGTAACCAATGATGGACATAAAGTTAAGTTAAGCCTTTATTTGTCACATATACATTACAGCACAGTGAAATTCTTTCTTCGCATATCCCAGTGTAACTGGGGTCAGAGCGCAGGGTCAGCCATGATACAGCACCCCTGGGGCAGGTAGGGTTAAGGGCCTTGCTCAAGGGCCCAACAATGGCAACCTGGTGGAGCTGGGGATTGAACCACCAAACTTCTGGTCAGTAACTCAGTGCCTTAGCCCTCTGAGCCCCCACTGCCCCATCTCGTGACCTGTAATGCAGATGCAAATGCATCTCTAAATAATACCCTTTTTATGTAACAAGGACATCAATCATATAGTTTGTGGTGACTGATATTATTTCAAAGGACTATTTTTTCATGATATTAGTATTTCACTTATTATTTTAAGATATTGATGTTAGTGCCACTACAAACTGTTTATATTTTTATTTTAAATCAAATTTAAATAATTTTTAGTTTTGATCCTATTATTTTCTATTTCTTTTTAAGATTATTTTCTTCTCTTTTATGTAAAGCACTTTGAATTACCATTGTGTATGAAATGTACTATACAAATAAACTTGCCTTTTCGTGAATCAGATTTACATTTTTTTTTAATGACAAAATATCTGTAGACGAAAAATATATGGTCCCACGTCTATGTTTGATCACCGTGACAAGACATTTTATTAAACTTGGCTTTTAAAAATAAAAAAAATATATAATAATAATGATAAAAAAAAATAAAATAAATAATAATAATAATAATAATAATAAATGCTTTAATTAAATATTGAACATTAAATTATGAAAATGTATTTCATGACTGAAAGTATATACTGTACATACACATAGTATGAGCAATGTGTCTGATACGTTCATTTAAATGATCAAACAGCAAAACAGCTAAAAAAACGTGACGGCACTTTCCCCCCTTTTTTGTAAAACGACCCATCTGTTCGGAAATATCTCTATACAGTACGCTAAATCTTTAACTGACATTTTGTGCCATGTTACTCTCTGTCATGCTCTCAGTCTCTTGTTGGCATGCAGGCATGTTTGTGAGTCTGTGTGTGTGTGTGTGTGTGTGTGTGTGTGTGTGCATGTATGTGAGAAAGGACTCTGTGTGTTCTGAACAGATGGGCCCAGTGCAGCTGTCCACGCTGGCCAGAGCAGAAACAAAAGAGGAACTGTAGGTGAAAACTGACCAAACATTCAGATTCGAATCTGTTTAAAAGGAAGTAACTGTAATATTTCGATCTTGTTAGCTAACTCAGCATTTGTTTGCATACATACATCTGTGTGCAACTCTCATGTTTCCTCACTACACAAATGATTATTCCTCAGCTTGAAATAACCTCAATGCCCAGCAACTACTGTGCAAAAAAAAAAAAAAAAATCCTTTTTTTCCCAGTCGTGTGTATGTGTGTGTATGAGAGAGTGATTAGTTTACAGTGGTGAGACCACAAAGGAGCAGGCCATCCATCATTCCCCAGACAAATGCATTAAGGATGCCAAAGTCCAGAGAGAGAGAGAAAGAGAGAGAGAGAGTCGAGTCTACGAGTCAAAACTATGCAAGATTCATCTAAAGGCACTGGAATGATGGACAGTGGGAACATTTGTGAGCTAACCCAGGCATAAATATGGATGAGGAGAAACGATCGAACAGAAAGCACTAGAAGAAGAGTGGAGGACGAAAGGAAGATGCTCATGAAAGGCAGAACTAGGAAGTCAAAGAACTGTCAAAGCTCTGAGAAAGTGAGTGGCAGTTGGGTGATGTGGGGGGAGATAAAGCAAGAAAGAAAAAGAAAGAAAGAAAGAAAGAAAGAAAGATGGTGGGAAGCAGTTGGGTGCGGCTGGGCAGCTTTAACCCAACAGATCCAGCGTGCCAAGCAAACCCTCAAACACAGCTGTCCTGCCTGGCGCAATACCACCCTTGCAAGAAAAAAAAATGAAAGAATGAAAGAAAGAAAGAGTGAGAGAGGGAAACATAATGCCATTGTTCTCCATTGTATCCAAACAGCCAGGGCGATGGGTGAAAAGCGCTAGCTAATCGCTGTGACCATATGGACACTAGCAGGACTGACAGAGTGACACGGTCTGAATGACAGACTGCAATAGACAGAGAGAGAAAGAAAGAAATGAAGAAGAAGAAGAAAACAACAGACAGCACGAGAAATCTGGGCAGCTGGTCAGTGTGAAGCGGACGTGCGAGAGTGTGTTTACCCGAACACAAACGGGGCTTTTAAGAGCGTAACAATAGGCCAGTGAGTCGGCCATCACAACACAGAGCTGTAGCAGCTAAGTGGCTAAGGTTTCACTGGATCTTGTTACATGCACACAAGCGCGAACACAATCAAGAGTCAGACATGATCATTTGAGGTAGCTCATGTTCATTACTAATGATGTCATTGATATGTCCAACACTAGAAACAGTGTGTGGAGTTTGCATGTCCTCCCAGTGTTTGGGTTCCCTCAGGCTTCCCCTACAGTCCAAACACCAGCACGGTGTTTCCAAATTGGCCGTTGTGATGATATATATGAGTCAGCACACCATACTGTACAAGAAACAGTATACTCGGCTTTGTGCACTGGGATAGTCTTCATGTCCTTCACATAGGATAAGCGGGATCGAAAATGAATGGATGGAAGTAAACCTGCAAAGGTACAGTATATTATACATGTCGAGGTTTATTATAGCAATTCAATGATTCAATCCAGTGGTGCCTATATAAACAAAATGCATTATTATTATTTTATTATTATCATATGCTCTAAAAGTACTAGTGGTGTCCACATTGTACCTTCAGTGATGATGTTTTCAGTTTTAAGTAAATGAAACTATGAGTTTTTGAGTTTGTTGTACTCATTCATATTAATCGTTCTTTACTTGCATTATTAAGTAGCCTAACTTATTTGTTGTTGCAAATCAAATAAATTGTTGCTAGTCTTTTGGCTGCTCCCAGCAGACAATCCGGTCCGTACACAAGCTTGGCACAGGTTTTACACCAGATCCCCTTCCTGACACAACCCTCCCATTTTATCAGGGCTTGGGACAGGCACTTCATCCAGTTGTTGGGAATCAAACCTCTGCTTTTCACATGGCAGGCGAAACACCTACCACTGAGCCACCGATGCTTACAGATACTTAAAATATCAAATTTGTTCAGCTAACTTGAAAAGTGTCATTTCTACAAACTCAGAAATACCAAAAAGCTCTAAATACTCATCAAGGTCTTTTAATTTAAACTAATTTTAATTATTTAAGTTAACAGTACTCAATGTTTAATTACTTTGAGCGTAAGGGTTTACGAAAAAAAAAATCAAAAGGGTCAAAAAACACACGGGTATCATTGCTTTTAATCTTCATCTCGTCCCAGGGTTTAAGACACTGTTAATATATTAGAAAATTTAGTGTTCTGATCTATTACTAATGCAATATATTACAATATATTAAAAAATACATAAGGAATTGCAGCTTTTTCATACTGTGGTTTAAGAAATATATTAAAATATATTCAAATGTCTGTCTTATTACTAATTACTAACTTATTGTCTAATACTGTGCAATTATATGCTTATATAGACTTTCACGCTGACAAAGTGTGTGTGTAATTCTTAAACATGCATAACGTTTCAATAATGTTTTAATAGACCTATTAAAGTATAAATATAATGTTCTTTGTCTTCATTGCAATATATATCTCCATACACGTTCCATTCATATGTTGCAATATATTAATAAATATAAACACTAGTTTCCGATATATGGAAATGTATTATTTAATATATAGCCATTTTTTTTTGTAAGGGTACACACACACACACACACACACACATACACACACATGCATGCATCTAAGCCCACGTCAGTCCTCCAGTTGTTTGTCTGCTGTCATTATGTGTTTTCCTCCTTTTGCTCCTTCTACTTTTTGGCTGATCAAAGCCCCATCTGCTAACCCATAACTGCACTTGAGTATTTTAATTCACTTCTCCAGACACCATCTGCCCTCTCTCTCTCTCTCTCATACACACACGCACACGCACACACACACACACACACACAGAGTTTTCAGTCCAAAAACACAACCTGAGCTCTGTGAACATCACCTGTCCCCTCTATTTAGGATACCTGTTTCACTCGAACATCTGTAACTCAGTGGCCTTGTGCCAGTCCGAACCCTGTGTCATGACCAAGAAGAACTGATCTCGAGGACCCCCTCCCCCCCCTCTTGTTTACTATCACTTGACCCTGCTTGTCTTCTGAGCATGTTCTGACACTTTAGTCATCCACCCCAGACTACTCCTAAGTACTGTATGTCCCTCGCACTAGTAACAGTAAAATAATTAGTATGGCTATCTATCTGCTACCCAAAAGCAGCACCCTCAGGCCTCACAGCACCAGACTTAATTACCGCTCTCGGTCCTGCTGCTATTCCCAGGTACCCTAATCACGTTAGGAAGGAAAGCGTTCACTGAAATAAAAAGAGATTTACATGCACCTGAAAAGACTTTAATATATATATATATATATATATATATATATCTATTATAAAATGGGTGGCACTGAAAGATGTTAGTCATTCCAGGGAGATTTTTCCTTCAGCTCTGCTTCAGCAGCTGTCATCTTCTCAGGTTGGGGAATGTCCCGGGTCGAAAGCGAAAGTGAGAAAGTGAGAGAAGTACAGATTTATGGCTTATGACATGTTTTACTAAGCAGACTTTTTTGTACAGTGAGGTTGCTTGTCTCAGGCTTTATAATGAGAGTCATTACAGTTCAGTACACAGTCCATTTAGCTGTCGTGATATTACAGAGAGAGAGAGAGAGAGAGAGAGAGAGAGAGAGGGAATCACTCCAAAATGAGACAGACCCTCTTTAAAGATTATGTGTGTAACCTGATGCGGAAGGCCTCGAGCACATGGCTTCTGTAGCGTATGCCTGACACATGTGCCTCTCTCTCTCTCTCACACACACACACATACACACACACTCATAGCAGTTATCCCCTTTCTCTCTCTCTCTCTCTCTCTCTCTCTCTCTCTCTTTCTTTCAGGGGACAAAATACGACCTGGGGCTTTGGAGAAACGGGACATAAGGATGAATAGAGGAGGAGATCTTGCATATCACTTACATCTGGGAGCCGAACAATGACAGCTGCTGATGTCAAACAGGTGCTGAGCTTCATGCCTGCAGGGAGATGAGGGTGTGTCTACAGTAGTCCCCTTCCACCTCACTCTCTCCGGCACAATCACACAGTAACTGTAGTAAAATACAGGAGAACCGTTTAAACTCTCTTTTACATTACACAGCGTCTAAAAAACTCTAGCACTGCCAAACAGCTTTCACTTAAGACAGTTGTTGACTTTTATATGCAGTATATGAACAGATGAGCCACTGATATCTCAAATATAACTGAGAATTAAGATCTGACAAAGTTGTTCAAATATGAGTGAGAGCAGTTTTAAATCCTTGCTCATATGTTGTTCATGGAGAGTTTACCATTACGGTTTGATTATTTATTGATTCATTCGGGAATATTTAATTCTACTCAGGGTTGTGGTCAATCAGAAGTCTGTTTGGTAAATAACTGGGTATGAGCTGGGAATACGCCATAGAAGAGATACCAGCCAACTAATTCATGTATTTATATGTTTATTTATACATCCACCAACTTATTTAACCCTCTATTTCATCCATCCATCCATCCATCCATCCATCCATCCATCCATCCATCCATCCATCCACTTATATATTTGTTTGTTTGTGTGTTTGTTCATTTATTTATTTATTCTTCCATCAACTCATTTACATGTCTATTAGTTTATTTATCTATCCACCAATTCATTCATCCCTCTTTCCCTTCTACCATCTATTCATGCATCCCTCCATCCCATTCATTGATCTATCCATCCATCCATCCATCTACTTATATATTTATTTGCTTGTGCATGTGTTCATCTGTTTATTCATTCATCCATCCAATAATTCATAAATGTATCTGTTTGTTTATCTATCCACCAATTCATCCAGCCATCTTTCCCTTTCACCATCTACCCTTTACCCCCTCTACTTATTTTAAAAAGTCTTTTGCGTGTTTATTTATTTTGTTAACTTACTTATCATTTGCTTTATCCATTTATCCTTCCATCCATCCATCCATCCATTCATCCATCCATCCATCCATCCATCCATCAATTCAACCTCTTCAACTAAATATTTGTTTGGTTGTCCAGCTATTTTACTGACTTGTGTACGTGGTTAATATATGCACATATTATTATTATTATTATTATTATTATTATTATTATTATTATGACTATGATTATAATTATGATTATTATGATTATTATTATTATTATTTAACTAATTTGGTTTATCAACCCATACTTTTATCTAGCAGTCTGTCCGTCCATCCACCTATTTATTTATTTATTTATTCCTTCATTCTACCTCTTTTACTTCCACTATCCATCCATCCATTTATATATTTATTTGCTTGTTTGCTTGTTCATCCACCACCTTTATGTATTTATCTGTTTATTTATCTATGTTTCCAATTCATTCAGCCCTCTTTCCATCATCCATCCATCCATGTTTATCCATTTTTTTTATCCATTTTTATCATCCATCCATTTGTCTAACCATAAACTTAGCTTTTATCAATTAATAAGTATTATTTATATTCATGATTTTCTTTTATTTCTCAGTCGACATATAATTGTAAATAAAAACTGAAATGGTCTTGATTGTACTTCAGTGTAAATACATGTCTGCTTGAAATCTCCGATCTACAGATGTGACTAGGATTGTGGGTTATCTTCCCCATGTACATGCTCTGTGTATCCTGTAATCATGTTTCCAACCAGAGCAGTCTTATCTTCAGTGTGTGTCTGTGTGTGTGTGTGTGTGTGTGTGTGTGAAACACAAGTGAGTGACTGATTCGGTCAGTCATGAATGTGACACTGCTTTAGTCTGAATGTGAAGAGTTAAGATATTTCTGCTCATTTCCCAATTAATCCCACTTCTGCGGTCTGCAAGTCACTGCAAATCGTTAATAAAGACGAGCGGGGCCGCTTCCACTGGCAGTCGCACATAACAAGCACCCGTGTTATATGATTCATACAATATTCATGGAAATTCAGTGAATTAGAGCTGACATTGTGCACTTTAATCTCAAAGGCATTGCTTCATATTAAATCCGGGGAGAAGGAAGCCAAACCAACACCAGCAAAAAAAAAAAAAAAAAAAAAAAAAGTGTCACAGTTTTAAATACAGTGTGGGCTGAGCATTCCTGTGGGCTGTGGACAGAATAGAGGCTCCGTTTCATTAGGCAGATGGACACATGCACTTTTCAGTGTCTAACTATTTATTTAGGCTGGAGAAAAGCCTGTAACGGGTGTGACAGCGCAGCTTCATGCCAAAACACTGGTTTCTGTCTCTTGTTCAAATATGTGTCAGAGTAGCAAAATAACTGGAGTGCAGACTGCAGTTGCTGTAAGCTTAAAAAAAAAAAAAAGAAACATCCCAGAGCTTCGGATGTGTTGATGAGAGTGTTACGAGCACTGAATACACGTAGAGTTCATTCACACACCCTGACAGACACACACACACACACGCCCGCGTGCACAGCGTCATCGCGTCTAGCAGAGCAGATAGCACCTCCGTAACAACTGCAGTGAAGTGATAATGTAGTCACGGTTCATTAGGGGAGCCACGCTTAGCACTGCGGGTAAAGCTACACTCTTTCACACCATCAACTCGATGTGTGTCTGCGTGAGTGTACGCGCAACTGTGTGTGTGTGTGTGTGTGTGTGTGTGTGTACGAACCTAATTGGCTGATCTAATTTGCAACCTACCGCTCTAAAAAACATTTCAGTCTAGTCTCATCAGCTCGGATGATTCTCGGGTTTCTTAGAGCTTAGTGTTACTGTACGGTGCATTCCACGCTCTAGCCGTAGCTAAAGTTGACTGGCATTTTGATGTTTTCATAAAAATATAGTCATAGATTCTAAAGTAAGTGATGGTGGATGGAATAAGGAATGAGTTCGTATGAAGAATATACATACACACCCGGACCAATATGCACCCAGTGGCCACTTTATTAGGTACACCGGTCGAACAGCTTGTTGAAGCATTTGCACCATATCTGGCAATCACATGTCCGCATGTAGACATGGTCAGGATGATCTCGTGAAGTTCAAACCCAGCATCAGAACGTGTTGAAAAGGGGATTTATGTGAGGTGGCTGAAATGCTGGTCTGAGTATTTCTGAAAGTGCTGATCTAGTGGGACTTTCATGTCCAACCGGGTCTAAGAGTTTATTTCTGAAAAAGAGAAAATCTCCAGCGAGTGTCAGTTCTCTGGAAACTGCCTCGTTGATGTCAAGGGAGAATGACCAGACTGGTTCCTATAATCCTAATAGAAGGCGACAGTAACTCTCGTTCGCAAACAAGGCATGCCGAATAGCACTCGGAATGCACAACACACCGGACCTTGAAATAGATACTCAACAGCAGTAGACGACCACACCGGGTGCCACTCCTGTCAGCTAAGAACAGGAAACCAAGGCTATAATTCGCATGGGCTCACCAAAATTGGACAACAGAAGATTTGAAAAAAAAAAAAAAGAAATGTTGCCTGGTCTGAAGAGTCTTGATTTCCACTGCAACATTCGGATAGTAGCGTCAGAATTGGGGGTATGCAACATAAAAACATGGATCTGCTTGTATCAATGGTTCTGGCTGCTTGTGGTGTAATGGTGGGGAGAGATTAGTACCATTTAAGCATCGTTTAAATGATCATGTTCATCCCTTAATGACCACAGGATAACACAAAGCTAGAATAAGTTTAGACTGATTACTCCAGTTTACTGTACTTAAATGGATCAGGTTTCAGTCCAATATAGAACACCTTTGAGATGTGGTGGAACGTGATATTTACATCATGGATGTTCAGCTGAGAAACATTCAGCAACTGTGAACAATATGGACCAAAATCTCAGTTCTCAAGTCAAAAATACCTAATGTAGTGGCTGGTGTGTGTATTTTAGAACGCTCTTATTCAGACCTAAAAATATAGATGGCCTTTAAATGGCCTGCATGAACAATTGGACTTTACAGGTGGAAGTGGTTTAGATCAAGCTGGACTTTCTTCATATTTTGGCAAATAGCAAAGAAAGGTTTAAAAACAGTCATGAGTGCATGCTAAGGTGAGAGCTTTTATAAACTTGAATGATGTAGCTGAGGTTGAGGAACTTTTAGAGCCAGAATTCACACATTGAATATTTTGACCTTTTTGTTTTCACGTGTGTGTCCATCCACTCCATCTTAAAACCTGAATACAGATATAAATATTTGTTAAACTAAATAGATGCACATACAGTGGAGCCAAAACGTATTAAGTCAGCCACCAATTGTGCAAGTTCTCCCACTTAAAAAGATAAGAGACGCCTGTCATTTTCATCATAGGTATACCTCAACTATGAGAGACAATATAAGAAGAAAAAAAAAATCCAGAAAATCACATTGTAGGATTTTTAAAGAATTTATTTGCAAATTATGGTGGAAAATAAGTACTTATTCGGCATAAAACTGATTGATGTTCAAGCACAGGACATTCATGGGACTCTTAGCTGCAGTAAAACATTTGAATGGTGCAAGCGTTTTAAAGAAGGCCGTTCGTCTGTAAATGATGACGCTGGCCGATGTGGCTCGGAGCCCACTGCAGTCGTTTAAATGAATGTTTAATCCTTTTAACTTGACTTTCTACCAACTTGTGGAAGAGATAAATCTGTGTGTGTGTGAACTGTACACACAATCATTCACTAATACCACTTTCACATTACAGGAACTGGGAGTTATTGCCACATCCGCCACACAGTCCTGACCTCGCTCCAAGCCATTTCCACATGTCCGGGTTATTAAAGGAGCTCTTGGGAGGCCAGCATTTTAGACATGAAGCAGGCAGTCTGGTTATGGCTCCAAGCAATCAAAAGTCCTGGTTTGACTTGAACTCCATTTCTATACTATACACTATACTTAACTGTAGGTAACATGCTTAAAATGATATGAACTGTATGTTTGCAACATTTTATTTACTTATTATTCTGATTTGTTTAGTTGTATTTATTATTGTGATTAGAGCACACTTGTATAATATGTGCATATTTGTTAATAAATAAATCAAACATAATTAATTGTTAATCAGTGTGTATCTTTGTTTTTCTTTCAGTCTATAGCCAGAAATTCTGACGCGACCGACAACAAACTGCAAGACAAGCTGACCTTCAAAAAATCTTACTCTTGCTTCTTTTGGCTCTGCACAAACACACATAACTGTATGTGAACAGCCATTCCACAAGTGCCAGCGGTCACACACCACACACACACACTGCCTAGTCTTTCTGAAATCCCTGGCTGAACATCAAAATTAAGCTTTTATAAGGCTGTGAAATTCATCGTCATTATGAACAGATGCTCAGTGGGACATGTCTCATCTCTGAGCTTCCAGCAAAAAAAAAAAAAAAAAAGGTAAAAGAAAGGTAATTAAAGACTAGCAGATGACCATGTGGGGAAACCTAGCTGTTTATGCAAACAGATGAGAGAGAAACACACTCCATATCATATGGGACTCGCTGCATGACCGCAGCACCCATGCTTCCCCGTCCAGCCTGGGAAGAATGTCAGGAATCCACCCTGGCACACACCACGATAACCCTCTGCACTGTTTACGTTTGAGGAAAAAGCAGAGGAAAACAGGCGTGAGGGTGGAGGGTGATGTTGAGGTCATGGGTGACAGCATGGGCATGATAGAGTGAGTCTATTATACATTTTAATGATATTAAGCTTGTGAAAATATCACACTCTATCTGAGTGTAACATTTTAGATTTGACTAGCCTAAGGGCAGCCATTTACGTGATCATAAGACAAGGCATAAAATTGCGATATTAGATTTTAGGAGCTGTAAAAAAAGGAGTGGTACAGTACAACAGTAAAAAAAAAAATGGGGGTAGGGTTAAAACAAAAACCTCGAGAGGTCTGGTTTGGTGTACTGCTGTGATATCCGGTTGAATGCATAATGGCTTTTTCTTAATGATTACTATTACTGATGCTATTTTGTAGGTGCTCATTGGTTTATATCAACGAATTTCTCATTAGTGCATCAAAGTAATTCAAAAGGTCTTGCATTTATTCCGTTTTGTTCTTCATTTACTCAATCGAGTAAAAAAAATACCACGCACGTATCCATCAGCAAAACTGATTGACATTTAATGTGCACAGCTAATTTTATGATTGTCATTTTAAAAAAAAGGAATAAAACAACAGTTAAAGGTGCATTAAAAAAAAAACACGAAGCAGGACTTTTTCTTGACATCCCTTCAACCATTTCATATTCTAAATACATAAGCTGTCCTTTATAGCCTAGTAGTGGTGGCTCAGGTGGTTAAGGCTTTAGCTTGCTGATCGGAGGGTCAGGGGTTTGAGCCTCGCCATGAACAGACCACCCTTGTTAGGTCCTTGAGCAAAATCTTAAACCTTACACCATGTACATCCCAGTCCCCAGATCTTGCAGATCAAATCATCCAATATGGTGAACCCTGGGATAAAAGGGATAATCCTCCCCCAAAAACTTACTGGCAATAATATCTATTATGTACGTTTACTATATAAGGATTTGGATGTAGAAGGCAAATATGTACATGTGTACAAATCAAGCAAATGGACATTACTTCCTTCCTCTTCACCAATAACCATGACTTCTGGAAATGCACATGAATGACATATTTTTCCCTTGGGAGCACACAGCAGAAAATGTCATGTTATATCCAAAACGTCCCAAAACAGCTGAAACACAAATCAAGATGCAGTATGACATTTAAACATAGCTTCAGAAAGTCTGGTTATAACATCTCACATTTTACTTTCCATGGTTTGCTTTGTGTTTTGTCTCGGATAAAGGCACACTGAAATTTCTGTCATGATATTTCCCTTCTACAAGTCATAGAATGCGGATTTTGTACTATAGAAGAGCACGTGAGAACAATAATAAAAGAATATATCAAAGTATATATTCCCTGAGAGTATTCCACACTTTTTTTTATGAGTATTTGAGTTGTATTAAAAAAAGTTATTAAGTTTTAACTTTAATAAGTTAAAGTATGTAAGTGGTCAAAAATTTATGAAAAGTGTTTTTTTTTATTCCCTAAATTAGAGTATCTGAGTGTTATACAGTATATTTGCATAGTTGAGCATGTGTGGTCAGTTTTTAAGTCTTCAATGTTGGGCAAAAATATTTACGTTTAATATTTAAGTTTTTCAGATTATTACAGCTTAAGTTTTAAGAATTATAACATAATATTTTTTAGGGTATATGATTGTAAGGTTATGTAATATGATGTGAACTTTCCCATGCCTCGTTGCCCATAAAACACGTCCACCCCCCCCCCCCCCCCCCCCCCCCCCCCCACCCTGTTTCCTGATTCCTTATATGGTAACGCTTCCAATACCCCATGTCCAGACGAATATACATACAAACAGCTGGTGTCCGCTGGAACCCCTTTTGTCTAACCGGAAAGTGCTAATGTGTTTCCTATCATCAGTCTGTCTCCGGGTTTCTGTATGACTTAAATGCTAATGACTGGTTCTTTTGATGTACGGGACGTACGTGACATAGGGCAGCTTGCCAAATGCTTAAATATGCTTTCTTTGCTGATAATAAACAGAGAACTTGTGTTTGTCCCTCTCTTTTGGGGCCAGTAAATGTGCTTTAACAATTTGGAAACTCATCTTAAACCTAATATTATGGACAATATTTAAAGAAAATAACAATAAATAAATATTTAATGTATATTCAAGTGTCTTGTGTGAGTTCTGTTGGAGAATATTTTAAAGTCTGCACTGCTTGTATATCAAAGCGTCTATGTTTTATTGTATTACATTTGAGTTTCATAAGAAATTAATTGGATATATAGTATATAGTAGAGAATTTGTGGTCAATACTTAAGTGGGATATTGTATTTGTATATTTAAGTTGTATAAGAAAGTATTTGAATTCTACAGAATGTGAGGACAACATTTAAGTAATTTAACTTAAAGAGATGGTACTGTCTATATTCATGTATCTAAGTTCTTTTGTGGAGTATTTAAATTGTATACAGAAGGATTTGAGTTCTACAGTACTAAACTCTAGGTCAATTTTTAAATAATATATGAAAGCATTGACTGTAAATTTGAGTTCTATTGTAAAGTATTAAAGTTGTCTTAGAAAAGAGTTGAGTTCTAGAATATGATGACAATATTTCTGTAATGTTGCAGAGTATTCACATTCATATTTTTATTCAAGAATTAGAGTTTTTTGTAGAACATTTTGGTTTTATAAGAAAGGATTTGAGTTCTATAATAGCATATTTTAACTTAATATTCGAGTAATGGGGTGTATGAAAATATACAATACTGTATATTAGCATATTGGAGTTTTCTTGTAACTTTATGTAGTTCATGCTGTTAGAAACACATATATGTGTTCAACAGTGAACTATGCATGGTTATTAGTAATGCATATGTCAGCCACCATGATGTTTTAAATTTAGGTTACACACTCATGTTAACTTCTGCCTGATGAAGTGACATACTGTCTCTACTATTTCTTTGCAAATAGTCTTAATAAAATGGTATTTACTTATTCGCAAAGTATAGGATTATGGAATGATGTAGAGCACTAATGGACAGTTATGGCACATCTTCACAAATAACGTAGAAATGAGTTGAACTGTAAAAGCATTCTGGGTATGTACTTCTAATGGAATGCTTACAAGTGGATAATGTCGTCCTGGAAACGTGGACAGGAGAGCATAGCATGTTGCATCAAAGTAGATGAAAAACAACAGCAAATCAAGATATATACACCACGATTCAAGCTTTTTTTTTTTTTTTTTTTTTTTTTTAAAACCCTCTTATCCTGTTTCTCTTTGTGAAAGGTTATATGCTTCCCCTTTATTAAACTATGTTTTGGAAATAGTATCATGAAAAAAAAATAGCTCAGTCTTGAATAAACTTCCTTTCTCCTTCTCTTTTTCGTTCTTTAAAAATTCATTATACAGCACAATTTCAACATTCACTATAAAGCACAAACTAAAGTGTAAAATATATAAGACACAACCACTGCTTGTCTTAGTCATGTACTGTAGCCTGTGGTTGAGACTGTGGAATTCACTTGGAAAACAAACCTAAACTTTACAGTAAGAAGGAGAAGAAAAGGCTCTCTGATTTTTATTCAGCTTGTTTTTCTGAGTGTTGTGACCATATGGAATTTTAGACAATTCACACAAAACATAACCGTATTATAAAATAGTAGAAAACCAAACACAGGAAGCTACTGTACATGCAAGAAGTCCCTGAATAAAATATTTGACCAGACAATTGCCTTATATTGATTTATTTTATATTTGCACAATATTTGTTCAAATTTATTGTATCACATGTACATTCTGTAGTCTTTGTTTTTTCAGTGTAGAAGACAAATTTGTGCTGTTAAAGTCTTAAAACTGATAGTAGCATTCTAGGGTTAGTAACTCCCACTTTCATTCATTCATGGGCAATATGTCAGATTATCTCTTAAGATTATCTCTTGTAATTCTCTTAATGAATGTTTCAGAACATTAATTATAAAAGTCTAAAAGTATGACCTATTAAAAAATTGGCCACATGGAATTTCTGTCTGCTATTTTTTTATCATATCGATTTGTTTTCTAATTTCTCAGTTTGTAACTCTTCCTCAATGTTTTTTATTTTATTTTTTATGTTAGGTAAGAAAAAAATGTTTGCGAGTGATTGAGAGCACTCTTAATATGAGGAAAAAACAAAGCAAGTCAGAGAAAGAAAGTTTGTCTGATGCACAAAAACATAATGTAAAAAATAAGGGAAAATGCATCATATTTAGATTATAATAATGTATAATAAAATATAGAAGACCATATAATGGGTATAAAACCATATAATTTTTAGATGATTATTATATAGTTTTATAATTATTTAGACCATGATTAAGACTATAAAAACTCTGCTTTGGCCATCCAGGGCTTTCGATGAGAGTGTGTTCTTAAAGATTGCACAGATTTAGTGAGACAGATGAATAACTTCTGAGCCATTCATGAGCAATTGCCATGAGCACTATCCAGAAAAACCCACTATCCAGTTATAAAAAATGATAAAAAATCAACTTTAAGAAAAATTAAGAAATCTAACATATGGAGGGAGGTTATGCCCTCACTCTATGTGCTACCAAGCCACTTTTATTTTTTTTAACTGTGAGTCCTGCTGCTGCTGACACAGCATTCAAGCATTACGATCTGTTTTTGCTAATATTGCACTTTTTATTTTCCTGTAACACTGTTGCTCACATTCTGGAAGATCACAAGTTTACTTTAGTTCTTCCACTTCTCCTACTTCTTCTTTTTCTTCTTACGACCATTCCTCGGTGGCATTGCCTCTTTAGACTCACCTGGGCAAGAACAGATTGGTACGGTTGAGAACATTTGGTGCACCTGGCAATGACTTTTCTTACTTTTTCTCTTAAAAGTAAATTAAGCGAAACTTTACAAGAAAGTTTGCTGCATAAGGCCCAGTATGTTTTATTGGTGAACCTGTGTGGTATAAAACCCTTGAAGATGGTGCTGTTATGATGGGCTTTGTGTTGTGCTATAATCACACAACCCCTTCGTGTATAATTCCCTATAACAGCACGGGTTGTTACGTTTTATACGTTACTTATTCAAGTTAACAGTATAAGGGGACTCATAAACGGACCAATGTACTTGATTTAAAAGAGTGGAAATAAACAAACGCATAAACATCTTCTGTGTAAAAAGAGAAGCATTAAGCCGAGGGGGACCATTTGGTGTGATTACATTAAATAAGTATTGGCCGCTGCAAATTCCACATTAGTTAGACACATTTGCGGACTGACACACTGTGTGTAGTTAAATCAGAGCCACATTAAAAGTTTTGATTTTTTAACAGGCCTGAAAGATACTGCTTGCTAAAGGATAATCAGGGACCTTGGAGACAACCCGAAAATGGCAATCATTACTCTTCATTTGCTCCTCACTTACAGCCAACCTTCACTCTGTGTGTGTCTCTGTGTGAGAGAGAGAAAGAGAAAGGAAAGGTGTGTGATAAGTTGTCTATTGGCAATGTGGAATACATCAGCTTTCAGTGTGGGATATTTTCACAGAATGTACGTGGGTGAGAGACAGATAGAGTACGATTTGTGTGAGGAGAGCTGGAGCAATGTTCGGGTCAAATTACATTACGGAATATCTTAATCTATAGAAATCATTTGACTCAAGAGGACGGAAAGTGCTCTATCCTATTGCTCAGACACTGTACTGTACACTGCACTACTCAGACAAACTATCATTTAGACAAAGTACCACTCCAGTGATGTAAGGGTCGCACACTTTAATATAGAAAAAAGAACTCATATCATCTCCCATTGAACTTATATACAACTAAAACATTGTACTATAGCACTTAGGCTCCCTGTATCAATCTCGACCCTGTAGTAGTATTTGAGTCATATCATATAGAATTCAAATAGTCTATTAGACTGATCAAACTCTACAATATTTTTCAAAAAGAGCTGAAATTTAACTCAAATGCTATATGTCAGTACAGTATAATGCAGTATTGCATAACTACTAAAGATGTATAGCAAAGTATCTGAGTAGTATAGAACATTTTCATAATAAAATAGAGTAGCTGGGATCCAGTTGGATATTTTAGCAGTACCATGACATACGACTTTATTTTGTTCCAGAGGCGAGCTCTTAAAGTAAAACTTTTATATAGTAAAACACATTGTCCCATAGGAAATAATGTAAATGCAGACAATCCGTTCCGGCCACCCAAAATATCACCAATACTACCAAGTTTCACACACTATAATCATATCACTGCATACAAAAGCAATCAAAACATTTGGGAAAGACATGTAAATGTAGTACAATATGAAACAAATTAACATTAAACCTCACTTTATAATTCCTCTTGGCACTGGCTGCTTTAAAAATGAAGCTGGAAGTGGCTCCATTTTATTCTTGCTACCGTTTTCGATAACATTCTTGGGACCTAGGAAGCTATGTCGTCACTAATTCTTGCACAAAATGCAAAATGCAAAAAAAATAATAATAATAATAATATATATATATATATATATATATATATATATATATATATATATATATATATTGGAAAAAAACATGTTAAGTTGCTTTGCTTGGCATGACGAACTGATGCACCGGTGCACGCAAATTACTGTATAATTGCAAAATTTCAGTCCTTAAGGTTAAAATTTGTGCATTTGTATGCCGAGGTACCACTGTTTTTGAGATATGAAGTAAAAATGTAGACCAATAAAGTACTACAGTCAAATGCCACAGCGTAATACTATATATAAGTATGTGAGGTTTTAAGTACTATAATATATATTTAAGGTCTATTATTAGATTGTGTGAGTAATTATTGTATATAGAAGAGTATTTAAGATCTACAGTATATGTCTGTAGATGGAATGTATGTCTGTGATGTACAGTGATGAACATGAAGTTTTTTTTCCCTGTCGAGTAGAAAGAGAGTAATTCAGTAATATATCAGCCATCCAGACTTCTATACATTATTTATACCGCTTATCTTATGTAGGATCACAGCGGGTCAGAAGGAAACTTATTGCACTAGCCAACACACTTATAGCAGATTACTTTCCATCCATATGGCAGTATTTGAACTGTAGAATGTTTTATGTTTCTGGAAGATATATGAGGTTTTTGGTATAGTTTTCAAATTCAATATTTAACATAACATTAACACCACTGGCAGGTGAATTGAATAACATTGATTATTAACAAAACAGTAAACAGGCGACATGATCATGGGCTCCCAAGGCTCGTCTTTGCTCAGCCAGTGGAAAACAAAGTCCAGAAAAAAAAAATGATGCTGGCTTAATGGAAAGGTATCAGAACCCTCAGTGCACCACAACCTGGTGTGTGTAGTACCCAAGCAAAAAAAGCAGGCAAAAAGTTCAAGTTTGTTGATCCAGCCTTCAAATTCCCCAGTTTAGCACTCGACAAACAAGTCTGAACCATTTCGCCCAACCCACAACCCACAGCACCCAAAAGATCCACAACTAACATCCCAGTGCTAGACACCACAGTACACCCGCTGAGGTCTTGTGGCATTATGCCTTGAGGGGTCAGAGCTGTTTTGATGGCACAAGAGGAAGCAATATGATATTAGGCTTAAAATAGCTTTTTCTCCTGTGGCTGATACCACTTGGAACAGCCGACCATGGAAAGTTAACAAATACACTATTCCACAGTCACTATCAGCCTATATTGCCCTGCTTCATGCACTTTGCATCTTCACACATATATTTCACTTATACTGTATATATGTTCTGTTTCATAGCTTACCTCAGAGCAAATTGACAATACAGACATTCATCAATGTACTGTACATATGTACATCATGTTGAGCATGTTATCTTCCATTAATTCCTCTCACCCCTGTATATATGGACTCATTTCCTTATTTACCACATTGATATTTATTGTAAACTGGCCACTTACTGTATGCACTTCTGCTTAGATGCTAACTGCATTTCATTGGCTCTGTATACTGTATTTACTTTGCACATTGAATCTACTGTTATGGGTGTACAGTATATAGAATACGAGGGGGATAGTGGTTTACTGTTTATCGCTGTTGCCTTGCAACTCCAGAGATGGGAGCTGGAATCCTGCTTTTGGTCTGTGGTCATGGAGTTTGCATATTTCACCCCTATTTTTGTGGATTTCCTTCAGGTTTTCCCCTCACATCCAATGCTGTCCTCTGATTTGTGCTCTGACCTGCCTGGGATAAACTCTATGCCCATGTTAACCTATACACTATATATGAATGTTATTGAATTATCTACACTTTTGTAGAGTATTGGAGTTTTATTGTAAAGTAATTGTCCCTTAACTTGACTGGTTTTCTCCAGGTACTCTGGTTTCCTCCCATGGTCCAAAGAGATGGAGATTAGGCTAATTGGCATTCCCAAATTGGTACAATTGAGAATAAATACAATGGTGACCACCTTACACTGGTAACCACCATTGGCCTACATGGTCTCTAGTTGGACTATAGAGGTTCCTCGATGGATCGATGGATGGAGTAGAATACTGTATGTGGCTGTTAATAAGGTATATTTAAAGGCCATATAATTTTAATTATTTTCCTTCAAACATAACTGTACTTCAGGAAACAAACACAGCGATTCCAGGCACTGAAAAGTTTAGAGAGCCCTGATACGAATGCACTAAATACTACAGTAAATTACACTCTCTGCTGCCAGACTGTCTGTGAATGTCAGTCTTTATGAAACTCTTCATTCCTTCAGAACACAGTCCAACGTTCCCTGAAGTACTAGCACAGAATGTAGCCAACACACTTACTGTCACACTTACCAGGATGCCAGTGATTGAGAAAGAATATTTTACAGTAGGTCCATTGTTTGTATCTTGCTCATCATCAAACTGTTGGAAAGTGTGTGCGCGTTGGGTCCCGAAGTTGCTAAATCAGAACGCATCCATCTGTAGTTCTTAAATTATTATGATTACCCCATTTATTAATGCCAATCATGCTGGATGTTAATTTACTATTCTAAGCTCATTTATCATCATGACAGCCTGTTTAAGCTTTCCATAGTGGCATAATGTGATGTTATACAGCATGGTGATTGTTAGACTATTAATAGCATGCATTAATGAAGTCTTTTTTTTCCAGAAATATGCTTAGCAACCATGGGGGAAAAAAGCTGGAGCGTGGGTGACACTTTGCCCTCCATTCTCTCTCATTGGTTATATTACGTACACGACAGGAAGTGAGTCCTGGGAACCGAAATGTTGGATTTGTTGCTGCCACTCATTTCACAATGTTGCCGCAAAGCCATTAGCGTCCCTATTCGCAAGCGATTGATATAAATATGCAGCACAGTAATAAGATTTTAGACACACGATTTGAAACACACACTGCATGAATGCCCTTTATTAAAACTTAATAGAGACCTCAAGATCTTTCTCCCACTCCCAGTGTATTTTCATGTGCCAAGACAGGATCTATTAGCAATCCCAGGTGTGCTTTCACAAGGTATATCCATCTGACAGGACATAATAATGCTTTATTATGTCAGCAATGAAAAGCAGTCAGAAGGATAGACAGCAGTTGTGCGGTATTCCTGATTGCTTTTTCAGAACTTTGTCCCCATGATGATGATGATGACTGTCCCAGACGATGAGAGTATTAAATGCGGTCTATTCCCATGCTGTTCATTATACCACAGGAATAAGGATGTCCTGCCAGACAAAGGCCACCTGACTAATGACACACACAACAAAATATTATAAAGTGTTTAGTGCTCATTAATGCAAATGGTTGATTTTTAGCTCTATGGTCTATTACATCCTAATCAGGAAACACTAATCATCCTAAACACCTTTGTTGTTCCTACAGAAAAATAAAGCCATTAAAAAAAAAAAAAAAAAGATATATATATATATATATATATATATATATATATATATATATATATATATAAACATTATTATTATTAATACACTATAAAGACCTGTTGAATTTAGATGTTTCAATCCATCAGGCCCCTTATCCTCAGTGAAGGGCAATCTAAATGCTAGAGTATACCAAGACATCTTGGACAATGCTCTGCTTCCAAGTGTGGCAACAGTTAACAAGGAGAAGGTCCTTTTCTATTCCAACATGACTGTACCCCAGTGCACAGAGCAAGGACTATAATGACGTTTGAGGAGGTCGGTGTGGAAGAACTTGACTGGCCCTAACACAGAGCCCTGACCTCAACGCCATTAAGCACTTTTGGGATGAACTGGAACGGAGATTGTAAGCCAGGCTTTTCTTGACCAACATCAGCACCTGACCTCATAAATGCTCTACATGAATGAATTGGCACCGATTCCCACAGAAACACTCCAAAATCTTGTAGACGGCTTTCCAAGAAGAGTGGAAGCAGTTACAGCTGCAAAAGCTCCATATTTAGGATGTATTTGGATAAACTATTTTTTTTCCATCTAGTGTACACTTAATGCATGTAATAAAATGTGAATCTCCAAAATTTTATTATTCTTCTAAAGAACTTTATGAGTGCCATTATTTAAAACGATACCTCTCTTGAGATGTGAAAAATTCCTTACCCATGAGTCTAGAATGGCTTTGCTAGCATAAAAAAACAAAGTCTGTCTGTAGTCACCCCCTAAAAAAACACATCATACAGTATTTGTTTTCCTAAAAACAAACATAAATGAAACATTTCCTCTCATTGGAAAATTGTCGGTGGTGGGATGGGGTGATGTGGCCTGTTGTGAAGCAGAGCTAATTTTACTATCCTGTGCCAGGTGGTTAAGGGGGGATGCAGGTGCAAGAAATACTTTAGTAAGAGCAGACAGGCAAAATAATTTAGAAACATTAAGCAGCAGAGAAGTAATAAATAAAGGAAGTTGGTGCGATCACCAGTCAGACTACACAGGGCAAAACCAACAGACAAAAAACTAGATCATGACCCAACGTACCCAGGAAACAAGGCTAGCTACATCAATCCTGAACAACACTACATGATCATTTATGGTATGTGAGTTTTTGCAGTGTGTATTTATATAGAGTGTGTTCTGATTGAGTTTAGATACATCATATTCAAAAGGCAACCTCTGGTTTTGAAAAATTAGTCCAACACGAAAGTGTCAAAACATGCAGTTCCAAGATTAACCACTAGGTCTAAAAGTGAGTCAATCCCCATAGACTCCCATCTTAAAATGCCCAGTTGTGCAACAGAAATAAACATGTTTACAGCCTGGTGCAAAAACAGCTTGGGTCTCCACACCTATTTTTCTCATTCCAGATAACTGTATAGGGTGTATGTGAATTTCTACGTAAGTCATCAGTTACATTAAGTCATTAAATCATACAATTATATTAAGCCATGAAATTATGTTTAATTGGGACATGGCTGATGTGAATGACAGGTGTCAAATTGCTAGCTCTCTGCTATGCATCACCTTAGCTCACCAGCTAACTGGAATTGTTGTAGATTAATTAATCACAAGAAATGGTGAGATAACAGTCAGCTTCTGTTTGCTCATTTGTCGATTTGCCCATTTATGGATTAACTGGGGTTTAGGTAGAGGCAGCTCCTCCCAAGATTGCAAAGATGAAAGCTTCCACAGCTTCTGTTCCAGCTCTTCAAAAAACCTATGGATGATGTCACGGAGGGTTTGTCCAATTGTTTTTTTAAAGCGAATGGTCAGATTAGAAGTTTGGTAATCTAGTATCTAGTGAAGAAAGTGTAGTCCGTGTTTGTAGACCATCTTCATGTAACTTTGGAGATTAGTTCATCATTTTCCTATAACACTATACTTTATTTCCATTGTACTACAGAAATATGCTATTCCTTTCATTTATATTCATTAAAGAACATTATTAAAAGCAACTTCATTTTTTTCTCTCTAAAGAAAAATGAAACAAACAAACAAACAAACAAACAAATAAAAAAATTAGCAGTATTATTGTAAACCATAAAGCAAAAAGTCTTCAAAACACATAAAGCAACAGCTTTACCTCTGATTCAGTTTTAGTCAATTCTGCAATAGACATTTCTTTTTAAATAAAGTGCTATATCATAATGTGTGTAAAGTTAATGCATTCAGGTTTGAACTCTGATTCCCTATTATTATTGACCTAATAGGTCAAACTGTACAAACTGCACATCGTCCTTTATGGTTCATCATCATCATCATCATCTTTCCCTTCGTTACAGTTGTAATTTTTTTTTGTTGTTGTTACATTCTGATTTCTGATACTTAACATATTTTATTTCTGTTACTCTTTAACCTGGTCTTTTTACTCGACATGAAATGGGTTATTGTGGGAATAGACAAGCCACATTTGGTAAAAGAGGGATTCATTAAGCACTAGTCATATACTTTGATATTAAGTTTAGTGAGGCTAATATGCCTTGGATCAAATATCATGTTGAGTAATTATCTAATACTTAAGCCTGCTTAAAGAGAGACTAACCTAATCAAATCAATTTCTAATTGGATTCTATTTGACAAAAAGTTTGTGATTCCCTTGTGCCCTCATGTCTCTATCAAACCTAAATCAAGTTGATCCGAGAGGTAAGGAAAAACATGTATTTAGTCTTGTTTAAGTTTATAATAGGTTAGGGGTCGCCAGGTCTTCTCTCATGTCAAATTAACTACAAATAATAAAAATAATAAACTTCATCTCAATCTAACCATAGGATTTCGAGATTGTCAGTTAATTTTCTGTCTTTAAGTGGAAAAACAAGTTTACAATGATAGTTTATGAGTAGCACTTTCTCCAATAATCCTTTTAATTTTTTTACGTAGTATGGTCATTATAGATACCGTTCCTTGCGCAATCTTTACGCGCAAGGGTGGGGTACACCCTTACACATTCGTGAACTGTGGAAGGAAACCGGAGTACCTGGAGGAAACCCACCAAGAACGGGGACAACATGCAAACTCTACACAGACAGAGCTAATGCAGGAGTCAAACATAATTAAAAACCACCCAATGACTTGTTTCACTTACAATCTTGACCTAGACCTATTCAATTTGATATAAAAACTCTGACCCAAGGTACCCTGAAGGTAATGCCCTACAATGCTGAGTAAAGAGTTTTCTTTGGTACTGCACTGATTTCTTGCAAGTAATCACTATTAAAGTAAATTTATTGTGTATCCACCAAGTTTTCTTTCTCTTCTCTCATGTTTTCTTTCTTTTCTTCCCTTTTTTTTAGTAAGACTCTCTTGTGACTAAATTGGGTTGTAACAATACATCCTTTTGTCAGATTAGCACCTAAGAATGCACATTTCAAACCCTTCCTATAGGTACTATAAAAAGGGACTTTTTATCCGTGCCTCATCCTTTAACTTATTCTATATCAGATGCTATTGATATCCACATTTGATTAGGTTGAAATATCGAGCAGCCACAGCACGCTGACTTCACTGTCTAAATCAGATCCTCCTTGATCTCGCATTTATCTTCAAATTCTACAGGCCAGCTGCCCATGTGTGATCTCGGCACTCCATCTATGTCACTCACCCTCGGGGGACAGACAGGGCAAAACGCACTCACTAATCTCCCACTAACACTTTTGAAATACACACACACACACACACACACATAGAGGCCAGTGGACAGTTTTATACTGATCAATAGCAGGCAGAAGAGAGGATAGCATAGACATCAGAGTGGTATCTGATAAAAAGTCTGAATTCCCGTATCTACACACACAGACACATGTATTTTTATTGATAGTTTTGTGAGGACCTTCCACTCTTGTCATTTTTATTCCATCCATCCATGTACTGTAGGAGCCTCTATAGTCCAACCAGGGACCGTGGACTTTTACTCGTGACCAGTTTATTTATTCCCATATTATATATACGCTCACACACACACACACACACACACACACACACACACACACACACACACAAACACACACACATTCATACACTATGCGCAATTTGGGAACACCAATTAGCCTACATTCCATACAGTACATAAGGCAGCACTCTGGCTTGGTGGTTAGCACTATCACCTTGCAAACCCAGGGTTGATGGTTCGATTCCCACCTCAGGTTCTGTGTGCATGGGGTTTGCATGTTCTCCCTGTCCTTAGAACAACTCATGATATGATTAGATTATATACTGTAAGTCATAGTGCTTAAAGCATATGTGTGTGTGTGTGTGTGTGTGTGTGTGTGTGTGTGTGTGTGTGAGTGAGTGCACATGCTGGGGGTGGAAACGAGGGATAGTAAGATATAGGCTGCTAGAGCACTGACCCATATTCAGCCTTCCTCTTCCCCTCATCACTGCTGTGATGTTGACTCTAATTACTATCTTACTATAGCATGTCTCTCGGCCTCCTCTAATCTTCCTGTGAAAGCAGTGAAGAAACAGCGGACACACAAGGCGAGAGAAAAAGAGATGATCATCCATAGAGCTGGATTAAACCTGCATTCAATCAGAGATCAAGCATGTTCTTGAAGTAGGTGTGTGTGTGTGTGTGTGTGTGAATTGTGTTGGAAGAGGGCAAAATTGTGTACAAAGGCTTAAAGCGACTCACACACCATATGCTGCGTGAACCTCCCTCTGTTAAGGTCCATTCATTAATATGGAACAGAATTCTTGAATCTGATTGGTCAGAATGTGTTACTTAAATTTCTTCAGCTGGTTCTCCAGTGTGCATTGTGTAAAAAAAACTAAACAAAAAAAAACAAAACATTTTTTATTTTTGTATTGATCAGGGCATTAAACATGGCAATTACAGTAGATTTCTTCTCCCTGTTGTGACCTCATATAAGAAAAGCCCCTCCCTCATTGTGCTGCTCAACTTTGCTGTTCTCCACATTAACAGACACATTTAGGAGCAGCTCTATGACCTGTGGTAAGTTATTAAAGAAATACTAAAATATGGGACCTTTAATTTTCTGTGTGGTAACTTGTTGTGCAGATGTTCCACATCATCAACAGTTCAAAACAAAAAACTAAAAGAATTTTATAATCTTTTCGAAATGTACATGAAGAATATAAATAATCAACTTTGGCCTAATAACAGGCACTCTGCTTTGTACGAAGCCACATCAATCACAATCACTCCAACTCTACAGTATACTGACACTCCAGATGTTATTTTTATATCGGTATTTTGATATCATTATTGTATCCTGATAACCTCTGCGCGTATCGCTGTAGTGGCTTCGGTCAGACTAAGCGAAGCAAAAGAAGAAAAAAGGGAGGAAGTTCACACAGGAAGCGAGCGGGACAATCAGGAGATGGAAATATGTGTCTCTCGCTTTCTGACAGAGACAAAGAGCTCTGTGATAAGCAGTGGAACAGTGGGATAGATGGAAGCAAGGTAGAAAGGGGAAACAGGATGCTAAGGTCACTGAGCATCCAGGAACATCCTGGTACGGAGATGTGTTTGTGTGCGAGTACAAGAGGATATGATGTGTGTGTCTGTACAGGGTTGAGACCGGAGGGTGTGTTTGTGATTTTTGTGCTTAAATTATACCACCAGACATTTACTTCCAGGATGAAAAAAATTAAATAAATAATACAAAAAAAGATGCTTTCTTTAGTCTCTTTTGAAAAGCTGTCAGAACAGTGTGCTATGCCAGTAGGCCTACTTATATGACAATGTCGTCTCCTTTTTCCTGAATTGAAGATGACTATTGAGATGCTTGAATAAAAGAATGGAGTATAAAATAAAAGATCCAAGCCCTCTTCATTTCAGATTGAAATGCGAGTATTGAACGTCACAGAGCCGGTTCAGCTGGAAGCCTGTGCTCCGGTGATGTCGTAATGCGACAGATGACATTCAGAGAGAGAGTGAGATAAGTGAGTTATTTATTCATAAGCCAGCGGTTATTTGTTTAAACCCATGACATCAGATTGATGGATCTGAATCTGGATGGGTTTGTTAAAATGCGATAACTGCTTATGATAGTGACACACACACTTTATTATATATTACAGATATATGTACAGGTAACACTATGTTAACTCTAATCATTCCCTTAATTTACTTCTAGATGCATAAAAAATTCAGTATATAATGCTATTGAATCAAAATAGGTCTACACAAATAGACACAAGTTAAACGACTACATACTGTATGGTTGTGCTGCTTCATTATAAAACACATCCTTCCAATAGATAGATAGATAATTATTCAGTGAATAAGGTGTTAAAAAGCTTGTTTTAGGGATATACTGTAAGGTCGGGGGTTCGATTCTCGCCTTGGGTCTGTGTGAGAGTGGAGTTTGCATGTTTTCCAGTCTAAAGACATACAGATGAGGTTAATTTGTGTTCCCAGATTGTCTGGTGTGTGTGAGATCCCTGTGATGGATTGCATGATACTGTAATATACTTACAATATACTGTAATTGTTGTCATTTTTAGCTTTGTGCCATAATTTATGCATGATGGTATCCAAAGGGGTTTTCCCAGGCCGACACACGTATTACTAAATGTTTATAATCAGCTGAATCCTGGGTGTAATTATTGGAACACCAATCAGTCTCACCAAGTACATAATAATTAGGACATTGATAAATGTGGCTTTTAGTCATGTGAGGAATAAACATAAGCTAATTCAATTATTTGGTTACCATTTGTTCAAACTACGAACAAAGAATACATTAAAGTAAAATTTTTGCTAACAATTTTTAGAGTATATTCCTGCTGACGTCTCAAGACTTCTATGTATATATATATATATATATATATATATATATATATATATATATATATAGATAGATAGATAGATAGATAGATAGATAGATAAGGTGCTTCAAGTCAAATCGGGACTTGTGATGAAATTTCTTGTAAAATAACGTGTAAAACTGATACAGCACAGTACAACGATGAGACTCTTAGCAGCAGCCAAACATTCGAACGGTGCAAATGTTCTTCATTAAGGCCACAGGTCCGTGAATAACGATCCCGTCCGAGACGCCAACTTTCAGAAGAAATGCATTTGTCGGTAGAAACTGTACACATAATCATTTACTAACACCACTTGCAGATTACTTGCCCCCTACCCCATCGTCCTGACCTCGCTCCAAGCTATTTCTACATATTTGGGGGCTATTAAAGGAGTTCCTGGGAAACCAGCATTTCAGATGTGAAGCAGGCAGACCGGTCATGGTTTGAGAAAATGTACTGAGAAACCTTTCTACCTTGATGGTATCCAAGCACTAGTGAAACACTGGGATGAGCGCATGGGATTGAGTGTCCTTCATAATTAACAAGAATTTGAATAATTCTAACAATCCCCAACTGATGTTTCAACCAAGTTAGGAGGAGAATGGCCAGACCTGTTCAAGTTTAAAAAAAGATTTCAGTAATTCCAAAACCTCAGGCAAAAGCTAATCTGTCCTTTTATATCAGGCCATAACAGAAATCCAGTGGTATTGAGGTACAGGCGCTGTGTAACTGGACAGCCAAGTGCCTGGTGAGTCTAGAACCCAATGTGACCAAGCAAAGAGGGTTCCTAAAACATGAGGTTCTTGCTGCAAAATATTTTTGAATGGTGGAGCTCATGGTACTCATTAGACATGATTGTTTCACAAACGGTTTACTCTTTTTGAAAGAAGGCCTAATGCGAACAAATTCATATTGTTTCTCTTTTAGGTTTAGCAGTGGCAAATGACAAAACTCAAAAATCAACTTCAAGACTATAATATTTTATGTATTTAGATTTATATTATATGTTTACCTGTTGGTGTTATTCAAATATTAGTGAGGTTTTTTTTGTAAAAGGGTGGGATAGTCCAATTTTTAGGATGTTGGACCACCGATTGGTGGGTTATGGATTAAAGCCCCAGCACCACCAGGCTGCCATTACCACTTAAGGCCTTTGAGCAAGAACTCAAATTGCAGGGGCTCCAAACTGCTTGGATATATACTTAGCCAAAACCCTCCAGAATGTTGTAAATGCATGCAACTGCATGTATACTGAACCTGATCCATGCCCCTCGAGTCGGAGAATAATTTTGCTTAAGATGGCTCCTTTATTGTCATTTATTGTAATTGCAGTTTCAGGCAAGATAAAGGTTCAATTCTTTATCGTTGAGTAGAACAGTGCAAGAATCAGTGAATCTCTTAGTCATCGACTAGTCAATAGTCAATCTTCTCTCATTCTAAGGGTAAGTTGAGTCACTCAGTCGAATGAGCTCTTTCAGTCAGATATAGAGACTTCCAGCATTTACTGGAAATGAGTTTCATAGTAGTCTGTTGTAGACTGGAAGAGAAAAACAAATTCGTCTAACCTATGATGTATGATTTTTTTTTAATAAAAAAAAATCATTAATTTATCATTTACAACAATGATAAATTATGTATCACAACTTGTGTTGTTAATCAAGTGAACAAATTAGTGAACGAATCTGAAAGAATGTCATTGAAAAGATTAACCTCAGAAACACGAAATGTCCTAAACTACACCCCTGTGTGTTCTGATCTTCCCGCCAGATGTGCCACAAGGTAATCAGCGTGTCTCCAGGATGCCAGGTAACAATTTCATGTGCCACTTTCTGAGAAGTTCATCAACATTGGTGCATTCAAGGCACTCCAAACTAAAAACGTCTGAGAAATGTCGCCTAAGCCGGTTACCTAAGTCAAAAGCTTCACCCATAAACCGTTTACAAGTCTCATAATAACAGCATTAATCTAAGCTGTGCTAGCATTTCCGCAATCAGGCCTGGAAAAGGCAGCCAGCTATTCATTATTCATAGCACACATTTAGATAGAGGAGGGAGTCATGACTAGAGGGGATATTTGTTGCACTGGTAGCATAGGATATAGGCCAATGGTAGTCAGACAGGGGGCAAAGAAGTCCCAAATCTAATATAAGGCCATTTCTGTGGGTTGTATTACTCTGGATTGCTGTTGTCATGGTTGTGGTGTTTCTGTATGCAGGTCACAGTGTCCATGAGGTGCTTTATGTCAAGATGAATTCATGAGGTGGTTGCTTGCTGTGGCATTTAACAGCTTAGTCTGCAGTCGGTGTCACCCAGTGCAGAGTAGCAAGTGCACAGAAAAAAAAAGGCACCTTGAAACATGATACACTTAAACATACATTTAAAGAAATGGAATGTGTAGTTAACCTGTACCGGGCTCCATAAACCCGAAAAAATTCAATAATGAGAATTATACAGGCGAATCTAAATATTTCAACAGGAGCAATCTCTTCGGTGAACCATGGACTGATTTTAACTCATGAGCTGTGTTTCGTTGAGTCTCCTACATTCCAGTAGATGTGCTTTATGTACTTGAACCGTGCATTGTAAGGCTATGCAGACATATAGCAATGTTGGAACAATAATATCTTGATCTTGATATGTTGAATCGTAGATATTTTGTTACATATTTCAAAATACCCTGAGTAAGTACAGTTAATTATATACCACCAGTCAACAGTTTGGACGCACCTTCTAGTTCCATGGTATTTCCTACTATATTGTAAAATATTGCTGAAGGCATCCAAAATATGTAATAATCTCCTTTGAATATTTAATATTGAGATGTATCTGCTACTTTAGATGATGACTCTAATCTGAGGTGTTGTTTGTTAATTGGTGATTTTTGAGGCTGGTAACAAGAACTAGCTGTTCTTGCTTTTATTTTTTAATGACCTAATGAGATATGTGTGTTATGTCATATGGGGGCCAGGGGTAGCTCAGTGGTTGGGGCATTGGACTACGGTTCGGAAGATCCCAGGTTCAAACCCCACAACCACCAAGTTGCTGCTGTTGGGCCCTTGAGCAAGGCCCTTAACCCTCAACTGCTCAGATGTATAATGAGATAAAAATGTAAGTCACTCTGGATAAGAGCATCTGCTAAATGTAAATGTCATAGTTTTGAAATCTCCAGTATTGTTCTAAAATGTAGAATGCAAATATCAAATATTACTTGACATACACTGCTAGTTAAAACGTTTTTTTTTCATTTTGCATTACTGTCTAAATGACTTTAAGTATGCAAAAATAGGAAAATCAAACCCAGAAATATGTGTAAGTCAATTTACAAATGTTAAATGAATTTAGAAATGCTGGAAATTGTGTTATATTATCTGAACAATCGACATCTGATTGTTTTTAATCAGAAATGTCCAAACTCAGGGTTTAATAAAGTACTAGTTAAGTACTATTCATTTATTTATTTATGTTTTTGCATATATAATGTGATAACCCGCTCATACAGTACATTCAGGTCGTCAGCTGACTTTATTTTATTGCCGCATAATGTTGCTGAGTCTAGACCTGAGCAACTGAAGCAACCCCAGATTATAACACTGTCTTCAGAGACTTGTACCGTGGACACTATGCATGATGGGTGCATCGCTTCATGTGCTTCCCTTCTTACTCTGACACGCCCATCACTCTGGAATAGGGTCGATCTGGACTCATCAGACCGCCTAACCTTTTTCCCAATCGCTCCAAAGTCTAATCTTTATGCTCCCTAGCAAATTCAAGCCCTTTTTCTGATTACTCTCATTAACAAGAGGTTTTCTTATGGACACACAGCTGTTTAGTCCCAATTCTGTAAATTCTCATTATAGCATAAGTGTATAACTGTAATTTCTAATGTATATGTTTTGCAATGCAACTTTACCGAGTGTTTAAGTGATTTCTGATTACAACTTTTTACCAACCATGACCAGTCACATTTCTTCCTCAATACTGACAATTCATTACTTGCCTTTCAAGTTTTCATAATGCATTGGACTGGTCTTGATCCAATTCAAGTTCGGCCCACTTCGGTTGAGAGATACTTTAAGTGCAAGGAAGCTGCTATGCATTATGTATCTGGTCCACTGATTTCTGATGGCCTAACATGTAACCCTTGACATACACACTCTGGTCCCTCTGCATCATGTTTGCACACATGCTTACACAATCAAATGCACACGCACAAAAAAAGTCAGAGGAAGAGCACTTATCTTCTTGAAAGATAACCCAAGGGCTGTACTGTCACTCACACAAAACATTTGAGACAGTCACATGTGCGCGCGCGCACACACACACACACACACACACACATACACACACAAATAATGCCTTTGCATGACATGCTCAATTTTATAAGCAACCCATGTGATGCTCATCCACAAAGATATACACAAATGCCTCACAGAAAAAAAAAAACTTCCCAACAGAATATACCTGTATTTAGCTGCACTGTTTGAATGTACATTCAATCATAATCACCAAAGCTGGAAAAATAATCCTAAACCATATGTTCAGAGTATCTTAAAACCAGCATGATGTAGAATTAAGTATGTAAAGAGTTCTTAGACCAAAATGTGGGTCGCAGAGAGACATAAAACTCACCAGTCAATGAGAAGCACTACTGGACATAAACAGGGCAAAACCACCTTCAAGAACAAAACTCAGAGAAGTTGGGGAAACCCTGCTCAATCGTCAAACATTTCTCTCAATTGTCTATACCGCTTCATCCTGCATTCAGGGCCACAGGGGGCCTGGAGCCTATCCCAGGAGACATAGGGCTTGAGGCAGGGTACACCTTGGACAGGGTGCCAATCCATCGAAGGGCAAACACACATGCAAACACTATGGGCAAATTAAGAAAGTCAGTTGTCTGCACTGTTGGAGGAAACTGGAGAACTTGGAGGAAACCCACCAAGCATGGGGAGAACATGCAAACTCCATGCACACACACCCCGAAGTGGGAATCGAACCCGGATCCTGAAGGTGCAAGGTGACAGTGCTAATCACTTAGTCAGCAACTCAATGTAACGAATCAGTTAGAAACTATGAAATGTTTAAATATTTCATAATAATTAGTGATTTCCTAATCTCCGTTTCAGCAGTAACCATTTTTACTATCACTTACTGTAAAGGGGAAGTTCAGATTTTTTCAAGTCTGCCTTAAACAAAAATTTAGGTTTTTATAAATATATTACCATAGATCTTTGTCATCATAAATTATCCTGAAAGTAATCATGGCCAGAATTCACAAGCATTATTCCATTCTTCAGAAGTAGCTGTATGTCTAACCGGAACTAGCCATACAACTAACTTCCAGAAAAGGTACATTTTTACTACATACAGTATACTGTAACTTTAAAAGATACCAACTCAGTGGAATTGTGGAAGCTTTGTAGGAGTTTTAGTTGATCTTTGGAATGCATTTTTGCATAGAACGAGGGTTGTGGAATTTGCCCCCGGTTACTTACATCATACGTCCATTCCGGGTGACAATTTTCACAGTCTGTTTGCAGAGCAGGAAAATTCATAACAAACAAGACCTATGGTAATGTACTTCCATGCACCTCAATTTTGACATAAGACAGACTTGAAAAAAAAAATTAAATCCAAACTTCCCCTTTAAGACCTATAAAATACCCTATTTACCTCATGGGATTAGTGTATCTCATGATGCGTCACTTGTACCATTATAATACAGAATATTGCAGTACAGTTGCCTTGTCTGGTGATCATTGAGTTTTCCTCCGTAATCAGAAATCAGTATGTCTGATAAAAAAAGACATCTAAAGTCAGAAACAGAGCATTTGTTTTTCTTTGTCACACACTGTGCACCTTGAATGGAGTTAATGACTAGTTTTGTTTGTGGCAGATGTTGCACCTACTGTGGGGTGTACTATTTGGTGCCAACATGAAATTTTAAATAACTTAATTCGCAGCAGTACACTTTAATTCATGTAGTGTTCTTTTTAAATGTTCTTTTTCTCTCTCAATAAAACAGGTCTGCATATCAATATAAGTCCAAAGGTTACAATGGCTAGGAAATTCCCTTTGGAACAGCATGAGGAAGTACGTTTTAGAAGAACTAGATTCAAGGTGAAGCCCCACCTCCACCAGGTTGCCATTGTTGGGCCCTTGAGCAAGGCCCTCAAAACCCTATCTGCTCCAGGAACGCTGTATCATGGCTGACTCTGCGCTCTCAACAGTTACGGTAGTAATGAACTGTATATGTGACAAATAAAGGCTTAACTTTTGATTATACAAATCTGCACTATACACTATGTATCCAGTATTGGAGGGTATCTACAGTATGTGGGACCATCCACAAAAAGGCATTTAAGTTTCCATACTCGAATGTAGTGGGCATTTGAGTTATGGTGCAACTGACTGCTTGATACTGCTACCGTAAATTAGTGTCTGTGATAAGCACTGTTAAATGGATAGCCATCAATAAATGTATATAGCTTACAATCCTGTAGCCAGGAGTCAAAAAACAGTTAAAGTTTTACTACATCATAAAGTTGCTTACTGTTGCTGTAAATGATAGTGTAAAACAGGGATCCATGTTTGCCGCTAAACACCATCAGGGAAATCTATGCTGAGTAAGCGATAAGCTTTAAGATTTAGACATGAAAGGATGATGTACGTATACTGTATCTGGGTAGAAATAGCAGATTAGATTTAGGTAAGTGTTCCTCTCCTTTCTGTCTTGTGCAGCAACAGAAGAAAAGACAGCCATTCATTGACAAGGCCTTATCTCCATCCTGCAGATGGCTGTGTGTGTGTTCCCAGAGCTAGTCAGGTCTAGTCACCCCCCCCCCCCTTTACATTCTCAGTCCTGCACTACATTGGATTTCAGCTGTTGCTCTCATCAGCTTTTGGGAACGGGACACAGGGGTAGAGGAGATGACATAAGATCATTCATCTTAGCATCTCAGGTCAAACATGCTCCATATGCAGTTTTACAAAGACTAATAAAGTGGTTAAAGGGTTTCAGGAAACAAACCCTGATTCTAAAGTTTCATAACTACTTGAACTGTTCACATTTCCTCTATTCATGCTTTCATTTTTACATTCGCTGCCTCTTAATTCGGAACGGTTTCTGGAAGTTGAGGTTTTCAGTGAGTCAAAGATCAAAAAATTTGTCAAAGAGGGAACAAAAGTGCTGAATAACCCCCCCTTTAACATAAAGATGGACACAAGTTGATGAACAGGCCTTTTCTGTCAAGCCAGTTTTGAAAGACTGGTGCCAACCAGGGTCGTTTTTTTTTTCTGTGGATTTTCTCCTCTTGCATCATGGCATCTGTAAAAGCTGCACTGGAAACTACTGCAAAAATTCCAGCTTACATGCATGCCTTTTTCTGCCCCTGTGTGACAAGAAATGGTTTGCCTAAGAGGGTTAGAGGAAATAGTGTGAATTTATAAATTAAAAACAAAGAGAATTGGAAGAGGTATCATCATTGTAAAGAGCCTGTGTACCCGTGAAAGCTATTGTGTATATTAGACTACTTATGGTGTACCTATTAGTGCTAATTATATAGGGATGCCAGTGAATACATTATTGGGAATAAACAGCTAGAGGTCTAAACTGATGCAAAAAAACACTATAGTGGCATAGAATTTTCACCTCCTGTTTGTGGTACAGTGGTACCTTGGCATAAGAATTTAATCCGTTCCAAAGGCGAGCTCTTAAGAAAAAAAAATTTGTAATGTGAAATGCATTTTCCAATAAGACATAATGTAAACGCAGATAATGCGTTCCAGCCACCCCAAAATTTTACCAATATTATTAATTTTCAACACTATAATAATATTTTTGCATATATAAAGAATGAAAACATTTAGAAAATACATGTAAATGAAGTAAAATATGAAACAAATAGACATCAAACCTCACTTAACTTTAAAATGTATGATTCCTTTAGGCACCGGTTGCTTTAAAAACAAAACTGTAAAAAAAAAGTGCCTTCCTTTTCTTCTTGCTACCATCCTTGATGGGACCCATGGTACTATATCTGCACTAAATCTTACACAAAATGCAAAAATCTACGATTTAACAGCACTGTAAGTCTGTATAAGAACCTGCATTATACAGTAAGTGAGCAATTCACTATAAAATATGACATGCTAGGCTGGCCTGCCAATTAAAGGACGATCAGACACCAGTTCGGCACACTCACTTGGTGTTGACTAGTGCCAATATAGCTGGACGCACAGTCTGCTTCAGTGTCAGAGCCATTAGGAATGATTTCACAAAGGTTATCCTAATGCAAAACGAAACACCAGTGATGGTCAACACTCACCATTTTATCTGGCCCATGTACCGCAGTGTAATAACACCATTAATTGCTAAATAGCAAATAGAAATTTTTGTTGTCTTGTGTGTCAACTGGGACTGCAAATGGAATCCAAGCATTTCCAACATATATGTACAAAATAACAAACCTGAAAATGCAATAAGAAAGTGTTTAAAAATAGCAAGCACACAGAAATATAAATACACAAGCGTACAATGAATGTATAAACAATGCAGTGACAAACTTCATGGGAAACAGGCAGATAGAACTAGTGAGAGAGAGAGAGAGAGAGAGGGAGAGAGAGAGAGAGAGAGGGAGGGAGAGAGAGAGAGAGAGAGGGAGGGCAGGGATGAGCGAGGACACAGACTGAGAGACAGGAACGTGGAGAAAGCAATAACATGCTGAGAGGATACGATAACAGTGCTGTCTCTTACAAATACCATCTCACCCAGTGTGCCTCGGGCTGAAAGGACCTTTCTGTCCATCATTCTGCAGAACAACTAGCCAGTCCATAGACCACATGATGTCTGGATGAACTCACATGCATACACACACGTGTGCATGCGCGCACACACACACACACACACACACACACACACACACACACACACACACACACACACACACACGGCCAGAGGAAGGGAGGGTGTTGACAAGCGCCCAGTCTCAAATGTGTCTGGCACCTTTCTTTTCTCGTCTGGAAGTGTGAAGACTCACTTATTTCCCTTAAATTTTCCATACACTTAGCATTGCATTTTTCCTATCTGTCTGTCTGTCTGTATGTCATAAATATACTTACAGATCTACAAAAGCCTGCCAGAACGGTACCTGGTCTGTTTTTTTTCTAAATGATTTTTGTACCCACAACCCACTTGTACTGCCTCCCCCTTGTTAGAGACTAGTTAATAAAGCATTTGTAATAGAAACAGGGAATAAAAAGATGGAAATGGGTCAGAAACAAGAATACAGGCAAATTATCTTGTGTATGGTCTTGTGGAGGAATGTTGTTTCATTTCACTATGTCCTGTACCTAATGTGGATGCATGGTGGTTTAGTGGTTAGCACTATTGCCTTGCACCTCCCGGTCCTGGGTTTGATGTTTGCATGGGGTATGCATGTTCTCCATCTGCTTTTTGGGTTTCCTCTGGGTTCTCCGGTTTCATCCCATAGTCCAAAGACATGCAGATTAAGGTAACTGGCATTCCCAAATTGCCCATAGTGTGAGTGTGCATGTGAATGCATGTGTGAATGTTGACCAGAGGTCCTACCACAGTCTACAAAATGGAAATAAATGCAATGGTCTCCATTGGCGTTCAGGGTCCCTAGTTAAACAACAGAGGTTCCTAAATGGAAGGATGGATGGATGTGTACATGGATAGGTACATGGTTATATGGGTAAACTGTAAATAAAAGCCACTTTGACTTGTGACTAGGGGCAAGGGGATAGGAACCTAAACAGGAGGTAAATCTGGAAAGGTCTGTGCTATAAAGAAGGGACAGGAAGGTCATGAAAAATGGCCAAGGAATGGGAGGGGGAACAGACACTGGCTTTAAGTTAGACAATAATGGAGAATAAGTGGTGGCTCAAGGTAGCGTTTGATAAGTGGAGAATAGGAAAGGAGCCGTGGTATGGACAGGGGGAATGGTATGGGATATTGAAAACAAGAGACATTTCCAGAAGATGCTGAAAAAGAACATTTAAAACGATTGGCTACATGGACATGTCCTGTGCTAATGAAGGATAGCATGGAACAGGGGGTTGTAAAACTGACTGGGAAGAGGACCAGGGACAGGATCTGTCTTTCAAATCAATAGTAATGAGGGCTAAATGCTGGAGCAGGAAAAGGGTGGGTAAAAGTGTTCAAGCAGGGACAGGAGGTGGGGTATTGGCAGGACAAGGGGAAGCGGAACAGTAGGTGGATTTGTAGGACAAGGTTTGGTACTTGTGCTGAAGGAAGGATGAAAAATGAGTTTGGAACAGGAGGTTATAAAACAGATGTAGAAGATGATGAGGACTCGCCTGTCCTGTATAAATTCCTAGACATTTCCATGTTCCCTTCTAACAGAATAAAATAATATCCATAATCCTGGATGGCCCTGAACCTACTGACGTCACAGGGCAAGTAGTCTCGAATTAATCTTTTTTTTTTTTTAATCGAAAGCTAATATTGATTAATTTTCTCACATTTTATCATGTATTCGCCAATTCGAACTGGCTTCTAATTAAAAGCCAGATAATGGACCTTTCTTATTGTTCCTTAATCAGAGTTAGATTCAATTACCTAACTAATTAATTTGCATCCTGTTTCATTCCTGCGTCATGAATCTCCTGTTCTGCCGAGACAGTGGCCATGTAAAACATTGTCTTTTGACGTGTACTAATCAGATTAATAGAAACCAAGGCAGATAAATAAGATAAAGAAGCTCTCATTTGTGAATTAATTATGATGCACGCCTGATTAAATAATGCCCCATGGACCGAAATGTCTGCGACTGGGTTGGCTGGGAGGGCTCTCTGGTGCATATGAATATGGATATGAGCAAGTGAAGATGTGCACTGAGCTCAATGCTTGTGGAGAGTGCTGCAGGCAAGCCTAATTACCAATGCCTGGTTCTTTGAGCTCTGGATGCTCCACATATGAAGAGTGCACTTCACAAACGGATCAATGACGTGTGTATGGCACAAACATACCCCAGACCATTGCCAGGAGCTCTTACTCTGCTGGAGGTCCACATTGCCGTTTTACTGCTTTTTTTACTTCATTTGTTTTATCTCAATCCCTTTCTTCCTCGTCTTTTTTTTTTCCCTAGGGGGGCTAAGTCAAGCTGCAACAGGATTCAGTTCGGGAGGATTTGATTCGCTGTTCCCACGGTAACGAGCAAGATGTCGCTACCATGACAACAAGACATCGTTCTGCACAACATAGAGCCCGGGCTTGCTCATCTATCTCTCTGTCAGACTATTCAGACTATTTCCATCTTTCTCTCTCTCTCTCTCTCTCGCACGCTTTCTCTTTTTCTCCCAGTTTCTCTCTTCACACCTGATTTTGCAAATTGCCAGGCTGCTATAATGTCACGAAAATTGAGCCAGTGTCAGAATAATTGAGACAGCTCTCAGTGGAAAACATTCTGCCATGACAGATATTGATCAGTACCATAAGGCAGAAGGGATCTCGTTTCAATTTAGGTCATCTGCCGTCAAGCAATTTCAGTCATGTTTATAGCACGGCGGCTCCTAATAGCAATCTGTAGCCATTGCTAATTTATTTATCCTGGCTGGCGAGTTATCAGATCTTCGTCCACGTTCACACCAGATGAAGGACGGTATAATACGAGGCAGGGAAATTTCATAACCGTTTTATCAGGGTCACGGACATACTGGTATTTTGCAATTCTTACTGTATGATGGTTCTGATTGTGAATATCTCCTCCCACATCCATCCTGTCCTCTTTAATGAAGGTTAGTCTGGGACTAGAAGGAGATTGTGCCTCCATGTTTCGTCGTTCCGGTTCTCTGGTGCCAGTGTTCGCTATATGAACCCACTTCTCCTGATGTGGAGTGACATTTATTGCAGGCTGCCCTTTGGGATTTGTGTGTTTTTTTTTTTTTTTTTTGTAATAGCCTCTTCTCTTTGCCTCCCTTCGTTTCATTGCCTCATCTTCACCGGCATGGTGCAGGAGCCCAGTTTGAGCAGATCCGGAGTGAAGGCAAGGGCGTCGCGGCTTTGGATTATTGATGCGCCTGTCGGAGGAAGCTTTCGTCAGATGCTCGCTAGAGGAAGAGTGCATGTCTGTGACCCTTGTGAGGTCTAACACTCACTGGCTATCTTAACCTTTGCTAGAAAGGTGGTCGGACATGCGTCTCTGTTTTTTTCTTTCCGTAATGTCAGGGAGGTAAAGGGATGTCTGGCTTGCAGATGTCAATTTCTGCTTCATCATCTTTTCCAGTGTGTTTTATTACACCAGCCAAAAGAAAATTTGCAGTCCTATTATATTAGCCAATGTGATCTTATCGCCTAGCATAAAGATATACAGTTCACATGCATGTACTCACTACACTATGAACACGCCTCATTTACAGTATTAATCTTTGAGTAAAGTTGTTTTAGTTGGTCAAAATAGAGCAAAAACTTCTAGCAATTTTCATGTCCATGAGTTGATAAATGCTAATCATCCATAAAACTGCATTCGTGGCACAACTGATTTAAATTTTGTGACACCCAAGGAACACCCTGAAAGCTTATTAAGAGCTAAAAAAAAACAACAAAATTAAAATTAAAAGGCAAAAGAGCAACTCCTAAGAGCACCCCCCCCCCCATACAAACCCTTCTTCCTGTTAAAAGGTACGATCACTTTGTTTTCAGATTGCTTTCTTTTCAAGTCATTAATACAGAATGTATTAAAATTTCAAACACATTTGTGCAGGCAATTGAAATAAATGAGCAAATTAAACCTCATCTGTATATAAAAATTGCAATAACACACTGATTATACAATATGACGGCTATCCCATTAGTCAGTCTACTTATACGTTGAACTTTAATTTGAATACCAATGTTTTTCTCACTAATGGGAACTAACTGTATCTCAGGCCATGTTTTAATTTTAACCCATTCTACGAGGTCAAGGAAATAGTCAAGTTCAAGATAAAACATGTCGTACACCCTTCAATAGATCCCTCCTGAGCTCGGATACTAAAGCTACACTGACCTCTAAGCCATATGGCATGAATTAATATGATGAGGCTTTCATACATCATCTGGCCATCTTCCCCCTCCTCTTTGTGTAAGACAGGCCAGGGCAGACATGCATTACATTCTGGATTCTACAGCTGTTTTCAGACTTCACTGTGAATCCTTGAAGAAAGAAAAAAAAAAGGGAAACTGCTGAGCATGCACCAGAAGTTTAAGATGCTGGGGTGCATACTCCAATAGTAATAGTAGAAAAACACCATAAGCACAAACACAGCCGGATCACATCAAGGAAACAGCAGTTTGTTAAGCAATTATTAAATAACGAGAATAAGATGCTATGTTTCAGTTAGTTTGCGTTTGGCATAACTCAGTATTTCACTGTAAAAGGGGTTCTTTGCAAGCTGAAAATAAATTATGCAGTTGAAGATTTATACAGTCTGGGTGTGTCTTATGATGTGAGTATTGATAATACCAAAAAGTTTCTCTCAGTCACTTTAAATCAGTTAGGATTTCCTGACATTGCATGAACTTTCCCATGTCTCTCTTTGTCTTTGTTCGTTTCATTCCTTATAAAACTACTTCCTACTGTACAGATATTCATGCACTTTTCTCTCTCTTCAGAACCCTGAAACTTAACTGGATCATGTTAATGAGATTTTGTTCTTTGATGGAATAAATGTACGTCACAGAAGGTACTTGGACAAAAACTTAAGTATTCTATACTGTTAAGTGTCTATGTTGTTTATGCTGAACATTCAACACCCATTGTGTTGTCATGGGGCTTGTAGTGTACTGAAGCACAGTAGACAGACCCAGGCTTGGATTGAGGTCCCATAACTCAAGTTCCTGTAATGTGCAAGTGGTGTTGGTGTTGGGTGTAAATGTCAATCAGTTTTACGCTTCATACACCAAACATTTCATCACAAGTCCCAATTTGATGTGTATTCCCCCTGGTATTATACTTACTGTTCATTGAAATAGTCTTGCCCCCCAAAACGTCAAGGTTCACTGCATAAGTCATTAAATGCAAAACGGTTGAACCAATTGACATAATTAAAAAAATTCAAAAAAACTTCTAAGCATTTCTTTTGGAACTGTTTTTTGGTTAATGCATTCTGAATTGATGAACTGCTCCTAGGTAAGTATTGACAGTAACTGATGGAGGGGACTGTCTGAAGTGATGCAGTAGATTACTCAATGATTAACCAGTATCTCTAGAGTAGGTGTCTGCTATGGATGTAGCTCTTAAGGACCTCACAGCAGATATCTGCAGAGGCTAGATAAAACTTGCATTTAAATTTATTATTATCTTTTTTTTTTGTGCTTCCATTCAATAGAAGATGTCTATTGTGATGCACTGGAGCTGCACTGTAGTTCCCTGTACTGTCTTGTTTCCTTTGTGTAAAGTTCTATTTTCATATTTTTGATCTTGTTGTCTTATTTTTTCCTTTTCTTTGACATGGTCGGTCAACAAATTACAATACAAACAATATAAAGATGTAAATGTGAACCATGTCCAATCTTTGACAATCAATCCCCCACATAATGTCAAACCTGGTGGGTCTACACTACCTTACTCACTTACTGACAGTCACATGGGCAGACTTTAACCTGGAATCTTCACTCCCTCATCTACACTCAGCATCACACATCACCCCTCTAAAAGCCTCGGGCAGTGTGCGCACCATACATAAAATGCATTAAACTGTCTGTCTGAAAATTTCTGATATGCCGTCTGGACTTAAGCCAATAAAATGCTACCAGACTTACCCCTGCTGTTTGGGAAAAGTCTAAGGATGTGCATTCCTGAAACTTTAATGCCGTTCTTCCTTTTTTCACATGATCTTTGGCTGGCTCTTTGTTTTTTTGCTGTTAGACTTATTCTGAGGCTTCCTCTGATTGTTTCATTTATGTTTCACTTAACACTGGTCACTTGTCCCACACTCCTCACTACCTTTTGTCTCTACTGTCATCTTTAGATGGTGTGATGCACTACTTTATTTTAATAAAGAACTACATTTGATCAGTGCAATGTTAAGGAAAGTTAGCTCCTATTACACAACAGTAGGTTGTTCACAACAGAGGTGTTCCACAAGAGCTGATAATAGAGCATAACAGCACTGGGACATTTAACTGTATGTACCTGCCCAAACTCCCCAGCCACTGGATGCAGTGCCGGTCCCAAGCCCGGATAAAATGGGAGGGTTGCGTCAGGAAGGGCATCTGGCGTAAAAACCTGTGTGTGGTGACCCCTTGCTGGGAGCAGCTGAAAGACCAACAACATCATCTGCAGTACTGCGTAGAGATCAGTTGCTTGCCAAAACCCACATTTAAAACCAGTCACTGGAGCACTTTCAGCAAAACAACTCATCTGATAATGGTATGTCATCTTAAGCAACACTTATCTCATTATCAATTATGTATAAGGCATGTCTAATTGCTAATTGTTTCCAGCTAACATGAGCTACAAAGCTAACTAGCTTCTTATACAAGAGTGAATCCCAAATCCAACTCTAACTCTTGATCAAGGGCACTACTTGGTGTGTGGAACAAGGGATCGTATACCCTAGTGCAGTAGCTTTTCCTTCAGTGCTTTTTGGGATTAAATCCAAGATATTCTACAAAGAAATAAGTGAAAATGTAAAGTAAATTTTGTAGTTTTTTTCAGGACTATCCATTACTGTACCTCCATGATTTATTCTCTTTAGCTTTGAGATACACTAATAGTGTTGAGTGATAGCTGTCAGTCGCCAGCTCCAAAAGTCACGGTTAGTTAGTTCCACCAGTCGCTATAAGATGTGTTTTGGTGGATCAAAATCAAATCATAATCAATTGACAACAAATGACATACGTAGAAGTGTTGTAATGTATATAGGTAATATCACACTCAAGGTAGTGCTGTTGTACTGAATATAAGCACGTCTGTGATATATTCAGCCAACTGAAATTCATAACTTTGAGTGTCATATTGCTTAATTATCAGTTATACAAAGAGGCACAAAAATGTATACACACTTTAACATAAAAAATATACACCTCTCTTCTGATGGTCACACGATCAACAGTAAAGATGGTGAGACTACTGAGATCTTTATAGGAAATATAATACCGCACATTGCTGCCATAATTCAATTCAAGCTTTCAATTTTTGGGCATATACTGTATAAATGTGATACATGTTGAATCGTGGATACATTTTTGGGCTCACTTATATTAAAAAGGCTGTATGAAGCTTCCTCACCAGGTTCTGTTTGTTCTCTTATGCAAATGCTAAAAACAATCCCAGAATGTGTAAAACTTTCTGACTGTTACAAAGCACTGGCGTTGGCCAGTCCATGGATAAAGTGGAAGAGTAATCAATTAAACCTTTTGGTCTTTGACTGACTGTGCACTAAAACAATCCAACATTATCCAGATGATCAAAAAGCACCGATTCTAGTTGCTGGTTAAAATCTATGGCAAATGTAAGTGCGGTGCTTTGCCGCAGTTCAGATCAGTCACTGTTCAATTGCTGCAGTGGCGCTAATTGCTTATTCGTGATAGATTTTCTATTTAGTCTGACTTAAAAACCTTGATGGACCCTTGAAGCCACTGTGGATTTCGATGCAAGCTCATGTGAATCACAGTTTATGACCTCAGTATAATTATTGCATGACCAAATGTGAATGTATGTAAGATTGCATGAACTATTGATTTCATTAATCAACTCAGTGACATCTTGACCTTTGAGAGGACTTGGGTTGCTACTACTTTTTTTTCCTAATAAAATGTTCACACAAAATTGGGATTATGAACATAAATGTTTTTACCAATATTACTTTATATGTTATGTGCATTCTTTCCTTCCTTCCTTGTTTAATTCATTTATTCAAATTAAAATTTTATTTGTCATATACACAACCAGAGGTAGCACAGTGGCTTGGTGGTTAGCACTGTCGTCTTGCGCCTCTACTGTAGAGTCCAGGTTCGCTTTCCACCTTGGGTCTGTGTGCATGGAGATTGCATGTGGGGTGAGTACTTATCAGAGTGCTCCGGTTTCTTCCCACAGTCACAAAAACATGCAAATTAGACTAATTCGCATTCCAAAATAACCCATAGTGTGTGTGTATATATGTGTGTGTGTGTGCGCGCCCTGTGATGGATTGGCACCTCATCCAGGGTGTACCTTGTCTCGTGCCACTAAGTCTCCAGCGACCCTGTATACAGGATAAAGCAGTGTAGATGACTGGTAAGTGAGTGACATACACAAGCATACATGATGATGTACCATGATATGCAGTGGAATGCTTATATAATTGTCCATGACCTAAAATAGACAGATTTTAATTCAATAAAAATATTGCACTAGAAAATATGATTAAACTAAAGATAGAATGTGAAATTAAATAATTTAGGGTGGAAATGTACAAATCTATATATTTTTAAGAATATGTACAGTATACAAATACTGTAAATATATTTATTTATTAGAATATATAAATTAAACAGTAATAAATAAATTAATACATTTATTTATTCATTTATTTATTCATTTGTTCATTCACTCATTTTCAGTAATCGATTGATCTTTGAATACACTCCATCGCAGGGCACAACACACACATCCACACATTTATTCACACCTTAAGGCAATTTATGGTTGAAGATCCACATACCTGCATGATTAAAATATTAAATACATAGTATAGCAAAATACATAGTATTTTGTATACCAAAAAGGCCTTAAAACCTTGATGCGTTTTCACACACACTTGCGAACACTGCCCATATTTTCCTTCCTCTTGCCTAGTTTTAGAAAAGTGGAATTAATGGAAAAATGCCTGAAGGTAATGTATCCCGCAGCACTCGTCCTCGCTCCATGTCCCCAAGAATGGAAAGGATTTTGAACCAATAGCCCGAGTCCAAAAAAGGACTGTATTTCTAAATGTTTTTCTAAATATTTTCAGCATGCACACACATGATTACACACACACATGCACATGTGTTATGCCAATCCGCCTCCATCCACTCATAACCAGAACCCCCGGTTCCATCGCAGTAATCGGCATCAGCCGTTGCCATGGCTACCGGTGAACGTTCCGGAGGTTGCCAGAGCAACTCATTGGGAGTCACAGTGCGTCTGTCGTCACCTGGCAGATTTTGACAGAGAGAAGAAAAAAAAAAGAAAAACTGAAAAAAAAAAAACAGGTTCAGAAATAAGGAAAAAAGAATTAATAGTAAGGGCTGGAGATAGAAGGTGCAGTCCTATGTGTCTATGAAAAGCACACACCGTAATAGAGGGGAACTATAAAAAGCAGCAATTTAATATAAATTTATATTGGTAAATTAAATAGAGATGACATCATAGATCACATTTCTTTTAAGTACGATTGCTTTATATGGCTCATAAATGTAATTCCGTGTCTCATTCTTAATTCGCCATCACTTGTTTTTTTTCCCTCACCCATTTCAATCCTTTCTCTTACTATATGTCTCTGATGCTGCAATGTTTTGTCTCCCAGACAAATCTTCCTCATCTACCACTCTGTACTACTGATAGATATGGACAGGCTGAAGAGAAAAAGAATAGGAATCTCTAAACCATCTGCATGCACACACACTCATTCTCATGTCTCCAGAGATGACAGTTAGTGTCCTACAGGTGTTCCTGTCTCTGGTTTGTTATTTTTTTTTCTCTCTTTTTTTCTCCTTTCTTCCCCTAAACAAGCTTAGTGCAAAAAGTCGGTCTTCGCCTGTCTATTCAGGTAGAAACATTTTTCACTACCTTGCTTTACTATTTAATTGGCCCATTAGTGGTATGATACAAGGCACAAGGTTGACTCATGGTGACCTCGCATGCATGTGAAAGAAAAGTCCGTGCTGACAGAGCACATGGATATCAGGAGTGCAAGGAAAACTCCACGAGGACATAGAGAGAGAGAGAAAAGGATTCGAGGCAGACGCTGCCATTTTGTGCGAGCGCCTTATCAAATGAGCTGCCACTCAACGCGGCGCGAGGAAGCGTAAGACGAGCGAGTGTTGCCATGGCGATGGCATCGACATTTTTTTGTTCCACGCTTTCGTCTATGGAGCCACCAGAGTTCCCTCTATTGGGCATCACACGTATAAAGGCTCACATATGAATCAATCAGCATGTAGAATAATAAAGAAAGTCCAAATTTGAGACCCATTGTGGCCAAAAGTATTGGGACGAAAGTTAAATTCAATGTTTACATTTTTTTTTTAAAGCGGCGATCAAAATAGAGATTTTATGCAAAGCCAGTCTCTGGTGTCACTTGGTCAATCTATGCCTGGTTGATCTATGCTTTGAATTGTGGGAGGAAATTAAAGTACCATGAAGAAACCCACCAAGCACAGGTAGAACATGCAAACTCAGAACCCAAGGTGGGACTCAAACTCGGATGCTGGAGGTGCAGTTTGACAGGGCTAACCATTTAGCCACCATGCCTCCATTACATGCCATTTGTTGCTCTAATACTTTTGACCTCCGTACCCACCAAATGTAAAGAAATAAACCACGATGAGCTTTTAGATGAAAATAACAAATGATAGGGTGGTGTCTTGTGTTACAGAAAAGCTACCTGTCTCAAAGTCTTTCATTACAGAGAGCTGACACTGGAGACTCCTTTTTAAAATTCTCCTCACTGAAAAAGTTTAGTTTTATGATCTAGTTTTGGGGAACCTATACAAGTCCCAGTGCAGTTGTTTTTATTGAAAAGATAATGTATTATGATTGATCTGGCTCATTTCTCAAGGCAGACTTGCATTTCTCTAAACCCCATCTATGAACCTCCATTACGTTATTTTCTCACAGCAGAGTGTCGATTCCCATTGATTTTGTACAAAAGCAAATGCATTTGGACATCATTCAAATGCCTCGATTACATAACCACTGTATTAGTGCTATAAGAATTTATTTCAATTAGTTGGGACGTTACATTAAGTTTTACTCTTAATTATTTATAGCTGCTTTGACATTGTGTGAACCATCTCACGTGGAATGATTTCACGTGAACCCTCTCACGTGAAACTCTAAGGATAATATACTAGACGTATAGATTTGTAAAAAAAATATTATAAATGAATAAAAAATAGATTCATATATATAATTATTTCATTATTTTAAGGTAACCCTTCTTTAGGCTTGTTGAGGTAAGTGGACACCATGTAAGATTGACCTAGATACCTACGTCACATAGACTACAGATTCTTGGCGTAAACATTTATTGCATATACTGTAAATGTCCATATCGCAGCTGAATGATGCAAATACACATGCAAATGCTGTACAATGGCAATTGTTTATTGCTGAAAGAGGAAAGACTCAGGTTGTGTGGTGGACAAGAAGAGGACAAGCAAAGAGAGGTGAGATGTGTGTCTGATCAAATATGAGCCATGCTTATGGGCCGTCATACTGGACATACAGTACATGCTCTCTCTATGGTAGAACCAAGCTGAAACACAGCCAAGTAAAACCACTGTTTCATCCTCAGTTTAAACCATAGTCTTCATAAAATAGAAGAAGTGAACAAACCCAGAACTGTGATGTCAGCCACAGGTTTTCTGAAGTGCCCTTGAATGCGTTCAACTGTGGGTGCTTTGGTCATCAACTTCTTGACAGGAGCTCACTCCTCTTAAATCCCATTTAATCCATGAATAGGCATATGTGCAGAGTGAACAGCACCTAGTTGTTGGTTGGAACATGCGGTCATAAGCTTACCTGGTTAGCTAATGTGATGCACTGCAATGCTGGAGTGTAATTGTATGGTCTAATATAATTTTAACTGATGATTTACACAAAACGTCACATCTGTACAGTTGTCTTAGCAGTTGTGTGGTGTCTTAAATACAATACTATGAATTATTATTATTATTATTATTATTATTATTATTAATTATTATTATTATATTGGAGGGTATTGGGTTGGGGTCAAGTTATGTTTGAGACCAGCTGGTTAAGGCTGGCCCAGACGGAGTCTTCGAGGTTAGTTCCTTCTAGTGCTAAGGACTCTGCTGATGTCATTATTATTATTATTATTATTATTATTATTATTATTATTATTATTATTATTATTAATTATTATTATTATATTGGAGGGTATTGGGTTGGGGTCAAGTTATGTTTGAGACCAGCTGGTTAAGGCTGGCCCAGACGGAGTCTTCGAGGTTAGTTCCTTCTAGTGCTAAGGACTCTGCTGATGTCATTATTATTATTATTATTATTATTATTATTATTATTATTATTAAGTGGCTTCATGTTTAACAAAACATTAGAGAGTGTCCTCACAGCAAAGTGTGTGATAAAACAAAACCTGTACTCAAATGAACACTAAAAAAAGAGAGCTCAATTGTTGTGTACAAAACGTGTTACTATACATTACAATTCTTTAAAATAACATTTTCATAATGAGTAAACCACAGTTTATATAATGCAGTGCTGAATTTCACTATCTTGTATTTGTGTTTGTATTTGTTTTGGGTTGCATTCATGCTTGACTTTGTCCTCGTCTGTTATAAATTATCGCAGCACATTATAACATTTCAGAAGTTTAAAATGCTTACACAATTTTTAAATTAGTATATTTCTGGCTATAAAATGCCCTGAAAACCTTTAAATTCAAAACGTTCAGATTGTAGTCCGCATGTATCTATGCATCTGTCAATGGACATGATCAGATATCACCATAATCCTTAAACGCTTTAATTTAACAAATGCCTATTAGCACAATAATTTATAGCACAATGAGTTATAATGGGGTTTTAAGGTTGACTTATTGGACTGTATTGTAGAAGTGTGGCCCGTAGTATACTGCATACAGTATATAAAGGTGTAAACATCTCTCTCTCTCTCTCTCTCTCTCTCTCTATCTCTCTGACAAATGAACAAAGGTTTCAGGAGGATGTCACTGTCTGCCTTGAGTCTCATCTGACCTTATCCAAAGCCCCTTGACACGGGACAAGACCAGAAGAGTTCCTGCTTGGGCCCTTTCCCTCTCTCTCTCTCTCTCTCTCTCTCCTGGCCTATATTTCATATTTAATCTGGTCAAAGAGAAAGGATTTTTTTGTCTTACTCCCTCAGTAATTCTGTCAAGACAGATGGTGGCTGTGTGACCCAGATTGGTAGTGCAGACTCCAGACAAGTGACCGCAGTGAAAGGGGAAAATCCTGCAAAGGTCCGATCCCCACCGGGCAGGTTTCACTGAGCCAAAGGATCTATAAGACAAAATAACACGCAGTGACGGGAAAAAGGGACTGAGCAAAATAAACAATAACTGAACCATACGTAGATATCACACTTAACATTAAAATGCTTGACATGCTTGATTATGTAATGGACCTTATGTGGGAAGGTGCTATAAGATCTTCGTATCAACCTATCTCTTTCACCGCCTTTTAATGGTTGAGTGATTTTATTTGGAGCTCCGTGCAACAGGGTGCATTTACCATTAATGCATGGATAAGATATGGACAGATAGATGATATATGATATTGACTTTTTTAATCATCCCCGGTATAGATTGAGTTTTGCATGTGTGTGGATGTGTGTGTGAGAGAGATTTTATGAAAGCCAGTCATTAAAGATTACAGATAATGGATAGTCCAGGTAATAAACTCTAGCCCTTGTCATACGAGACAGAACCAATCACTCTCCCAATCACTCTGCAGTGTATTTGTAATGAGCTAATCCATTCCAGAGAGAGATCGTTTGCCAGGCCACTCCATCTACTTCATCTTTAGTGTGCACATTAAATTCTGTAATAGGATATGTTTGCAAATTGCATTAAAGACTTAATAAATTACACAAATAACAACATATGAGACACAAATTTAATATTATGTAAAAGTGTAACCAACCAGCAGTGGTTCATTCTTTTAGCGGCCACAAATTGGTTTTTGTAAGCTACAGTTTTCAAAGTTGAATATTTCTTTTAAACCTGTTGAAGGAAATCCTATTACTCTGCTCACTGGACAATGTTACCAAAGATATTTCAAGTGAACCTGAATTGCTCATATTTTAGCAGTGTTTATTTTGAAACAAGTCACTCCTTCCTTCAGATTTGAAACTAGCGGCTTATGTGGCTAGTTTATGTGCCCAGGGCTAACTTACAAGACAGCCATAGCTATCGAGCGATTCAGAATCAGAATGATAAAATTCTTTTGGCTTTAGTAGTCATCACATTCATTTCGTTGCTATTTTGTTGACGTATACTGTAGTACATGAAGGTGGCACGAAGGCTTAGTGATTAGCATTGTGGCCTTGCACCTTCAGGGTCAGGGGTCGAAATCACGCCTCGGGGGTATCTGTGCATGGAGTCTGCTTGTGCTTGGTGGGTTTTCTTACATTGTCCAAAGACATGCTGATTAGGCTAATTGGTGTTTGTCCTACCATGGTTGTAAAAATGGGAATAAATACAACAGTCACCCCCTCCCTCCTCGGACCCTAGTCAGACTACAGAGGTTCCTTAAAAGATAAGATGTACATGAGGAGGGATATTGGAATATTGGACAAGTTACAACTGATCATTCAGGAGAAAAAAATTACAGGATTGTCCTACAAGAATAATACTATCGGTGTCTTTTTAAATATGTCAAAAATAATGGGGGGCAGAAAGGAGTTCTTTCGGATGAGACGACTTTCACTTACCTTGCAAATGTATTGCAATTCACTGTCAGCCTTACTGGCAGTTCCAAGGTAAAGTGAAAAACAGTGACAGAAACAATGGCTCACTGTCTTGAATATGTTGATATGAATATGATGATGTGATAGGAAAGAAAAATCCAAGAAGAATGTAAGTTACATGAGGTTATATACTGGATATACACTACTCACAATAAGTTAGAGAAATTGTGAGAGACTTAGTGGATGCCATACATACAGTGTTTGTTTCACTTCAGCCATTTTTGGGATCGAGAGGCAATTGTATTGGGCTGATAGACACACCTCATTTTGTGTTGTCCATGTAATGGTCTCATTGTGTACAGGTGTGCCTTACATTAGGGCCAATCCCAAAAGACAACCTTTTTCAATGAGGCATCAATTTCAACATTCTGTGGGTATAAAAAGCTGGTATTGTCAGTAAGTCATTCCAAGTTCATCATTCAAACAGCCATGAACACACAACATCACTTGGCGCCTTCGGGTCCATGAGAGGCAGTCAGATGTTGCCCGTGAACTTGGTGTGTCTCAAAGTGTCATCAGCAGACTTGCATCAAGACACAGAACTACTGGCAGGGTTCATGAGAGACCCAGGAGTGGAGCCCCATGAGTGACAGACCGCAACGAAGGACCTATGCACTCAGACATCGTTATGCAACTGCCACACAGCTGCAGGCCCGTTTACGAGATGCGAGGGGTACTAGGGTTTCCAGACAAACCATTCGCAACCGACTCCACCGCTTTGGCTTGAACGCCAGACGACCGTTGCAGGTGACTCCACTGACACCAAGATACCGCCGTGAACGTTTGCACTGGGCAGAAGACCATGTGACCTGGACAATGCAGCAGTGGTAGTTGGCGTTACTGGAGAAGGCGAGGTCAACGCTGAGGTCAACATGGTCCCCAGGGTTTGCTTTGGTGGAGGAGGGGCAACAGTCTGGGCAGTGATCACCAGCCAGCGCAAGGCAAATTTGGTTATTGTACATGGCTCAGTCACTGCACGTTCTTACCTCTGAGACATCATAGAACCCATCACCATCCTTTAATTCCGCCAGCACACCCCCAATTTTCTGTTCATGGATGCTAATGCTTCACCACATAGTGGCAGAATCGTCACAGCTCGACTTCAGGAAGTTGGAGTGCCTCATATGGTATGGCTATCAATGTCCCCTGACCTGAACCCCATACAGCACGTCTAGGACTAGTTGAAGCAGAGACTGGATGATTGTACCCTACCCCCACGTGACCTGGCAGAACTGCATGTACAACATCATGAGGCTAGTGAGGAGCATGAGACATCGCCGTCAAGCTGTCATTGCGGCAAATGGTGGAAACACCCGCTACTGACATTGTCAGTTTTGGTTATTTGGGGCTATCCCTGTTATTGTCTAAATTTTGGGTGTAATAAATATATAATTTAATAAAATAATGGTGTTTCTTCTGATATATTATTAGTAATATCAAAGGGAACGTCTGCTTATTTCATTTAAATTCAGAGCAAATAGGTAAAGCACTCATGTAAACAACAATATCCCTAACTCATTGTGAGTACAGTATATGGCTCTTCGAGATATGACTCCAGAAGCCCTGTGGATGTGCGCCGTTGTGTCTGGCACCAGGACATTGCCATAGTGGATCCTCTGGGTGCTGTGGGTTGTGGGGCGGGCCTCTGTGGATTGAACTTGTTTGTCCAGTACAGTATGTACACTCGATTGGAGGCCGTATTGGCCGCCTTGGGCTCCTTGCCTGCTGGACCCTGTGCACAGTGGACTGTGATGCACTGATTCCATTGTTCTCAGCAATTTCTAATGCATTGGCTTTTCTGTTGGTTCAGACCAGGCTGGCTAGGCTTTTGTCCCCACGAGCATGGATGAGCCTTGGGTGGCCATGATCCCGTCACCAGTTTGCCGCAGATTTTCATTATAATCAGAACTTTGCTCAAGCTACAGTATGATCCATTGGAATTGGCAACGATGGCTTGGCACATTGCATTTTGGGTAGCGGTTGCCATTATTTAGAACAAACTTCTTCAAAAATAAATCAAAAGAAGAAAAAACATGAGTGCAGAGTGAGGAAAATAAATATTTCTGCAATATTCCTTATGAAGCAAAAGAGTCCTACATGGAGGGAAAAAAATGTTGATCTGAACAAACACAAAGAGTGGTCAGGGTCTGTAAACAGAACAATATGTGTAATATTTATTTATTTATTTATGCCTTTTCTCACTGGTATGGTGAACGTTTGTAATGAACGTTCACACAAATAGATTATGAGATTATAAGTTGAACTTGTATGATGGTATGCAATGAATAAACAAAGCTGTTAATGCACCATGTGCTGCATCCATCTCTGATCAAATAGCAACAACATGACCCTGTACAGTACATGCATGACTAGTAGTAACCAGTTTTGATTATAACAAATCTGTGTAACTTGTTGCGGCATGAACACAAGCGTGTGTCAGGAAATGTTTCGGAAGGTTATGTTTGTTCATCTTAAAGCTGCTACACATGCCATGCAATGCTTCTTTGTTACCAAGGCAATCTGAGCTCACTTCTGAGCTGTAAAAAACATCCGTAATGCGTTTTCCACACTGGGGATGAAACCAGCTATGTCAGTAAATGACACAGAAAGCATTCACTATTTGGCATTATATAAACACCATTGCGCTGTCTTCCTCCGGTACTATTACTACTCTGTCTCTACTGTCGCTTTCATGTCCTACAAATGCCCTGCATTCTTGACATCATGATCCCTTTTTTCGTCATCACATTTTTTACATTTATAATTGCCGCCTACTTAAGGGGCTGTCTTGTGATTAAAATACAGTATCTTTTACTCAGGCTCTGTGATGAAGTGATAAAGGTCAGTGAGGATGGCCAGCACTGAATATATGTGAACAAAGCTCTCTGTGAAATCTACACACATGCACGCCAACGCACGCAATCAGTCTCTCATCATCATCCCTTATGGCTTAGTTTTCCTCCACTTGACATTGCGCTGCTCTCATCAAGTGTTTGATTCATATTTAATAATACTTTATGGCACAAATGAAGGATCATGTGATGAACCCTGAACACTCTCCTACTTTCGGCGCTTCATGCGTCTTCATGACGCCATCTGTCAACATAGCTCCTTCACCGCTCTCTCCATCTTTCTGCACTCGACATTTTCCTGTATCCTCTATCAGCACAGCTGCGTCTTCCTTCCTTCTCACAATTCCTAGCTGTGGTTTTCTGGGAGTGCGTATACGTGTGCGGTGTGTGTTTAACAGCGACGCAAGGCCGTGTAGGAGGCCCTAATCACAGGGGTGCGTCTATCGCCTAATTACCATGATTTAGCACCATCACTGTCACACTGTGCCACTCTCCATGCCACACAGGCCTGGCAGGGGTAAACAGCCTTAACTACCCACGCTGCTTTCGCAAGCTTTCCAGAGATCTGTAGGGAAAAAAGTCATCACACAGAACAACACAGAAATGATGAATAAACAAAGCGCCGCACAGAAATGAGCCCTAGACTAAGGTTTGCTAGAAGTGTTTATAATTATAACAGCTTTGAAAGATACAATGAGAGAACGCTAGAGATGAAAAGAAAGGCAATTTTTAACGATATTGGCGGAACGCAGATCAAGAAGCATAGGATAGATGAAAGAGTGTAGTCAGAGGAAAGCGGAGGCCCACAACATGACCTGTAATTGAGCAGGGAGGCATAAGACTCAGAGAGCATCTGCCCTCTAATTACAGCAAAGAGAGGTGTGCACAGCCTAAAGCGTCCAATATAGATAGAAAGAGGGGCAGGTGGTGTTTGTGCAACATCCCTCTGTCAGAACATTACAGAAACGGTGAATAAAAACCCTGATTGCATCAGAGCGAGAGAGATTTACCGCGGACACGATGCCTTGAATCCTAATTTCGAAACCCAAACACTGGGAATACAGGTAGGTTAAACGATCTGAAAAAGCACACATCGATGGAGAAACGTGAACACACACACACACATATGCAGGTAAAAAAAAAGGGGTAAAGTACCAATAAAGTTGCAATAAAGGTCTGATTACCAGAAGGATACTGTCTTCTTGGAAAAAAAAGGCAATAAACCCTACCTTTGTATCTTTCACCTGGAAATGGAGATGTAGTGTACTTTTAAAAAAAGATTTAAGATGCATAACTGGTCCTTAATTACTTTTTTATATTAAAGCCTTAAAGGTGTTTTCTAAGTAGACACTAAAGATACAAATGGTGTACCGACCCCAGTGACAAAAGATAAGTATAGTCCAGGACCTACTTTTCCAAGAGTGTCTGCTTTGAGATCACCTTGTAGTACCAACACTGGTCCTGTTTCGTACATACTTCCCATAAGAATTTTTATCATATTACCAATATTACGGTACTTTGGGTACTATAGTGTCAACCAAAGTTCAGCAGGTACTGCCTGTTCTATCCCATGGTAGTAGTCTACACTAGCATATCTATTATGGTACAGTATTCCCAAACATACCATATTAGTAAGTGGTTGCATTTTGGGTTCCACTGTAGTATGCAATAAGTACCAAGTATTTTAGTACTACCATGGTACCCACTGAAGTGCCACAGTACCTACCTTGGTAATTTTCTGTCACCCTGGTATATTATGGTATGTATTATAGTTTACCATCCAATAGTAAACTTTTCTGCATGATGTTTCAATCTCACTCACTCTTCTTCTATACCGCTTTATCTTGTGTTAAGGGTCGCGGGGGCCCTGGAGCCTATTCCAGAAGACTTAGGGCATGAGGCAGGGTACACCCTGGACCAGGTGCCAATCCATTGCAGGGCACACACATACAATCACTCACACACACACACACACACACTACGAGCAATTTTGGGATGCTCATTAGCCTAATGTGGAACATTCAAACTCCAAGGAGTCGGAGATGGGAATCGAACCCAGGAGGTGCAAGTAGCACAGTGCTTCAGTAGCACATTATATGAAGGGAACCTATGCTGGGTTTTTACAGTGAACTAATAAGCATTGTATTAATATTTTTAGAAACAATGCTAAAGGTTTATATTAAAACCCTTAAGGAGACCATGGTCATTACATAAGAAGAGAGGGAGTAGAACTGACGCACGGCCACTGGTCCTAGGCTCAGACCCTAGAACTGACGCACGGCCATTGGTCCTAGGCTGGAACCCTAGAACTGACGCACAGCCATTGGTCCTAGGTTCAGACCCTAGAACTGACGCACGGCCATTGGTCCTAGGCTGGAACCCTAGAACTGACGCACGGCCACTGGTCCTAGGCTCGGACCCTAGAACTGACGCACGGCCACTGGTCCTGGGCTGGAACCCTAGAACTGACGCACGGCCACTGGTCCTAGGCTGGAACGCTAGAACTGACGCACGGCCATTGGTCCTAGGCTCGGACCCTAGAACTGACGCACGGCCATTGGTCCTAGGCTCAGACCCTAGAACTGACGCACGGCCATTGGTCCTAGGCTCAGACCCTAGAACTGACGCACGGCCATTGGTCCTAGGCTGGAACGCTAAAACTGACGCATGGCCATTGGTCCTAGGCTCAGACCCTAGAACTGACGCATGGCCATTGGTCCTAGGCTGGAACCCTAGAACTGACGCACAGCCACTGGTCCTAGGCTGGAACCCTAGAACTGACGCATGGCCATTGGTCCTAGGCTCGGACCCTAGAACTGACGCACGGCCACTGGTCCTAGGCTGGAACCCTAGAACTGACGCACGAATGGCCTAGGCTGGGACCCTACAGGACCCACAAACTGACCCATGAACTGACCCACAGCCACTGGTCCTAGGCTGAGACCCTAAAACTGACTCATAGCCAATGGGCCGAGGGCAGGACCCTAGAACTGATGCACAGCCAGTGGTCCAGCATGTCTTTGGTCATAGAGTACACCATCCGGTATATTTTAATATTTTTCTTGCTCTATCCCCTGCCAAGGAACTCAGGAAAACCTGTTAATTGGCTGATTAATTGTATTTGGTGTGTTGGGAGCAGGGAAACACTAATATGTGCACCCCAGGAGCACACATGAGAACCTGTGGCCTAATCTAGGAATTAGATTCCTAGTGTTTCTGGAATGAATTAAGATGTACTGTAATGGTGCTGAGCAGCACAGGGGCATGGGCAGAGTTACATGAAGATCTTAAGTGTGTGTGTGTGTGTGTGTGTGTGTGTGTGTGTGTGTGTGTGTGTGTGTGTGTGTGTGTGTGTATTTTCCCCGAAATGGACTTGTGTCCTCAGTCAGGGTGCATTCCCGGCTCACGCCCAAACTAACTACAGTATAATAAGACTCACTAAAAGATCACATAGTATAATAATATTATCTTACAGGTTTTGACATTTGTCATCCTCCCAAATTCCTGAATTTGTTATGAAGGTCACATCCTTCAAATAAACAAAAAGAGACCATCGTTTATCTAATCGCTGAAACACATTCCAAAAAAAACCAATGTTCAGCAACAGTTTATTTGAACTGGCTCGATTTGGCTTCAGACAGTCCACAAACCATCACAAAGCAACATAACATCTGATTATTGAGAACATCTCACATTTCCACATGAAATGATTTGAAAACTATAACAATATACTGTAAAGGTAGAAAATGGGTCATCTCAATAAAATAAAAAGTGAAAGAAGGACAAATTAATAGTCTATTGAGTATTTAATGTATGTCATGTCTGTATACCATCACCTTTCATTTTGGATTTTGAAATTTGTTTACCTGCCACAGGTACGTAGCTCGCCTCGTCATACAACAGCTGGCAGAAAGTGGCGCCAGATTCCACTGAGTCAGGTAAAACCAGAAATGCCCTTTTTTGCCTTCATGAGCTCACAACAGAGTCACGATTAAATAATAGCCCCATGGTGTCTTAATGATTAGGACTGTCGCCTTGCACCTTCAGGGTCCGGGTTTGATTCCTGCCTCTAGGTCTGTGTGCATGGGGTTTGCATGTTCTTGGTGGGTTTCCTCCAAGAAATTAGGCTAATTGGTTTTCCCAAATTGCCTGAAGTATGTGTATGTGTGCTTTGCAATGGATTGGCGCTCTATCTAAGGTGTTCCCCGCCTCATACCCTAAGTCTCATGAGTTAGGCTTCGCCGTGACCCTATTATACACAGGATAAAGTGGTGGAGTGAAAGATGGAGCGAGTGAGAGTGAAAGGAATGGATAATGTACATGTGATTGACAGTCGAGAGAGAGTAGACCATTCCTCCCAAGCAAAGAACACAGTCAATTTCCCTACCTTGACATCTATAGGAATAATTAAATCTTCTGACGTATGGTTTTCTGCACCACTTGGAATACAATATACTGTATTGCACATTATTTTCAATAATAAACCAATTTCCCGTTTCCATTTTTATTATTATATTTCCGCTATCCTAGGCAGGTTTGGTGTACAAATCCCATATCTTTACCCCCACCACTGGAAGGGGATGGGAACCCTACAGTAGCTATTCCACCCGGCTCAGTATCATTAGTACCAAACGACAGACTTTCACTCTGAAACTGACACTGCTTGTCAAAGTCTCACATATAAATGGCTCAATTATGGTTACTGGTGGTGTTTGAAAGCAATAATCACCCCACTGAATCACGCGTCGTGGAGCAGTCAATAAACTGAAGGATTTTCTGTGTCGATCCACAACACGGCCGTGAAAAACAAGAAGCCGAGTGCCAGCTGAACAGAGTTCTTAGTGAGAATTAAAGGGCCTACTTGGCTCACTCACCCCGGCCTCTCCATTCGAGTAATTGGGACGTTGCTTTGCCTGCCTGCGGCATTGACGTCGGTCCAAAGAGCGACCCCTCGACTCATCCCCTCCTCTGTTCTAGGAAATAAACTGGGACATGTCAAATCTTTTTTTTTTTTTTTATGTTATATAACATAATAACCATACTTTTTTCCCCAATAACGAACTGAAAAATAAGTAAAAATGCCCTTAATAGGCTGATAGATCTCTCTCTCTCTCTCTCTTTCTCTCTCTTTCTCTCTGCTTTAGCATAAAAATCCAAATGAAATGCGTAAGAACGCTCGTCTGTGATCAGCAAGAAGCACCTCTTTTCCCATTTGACAGGAAAGTCTCAACGTGAGACTCAAAATAAAGCCTTCAAAAGAAAAAGAGACGACGCGGTGTTGACATTTTGACACATGGAGTTGTCTCCGATTCAGGTGTCTTAACGCTGCTGCGTCTGAACGCCTACATCACGTTTAATAAGCCAGTTAATAGGAAAGCACTTTGCACATCACATCACCAGTTGCTCAGGGACTGGTGTGTCTGTGTGTGTGTGTGTGTGTGTACGGTGAAGAAATTGCATTATCATTCCTGAGCTACTACATCCATTTCTTCAGGGATTCAGCCGTCTTTGGAGGATACTAATTTTACACACACATGCGTGCAGGCGCACACACACGTGCAGGTTTCCTGCCACTGTGAAGAACCTCGCATTATGGGCTTAAAGGGACATGCTTGTATATCATATCATACCGGGGACCGACACAGGAATATATGACACTTGGAGCTATTGGGGACATTTGAAAGAGTTTTTGCATGTTTTTATTGATGTTATGTTAATTATCAGTTATTAAGGTTCAGATTTCGATTAGAATTAATTACATAATTATATGCATATATTGCATTAACATTGTCCTCACGAGAATCAGAGAAGATTGTGTGACTTGTCAGTTTGTCACAGGCTCCCGTGTGCTTGTTAGCTGAAGATCTTCTGTTCTATTTGAAGAGGTTTTAATGATGATCTGAAGCACTCTTTGAAAAGCAGTGTGGGCTGAGCTTCTGTAACCTGATTTCAATCCAGAAAAAAACAAAGAGTAAGCCTTTTGTCTTTAACTAATTAAGAAGAAAAAGGAAAAAAAAAAAAAAACATTAGACACTTTAGACAATTTGCAACACGGTAAGACAGAAGGAACGTAGAGACAAAAAACACAAAGAGACGGAAACGTTCAGGTCTTCGTGGGACATCAGTAATATGAGCATTTAGATTTGAGAATTGAAGAGGAAAAGGCTGATGGGAAGAAAGTGGGGGAGGGGATGGATGGATGGATGGATGGATGGAGGGATGGAGGGGGGGTATTAAGTGAAAATGCGGGGGTAGTACAGTTTCCTCATGAGTAAACTGGGACTCGTGGATTTTCCCAGGAATGACAAATCGTACTTCATGAGGCTAATAGAATGAAGAACGATACTCTGTTATGAAGAAAGAGAGAGAGAGAGAAAGAGAGAGAGAGAGAGAGACAAAATGGTGGACGTCTCTATATGTAGCAGACCTGGATGGGGAGATGAGGTGTGAAGAAGAAGAAGAAGAACACCAGGGTTCAGTGGAAGACAGAAAGAGAGAGGAAATAGATGGAGATGATAAGAATATGAGAGAGAAAATAAATGGGATGAAGAGGAGAGCAAAATGGAGGGGGGTTAAGAAGAAGAAGAGAAAAAAAAAACGAGAGACTGCATGATGGGGGTTTCCATGGTGATACTTTTTCTCCTCTCCCACGCGCATAGAGACTGTGGTTCGAGCCACGTATCAGCATCCGCCATTTTCCTCCTCTTTCCCTTTCCGCGCCTTTTCACGTGCAGGGTAAATAAATGCATACTTTTTTTTTTTTTTTCTAAGTGTCTGATTAAATGCTCACGTGAAGATCCTCCTACATTCCTGACATTTCTTCTCTGACCTTTTTTCTCTCCACCTTACATATAGATGTATGTCACTCTGCCAGTGCACGTGGTGAACATCAAATAAAACTCTATAACAAAAGCAAGCATGAATTCTTGAAACCTTACGTTCACAAAGCGAACCACAAACTCGTTTCAGCTTTCAAATGGAGACAGACTGGTCCCTCGCTCCTCTGGGGTCCACTCTGCCCAAACAGGCGAACGTGTGCTGCATCCTAAAGAGCCTACACACACACACACACACAGACTAAGACACACTTACACACACACACTGCAGACATACACACAGCATGGAGGAGAGGAGTGGTCCTCTACACACACAGGGGCTTCAGCATCCATCGTGCCGGAATGCCGTGCTCGCCATGTGTCCGTGTGTAGAACAGAATCTGCAGTGACAAATATAGAATGTTTATTGACTCGCAGCCTCGTAACATGCGTGTGGACGTGCTGGTGGACATGTTTTATGAGGAAACGTGACATGCATGAATAAACAAGAGCCCAAATCTTCACATGGAGGGAGCAAAAAGGGTGGCGGCTGTGGTGGGGCATGGTTTCTAAAACAGCACTGCCACCTGGTGGTTAGTTGGAAATTACCAGACTCAGTGTAGCGCAACATATGGTGTGGCGTTATTTATTGTGGCGATTTAAAACTCAAAGAGAGTACACCTGCTCATTAATGTAATTATCCAATCAATCCAGTCACGAGTTTACTTGATCTGAAGTGATTTTTGAACAGACAGTGGTGCAGTGGTTTCACCTCCTGGATCTGGGTTTGGTTTGGTGTGTGTGCATGGAGTTTTGATGTGCTTGGTGGGTTTCCTCCATGTACTCTGGTTTCCTCCCAGGGAGTACCCCGCCTCTTGCCCAAAGTCTCCTGGGATAGGCTCCAGGCCCCTCCCCATGACCCTGTACAGGATAAAGCTGTAGATGATGAGTGAGTGAGTGAGTGAGTGAGTTTGGTTAAACCCACAACAGTGTGCAAATTTCAAACAGAATAGTGAAAAGAAAAAAAAAAGCCATCCAGTGAAATTTTAAGGTGTCCAATTTCCTGTCTTTGATCTGTTAAATAATAACCATATACTTAAATATAAGTAATACTGACTTCAATTTAAGCTTTAAATGAATGTGTTTGTTCTAGTGTGTTCTATTTCCACAGTAACAATGCACACCGGTCAGCCTTAATATATATATATAAAAAAAAACTGCCAGGTGAACTAAACAACAGTGATCACCAACGATACACTGGTAAACTGATGAAAGGTTCATGGGCACCCAAGGCTCATTTATGCAGATGAACTAAGGCCGGCGCATCTGTGTCAAACAAACAGAAAAGCCAGTGAAGTTACAAAACCCTCCAAAAAAGTCAACGTCAACCATAATAAAAAGGTTCAAGGCCATCTACTTTTTTGCCATCACCAAATCCCCAGATCCTAATCTGATCAAGTATTCATGAGAGGCGCCAGACAATCAAAACAAACATAGATGCACTATATATATATTCTAAGGCAAAAAAAAAGAATGCATGGCTGATTTATGGCGGGATGGTGGCTCTAATGGTTAGCGCTGTCGCCTTGCACCTCTAGGGTCTGGGTTCAATTCCCACCTCAGGGTCTGTGAGCATGGAGCTTGCTTGTTCTCCCTGTGCATGGTGGGTTTCCTCTGCATACTCTGGTTTCCTTCCACACTCCAAAGACATGCAAATTAGGTTAATTGGTGTTCCCAAACTGCCTGTAGTGTGTGAAGAAGTCTATGAGTGTGTGTCCCATCTGAGAGCTCTGCAGCTCCATCTAAACAAAGTTGCTGCAAGTTTTTCAGTAACTTGTCTTCCAGTTTCTTGGTAAGCACTAAAACTTTTCCCCCCCATCAAGAGAGCAAAAAAGACAGGCTGGTGAGATGATGACTGTTTATAGAGGCTGTAATACTGTATGTGATAACAGGAGCTAAATCGCTTTGTAGATATTTAACTGGCTTAACAGTAACTACAGATAGATTAAAAACAGTATTAGATGTCAGTGTTCAGTAAATAAACAGCGCAGAAGTTGGTAGTTTTTCCAAAACCAAATAAAGACCTCAGGTTTTTATTGGTAACTTATCTTATTCAAATACTTAATGTTTTTGTGATTATATTACGCCTGATTATATTTATTATTATTTTATTTTTTTTAATTGAGCTGTTTGTGCCGAGGCATAGAAATTGATGAACATAATACAATATGATTGTGTGTTCAGACATCTTTATCACTTGGTGTGGCTGAGAAACAGAAGCGAGCCTCCAGGACAGCTCTGCTGGCTGGACGTGATGGCTTTTTTGTTTCTGCCTCATCCTCTGAACAAGTGTCATTTTACTCATGTCCCAGACTGAAGAGACAGAGATATAAATCTCAGCAGTAGCTGAATGACGAAATTCTAATCAACATAAATTACAGCTTTCCTCTCAGTTAGAGCCCCAGGGCTTCTGCAGCTTTCCTTCAGACACCTGATTCGTCATCACACATTTCGTCCTGCATGCCAATCACTTACACACCGACTAGTGCAGAGCAGGACACCGCCACTAGACGATTCATTATACAAACAGAACAAGCGATGAGAGAGAGATACAGGAACGCTTTTAAGAGAAATGGGACTTGGACCGGGAGAGAAATGTATGTAGTATAGTAACACTAAACAGTAAATTGGACGGGTTGTGAGAGAAATGTTGGCTATGTGCCTTACCATTAACTCCTGACTGGTATAATCCATCTTCGAGCTCTGAGACAAGCAATTGGGAGTAGAAGCACTAGACTGCGGCCGCGAGAACGGCTTCAGAATTTCAACAGAAGGAGACAGTATGAATTGGTTTATAAATGTTGAATAAACTTTTTGAGTTCTGCTACAATCATTTGTATTGTAAATATATAAAATATATGCAAAGGTCTTCATATTTTTAGACTATCTTGCATTTTTAAATCTTTCCAGGTCAAGGAAATTTTCAGTCCATCCTCTGTACCTAAGCAGTTTTATAGGAATGTTTTTGTTTGTTAAGCCCCTAGGAATTATTCAAACATAAAAATCATCTATCTTAAGGCATGACAGGTGCAGATGATGACAGATGATCAGGTCGGTGATTAGTATACTGGTGATGCTGAATGCTGTGTGGTTGAATCAGATGAGAGGGGAAATGAGGTCGCTGCTGAGGTTGTTCAATTTTTTATTTTTTTTTTTAGGTACTTTACAGCCTGTCAAACATTTGTTCCTATTTTTACATTTATTTTCATCATTTAATTAAATTTAATATAAAGAAATAAATGGAGGATCAAGACTTTTGCACAGTACTGTACATTAATTTTTTAAAAGAAATGTATAGATTAAAACATTTAGAGGTATTTTTAGTTAGTGCTTTGTGTATATAGAACATTAAATCATAAAAAAAATAACCATCTTGTTTCTTACTACTTTATGCTATGCAAAAAGAAAAAAAAAACATTATTTTAATAAAAATATTTTTTTGGAATACATTTAATTATAGTTTTCTGAATTATCCCTAACTCTCATACATAGGTTTTGAATTAACGCTATCTATTAAAACATTCATTAATATATAATTATTATTGTACAATGCTTAAGAAAGGAATTTACATAGAGATAAGATTAAATCCTTTATATAAAAAAAAATTAATAATATAAATTATGTGATATATATTAAGTATATATTATATATAAAATTATTAGGTAGAATCAAGAATCCTTGCAGACCTATTCATATTTCTTCTAAAAATTAAAAAAACTTATGTACTCAAAAATTTACACATTTAGAGAATTTAGAAGCAATGCTTAAATAATTACAACATATTTTATAATTATTATTTTTTGGCTTAGTTTTTGGTTGCAAAGCGCAATGTCTATAATAGTATAATAATATATAATATAATATAATATAATATAATATAATATAATATAATATAATATAATATAATATAATATATGTTTTTAATAGAAGATGGAGCACAGGATAAAGCAGTTACATCCTCCTACCACTAGAGGAAGCTTTAGGCTGTAACCAGACACAACAGCTCGGAGCATGTGTGAGCACTGATGACAGTTAAAACACAATTAAGCGACAAAAAAAAAACAGAGAAAACACTTCTCAGCACAGCCTTCTCACTAAATTGCACAGCAGTACTCATAGTAACTGAAGGCTCTGGATGTTTGTGACTATACCGTAAAATAACTCGACTGAAGACAAGCAAGCTTCGCAATCACTGCTAAAATAATGCCATTCATTTCACAAAGATTATCCCAGAAGCTAATGATTTACTGTTTGTTTACCCCTGATTAACAAGCTTCTTAAAACACGCAGGATTTATGACTGAAGATGATTTGAAATCCACTCTGAACAAACACATACATAAATCAATAAACTGATACTGACTCCACCACAGGTTAATGTGATAACACCTTCATCATTAGTCATCACTGTGGTGGGCTAAGGAGAAAGTGAAAAGCGCAAAGTGGAACAGAAATCTGGATTCCAGCATTGTATCATATTAAGATGATGGACTTGTGCTCATCCACTCCATCACACACTATGGGCAATAAACTGTGCATGTTAGGACCCTGAGGAAACCCACGCAAACTGAATGCACAGAGGGGTTCGAACCTATAACCTTCAGCTTTTATAGCTTCACATATCAACAAGTTGTGCTTTCTTTTGTGAGTTATTTTAGCTTACCTGTCAACTCAAACCTGTCTCACCAATCTTACATCACATCTCTCATCAACTAGACCATGGCGTCTTACCCCACTGATGCTCACTGGGTGCTGTTTTTTTGGTTGGTTCTTTGTGTTTCCCATTCATATTTTTGATGTGCATGTACACTGATGTTCTTGATCTGTACATGTATGATTTACAGTATGCATTGCACTGATGGTTCAGTGACTAACTGAATGAAGGAAGGTATACAGGTTTTCCTATTAAAATGGATGGTGAGTGTAGAGAGCAATATGTCAAACGACACTTGCATAGAAAAAGAGGTGATTTTTTTTATGATTATCTATATATTATATAATGATAATCTGTGACACTTGATAATGTACAGCTTTTTTCTTGTAATTTTATTGGAAAAAAAAATCAGGAAAAAAGTTTTTTTCTGCAAATAACATACTTTTCACCAGAAAAAAATACCAGACGAGTCAGATTTTTGTCCAGACGCTAAACATAAGGATACTCTGTTTGTTTACATTAAAGAAAGTCTTGATATAAACCTTTTTAACCCAAATTTGCTTTACAGTCAAAGGTTTCTGCCAGCTACAAAAATCCATGCACTTTCTAACAGATGGATCATTTCCCATCGTTACTTTAACGATATATCCCATAAATATCAATCCTGACGAGGTCATGAGTTTCACTGTTGGTGCTGTTATTCTCTCTGTGTGCGCCGAGCTCATGGCGCTTTGATGAAAGCCTCGGGCTAGCAGAGCCCAAGAGCTGTGTCCTATTTTCACGACGTGTTTTGTTAACTACGCATGTCAATTACCATAACACAATGGCTCATTTTGACCGAGTGACTGGAAGCAAGCCAGAAACTTGTCCCGTGTATTGGCTGCTTGATTTGTAAACCGTCTATACATACTCATTATGAGGTTGTTAGAATTACTCAGACCCTATATAGATCTACTTTTAAAATCCATCTTAGGTAATCTGATCCCAAGAAGATGGCTCTAAGTGCGAGTTTCAATACGGTCAAACGTGCCTCATAGACAAGCTTAAATTACAGAACGTTTGAAAGCAACCAAGACACGAATGACTTTTATGATGAATATTTGTAGTGAATTCACCATGACTATCTAGGCTGTTTTGGTTTTAATATTTATCAAATGATCAACTTGATGCAAAAAAATGATGTTTTCTTTTCTAACCTCTACTTTATAAAATATATAGAATAAAAACAATTTTTACATGGAATTTTGAAAGAGGTGAGATAATGGTGTCATAGTTATGTATTTAATTTTGACTTAATAATTACTGTGCTTCCTTTTTTAGTATATGTACAGCTTTAAAATATTACTTTTTATAAATATTTGTAATTTGTCATATACTATTTGAGATTGAGAATATTGACTATTCTATACTATGGTAACAATATTATAGTTACTATATATTTTTACTATAAAAGGATGTTCTAGAGCAAGTCCTATTTTTATGCTGCGGCGGCACGGTGCTGTAGTGGTTAGCACTGTTGCTTTGCACCTGCAGGGTCTGGGTTCGATTCCCGTCTCTGTGTGCATGGAGTTTGCATGTTCTCCCTGTGCTTGGTTGGTTTCCAAAGATATGTTGGTTGGGCTAATTGGTGTTCCCAAATTGCCATGAGTGTGTATTTGTGTCCTTTGATAGATTGGCACCCTATCCAGGGTGTGCCCCAAGTCCCCTGGAATAGGCTCCAGGGCCCCTGCGACTCTGTATAGAAGATAGAGCAGTATAGATGATGATCATATTTATACTGAAAATAAGGGAATGAAGCGAGCATAAGGTATGTGTTCGATTCCTGGTTTTTTATTTTATATATTTATATAAAATATATGTGTGTGTATATATAAAACCTACTTCAGTCATTCCCAAAAAGTTATCCTTGAAAATCGACAAATAACTGGGAGCCATTGCCACAACCCAGTTCAAGCCATTTCCACATGTTTGGTCCAATAAAGGAGTTCCTGGGAGGCCAGAGTTTTAGATGTGAAGCAGCCAGTCTGATCATGGCTCCGGTTTACTAAAAAACTTTCTCCCTTGATGGTATCCAAGTACTAGTGAAACACTGGGATTAGTGCATTAGTGTAGCAGAAGATTATATAGAGAAATAAAGGGAGTTTTTACTCTTATACGTGTATTCTTTTATTATGCACAATCAAAAAGGACTTGAATGTACATTGTAAAGTGTGCTCTTGAATTGCTTAAAATGAGGGAACAATGAGAGGGAATTTCCGATGCAATGATAATGACCGACACTTATCCCGTTTGCATGAATGAAGGAAAAAAAAACAAGAAATGTTTTGCTTTTTTTTTTTTTTTACTTGAAAGCAAGAACTTTTGAGCACAGAGCCACCATATTGTCCTCCATATTGTCCTCCATATTGTCCTCCATGTTGTCCTCCATGTTGTCCTAAAGCTACATGACATGTGGATGGAATAACAATTCAAATCTACTTGACTTACTTGAAATGCTTCTTATACGCCTGCTCAACTCCTCCGAATGCTCTGCCTTGATTAGCTGCTTTGAACATGAAGTACAGACATCAGTAAAGCAGCGGGGTTGCTTACCGTGCCTTGATTGTATTTCAAAGTGCTAATTACAATCCATTGACACTTTGAGCGAGAGACGTGAAGCTGTGATGACGCTAGTGTATCACTGGCATGGAGTACAAATTTTCCTATAGTTTGCTCTTATGTTATTATCTATTGTTTTTTTTTTCCTTACTGGAGTAAGTAAAGCTGCTCAGGTGGAGTTTATATATCCAGCTCCCAGCTTCAATGCATTCAGTCTACACGGTTAACCAGGAAAATAACTAAAGTGGGCAATAAATGTGCAAAATGATAAAATATGCGATAAATAAAGGAGCTCCCACAGAAGCATGTCCATCATCATTGGATTTCACTACTTTTGATTTGAATTGGATTTCACTTTAAAGGATGAAAAAAATAACGGTGCAAGAAATTCCTTGAGGAAAGGTTAGGAGGAGGATTAAAACAAACCTTTGCACACCTCCTAGCTTCACACAAATGATGTGAAAGGACAAATGTTCCTTTAAACCCAAAGAAATTTTTGCACGGGATTTTTGTATATTTTTTTATCTAAAACTGTGACAAAAGTAAAAAAAAAAAAAAAAGGAATAGAAGTCTTTGCCACATTGCATTCGTCTCTTACTTTCACACCCAGCTGGGCACATGCACCTGCTATCAGTGGGATGCTCAGCCATGGGAAGTGTAGCATATGTCTATTTCCAAAAGAAAAACATTGTTTTAATGCTTTTTGATGGTTTTGGGAAAGACTTTATGAAGTCTGAAATTAAAACAGCTAATTTGATTTTAAGAATAACGCCTGTACAACTTCATTATTCTCTCTCATTCCATTCCAAGTCATTACCTCTAGCTGACACGTATTTCCTACAAATTTTTGGAGATGGTGTTCAACAAATGTTTTACATTCAGTTGATTATGCACCTCATGGTTCAGGTGTCATCAGCTGAAGAAAGCAGCTGTAACTATTCAAATCTTATGCGTAATGCTTTTTATTTGTGAGCATATATAAAATTATATGGCAAGAGATACAGTAGGGGACGGCAAGGTGGTGTAGTGGTTGGCACTGTCGCCTTGCACCTCCAGGGTCCGGGTTCGATTCCTGGCCAGGCTCGAGTCCCATCTCTGTGCGAATGGAGTTTGCATGTTCTCCCCGTGCTTGATGGGTTTAGGCTAATTGGCGTTCCCAAATTGCCCATAGTGTGTGAATGTGTTTATGTGTGTGTGTGTGCCTTGTGATGAATTGGCACCCTGTCCAGGGTGTACCCCGCCCTCTGCCCTGGGATAGACTCCAGGTCCCAGTGACCCTGAATATTGGATTAAATGGTATAGATGAGTGAGTGAGTGAGAGATACAGTAGGTGTCTCAATTTTTTTTTTTTAGAAAGAATCATTTTTTATAATACTCAATGCTTCTTATTACCTTCATTTTTGGTAAATATGTATACACATTTATAATACCAAATAAAAAGAAACACGTTTGCTAAATCCAATTTCCCATCCTTTTATGTAGTGTCCGTAACTTTTTAAAATTCAAATCTTTTAATGATCTTAATTGTGATGGCGAATTTAGATTTCACATGAAAAGACATAAACCTGAAAAAGTGTATTATTCTAAAATACCAAAATAGTTAAGATATTAAAACGTGAATTTGACATGGTTACGTACACTAGAGATTTTTTGCTTTTTAAACTTTTACCAAAAAACTATTTAAGCAAATTTTTACAGATTATATGCTTCTAGAAGCTTACACCAATTTTAGCATCAATACTCATAAAGAAATATAAATAATTAGCATTTTTTATTATTGTTTAAAGCAAGACAGTACAACACTGAAAAATGGCTATTTTCTGAGCAAATATAAAATCATCTCTTTAAAACAGCTTGGAAGTTTGGAAGCAAGATTGGTCACTTCCATGTTGTATAAACTTCAGAAGTAGCTTCTTTGGCACACATTTTCTGTATTATATGTATAAGGTGAAAATAAAATAAAAATAAAATCTGTAAGAAATACTGTGTTTTGGCCGTAAGTGTTTCATCCCTTACATACATGACCTTCTGTACAGAAATGTTACTTCATCCCTTTACTTTTTGAGCTTATCTTATTTGCTATATTGAGTATTTTAAAAATATATATTTAAAAAATAAATAAAAATCAATATTTGCTGTAGGAAAGAGAACAGAGAGAGAGAGAGAGAGAGAGAGAGAGTGTGTGTGTGTGTGTGTGTGTGTGTGTGTGTGTGTGTGTGTGTGTGTGAGAGAGAGAGAGAGAGACACATGAGAGCTTTATATGTTTGTTTTTTTATTGAATCAGGCGTAGGTGTGGAGTCACACTGGTGCTTTATGCTCTACATTATCTCTCATTAGTTGCGTTTACGTCACTGGCGGATCTCTGAACAAACCTGGAGAGAGAAAAAAATAAATGAAGGAGAAAGATGATAAAAAATAAAGTTAATTTCCTGTCCACAAGGGATAGAAAAGCATGTCTGCATAAAAATTTCCCACTTAGTGTATACCATGAACACACATGCACACTAAATATGCTCACCCTGGCTCTTTCTCTCTCTTTCTCTCTCTCACACACACACACACACACACACACACACACACACACACACACACACACACACACACACACACACACACACACCATCCTCTCTTATACAACCTGATCAATGCTTTCACAGACTGAGCGGCAACAGCTGCATACAAACAGATCTGACACGGCCCACACTCCACTGCGGGTCTGTTCCAGGTTAGCCATGGAAAAAAATAATAACCATGCAGGTCTGTAGACCCTGTAAAACTCAGAGCATCAGTTTTTTAAATAAATATACTGTTATAGGGCTCAGGATTGTGCAGGATAGAGTGACATATCCTTTTTTTCAGCACAACCTAGGGATTATGATAAATGCAATTTTATTTTATTTTAACCCATTATACAAAAACAACTGAGCAAAAATGATAAAATGTGTCACAAAGGCAAAGAAATAGCACAAATTACGTTTTTCCCCTCTTGTTTTTATGACCTAATAATAATAATAATAATAATAATAACAATAATAATAATAATAATAATAATAATAATAATATACATATTCCATGTGATGCCGATTCAAACAGATGTGTTTAAATTTTCATGGTGTAAAAGTAACAATAACTTTTGTTCTACCTGACACACCCAAAGTCTGAAGCCTCCCCGGGTAACACACACTGCCAAGGCTATTATATAAAACACACATATTATATATATATATATATATACACACTATTGTTCAAAGGTTTTAGAACACTTGCAAATTTCTTTGTTTTTCTTTAGTAATTTATTTTCTACATTCTACAACAATACTGGACTTAGAAAGTGTTCTAAAACTTTTGAACGGTAGTGTGTGTATATATATATATATATATATATATATATATATATATATATATATATATATATATATATATATATATATTTTTTTTTTTTTTTCTTTCTTAATAGTCATTTAACTACTGTATGCTGTGTTCCTTCGACATATCTGTGTTAGTAGGTTTTAAGGGTTAAATCTCCTGTTCCAGTTCCCAGCAAATAAGACCCAAAGACATAAACAATATTATTTCCATGTTTGGTCATTATGGACAATGTGTGGGAGATAGAACAGAATTTATTAAACCATTTACTAAAACATTTTCCAATACACTCACACACATTTAACAAAACACATAGATATTTCAAAAGAACAGACACACACAAATATTACAAAATACACACATATACTGTACACACACACATACACACTTTATAAACATTATTATTATTTCCAAGATTTCCTCTGTGTTTGTGTTTGGTGCATTATTATTATTATTATTGTTATTATTATTATTATTATTATTATTATTATTATTATTATTATTATTTTATCTTTTAACTTTTTTGGTGAAATATTCTTGTGTTTTTGTAGTTTTGTTTCGTTTTTAAGGCCCGAACATTTTTACCCATCACTGAATCATGGACAAGGACTTGTAATGTGTGCAGAATAAACATTATTTAATCCAGTGTGCGCTATTTTGTGGTGGAAAATAAAATGTTTTGTAATTTTAGTTAGCACTTACTGTATATAAAGAAAATATGCTCATGGTTTGAAGACGAAGTTGAACAAGCACTCCCGTGTTATCTTCTGTTCTCTCTTCATATTAGCTCGCAACTTTATCCCTAAAATTCAGTAATATTAGGGATAAGCAAAAAAAAAAAAAAGTGAAGCTGTATCTCAGGCTAAGATGCCGTTTTGTTCAGTTTTCTTATTGTGAAAAAGGTTTAGTGGCCCATTTGGATGTGGATAATGTTATTTAATTCACTATGTAGAGTAATATTTGTGTATTTGGTTTTGGACTCAAAGTGCATCGTACAGTGTGTTTGAGTTTATTTACAATAAAATGTACAGTATTTATAAAGGTGGAATTATAGTGTCAAGTATTGTGGTGAAACTCTTGTGTAAGTTCTGAGAAGTTCATAGTTTGAAAACTAATTAACACGCACACACACACACACACACACACACACACACACACACACACACACACACACACACCCCTAAGAATTCTTATTACAGTAAACAGGGTGGATATTTTAATTTAATCACAAGCGAGGAAATAATCACTTCATTAAAAATGTTTTTTTAAGAAAAAAAAAGAAAAGAAATCTGAACAGATGACCAAAGAAAAAAAAAATAGCAGAGTTAACTCATTACTGTTTGATAAAACTAATCAAGAACATACCTTTGTTTATGCATTTAAAAAATTATTAATTTATTGAAACATTTTCTAAATATTTTCTGTAACATTAGAGGATTGAAATGATGAAATTGAACCTAAAACCCACAATATGAACACTGAACCCAGACCCTCTGTTGAGATCATTAGTGTTTTACAAATGGCCTGTTTCTTTAATAAGATTGGGAGCAAACTGGTGATGCTGCTGAGCTCTAACGGCTGAGCAGACTCTCTGGAGAGCCGTGAATAGTGTGCACTGCATTTAAACACTTCACTTTAAACATTTCACTTTTAACAACTCTGCGCTATACACAGCCATGGAACAGTATATGAATTTAGTACATCAACTGTTTGGAACAATATCATTATTTGGCAATGAATTTTGTTGTATAAAACAAGGAGCATCAAAACATTCTCATTTGATCCGCAAAGGCATCCTGTTTTTGCATGACCTCATACATTCCACCGCACCACTTGCACATTACAGGAACTCAGCTGAGAGTTTTGGCCACATTCCCTATATGGCTCTGGGAAAACCTTCTACCTTGATGGTGTCCAAGCACTAGTGAAACACTGGGTAAGTGCATTAGTGTAGCAGAGGATTATATAGAGAAATAAGGAACGTTTTTATTCTTATAATTGTTTTGTATTCTTAAGATTTTATTCTTATAATAAGAATGTTCAGTTTTTCTGCACAATCAAAAGTCCAGTTTGACTTGAAGGCCCTTTGATCCTTCAAAACATTTTATACTTTCACCTTATGCCTTAAAGCCAACGCAGCGAGAAACATTGCATATGAAAAAAAAATAAATGCATATGAAAATAAATATCAAAAATCCCACCACCCCAATTTAGTATACAATTACTTTAAATAAACAAACTATGTCCTGAATTATTTAATTTTTTTTCCATTTTCTATTGCCATGCAAATTAATATTACATTTAACATTTCTACTATTTCATTTACTATTTCTATAGTTAACATAGATTCAGAGGTCAGCTCCAGCTGAAAATAACCGTCAGATAATGCTTTTTTATATCTCAGTCTCCTCCTGTTTCACTCCTCTTGTTTTACTGTCTGTGTAAATCACTCACTCATTGTCTATACTGCTTTATCTTGTATACAGGGGGCCTGGAGCCTATCCCAGGAGACTTATGGCACGAGGCGGGGTACACTCTGGAAGGAGTGCCAATCCATCGCAGGACATGTCTATGTCAATGATGTGATCTAAATGAGACACATCCTCCCCCTAGGTGAATCCGAACAACAAGGTCAGGAACGTTCACCATTGGGACAAGACTATTTTTGACAGTTGAAATGACGTTGAGAAAGAATTAAATGAATGCAATTATAATTTGCAATTAAGTCAAATGCACACAGACCCAGGATGGGAATCAAACCCTCGACCCTGATGGTGTAATGCAACAGTGCATTATTATTATTATTATTATTATTATTATTATTATTGTTGTTGTTATTATTATTATTATTATTATTACTACCAAACTTTGTCTTTGTTCAGTGCGTACAGTAAATATTTCTGATTTTAAAATTATGATATTACTATAACACGAGAATAAGACATTAAAACAGGGAATTAAAGCAGACATTAAGAGAATAATCTTATTTTTGGACCAGCTTCAACCTACACTTCCAGCAATGATGTTCAAGAGCCAACAGTGTCTCCTTGAAGCCATGTTTGTTTTCGGTCCACTTGCAACCCCTTTACTTCCTCTCCCTGTCTGAATTCTGTCTCTCTTCATTCTCTCTCTCTCTCGGGCTCTGTAGGCACAGTGGGCAGTTGCGATTGTGACGCTCTGCAGTTGGAGATAATAGACTTTTAATGAATGGAGCAGAAGAAGAAGCAGCTGATTTACTATCAAGGCAGCACCGTGCCAGCCAATAACATGGCTTCACAATGGGCTTTATCACAGCCAAGCTGCTGAAAAGCTCATTTAGAGTCGACACAGGATGAGCCGGCCCGATAGAGACAGAGAATTATGAGAGCCAGCGCTTCCTTTTATTTCTTGAAGATTTTTGTTTGTCTTTGTTCATACGTACAATGCCTCATTTGTAACTGTTAGAGAATGACCAGCAGGAACACAGGATCCATCCCACTGACAAAGAAGGTCTGGCTTGTTTTAGATAACACACGAATATGAGCTCTGTAGCACCATGATATGATGCAACATAAATGGAACCATGGGGTGGTGGTGAGGAAACATGAGCTGTCAGCTGTCACTGAGGGTAACAATATGTAGGATGGTGCTTAAGCTGATGTTTTAAACTTTTTCAAAGATGGAGTTCAGTGAAATACAAGTCCTGAGTTCCACAGCAGGACACAAGAGCGATAAAAGGAGAAACGATCACTGGAGAGGAAGAGAGAGAGAGAGAGAGAGAGAGAGAGAGAGAGAGAGAGAGTTGGCATGAGAGGGCCTAAAGAGAGCAGTTATCACTTTACACCCACACTAATCATTTGCAATTAACACAATTAATCAGAGCACTTTCAGTGTGTGTGTGTGTGTGTGCGCGTTTCTCTCCATTACATCTTTTCCAAAGCTCTGTGGTGACAAAATATTGAGCGGAACAAACACAGAACTGACAGTGCATCTGCAAATATGTTCGCCAATAAAACTGTATCCAACAGACCAACAGACACATGAGATGGTTTGCGATCTGATTTTCCGGGCCATTATTGATTCATACTTTGGTGTCGAAAGCAAGGAAAGCATGACAAAGTCATCCTTTGTACCAGTCTGACTATCAAAACATGCTGCAATCTACTGATTATTATTATTATTATTATTATTATTATTGTTGTTGTTGTTGTTGTTGTTGTCTTGGCCTTAAACATCTATCTTTAAAAAATCTTAATTGTTTTGTGCAGCCTGTACTTTTAGTATGCTAATTAGGCCCAACCTCTCTTTCATGGTGCTGAGATCACATGACCTAAGACCTCATTATTATTTTCTAGTAAACAACCGTCATGGCGGACACAACTCGCAAAAAAAAAAAAAAATTAACATAATTTTTCTTGGCAACAGAATCCGCCAAAAATCAACAGAATCTGCCAAGAAAAATCTTCACTTGTTTGGGTTTCCAACATCTTGTTTGTTTTTAAACCTTGTCACATGACCATTGTATTTGGTATTTGTATACTCATTAATATTTATTAGCGTGCACGGATCAGCCTTGTCTGTGTTTAATTATCGAACATTATGTTTATACATTACATGGCTTTTGCTAGAGTGACTTTAATTTGTCTCTTTAAATTACACATGTAATATAAATTTGGAGAACCTTATATGTTCTGTGTAAATCATTAAAAGATTAAATTACACATTATGAATAAGCCACGTTAAAAGAAATCATACAGTCTGAACACCTTAAAGTTCATAAATAGCCACGTGTAATTAAAATAACAATGTGATTTAGATAAACATTCTAGCCATTTGAGATAAATAAAATAAAGACCACAAATCTTATTTAACCCAATTTAGTTATATTTTTATGCACTTTTTTAAAATTATGAGTTTTTAACTTTCTTCTCATTATTTTTTTATTATATGTATATAAAATATCATTAAATGAAATAAATATAAATAATATAATATTATTAATAAATAGCTAATAAAAATATGTAATATATAAAGAAATTTTAACTAAAATATTGCCTTTTAAAATACTCAGATATTAGTATGTGATTAGATTAGAGTAGATTTAACATGTCATTGTGCATAGTGCATGTACAAAGCAAATTAAATGCAGTTAGCAGCTAACAAAAAAAATGCTTTAATGACCTAATTACAATAAATAACAAAATATATTTATAGAGGTCATGTTTACTGTACAGCATTGTGAGTGACTTATGTACAAAGGCTGCAGTTGGTATTATAAATACGTAAGATATATGGTTATACTGTATAGGGTATATCTGTGCAAACAATGATTGTGCAGCGGTAAATGAATTAGATAAATGAATTTCCTATTTAAATTGTAAATGAGGGAAATTAAAATGTGTGCACAGTTTCTGCAAGAAGGTGAAGCTTTAGATGTGACCTGGATTTAGGTTTGTTTTCTGAACAAATTTTCTTAGCTCACTGTGATGGATGGATGGATGGTTGGATGGATATTGCATGTTTCCTGATTTCTAACCTCGTATGTACAGGTAGTGCAGATGAGAATAAATACCGGCTACAGCAGGCCTGTAGAACTGTAAGTGTGTACAGTAAGTGTGAAGTACAGATGGTCCCTTACAGTCAGTGCCACAGTTTGGCAGTGTTCCTTTCTTGTATGGCTCAGGGGTATAAGCTGTCCTTAAGTCTGTTTGTCCATGATATGATGGAACTGAAGTGTCTGCCAGAGGGCAGCAGGTCAAACAGATGATGTTCAGGGTGGGATGAGTCTTTGAGGAAGGATATTGGTTGCTGTGCTCTGGCTGTGTGAACTGAAGAGTCTTCCAAAGAGCGCCGTGAGCAGCCGATGATTTTCTGGGAGGTCTCGATGACCCTCTGAAGAGCCTTCTTGTCATCTGCTGCTGAACAGTGGACATATCATACATTGTGTCAGTGTATTTTTGATGGAGACGATAGATGCATGAATGCATACATCCATCCATCCTTCACTGGTCCCAGTGGAAATTTCAAACATCCAGTAGCAAGGATAGTAACATAATAGGAAAATGTTTCTTAGGAAAGTTTCAGTTGGATTCATTCATTCAAAAAAATAAATCACATGTGGAAGATGACCAATGCATCAACAGAAATAACTAAAAGACTCCAAAATATACTACTGTATAAAGAATGTGCAAAGTACAGTATGTGCAAATTAGGAGTGTAAGGATGAATATTCAGTGGACAGACAAGTGCAAATTGAGATGTGAAATTGAGAAACGCCAATTAAAAGTGACAGCAATTCCAAAAATTGAGTGGTGCAAGACATAGATAATGGAAGTCAATGCTGGTTAGGGGACTTGATGAGTAGATACAGTAAATATAAGCCTGTTATAATAGGAAAACTACATAAATAAGTAAAAAAATGTAGTAGCAGAATGACCATCACAAGCAATAATGCCAATCACGTCCTCTGGCACTGTAAAGAGGTGTTAAATCAGTGTATAGCCTTTGGGAAAAAGGATTTCCTGATTCTCTCAGTAAAGCTGCTCTGTGATAGAAGTCTGCCTCTGAACATGCTCTTCTGCTTGGCAAAAACTCCACTGTATGAAGCTTCTGCTTGGCAAAACCTCTAAAACAGTGGGAGACTGGTGTTGAACATGATGGACAGCATTTAGTTCAAGGTCCTCATTTCCAGCACCAGCTCCAGTGAGTCGGTTATAACACCAACCACAGATTCCACTCTCCTAACCACCTTGTTCAATTAAATGGCATCTCTGCTTTTAAGGTTTCCTCCCCAACATTACAGCATTAAAGAGTTTACCGGCCAACACTGATTGGTAAAACATCTGTAGAAGCTTTTCGCATATCTTTAAAGAGTCTGGTTTTCTGGTTTTACAGAAATAACATCAAATCTGGACTTTTTGGTATAGATGATCTGCTTGATCTGACCAGTCCAGTTTGTCATCCAGTAGTAGCCTTGGTATTTATATGTCCTCACCACCTCAACATTAACTCCTTAATCGTGACTGGTTGTGTGTAGTGTGGACCCATTCTGATGAAATCTTCACGGTTTTAGAGGTGTTCAGTCAGACATGCTTTTGACCAGAATACCATATCATAAAATCCTCCACAAGGCTCCTATACTTCCCCTCTGAGAAATCATATAGAGCCACTGCTATGCCTATGACTACTGCTGTGGTGTTAGTGGTCCAGGAGAGATCATTGTGTAACCAGGAACACAAAAGCAGGGACTCTTGGGTAACAATATGTAGGATGGATGGGATGGGATGGACTATGGATGGGGCCAGGGGTAGCTCAGTGGTTAAGGCATTGGACTACGGTTCAGAAGATCCCAGGTTCAAACCCCACAACCACCAAGTTTCTGCTGTTGGGCCCTTGAGCAAGGCCCTTAATCCTCAACTGCCCAGATTTGTATTGAGATAAAAGTGTTAGTCACTCTGGATAAGAGCGTCTGCCAAATGCCTAAATGTAATGAATCTGTACTCTCAGAAGTCTATTTTCAGTCAGGACAAGATTTTTTTTTTGAAGACAACACTACCGATCTTTGGACCTCCTCCCTGTAGGTTGTCTTGTCTATCCTCAGTTATGTCATGCAGAAATTTAATTGTGTTGGTGTGATGGTTGGGAGCACAGTCATGAGTGTAGAGCAATTTGTCAGGAAGTAATTTCGCCACTGGGTTAAAAAAGATTTAGGTTGCTGCGTTTGGTGATGAAGTGCGAAAATCCTCACATCCTGGAGCTCTCCTGATGTTCCAGAGGGATCAACACATTCTGAAGAGCATTAGGATGATGGATTTGATCACGGACAATTTGTCAATCCTGGTGAAGACCACAGAGAGTATTTCGTCTCTACTAAGTGCTGAGTATTTTGCCTTTCAACAAAATTAATTTAACCTCTGCCATGGCAGGTAAATTGTGTTGACTGAGACAGTGCAGACAGTGCTTATGTGAATGCCTGTTACTGTTTCTCTCAGACTTTCTGACAGCATGCATTAGTTAAATGAGGACATTACTGCTTTTATGGCTTAGATGGCACGCATGAAGGATAAAATGTGCCCCTCTGTTCTCCAAATTATGCAGTTTATTAAAAGAAGCATTTATTATTTGTGAATCTGATTACACCACATGATACTGTGGGCCCAGATGGCTCAGCTGGTCTCCATGGATACCAGTGGTGTTTAATGGGAGCTTGGAGTCATGAAAGCGTGCTCATACATTAGACAAAATAATAATAAAAAAAATAGATCAGTTTATCAATCATCATTAGATGCACCGTGTGCCTCTATTCTTCACATCTGCTTAAATATTTCACAGCCTAAGAATACATAACATAAAACAATGTTTATTAAATAAAATAGTAATTAAGTGAAAAGATTAGCTGTACTGTACAATGTATAAGATGGTAAAGGAAAGCAAAGAAAGACTGAGCTAAACATCCTAGCTCAATGTTTATTGTAGTAGCTTGGGGAAGGTGGATGGTTGCTGTCACACAGTCAGTGCTGTTTCTGCAAATTCATGTCCCAGCATGATATTTTCCTACAGTCCTCTAGGGTAGTATACACTGTTTTACATATTTCATGTTTTGGCACTGTTATTTCCTGAGAGCATGTGAAATGTGTTTTGCAGAACCACAGAGTACAGTCTCATTGATGACTCCCTGGTGAGGACGTTATTGCATCCTGTGTATGATACCACAGCAATATAGTATCTGTTTTGTTGTTAGCATTGGAGAGCTCCAATCTTCAGCTTCTTTTAGGTGAGTTGACTGATCTTTTACTACTGGAAATGGGACACCAGTGTATGGAGTTATTTTTTAAGTGTGGTTAACACAATTCCATCTGCCCTTTATGTGAAAGCTGTCACTTTTTGGATCTAATGGCAAAGAAGCCTCCTTGCACAGCATTGGGGAGGGGAGGGGGAGGCTCCAGTTTGCCAGTTTGACTTCGAGGGCGGCCGATGCAGTGCTGGGTCCTTCTTTGACACCGGGTGGCGACGGAAGCACGCTCCTGTTCTGCCCTCGAAGTCAGGCCGTGGAGGCGGCCGTGGCTCCTACCTTGGAACCTGGCGGCTGCGGACGAAGCTGGAGAGCATGGTGAGTGTTTTCCCTTGCGGGGTCCTGGCTGGGCTCTGGGGACATGGAGCATCCCCTGAGGCTCGCTGGTGAACCGGAGCCTCCCCTGAGGCTCGCTGGCGAACTGGAGCCTTTCCTGAGTTCAGTCCCCTGTTTTGATGTGGAGCAAGCTGATTATCCCCTGTCAGATTGCCCCGGTGTTATGGTCTCATGCACTCTAGTGGTGAACCCCTTACAGTACCCAGGACCCCCATTAGCGCTCCGGAGGATTGTTGTGGGGGTCTGTGAGGGTTCACCACTAGAGGGCAAAGTTTTGTGTTTGTAGTTTTTGTTGGTAGACTCAGTTTCCCAGAAGGCACCTCGGTCAGGTGATGCGGGTGCTTACCTGAACGAGGTAGCTCATTAATCTTGTTATAAATAGCTGGTTGTTCTGGGAAACTGGGTCGAGCATTAATTTCAGTTTTGTTAAGTGGGTTTTTGTTTTGTCTGGTTATTTTCTGTTTTGGTTTGTTTAGTTATAGTTGGCATTTGGCTTAATTTAGTATGTCTCTTTGTCTCTGTGACTCCTAGCAGGATTAGCCTCTAGGAGAATTAACCCCCTACCATGTGTAGTTCTTAGTCTGTTTAAATACTAACAGTGCGCTACTAACCTGCTTAGATCTTAGTCTGTTTGATCTCTGAGTCTGTCAAGTCTCGTCGTCTGTTTAGATCATAGTCTGTTTAGGTACTAACCTGTTTAGCTACTAACCTTTAGAGTTCTTAGTCTGTTTCATACCTAGTCTGTTCGTCTCTTGGGTCTCTGGCTACTAGCCTGATTAGCAATTAGTCTGTTTAGCTACTAGCTAGATTAGCAGCTAATGTGCATAACAGCTAGTAGGCCTAGCCAAGCCTGTCTTGTGTGTGTGTGTTTAGCCCCCTGCGTGTGTAGTCCCTAGTGTTTAGGTCTCTAGTCTGTTTAGTGTGTCTTGTCTCGTCTGGTTTGTATCCCTTGTCTGTACTGTATATTAGTTTGTGTAATCCCCAGTCTGTGTATGTTTAAGTATTATTTTATGAGTTTTGTTCATAGCACGCTCCAATGTAAGGCCAACTTCCTTTGTTCATGTTTGTTTGGTTTAACATTAAAAATACTTTTTTTCACCTCATCCCCTCTCGGTCTATGACTTGCCACACCTCAGCCCACAGTCCAACACCAACAGTTCGTGACAGGTTGTACAATCTTTATAAATAAAATACTGTCAAGAAAATAAATAAAAAGGTTTAAATTACCGTTCAGTTTGTTGGTGCAGATGCCGATAAACGCAGAGTTGAAGATGAAGGAATTTCTCAAGTGTCCTCTTCAGAATAAAAGCTTTATAACCAAGGAATGACATCTGCAGCCAGTTCACATACTGTATACTTGACTGAAAATAATTTTTTAAATTGCTGCTTCTAAAAGTTATGTTTGAGATAATAACACAAAACAAATTACTTCGATAGAACAATAATGAGATTTAATCAGCTTTTTCAAAAAAATACTAAAATGTATCGGTATTTAAAACATTAGCAAATAAGACTAGACCACAATGCATTGCAAAATACAGAGGACTACTGTTAAAAAGTGCAAAATATTTCCCAGAATACATTTTTTTTTACTGCAAATTAATGCTTTAATGGAAAACAGTACAGTATTGTCAGATTGTGGCTGTTTTTTAACAGCATTTTTTTACAGTGTGTGTTACATTAATCTAAGGCAGGGGAACTACAGGACATTTTCAGATAGGTGGCTACGTGCACCTTTAGTTCTCCTGTGGGGCAAAGCTTAGACAGTGACACTTATCACTGAGCACAGGTGCATGAATCATTGCTTACTGGATGGGGACTACAGTATATGGATATAAAGGATATAGGAAGACAGTTTCATAGACAAAGCTATTTAACTTATTTGTGTAACTGTGAGTCTATGAATGAGTGGAGGACTACTAGGCCAGAGGTTGACTAGCGGCTCAGCGTGACATATGGGGATCTTTTATAGCAGTGGCTTCCAACCCTGGTCCTGGAGGACATCACTACTCTGCATAGTTTAATATTTTTGCAGCACTCCCACACTCACTTCTATTTAGGAAAGGTTGTTAAATACATGATTTAACAAATAAGCTGGAAAAAAAAGTGCAAAACAGGGGTCTCCTCCAGGACCAATGTTAAGAATAACTGTTGTTTTCGAAAATATCAATTCGAGGTCATAGTCATGAGTTGATGCCTTTGCTAGACAATGAGCAAACAAAATTTCCCGCACTAGTTTCCCCACTTGTCCTCTCCAAATAGTGTAGACCCATGGTTATATATCATATGTAACCTACTTTTAAATGTCATTGTTGCAAGTACACAATAGTTCAACTTTTATGTGGTTTTAAGCTTTATGAGGTTTTTTATGCTAAGATGCCAGAAAGGAAAAAAAAAAAGCAGACAGATGCTTACACATGCATATCTAAGATAGCCTTTACCTTAAAGGAGAAATAATTACAAAGAAATCAGATGATTAGATGGCAAAAAACAATCCCTGTGGAGCTGAAAAGTTAGATGCATTTTGTAGTTCTGGATAAGGGCATGCATTATTATTTATTTCATAATTTATTTTAACAAAAAAACAATGAAATCCAGTGTAGATTATCATCTATTTACCCTCTCCTCAGATACTGTATATAGCTGCTGAAAGGGTATGCTACCTGTCTATCCAAAATGCTTCCAATTAAGGCAGGAGATCAACCTCGGGTCATACTTCACGGATTCCTTTAATATAATGAAGAGCCAAAAATAAACACGAGAACAAAAGAAAAGAATAAATGTTCACTTCAGGTATCTTTTTCATAGTGTTAATATGCATTGTATATTTTATTGTATTATATTATATCATACTGCATGCATTTTATATTTTACACTTTTAAAAATGTTAGTTTAAAAACCTATTTGAAATGGAAATTGTAACACATGCCATTATCTACAGTAACTTACATTTAAATTTTTTAAACAACTAAGAAGACTAATTTCTAGGACGCATATAGTACAGTAAATCTCAGAAAGTGTACATCTAAAATTAAATGTGCTACTGTATTTTAGCACATTCTCGTACATTAACAGCGGTTCTATTTATCATGCCTCTCATTGGCCAAAATCAGTTATAACTGCTAGGCAGTAGGAAACCATGAGTATGATATAATTTTGGTTCTATCCTTTCACATATGACTAAAAGCAATTAATCAAGATTAATGCATAAAAGTTCTCATAAATAACAAAATACGAGAATTCTTGAGAGATGATCTAATCTGAGATTCAGTTAAGAAGTAGCATGCATTTATTTTTTTAGCTGAAGCAGTGTTTGGAATTAATCGATCAGAGGCCACGCACTGTGTGTATTTACAGAACGTCGCATCATTCACATATTTATTTCTTGAGCACTCAAAATAATAAGCGATGGATTCATAGAGATCGCTGTCTTGCCAGGGCTTTTTTGGAGGGAATGAAATGGATCAAACTATAACAAAATGACTAAGCAAGTATGAATCCAAGATATTATAGATAAAAGTTGACATTTCTAAAAAAATATATATATTAAAAATAGTAATAAATCCCAACATTTTAAAATACTAAATATTTAACAATGAACACACACAAGCAAGATGTTGATGAGGATGAGGCAGTGCACTCTCATTATAGGTTTATTAATACACCAAAATTTGGAGATCTCCAATAAGTGCAGACATCCATTACTGCAGGACTCGTGCTTCGCCCCACTCACTCAATAAACGGTTTGTTTATAAGCAGAGGAAGGACAGTGAATACATTTTCTCATTTGTCTTGATTGTGACAGTGGTGGCAGGCAAGACACTGGCTGTGTAAAACACATTGATTTATTGAATAATTTGAATGTTTATCATCAATTATATACCAGTGAACTGGTGACATGATCATGGACACCCAAGGCTCACTTATGCTTGTGTGATGCAAAGGGCTAACCTGTCTGTCTGGTATGATTCTACAGAAAAGCCAATCCAGCACAAATTGCTGGAAAAAGTCAATGTTGTCCACAATAGAAAGGTATCAGGACACTCGGAGCATCACAGCCTGCGGTGTATGGGCCTAGCAGAAAAAGCATTTCCAATCCAAAGCCCAAAAACCCCAACCTGAGATCCAGAGCACTTAAAGGATCCTCCACTAACCCAGTTCCAGACACCACAGCACACCCCCAGACGTCTTAAAATATATATTAGTTAGTGAAAAAACAAGCAGTTTGATTTGGCAAAAAAAACATTCCATGATTGCTGATGCTGTACATAGTATAAGAGTACTAGGATGCTTAACTTTATGTATAATTTTGGTGCACCACTTGGTCTGTGGAACAATGGATTTTACACCCTAAATAGGGCACTACATTTCCATTTTACCATATTTGGATTTTAACCCCAGAGGTTGAATAAGTGAAGTCATAAAAGAAAACTTACAAGATTTACAGGACTGTTCACCACCTCCATGGTTAATTCTCCCAGCTTTTTGGCTACATATATACATGTAGAGAGATAAGTAGCATGCATTAATGCATTAGCATGCGTAAAAGAGCATAATATCTTGATAATTAATGATGTTTGTGGAACAGTTGTATAAAAAATATAATTACACTTGATGTTGTGCTGTTGTACTAAATATCAGCACGGTGATCTGTTCTGGTATCTGTAAACACATCGCAGCTATGCTAATATTCAGTACAACAGCACAGCATAGAGTGTGATATTGCTTATTATACGTAGCATATAAGTCAATACTTAATTACTGCATTTCATTTTGTTGGAGTCACTTTGTCATTAATAATCTCACCTTGCCTGACCAAAATCTCTAATCATCAATTACTTCTAAGTATAAGATCGTTATAACCATAGCACCTACATTTACACCTGACCTAAGAACACTATCACAACCATTTAATTACATCATTAACTGTGGAAGAAATTTCATTCATACTGTAGTATTGTAAAACTGTAATATAATTCATGGTACATATTTTTATCTCTGAGCATTTTTAATCATGGTAACATTTTAAACAAACATGGAGACATTATGACAATAATGCCCCAAATTACAAGTGTTGCAAAGTAATCTAAACTGATATTGAAGTAAACCGCTCCCTGCTGCGTGATTCTCATCATTCTTTCTTCCTGTCTTCCTTCCATCTTTTTTCGCTTGAACAGCTGAGAGCTTACTGTATGTGCATCAATTTCTGCAGCAAAGACTAATGACTCTCTCTTGCTTCACTAAGGTTTAAGAGGGAAATCAATTCCTTTTGAACTCTTATGGAATCTCAGATCTTATGCCAAGCTGGCCAGGTTACTATGGGGTGGCCTGGGAAAAACCTTCACATGGTGAAATCTAATAAACTAAAAATATTTTTAAATGGAATTAAATGACCTGATTTATAATGCCGATTATTATTATTATTATTATTATTATTATTATTATTATTATTATTAGTCACAAGAAGGTTAAGATTTCCTTAATGGATTTCCTTCCAACCATATATAAGAATGTCAAATAAAAAAAATATATATATTATTTTATTATTAATATTGTAAGCCTTTTAAAAAAGGTAGGTTATAATGTTAAATGACAATTTATACCAGTCAGACATAACATTTCCCCTTGGGGCATAACTCTTTGGGGGTGTGCTGTAGTTTCTGGTTCCAAAATGTTGGCAGCAGATTCTTTGGGTGCTCTGTCGGATTGGGATCTTGGACGGTTTGGACCCAGTCTTGAGGACCCATACATGCTGGACTGTGGAGCACTGAGTATCTTTTGATTCTGGACGGTTTTGACTTTCTTTTGTTGACTTGTGCTGCATTGGCTTTTTTTGTGGGATTGGACCAGACGGATTGGCCTTTAGTCCCTGTGACTAACAAATACCAAATACTAACAAATTTATGTTGAGGTTTGTCTTCTACAGTATATATTATACTGAAATTAAACATGCATACCTTTAAACCTCAATAGGATTCATTAGCAAATTATTAGGATTATTTATATAGGAATATCAAATTTTATTATTATTATTTTTTTTTATCCAAAAGACACTCTGTTCTACCTTTAGCTTTTTGTCAATACATAATCACTTTAGATATATCACCATGATATTGCTGTTAAAAGACTTTTAATAAAGCATTATTATATTAGTTGGCCTCACTGTTGATTCCTAAAGAACCTGGATTCAGTTTCATGAACATGAAAGCCTAGGGGTGCTCTTATTTATCAGTGTTACAGTAATGTTACGATAAAAGGAAGGAAGATAAAATATCTTGTTAGATATTTTATAAATTTTTCTGCAAACATACTGTATAGATCTTTGAGTTTAAACACATAAATGTTGGCTTATTACTTTTTAAAATTAAAGCATATTATTAAGTAATTGATATCAATAAAAAAAATTAATAGCTGTAGTAAAAGTTATGTGACTGGGGAACGTATCTTAACGAGGAGGAAAAAAAGGGATTAATATAACATAAAATCTCATAACCCCAACAATTAAGTAATTAATTTTAAAACATCATAATGAATCCAGTTATGTAAACCTTAATATAAAAAAAGAAGATAATACTAAAATAATAATAATAATAAAACACTATGGAACAAACTGCAATGAAAGCTTAACCAAAGTTGGGTAGTTTGATGCAGCATACTGTATCCTGCAGTGTTTTATTCCTCTTATGCCACAACACAATAAATTGCCATTGGTTAGAAACTGCATTTATTAAATACTGTAACACATTCTGTTTGTACTACATTTCTTGTTCTCTATTTATAGTTGCTATATATGAATGCAGTGATATGAAATGATTAAGCGCGTCTCTGTTATCAGATACATTATAAACAGCTATTTTCTCACTTTTTCTCAAGGAACAGCTTTGCCCCAGTTACCAAGACAATCAATGATTACTCATTCCTAAGATTATCTGGAGCATAAAATTTGTGAAATTAGTTGTTACTATAGAAACAATGCTGTACAATATCAGAAAGAGGACATTAATATAAACCTAGGATTTGCCATGCAGCCAGAACATCTGTTATAGAAATTAATCATCACATTCTGACCGATCAGATTTCTCATATGAGAATTCTCATAAATGATTCACTACAAAAACTCCACTAAAAGTACTTATGACTTCTAAGCCTATGGTACTCTTCATATTTAATCTATGCACTTGAACTGCACTACAGCTATGGTCTGATTAGTATTCAGAAACAAATAATTATTTTATTGTTTTTTTCAACAACCATTAAATCATAACGCCTTACATCTCCACAGTCGAGGGTTCGAGTCTCATCTTTGGGTCTGTGTGAAATTTCATGTGTCTGAATCCTCCGGTTTCCTTCCACAGTCCAAAGGACATGGGTACATTTCTAATTGGCTACGTAGTTCAATTGATATTTCAAATTTGCCCCTAGTGTGAAAGCGTGTGTGATTATGCCCTGCGATGAAAGTAATGGAATGGCAACCCAACCAGAGTGTAGACCATCCACACGGTGTTCCCTGAGTTCCTTGGGAGAGGCTCAAGGCCTCTCATGAACCTATATAGAATAAGAGGTGTAGAGAATTAGTAGGGGTAATTATATCAATGTAAGTTGTAATAGCTCTTTATTAAATATTTGCTAATTTTCCATACTCTATGACTAGAGTGCATTGGTAGTAATTTTCTAACATTTCTGTTGTTAGTGCATCCAGGTTAAAATCATCCTTTTTGTTATTGCTTCTAGGTTCTCAGATGATTCTTAAATGAAATTGTCTTTTAGAGCTACTGCATTAAGACAAACTAGTTATGAATTAGGTATTATATCCTTGCACATTTCATTTATTTCGTTTCGTGTTTAGATGTTTTATTGGTCACCTATCAGATGAACATCTGCCAAATGACTAAACGTATGTACAAGCAGATGGTACATTTGTTACCTTGGAGCTCACAATGGTTTAAGACCAATCATCCACATAGAAGGAAAGGTAATTGAAAATTAATGCAATGTAATATTTTAACCTTTTTTTCATGGTGACTCCATCCCAGTTCACAGGGCAGGAGGTGTCAGTGAATGGTGTGATGGTGATGATAAGCATGTATTAAGGTCTAGAGTCAGACCACTTGTAGTCTACATTGTGGAATTAATGTCAATGCACACTGAAGCTGTTCTTGTCTCTTGTTTTGATTGAACATCTTGGTAATTGATGTATTTTTCCCACTTGCCACGCTTCTGTATTTTATATTTAGGTTTTCTTGCTCATCATTATCTTATCGTCTATACCACTTTATCCTGTATTTAGGGTTGCGAGGGGCCTGGAGCCTATCCAAGGGGATCTAGGACGCGAGGCAGGGTGCCAATCCATCACAGAGCAAATACACACACTCACACACACTACGGGCAATTTGGGAACGCCAATTAGGCTAATCTGCATATCTTTGGACTGTGGGAGGAAACCGGAGTACCTGGAGGAAACCCACCATACAAAGCAAGAATATTTTTAATTAAAAAATATTATAAAAATATTTTTTTGTAATTAAAAAGTGATTGTGCATAAAGTGCAAATGAACACTGGTAATAGGGAATAGGCAAAAAACATTCCCTTACATACATTTAACATTCCCTTTAGATGCATTTTACTCAGTCACAGATAAAACGCCACCTGATTTTTAGCAGTGATCCCATGCCTGTAGCTCTGTTTCCTGAGCTCTTAAAGTGGAGAGGGGAGCAGTGAACACAAGGACAGACAGTGCTCCCTTTAACAGCACAGATGGACAACTTAAAAAGTTGTCTGTAACTGCAGAACAGGACCGCCATCGCTCATTGGACAGCTTGTGCTCACACAGCGGTCATTAAAACGCTAATCCTCATCTCTATCCTCAGTCCAAAAGAACAAGTCTGCAGTAAGTCATGTTAGCATTCGAGATTCCATTTATGATTAGGGAGAGAGAGAGAGAGAGAAAGAGAGAGATCTGAAAATCACCTTGAGGCTACATTTGCATGTAGCTTCATAATGATGTACCAGAAGACAGAAACAGAGTAAGACACCTGATCTAATTAAAATCTTCTGTAACTTTAGACAAACAGTGCAGCTAATGAGCCATGCTGTGCACTGCACATCTGTCCCATTTATCATAGAAATACGTGTGCTCATCTGTCCAAGTATGCCCATCCCATAGTACGTTACGTGACAAAAAAAACAAAACTGCAATGTTCTTTAAATGTGATGCTTGTATACCATAGGAAGTACAGTATATTGGTTTAAACAGTAAAGGAAGAGACTGAATGTAAAGCCAAATTAAGTTGAGTCCCTGAAAGTCACCCCTGACCTGCAGGGATCTCTGTCAGGGAGGAAGAACATCTGTTATTCCTGGAAAACATGTCCAACTCAGAACAGAGATGAAGGAATCAAGGCCACAGGTCTCATGAATAAGTGATGAGTCCAGATGAAGTCATTATCTTACTGAAGGGTCCAGTGAATGGAATTAATATTGAAGTTCTTATTAGTTGAAATATATCGGAATAATGAGATATGATATACATACCTACTTTAAATAATGCATAATAAAAAATAAAAATAAAAAAAATCCCAAAACAGAACAAATGTGTATCTAGCATTACGCCAAAACTGAAAAACAGTCAGATCAGTCTAAAAACTGGATATCATATGTGGTGACAACAACTTGATATGTTAGGAGCAAATTCAATAACCAATACTTATACTGGCTATTTATTATGGGTTTTGTAAGTATTCATATAAAAGGTGATGGTAGAGTGGTTAACATGGTGGCCAGGCATGTCCTGGGTCAAGGGTTCAAATCCGGTATTCGATCTGTGTGAATGGAGGTTGCATATTCTCCACATGCTTGTTGGGTTTCCTCCAGGTATTTTAGGTTTCTTTTCACAGTCCAAAAGACATGATTAAGCATTAGTGATTGGTGTTCAGAAATTGCCATTGGTGTGTTGCTTGCAATGGAATGGCACCATGAAGTCTCCTGGGATAGGCTCCTAACCTCAAGGCCCCCAGGTACCCTGAACAAGGATAAGCGGTATCGAAAATGAATGTATGAATGAATGAATAAATAAATATAAAAAATATCAAAATATATGATAGATAGAGGACTTGAATAATCCCAAAGGGAATTTATTGTTTCTTTCCAGAAATACATTCCAATCAGCAAATCAATGGTCTTAAAGGGGACATATTATGCAAATGTCATTTTTGATCAGTTTCAGACATGCGAATGGGTCCAATGTACATGTTCAAACAAAAAGTGAAAAACAAGCCAATTAGATTTTTACCCTATTGTGACATCATATAAGAAGAGACCCTTCCTGACATGATTAGCAGTAACTCATTTACACAAACCCTGAAAGACTGTATTCAAAAGGAGAGTTGAACAGAGATTTTAATGTATGGTCACCTGTTACAGCAAAAGTAAAATATGGAACCTTTAAACCAACTAGTGTTTATTCATATAATTAGAATTCTGGTCAATGCAAATGTAATACAAATGATATAGGCCAGTACTGTAAAATGTCTTTCGAATGTTACCCATTTAATATCACTCATCACCCTGATACAACCTCCTCCACAGTCAAGCATGGTGTAGGCAGCATCATGTTAAACATTTCCATGGATCCTTATTGGGTTTTTTTAACTTCTTGCATGTGCACTAAGTTTTGATGGACAGCCTCCTCTATGTAGTGTCAAAGTTGTCATTTTCATACAGCTTCTCAATAATTAATTAAATGGTGCTCCATGTGATGTTCAAAGCACGGCAGCCAAGACACCTTGATCAAAGCGTGACATTTATTATCTGAGGAAATTCCATGTATTCAATGAAGTTTTTAGGCAACTTCAGAAAACTTCCTATATTTGCTGGATGTTTTGCAGAATTATAGATTTAGATTCAGATGTCTAATGATCAATCCAGAGACGACAATAGAAAGGCAAGATACAATACTGTATTTTGTATCTTGGTGGTGTATGACCTGTATGTATATAATAATCTGAATAATCTAAATACATGCTTAATACAAATCTGATAACAACGAATTTCTGAACACGCCTCCACATTGAGTCAATTCCAAACAGTTTTAAATATCCTCTAATGGACAACTCAATTATTGTCATAAAACTCATCACTTCACTAATGCTTTAATTCATGTGGGAGTATTTGTGTTGTAATGAGGAACAGGTGCACTGTTGTTGTTTTTTTTATTGTAATGTACAAATGGCTCTCTGGTTGAATTTCATCTTCAAGCTCTATAATGGGTTTCAAATGCTCCAAACAGCAATAAGCCTTGGTGCAGTGAATAACATGTGATGCACAAAGCTTTAGAGAACAAAGAATATGCACTGTAATCTGCAGGCAGGAAGAGAGAAGATCTAATCCTAACTTCTAAAGAATGCATGAGTTCATGAGTTATGTTGTTGTTAGTCTTTCGGTTGCTCCCGTCAAGGGGTCGTCACAGAGGAACATCAATCTTCACTTTAACTTGGCACAGGTTTTTACACTGGATGCAACTCTTCAAATTTGCCTGGGCAGTATGGGGTGTGGCAACCCACCAACAGTGGGACTCGAACCCGCATCCTCAAACCAACAACCTAGAGCCGTACTCCCCTGAGCTACCACTCTGGTGCTTTTTAATTTATTATAAATTGCTTTGGAATTTTTTAAAAAATCCTTCATGCCAAAAAAAGCACACTTTGAACTATTGTTGTCAAAACCATTCTGTATAATCGGTAAGAGTTGATACTGGATGCCTGTGCAGACTTTTCTTGAATATTATGAAATCTTCTCTTCACGAAGGCCAAACACTAAACTCAAACAGAAAATAATCTAAAGGCTAATTACCAGTTTTGGGTGGCAAGGTAATACATTAAAGTACTTGGATTACTTTTTTGATGTAATGAGTAATCTAACACATTAGGTCCGCCATTTAAGTACTCAGTTATTTACTTAGTTTTTCAAAAATGTAATCCGTTATTCAGACAATTTATGTAATCCGTGATCCAGACAGCAGTCATTTCCAATTTTTTAGTGTATGTGTATGTGTGTGTGTGTGTGTGTGTGTGTGTGTAAGTGCGTGCATGTAAGTCGTCCTACAATCCCCACCCCCTGTTATTCCTGCTGTTATACCCCTATCTCTCCTGTGGTTTGACTATGTGAGGACCGACACGCTGAAAGATGGAAACCTCATCACAGCGCCAAAACTCGCGGTGAATCATGATGAACCGTACTTACGGCCACCACGCGTAGGGGTATTAGTAGTCAACAGATTATGGGCCAAACTTCGCTGAGTGATGATGGTAGAATAATTATAAAGGTTTTGACTAAAACAACATGCATGAGGAATTAAATCAAATTCAAACTTTATTTGTCACATACACAGTCATACACAGTACGATATGCAGTGAAATGCTCACACGGCTGCAAGTGACCTTAAAAATTATAAAAGCTTATACATAAGAAAATAAATATAAATAAAATAAATACGTTACACAAAGGAGTTTTTTTATTTTCTGCAATGGAAAAGTACTCGAACTAGTTACTTTTATCAGAAAGTACTGTAACTGATTACTTCTTAAAGACTAATTTTGTAATGTAATTAGTTACTTTAAAAAGTAACATCCCCTAACACTGCTAATTGCTAACACACGACAAAAGAGCTAAGACTCTAACCACAAGTTGGGGGTATAAAAGAGCTCAAACTGCAACACTGGCTTTAAATAGAGCAACTGATTAGAAAGTAACAAGGACCAGGTGAAGCAGTTAAGAACATGTGACTGTGGTGCATGCAAGTCCAGAACAAAACTTTCCGTAAGAGTGTGTCAGAATGCAAAAACAAGGAACTCCAGGAAAATTAATGATAATATAAAATACTTAAAATACGGAAAAGTAAAACATCCTACCTGATTTATTTATAAATAAATCAAATAATGTATTTACAAGTTAGATGTTCCAGTACTAGATATATAATAGAGGTTTCAGGTTACAATAAATGTTCAATATTTAATGTCCATAGTGTAAAATTTTCATGGCAGCAGCGACAGGTCCGAGGTGCTTATGTTACCATGGTAACGCACGGAGAAAGTGATGTCTGCGCTGTTGACTTTGCAAGGTGTTCCGAATGGTGGAGTATTGTAAAGAGAAGTTTCCCTTACCGACATTCGCTGGAGCAGGGAGTAGGAAACACCCTGTGAAGTAACACATCGGAATGGAACGCAGCTAAAGTCCCTAATTAACATATCATTAATATATCATTTAACATTGCTGGACAAAGGATCATCTATGACATCAGGATGGCACACAAAAAAATACGATATGGCCTTTTTCAATATAAGAATGTTTATTATAAGCAATTCCTAAATAAAAATGCAGACCCACATAATAATGTAAAAAGTACAGTATGTGAAAGTTAAACTCAAACTATAGGAGAGAATGGGTGTCCTTGGCCTGGGTATATGATTTGTTGCAGAAAAGCAATTTTTGAAATCATAACTGTCATCATACCATTTTATACTGTATATATGAACAATAATGGTGTGATAAAGCATGCTTTCACAAACTGCAGGTGGCAATGCAACTAAATCATTGAGGTAAAATGTAGCCCTGTGTGTGTGCTCATACGAGGGAAACATCTGCGGGGGAAAATCATAATTTTCTTCATCCAGACAGCAAATGTGTTCCAGTTTTGTGGTGGTAAAACAGATGCCTTAGAGAAGGAGGGAGTGTATAAGGGGTGAGGCTGTCTCAATCTTGGTTGAAATTTTAAATGAAAGAGTGTATAAAATGCATCCTAACAAAATGTCCTGATTGATATTTCACTTTGCAATCTCCGTGTCTGGAATGTTAATTGTTTCCCATAATGCACTGCACGTATTCTGATTCTGATTCTAAAACTGTGAAGCTGAGCCTTGTGAGAAGTACTTGAAAGGTATTCTTGTAAGTATCTTATCAGAAAATGACTTCAAAAGACGTTAATGTCAACTTTTTGAACGTTACTTGAGTAAAAGTCTGATATTTATTATCTGATATTAAGTGTATTTAAGTATCAAAAGTAATTTTCTGATAGTAAATGCATTAAAGTATTTAAAGTAAAGTAAAAATAAAATAGTACGTAGAATTAGGAACTTTATTGCAGCCTCCTAATAATAAAGCATAATATGGTGGCATGAAGGCTAATTAGCAATGTAAGCAAGCACATTTTAGCCTTGCCATCGTGTTAGCCACATATCTGAAGAGGCTTATAATAATAGCTAACTAACTTAAATTCTAGATTTTTTCCCCAAGTTAGACAAAGATTTCTTTAAATTGCAATCTTTTAATGAATGTTCGGAGACACTTCATGCCCTAGAAGAAATAATTTAAGTCAATGCACAGGTAATTTATTGTAAATAATTCCACAAGTTTGTAACGTTATCTTTGTTGACACCGTGGAGTTCACTGGATTTACCACTGTAGTCGAAGGTGGTCCTTGCTTGGCGGTTTGCAAAAGACAGGCCTTACGTCATCAACTTGAATTGGTGCATTAACTTGCAATCCAGAACAACTGATTAACCAAACCTGCTTTCTTGCAGTATAACAAATGTCTACTGATTGTATTCTGTCGTAAAGAGGAGATTGCGAGTTCGATTCCTGGGTGACACCTCTCGCAGAGAGCTGAGGTTTCTCACATTAATCACGGTTCTACAGCCAATCAGGGCTGTCTGAGAGCTCACGCAAGCGGAAGGAGCGGATAGCGCTGTCCTCCAATGGTACGTGAGCGAGCAGTTCGAAAAGATGCGGTCAGTTTGGAAGAAACATGTGATAGTCTTCGGCCCTCCCGACTGAGTGGTAATAGTAGCCTTAATGTGGGAGCTCCTTAGTTATAGGGAGGAATTGGACATGACCCCCCAAAAAAGGTTGTGAAGATGATTCAGGGGAAATGTATTTATGAGTAAAAGTACACGTTTTATTTAGGAAATGTAGTTGAATAAGAGTGAAAGTTGCCAGAAATATAAATAATGAAGTAAAGGACAAATATGTGAAAATTCCACTTAAGTACAGTAACTACTGTAAATATCTGTATTTTGTAACATTAAACTATCTAATAAAAAAATATTGATTTATAAGACATAAAATGAAAAATTATCTGTTCCAGTCTCTATCCGATGATCAAAAAATAATAAAAGTCAGAATTTTTGGTGTTACAACCTGGAAATTAATTGAATTGGAATTATATGTCATGAATCTACAAAACAGCCCATAATATTGAAGTGAGATATTGTATATATGTATATATTATATGTAATAATAAAATTGATAAATATTCACTTCCATTTTAATGAAAACCAGTTCCCATAGCTGAACATGAAACTCTTTGTTACTGTATATGATCTCAATAAGAATACTGTATAGTAAACTAACAGTCTCAGCAACCACGGAGCTATCAAAACAAAATTGTGATGAGTTTTGTAAAAAGTATCAATCATGACGATTTTGGTATAATTTGTACATCTCATCTCAGCATTGTTTAATCTATTATTAAAAAAACGCAGAAAGAATACACATTACTGTGTCTGGCTATAGAAGGCTATTCACCATAGTTAGTAATTGAGCAACCAAAAGCTCCCAAATATACTGTCAACATGATGCCACCACTCTCACGGCTCACTGTAGGGGATGGCATTGCTGGGCTTGAGCTTTTGCCAAATGTGGCAAGAAGGTGCTTTGTGCCAAGGTGGAAAAGTTCAAACTTGTCTCATTAGGCCAGAGACTTTATATTACATTTCCATCATTCTAGAAGACACCCTTCCCCAGAGCAACCTACATTTATCTCATTTAATACAACTGAGCAGTTGAGGGTTATGGGCCTTGCTTTAAGGCAGGCAGTGCTGGGATTTGAACTCCTGGCCTTCTCATCGGTAGTCCAAAGTTTTAACCACTGCACAGTCACCACTAAGCTATTTTGTAGAATAGCAGTGTATCTACAGTATGGATCTGTTCAGCTTCTTCAAAGTTACCACTGGCTTTTTCCTGATTAATGTCCTCATTGTAGCACTAAAAATGAAGAAAAGTACAAGAAAAAGACTTATGCAACGCACTGTAGTCTTTTCTTGGCACTATTTAGTTTTTTTTTCCCTATTTAATAAACTTTTTTTTTCTGGAACTATATAATACAATATTCAAAACACTCCTCACATCCTGTAATCTTTTGCAAAAAAAGTTGCAGGCTGGGGAATGCAGAATAACCGAAATGCACTTTATAGAGTGTGGGATCTCACTTCCAACCTCGCAAATTGTGTAATTTTAATGTGAGTAGTGTGTAACTCTGACATACATAAAAAAAAAAAAAAAAAAAACTTTGCAGTTCCACCTTTAGAGGTTGTGGCAGTTTGAAGCATGTGGAAACAGTTGTGGCAGTTAAAACAGTTGTGGCAGTTGAAACAGTTTTAGCAGTTAAAACAGTTCCACCTTTAAAGGTCGTGAAAATTTAAAATGATCAGCCATAACGTTACAAACAAAACCTTATGGACGATATTGTTTAGGTTCACCTTGTGCTGTCTTGGCAGCTCTGGGTGCTCAATCGGATTTGGATCTGGGGAGTTTGGGGGATGGGTCAGCATCTTTGGTCTGTTGCCCCGCTGCACCCTATGTACAGTGGGCTATGGTGCACTGGGTGTTCTTGCGCCATTGACTTTTTGGGTGATGCATTGGCTTTTATGTGGGATTAGATTAAACAGGCTGTGTTTCCTGTGGAAATACTGGTAGATAATTGATAAGCGATGTTAAGTGGTGGCACATTGGCTTAGTGGTTAGCACTGTTGCTGTGCACCTCCAGGTCCTGGGTTTGATTCCTGCGTCAGGTCTGTGTGTATGTTCTTCCCGCACATGCAGATTGAGCTAGTTGGAATTTCCAAATAGCTGGGGGTATGTAAATTTTGACCAGTGGTCCAACCATGTTTATGCAAAATGGGAATAAATACAAGGATCACCATTGGTCTCCACGTCCAATAAACCTGGCCTACAACTATGGAGTGCTTTATTGTGCCCTGAAGACTATCTATTTTCAGGAAAACCTTTTCTGAAAAAGAGAACATACAGCTCAATGACCTTAATGTGTTTTAAAATTTACAACCATGCGGCATTATTAATACAGAGAGCCCCAAACAAAAAAGGAGCACTGATGCGAGCGATAACACTCAGTAATCAGGGTGGAGAGTGGTGTCCTTTCAAGACCAGTGACACACAGGATCCTCACAGGCACACACATATTAATTCAAACGTATTAATATAAAGCGTCATGGCTGATGTCTGCCGTCCCTTTCTTTTTTCTGCCTTTTCTTTTCTTTATACAACAATGGTGTTTTTCACTTTAGAAAATCTATATCCCAAGAACTCTAATCCTGAGGGATTATGCAGGATTTAAAATCACTTGCTACATTCCATCAGAATTACACCTAAACAAATCACACAAGATATTGTAGACAGGCTCCAGCTATGGCGATTTAATACAGAGGATTAGCACAGGTGAGATTTTGTTTTAAAAGCAGCTGATTTAACTTTTAAACTAAGAATGACTTCAAACAAAGACTGGAATAATGATATTCACAGTAATAGGTATACTTCACATCTTTACCGCAAATAATAAAATATTATTTTACACCACAGTACAAGTCTCAAATTTCAGAGGTCATTTGTAAAGCAAATCACATGTTTGTATTAATGTGCATCTGTAAATATGTAATCCAATCTAATCTAATCTAATCTAATCTAATATAATATAATATAATATAATATAATATAATATAATATAATATAATGTAACTTTAAATGTCTCATATTTTACCAATTCAATTAACAAGTTAACACTGGTCTCAGCGCTTCCCCAAAGTGTGTGTTAATTAGTGATGCGTCATTCATGAACGATTCGATCTTTTTGAACGCATCTTTAACGTGACTCAGAAGAACGAGTAGTCTCGGAGAGTGATTTGTTCATTTTCTACTGGGCGTGCATGCGCAAGTCCCTGCAAAACTTCTGTAGGTTATGTACAGGAAACAAAATCGAATGGTTCTCAATAAATCTTTTAGTCCTAAGTCGTTCGTTCTTTTGTCACATGACTCAAATAGCCGCTATGCGGTGCAATAGATTCAAAAGAACAAACGACTCAGACCAGAAGATACGATGGTGAGCTGCTCATTCTGTTTATTATAATATGTCCTTAGCTGCTTTGTAATATTTTGATTACTGGAACTATAGCCAAAATTTGTGTATGTAGACAAATTGGGGATCTTTTTATTGAAAATGCAACATTTTATTTTATTTCTGATCAAAAGAACGAAATGAACTAAATGATTCAAAAAATTTTTTTTATTTTAATAAAAAAAGATTCAAAGAACACTAAAATGATTAAAAATTCCCATCACTAATGTTAATGCTCCAGCTGAAATCCCTTTCAAATAATACATCTACTCTGCTTTGTACCCCATGCTTCCTCTGTTTCACTCCTCTTCCAAACTTACAGTTTTAGTGTCTATGTAAACAAATTATTTCTGAACTTTTGAGGATGCAAACATTGAAAAAAAAAACAATAATCTGAGAATGCACTGGAGACCAGTCTGAATGTATAAAACTGACTAAAAAGTGAATTTTGCCTAACAGGTACTCTTTAAATAACTTTGTAACAACAGTTTAGAAAAAAAAAACATTCTTGACATCAGGGGACCAAAATGTTAGTTCAGTTAGTCACTTCAAATTTGCTCGCTAAGACACACGGTTTCCATGCAAAGTCTGGCCAACCTTTCCAGTTCTGAGCAGTGCTAATCCTGCTATGGGTATGAGTGTGTATGGGTATTTGCTAGCCCTTGCCTGACTCCTCTCTTGGACCATCCCTGTCTGTTTGAAGTCTTATATGCACAATAGTGTTTTACCTTTTGCTTCCTTTTTACCTTAGCATGAGACAGAGGAAGAATAGAGGCTGGTGAGTGAACCTACACTACGGTGCTGTGCAAAAAAAGTGGGCCAAAATTCCTCCACAGTGATGTGAAGATTCATTGGCAGTTATCACAAACACTTTATTGCAGTTGTTGCCGCCAAGGGTGGGTGGCACAACCAGTTATTAGGTTTAGGGGCAATTACTTTTTTCATATTGGGCCAGGTAGGTTTGGACAGCTTTTTTCCCTTTAATAAAAGAAATTATTATTTAAAACCTGCATTTTGTATTTACTTGGTTTACCTTTTGTAATAATATCATTTGTTTGATGGTCTGAATCATATACAGTAAGTATGACAAATACTATGGTAAAATGTTAACGTCTAAAAGTGTTTTTTATTTATTTATTTTGAAAAAATTAGTGGTAAATATGAAATAAAACAATTTTAGACATGGTGCTATGTGTCATACTGTAGTGGTTAGCTCTGTCGCCTTGCATCTCCATGGTCCAGGTTTGATTCCTACCTCGGGTTTGCTTGGTGGGTTTTCTCTGGTTTTCTCCCACAATCCAAAAACATGCAGATTAGGCTAATTGGTGTTCTCAAATTGCCTGTAGTGTGTGTCCTCTATGATGAACCCCGCCTTGTGCCCTGTCCCCTTGACCCTGTATGCAGGACAAGGCAGTATAGATGATGATGACATGGTGTTATTGGGGTAATAAAACAGTTATTTGGTTTGGGAAACTACTGGGTTGTAAACTTTGAGTAAATAGTGGTGGTGTAGTGGTTAGCACTGTGGCCTCACACCTCCAGGGTCCAGGGATCGATTCCCTGTCTGTATGCGTGGAGATTGCCTGTGCATGGTGGGTTTCCTCTGGATAATCTAGTTTCCACAGTTGGCAGACATGCGTTCCCAAATTCCCTGTAGCTTGTGTGTGTGTATGTATGACTATTGGCACCACATCCAAACTAGATCCACGAATTCTTCCACCTAGTCCCCTGGCATAGTCGGTTAAGCAGTATAGAGAATAAATGATGAAGTCTTTAGAAGGTTTTTAAGATTGTAATCTTTTCTGATTTAAAAAATATTGTAGCATATTTTTATGGCAATTTATCATAGGGAATCATTTAAACAGCATAGCCATTTCCTCGTATAACACCCCAGCTTTAATATCAGACATTATTAATAAAAATGACAGCAAATTTATACTTCTGTCATGGATAGAAATTCATAGGTAGAAAACCTACAAATGGGTGTAATGAGTGTGAAATGCATGGAGTAGTCAGGGATGAGTGCAGGCCCCACCGGAGAGTCATTCCCACATCCACACATCAAGTCCTGCTCTGCAACGTGACATTTATAAATATGCATCAGAGCCCACACACCACCTCTCAACACTCCAAAAAGGTCTCCATGAGCACTCTCTCTCTCTCTCTCTCTCTCTCTTTCTCACTCTCACTCGTACCCCCCACTCCCACCCCTCTGCTCTGTCCACCCACACCAGTCCATCAAGCAGCTCTCTGACTTCACCGAAAGTAGCTCATACAAATAGTCCTGTTTTAATGCCGAGAACATGTTGAGCAAATACGTACGTACAATGATTGTGTGTGTGTGTGTGTGTGTGTGTGTGTGTGTGTGTGTGTGTGTGTGTGTGTGTGTGTTTGTGTGTGTGTGTGTTTGGAAGAAATAACAAGAGAAACAGCTACATGAGGTCCAGATTTCTAATACAGGGCTTGTTTGGACAAGAGCTGATAGGCACAGAGGACAAAATGGAATCGAAAATTCACCTTAGAATAATGTTTCTCAACAAGCGATGCATGTAACAGCGCTGTGCAAATAAATAATAATAATAATAATAATAATAATAATGCATGAACACACAGAAATGTGCATGCAATGAGACATTGCACAAGTGATCTTTTAAGCTAAGCACCTTGTTAATTGTATTCCTTGAATGATTTTAATTAAATTATTCCTTTATAAAACGTATAAAATATAAACGTCCAACTAGATTAGGGTAAGAATTAGAGTTCGTAAAAAACATGAACACATAATAATAATAATAATACTACTACTAATAATAATAATAATAATAATTATTATTATTATTATTAATATTTAAATAATTATTACACATAATAACGTATATTTAAAATTATATAAATATTATAATTTAAATTAATAATAACAAATATATTTTAAAACAAAAGTTGCAATTATAATTAAATATGAACAAGATGTATTACTGTACATACATTTACATAATCCAAAAAATATTATTATTATTATTATTAATATTATAATTATTATTATAAGTACTAAGTATAAGTGCATATTCATTCATCTTCTATACTGCTTATTCTGTATCTCAAGATACAGAGCTTTTGGCACACAAGGCGAGGTACACCCTTGACACGTTGCCAATCCATTGAAGGACACGGACACAAAATGGGCGATTTAGGAATGCCCTATCAACCTTATCTGCATGTCACTGAAATGTGGGAGGAAATTTACTAAGTACGGGAGAGCAGGCAAATTCCCTGCATGCAGACCTGAGGCAGGAACCGAACCCTCGACCCAGGAGGTGCAAGGCCACAGTGCTAACCACTAAGCCTGAAAATCCTAAAAATAAGAATTTAAATAAACTATTTAATAACACCTAAAGGTAAGAATAGATAGATATTAGATAGATTGTACAACAACATAAAAGCAACAAGGTGTTTAAAAGTCAAAACAAGGAAATTTTTATATTATTTAAAATAATATACTGTTTTTATGCAAATGTATATGATGCTTGTATATAAAAGTGGGAACATAAGTGTCTGTACATACTGTACTATAAGGTGTACCAGCAAGATGTATTATTAATTAAAAAGAGAGAATGACAGTACATGATCATATCAGTGCGATCAGGTGAAATAAAAGCTACATTTCAAATCTTGGTTTTGCATCATTCTGTGAATTAACTTTGTTCCAGAATTTACCTTTTGTTTTTTGTTTACTTGTTTGTTTGTTTTGTCCATATATTTTTTGTAGCCCTGTAAACTTGACACTACACTATCTTGCTGTACGCTTTAAGGTTTTATCACTCTTTCCTGTTTTTCAGATTACCCACTTACTCTGTCACTTTTGCATGATTTTTTAATAAACCATGATGGTTGGCTGACGATGGCACTTACCGTATCTGTCGGGTTTGCCAAAGGCTGACACAAATTAACATCCTTACTCGGGATAGAGCAACATCGCCTGGTTTGATAGGCAGGAGAAATTTCTGCAGTTGTTGTTATTAAATATCATTACATACTGTATATAAAACATAAATCATCACGAAGGCATTGTGTATGAAAAATAACTCAAATATTATTTAGATATTCTTATTGATTAGAAAATATTACAAACGCGTCGACATCAGCAGTTATTTTTTTCATTTCCGAGCTCAAATGTTAATGAATTTGACTGCGCCTCATTAGGATGTCTAATGACTGTTTCATTGCTGCAAGAAGATCAGGGACTCTATTCACAAAGAATGTAATATCGTATACTATTATTTAAAAAAAAAATACATTTTAGAAATATAAAAATGCAAAAAAAAAATCATAAAAGCTTCATATTAACTGAAGGCAAGAGTTAATACTGAGAGAACTGAGGGTATTTAACATGATATTTCTCCCTACCAAATAGGCATGAATACAAATGAGAGGAGACATGGGGAAATGCCAGCGGTGTTGGAGCACAATTTATAATTCTTTGGAAGTGTTCAGAGCATCTCGAGGCACTTCCAACTAATTAAAGTGCACCAGGAGCAGCCGGCTGCTGTTCTGTACTGTCGGATTGGGACATTCGCAGATCTCCTTTAATTCCCGAAAAACACAGGAAGCCAGAATTCAGCACCTGACCGAGTCTCTAGTCGGGAGACTTACTATGAAATTCACATATAATGCATGCATTGTACAACATTTCTGTCCATACGCATGAGCATCAGAGGTTATTATAATGCTTTAACATTTTGAAGAACGTATAATAAATATTAAGCGTATGAAATGTTTATAAAGAGTAGAGAGACATGTTATTCTAACAAAACATATGCCTGTGCATATGACAGTCTCTCTCCCTTTCTCTCTCTCTCACACACACACAGACACTCCATGCTGTGTATTAAGTGTTCAGTAAGCTCCCGGGCCTAACTATGCCTAACTGTCCTCTATAAGTTCTAGCACCCACACACAGGCTGGGCAAATATTTTCTGAGCAAATAAAGCCCTGAGTCCATCTGCAGCAATGTTCTGGCATGTGTGTGTCCTCACTGCTAAGTGTTTACTTCGCAATCTGGCCACCATGTTGGATGAAATAACTAACAAATGAAGCTTACTCATTAAATCTATAATAATCCTCTCTCCTGTGTTCATTGAGCCATAATTAGAGTTGCAGCTTAAGTCCGAAAGTTACGTCAGTATTCACAGGGCAAAAGTTTCTCGTATTCAGAGTTGGTTTATGCACCTGCTTAAGTTACTTTTCTGGACGACTTTGATGGAATTATTTAAAGGATTATAGGATGGCAAGCAGTGAAGTGAGTCTTATACAGTAAATTGCTAAATTAATAGATTTAGCTGTAATGATCGCGTTAATTATTTGGAATTAATTTAACTGAAGCACATCTATTGCTCATCTAGCTATTTTGATTTACTGAAGCAATTAAATAATGCCATTTCCATTTAATCCTAAAATAAAGAATGTGATGAGTGTGACAAACTGTTTAACTAAGCACTCAACCAAATTTTTGATATTTCTATTATGTCATTTTATTCCTAATTCTAATGTTGGGGAAAAAATGAAAAAAAAAAAAAAACGAAAAAAAAATATATATATGTATGAAATAAAAATTAAAAATAAAAATAAATAAACAAATTCTTGTGTCCCTGTTTAGTCGGGGTCAGAGCACTTGGTCTGCCATGATACTGCACCACTGGAGCAGACAGGGTTAAAGTCCTGCCTCAAGGGCCCTATAACATCTCAGTGGAGCGTTGGCTTAAACCCCAGACTTTCCGATCGGTAACTAAGCTACACCACTGTACTGTAGGTCATGTATAGTGTCCCTCTATAAAAATCCTGGGGTTGCATCCTCGTCATGTCCTTGTAAGGCCATGAAAAGAATCTGTGATGTCATACCGTATGTGCGGCTCATCTTTTTCAAACCCAAGCCAACTTTACTTTCCACTTTAACACTTAATAATCTCTTAACAATGCCACAGAGCACCAATGAGTACAGACATAATACTGTACCGTATGCAGGAGAGGAAGGGAGAGAACATCAATCTCTGTCACGCAAATGAGCAAAAACAAGCTCAGTCTTTTTTTTTTTCTTTTTGCAGTGACGTCAGTGCACCATTCGGAGAACCGAATGTATGTTTGCATGCCATCTGTGCCACTGCTCTAAAGAGAAAGCTCAAGATGGACTGCTGCATCAGCTCCCTCATTCACAACTGTCAGCTCTCTCAGCCATCCATTTTTCCATTCGTCATGCCTTCTGCGTACCTCATTCTCTCTCTCTCTCTCTCTGTCCTCTCTCTTACTATCTGTCCCAAACTCTGTTCACCTCCTCTATTCATCTTCTTTGCAATTCCCTGTTACGGTCTGTTGCATTCATCAAAATAATTTAGGAGGTCATTCTCATTTTTTTTCTCCCATTCTAGTCTCTGCTTTATTATGTGTTATATCAGGGCAGGTGGAAAACTCAATGGAATACAAGTTTAAATGAAATAAAAAAAAATAAAATGTACAAGAAAGTAATTACAAGAAAGCAGGCAGAGTGATTAATTGCATTGTCGTGTTCTAATATTTATTAAAGGAATACATCAGCAGTTTTAAATGTAATCTTTATTTAACACATACCTACAAAGTGTGGAATTACCACAGAATAGAATTCTGATATATGCAGTTCCTGTTAATAAATATATACGCCAGCAAAAATTTATTATTCCTTGTATAGTAAGGGCTCGTAAACAGAGACTCACGTCTTGTTTGCTTACTACAGCATTTCTCCAGTATGTTAAATTTGTATACAGCTTTTTATTACAGTATGTCTGTCACCTTTATATCAGTTATGACCTTGTTTTATACATCAAGGACCCATGACAGTAAAATCTCCTGCCTAATATTTTGTGCATGGAGTTTTCATGGTGAAAAAGTGGTTTCCTTTGGGTAGTCCGGTTTCCTCCCACAGTCCAAAGACATGCAGTTTAAGCTAATGTTTTTTCTCAACACATGCAAATGTATTAAAATTGATACTCACAACAATCATATATGCATTACAGATACATTTTAATAAAAAAAATGCTGAGATATTTATTTGAGGGAACAACTATTGTAGATTGAAGTAAACATGAATACTGGCAAGAATATCTTCTGTTTAATATATACTGTAATAAAAAGGTAAAAATAGAAAGGATGCAATTACCAGCAAGAAATTAGTTCTCCTCGTTATTAAGCATTGAATTGGGCGAAGTCCAAGGCCATGTTTTCTGATTGTATAGAAATAGTCTACATACTGTATACTCAACTCATTATTTTAACAATGTGAGCAACGCATAAAAAAAACTTCCCCATACTTGTTGCCACTACATATCATAACAAGTGTTAAATATCAACAGCCTATTATACAGTAAGTACAGTACATACCAACATCTGCAATGACTAATGCAAAAAAAGTTGAATTTTTTATATATATATATATATATATATATATATATATATATATATATATATATAAAATAGCCAGTCCATAAAACTACTAAACGGTTCTGCAAATTGCTGTTTAATGTAGCTGTTTTAGGGATATTTAGCAGAATTCATGATTCCCTTAATGGAAGGCATTTTCCTAACTACAGCACTCTCAGGTTCATCTTTAGTCACAAATATAGCTTTAACATTTAAATGATCACAATAATGTCAGCCAGAGCTGGACACACCATTACATCTTTAATTCATTTTTCTAAATAACTGGAATAAAATGATTCAGTTTTCCTGTTCAGATTCATTATATAGTCATGTGTTTAGTGGTATAGCTGTACTGCTTTTGGTAATACACATGGTCTGTTGAATAGTAGCTCAGCTTTGTGGTTAATGTATTTTTGATTTCTAAACTCTGATTGAACAGCAGATTTTTTCTCACTTCTGGATTCAAATCAACTCCCCAAGTTTGCATTAATGTTCTTGTTCAATGCTTGTTTGTTCAAAAGTTGGTGGGGACGAGTATAGAATGAATAAGATAACCAATTTTGATATTAGTCATTCATTCATTTTGCATTCTGCCTATCCATTGTGTTTATCCTGTGTGGAGGCCTGGAGTCTATCCAAGAGAGCTCAGGGCACATAGTGGAGGACACACTGGATGGAGTGCCAACTCATTGCAAGTCACACATTTATTCCTCCAGTTATATACTACAGGCAGTTTGGAGACATCAATCAGTCTACAAACCATGTATTTGGACTGTGGGGGGGGGGAACTGGAGTACCTGGTGGAAACCTATCAAGCACAAGAGAAAATGCAAACCTTCAACCCTGTAGGTAACAATGTTGACCACTGTGTCCATCGATAACAACGATTTTTGATGATGCAAATAACCAACTTGCTTTGAGAATTATTTACTATACCATATTGCATGTCTTTGCTATACTTCTTATACTTTCATAATTATTTTCTATACAATTTTTACTAATGTGTGTGAAACTGTAGCATATAAAATTTGTTAGTGTTGTTTTAACACCAATTAATTGTATGAAATTTGGTCAACATTTTATTGATTATATTAGGTCCCATGCGTAATACTTCATCAACTGTTACATATCAATTATATCAATCATATCAATCACTTATTAGCAGTGTTGGGTGTAACTTTGTACTTGGATTACTTTTTTGATGTAACGAGAAATCTAACACACTAGGTCCGCCATTTAAGTACTCAGTTATTTAGTTATATTTAAAAAAATGTAATTCGTTATTCAGACAATTTATGTAATCCCTGTCTTTAACACCACCCCCCCGTTACTCCTTCTGTTATGCACCTATCTCACCTATGCGGTTCGCCTCGCGGTGAGAAGCGGTGATAGGCACGTTGCGAGTGACCGCCCGACGTTCCGCAAAGTTCTGCAAGGTCTGCGAGGACCAAACTTGCGGTGAATCATGATGAACCATACTTACTGCCACCGCGCGTAACCGTGTAGGTGAGATAGGGGTATTAGTAGTTCACAGATTATGGGCAAAACTTTGCTGAGTGATGATGGTAGAATAATTATAAAGGTCTTGACTAAAACAACATGCATGAGGAATCACAAAGGAGTTTTCATTTTCTACATTGGGAAAGTCCAAATCGGCAACAAATAATAGCAATAACTATGGAGAAGCTGAGATAACAGGCATTCTGTATGGTGCAGTGAAAGCTCAGACCCGTTCTCGGTCCTGCAAGCATAATTATCATATATCAACATGATCATGATCTCTGAAGAAAGGCCTTTGATTTGTTCTTTGAGGGTAAACTTTAAAAGAAAGCAAATCACTTGAGCGTTCGCACAAGTAAAAAAAAGTGCTATAAGCGCTCCTCATGCTTTCACTGTGGGAACACTTACTCACGCAGGAACTGAAAAGTGTGGGCTTGTATGTTGCTTTCGGCGTGGGTAGAGCTTTTATAATGCTAGACAGTTAAAGAGTACCAGAGGACTGACACCAGATAAAAGCTTTACCAGTGGATTCTCGGTGGGAAGAGTGCTTTCCAGTTTGGACTGCTGAAAATAAACGATGAAAGAACTCAGATTGGAGAAAAAGCTTGACTGCTGCTTGCACTGTGGGAAGAGCATCAGTCAATTGAGCAGCCTCAAATGCCATCTGGAAGTGCATCGTCCACAGAAATCGTGATAGAATTTGAATGAGTTTGCAGGATTTTAAAAAGAAAACTGTGAATGCTGTGGACAGTGGATATGCATCTATTCCCTGTTGTCAGAAATGGCTGGTTTACAGTAAATGGGATAGTATAAAAATGACATAAAATAAGACGTCATTGTCCATCTGTCAACAAATGACATAATAAATCATACATAAAATGTTAAACGGTGACAGGATTATGTGCACACATATGCATGTGCCAACACTAAGCCAACAGAAACCCACCGAAAGCTCCAGAACACCCAGTGCGGCAGCCAGGCAAAGAGCCCAAGACTGCCTCCAAACTCCAAATCCCAGTCTGATCGAGCATCCATGGAATGTGCTGGACAAACAAATCTGATCCATGAAGTCTCTACCTGCAACCAACAGCACTCAAAGGATCAACTGCTAAACCTCGGGTTCCAGACACCACACTACACCCCCAGAGGTCCTGTGGAGTTATGCCTGAGGGGCAACACAAAGGGAACCTAAACAATACTGGGCAAAATGTAATTTATGGTTTTTCTTTTGGCTCCAGTTCTACTGTATCATTAGTTTGTTATCGGACTTGGTTCACCTGCTATGTGTTTAGATCTTTAAGTTTGTATAAACCCTGTCATACCCTGTAGTGTCTTTGTTTAAGTCTAAGCATATGTCCTTTCAGCATTACATCTGAGGCTTGTTTCCTGACCGCTGTTTAATTTCTTTTAACCATTCTTCAAATGTAGTTTAGTCCCATTTGTTGCATTTAACCCCTGTCATGGATGCTAATAATGATTTCTGAATTTCTCCTAATAAGAGCAACATGCTGAAGGCCCCCTTGTGTTCTCGCTATACTAACCACAGCTTACAATGTGAAACATTTGTCATTAAATATTAATCCAAGATGTTCTGTTTAAATAATAATATTATACTGCATCCAATGAGTATGGTTAAAAAAAAAGACTCAAATTGATGTCAGTTGTGCAAATTGCAAGTATTTGGTCTTGACACATGTTTTAAGATGCTGTCCTGTCCATTATCATAAGGTTCATATATCCCTGGAGTTGCCTTTAAAAACTAGATTTGGAAGCATGATACAGTAAGTTAAGCATATTCTTTATTTTAAGAGACTTGAAACAGCTGTGGGACATGTCTGATATAATCCTTAACTATGAAATATGATAGCCTTCAGAATAGCATTCAATATTCATGCTGGTACTTTAACGTTTTCAATTAATTCCTACAGAATGTGTGAATTTCTCTAAAGTGCATGAATCATCCGAAACACCTCAAGGAACAACTTGGGAGTCATTTACTGAGATAAATGAAAGCAGGAAGAATATAGATTATTTCAATTAAAAAAAAAATTGGTGCCAGTATCTAAACCAGCCAAAGATGCTTACTTTTGAGTTTAGTTTATTTAAAAGTTTCTTCGCCAAGGTGCTTTTTCTTGGCACTGCCATTCCTGGCTTTTTCATCAGTAATCTAAATCTGTATGCAGGTTTCTCCAAAGCTGACTGATGATAGAGTTTATAGTTAAAAGGCTTCTAGAAATAAAACTGACTCTAGGGGCCATTTATTCATGTCAAGATCAAGAATTTCTAGTCAGTAAACTACATTTGTGTACGTTAAAAAAATAAATAAATACGCAAATTAAATCTCATTCTTGGTTTTCCTACCCAACAGCATGGCCACCATGACCATAGCCAAAAGAAAGAAAGGATGAACCATAGCCAAAAAAGAGGTGGCCTGGAGTTGTCTCCAATGTTGTTTGAAATCAATGAGAAGTGTCCAATAGTTGTCTTTCAGCAAGATGTAGCTTCAGTCCATACTGCCACGGAGACTTTGATCTGCGCTATCTGAGCCTGAGAATTGGCCACCAAGCTGCAAAGATGTGAACCCAGGCAATTAATCTGGTCTGGTTTGAAACAGAAAATATATTGAGGTGAAAAACAAAAACTACAACGATAAATACCTGGAAGATCAGATTTGAGTTGCCTGGCACAAGCTTTCTCTGGCGTACATTTTAAAAGGCGTTTTGAAACGGTGCAAACGACTGCGTGCTATGAAAATAGTTGCCACGAATGGTAAATGTTTGGTCAAAAAATCACTTTTATCTTCAACTATGGTTAATTCAAATGTTCATGGTCTCCATGCCATAGGAAAAAGGAAGATAATGTAAGAGACTGTTTGAAAGAGAAAATAATGCAATTAATTTGCCGTTTTTTAAGTTCATTCCTTTACAGTGTTTTTTTTTTTTTTTTGTTACTTTGGTACATTACTAAGATCAGAACTGAAATTCTTAAAACAACTTGCAAACCTCCTTATCGTTTGGTCGCTTTTGCACACCATAAAAGCCATATCTCATTCTTTTGAGCAAACTACAAATGCCTTGGAACATTCATGCAAATTGATATGTACAATTTCCTGCTGTTTGCTACATTATCAACTGGTTATGCTATGTTGAACAAATTGTATTATACTGATTGAACCAGTTGTCACAATCTGCCAAGCATGTTTTCTGTGCATTTCTATTAGACTTTTTTAATTTCCGTAAATTTGCCTTGAATTGATGTGCTGCTCTCGGGTGGATCTTGACTTTAACGAATGAAGGTGAATGTTTGATTAATTAATGATTCATACAATCAGTTCTCTAAAATTGCTGGTTGCCATTGATGCAGCATGTGACTACATCACAGCAGATGACTGCAGAACCTGGATTAGACTTTCCTTTTTTTAAACACTGCATTGCAAGGAAAAAATATACATTGTGATGTAGATAGAAATGGATGACCCAACAAACAAGTATGACAGGAGATATAGAAAGAATGTACTGTAATTTTCTATACTACTTGTGTTATTACTGTAAACCAGTCTGCCAACAAATTACTGTACAAACGGTAAAAGGATAAATGTGTGTCCTGTCCAATCTCTTTCATTCAGTTCCCCAGATAGAGTAATGTAAAACTTTGTAGTGCTGAAATTGATATTTATATGCCATACAGAAAAAGTGCAACCTTGAATATTTTTAAACCATTTTTATTGAAACTTTTTATACATAAAATACTGTACATATACTGTATAGTGTACTGTTACACACATTTTGATGACACGGATATGTTTACTATAAAACTATAAATAGGTTTGAGTTATTTCCAATTAAAATTAGGGATGGAATTGCTAGAATTTATATAAAAAGAATATACAGGAATATTAAAAATGCAAGGTAATTTATTAATGTTTAAATACGTTCTAGTCATAGAAAACTCCAAGATAACCAAAACAACATTTCTCCAACCTTTCATGGCCAGTTAAAGCCACTGACATTTATTAGGAGGTGACTGGAACACAGAGAAAAACAAATATTTATTTGAGTAACATAATTAGATCAACCTTTTAATGTTTTACACTCATAAAAACACTAAAATAGAAAGCTAGATTTTTTTTTAAATAAGGTCTTAATGAAAAGTGTCTATTTTTTAATGAATATGTAATAAATATGTAAAAATAAATAAATAAAAACAATTTTAATAATAAACCAAGTAAATAACCATGTTTGCATTAATAGCTGCTAAAGCGTGTATACTTAAACAAAGTGTCATAGTTTTGGCGTTCCCCAGGAAGTCCAAAATTGATAGATAAATAAATAAATAAATAAATAAAATAATATTAATAAACAAGGAAAAGGCATTTAAAATAGGGAAAATTGGAACCTGTGTTTAATAAGGGAATAGATTTCATTTTATTAGCAAATGTATATTATATACTAAAACTGTACAGGATGCTAAAAGGTCAATATTTCACACACATACTGTACTGTACTAGTAGCATACAGCTAGAGCCAGAAGGTTACATACACCTTAGCCAAATAAATTTAATCCTACAGTAGTAAATTCCCTATGTTAGGTCAGTAAGGATCACTACATTTGTTTTAAGAATGTGAAATGTCAGAATAATAGTAGAAAGAAATATTTATTTCAGCTTTTAATTTTTTTATCACATTCCCAGCAGGTTAGAAGTTTACGTTGGGTAAAAAAATTTTTTTAGGTAGCCTTCCACAAGCTTCTTATAATAAGTTGCTGGAATTTCAACCCAGTCCTCCTGACAGAACTGATGTAACTGAGGAAGTTTTGCGTTTTCAGTCCTGCTCACACATCCTCTATTGGATTGAGATCAGGGCCACTCCAATACCTCAACTTTATTGGCCTTAAGCCATTTTGCCACAACTTTATAAGTACGCTTGGGGTCATTGTCCATTAGGAAGACCCATTTGTGATCAGGCTTTAACTTCTTGGCTGATGTCTTGAGATATTACTTTAATATATGCACATAATCTTTTTTCCTCTTTCTGCCATCTGTTTTGTGAAGTGTACCAGTCCCTCCTGGAGTCAAGTGCCTCCACAACAGGATGCTGGCACCCCCATGCTGGTAGTTTTGGATCAGTGGCTTCTTCCTAGTTTTGAGCAGCCTTTCAGGTTGAGTCAATATCAGTCTCATTTTACTGTAGATATACTGTAGATGAACCAGATTTGTGGAGGTCAACATCCACAGGTGACACAAATGATATCATTTAATCTTCAAGAATCTTCTAAACCCATGACATCATTTTCTCAAAATTTCCAAAACTGTTTAAAGACACAATCGATTTAAATCACTGAAATTGTGATATAGAGAAATAAAGTTTTATCCTTTAAAGTGTATGTAAATTTCCGACATAAGCAAAACATATGCCTCTGTGAGAGAACAGCAACAGAATGCTGACCTGAACACACACTTTCTCTCTCTGCAAAACGATTCACCTTCACACCAGTTTCTAAACCCTCCCTCACACTTTTCCACTCACCTTGTCCTGATCTAGTTCCCAAAACTGGACTGTGCTGCAAGGTGCACAGCATTTACTGCCCTAGTTTCTCGCTTTTCTTTCTCTCACTCTGCAAAGCGATGGAGCCGAAGAAATACAAAACTAAATAAAGCAAGAGGACAGAAATAGTAGTAAATGTTCAAAGCCGAAGAAGAAGAAGAAGAAGATGGAGTGAGAACACGAAGAAAGATAGGGATTTGTATTAGTCACTGGAAAGGCCTGACAGAGAGCCACTTTTGTGCCCTTAAATAAAGAATCCTCATTCTATGATTCGCATACTAATCTTTATAATTACCAGCTATTATTCAATGGCATCTATTTATTATTTTGTAATGAGAAAATTTCCTTCAACCGAGTTGAATTTATTCATTGACATGTTCAACTAGTTTTTTCTTTGATTAACAGTTGCCTATACAGTATATTCCAAAATACTGTCTGACATCCTGCTGAGATTGTTGCCTCTCTGCTTAAAGACCTTGATATACTGCAGCAGTGGTTTAGTCCTTAATTGGGCCCAGTTTTCTGACCTCTCCTTAAACAGATCAGGTTTTAAAAACTTGAAATGCCAGACTCATGATGCCATTAAAACCACTGTGCTACAGTATTTAACAACTTTCAACACAAGTGAGTCATATAGCTGCATTGCATTACGTGACTCTAGTACTCATTGGCTTTCTCACTGATATAACATAGAACGTTGTTGGAAAATTCAATTTAATTTTATTTGTATATCGCTTTTAACAATTGTCATTGTCGCAAAACAGCTTTACATAATCAAAATAATTATTTAAGTTTGTATGGAATGTGAATGTGTATGAATCAAAATGGTCAGTTTGTCCAGGGCAGCCGAGGGCCGAGGGCAACAGTGGCAAGGAAAAACTCCCTGAGATGGTAATAGGAAGAAACCTTGACAGGAACCAGACTCAACAGGGAACCCATCCTCATTTGGGTGAAACAGAGAGCAGGAATTGATCTGCACTCATACTGTGTGTTAGGTGGCAGGCAGTTTAGCTATAATAGTTGATGTTAATTGATGTTAATATGGAGTCCAGGTAGTTATTGGAGGCTCAGGTAAACTTGTGGGAAGTTCTAGACCTGAACTATCGAACTGTCAAGTCCTCAGAGAAACAGCTGCCAACACCAGTCAAGGCCAGAACTGTCTTCAAGGTAGAGAGAACCGTCCCCAGACACGTGACGCCCGAAGAGACACACAGAACATCCATGTGACGAGATCTTCAAGCAGAAGCGGGGCACCAGGATGGGTCAGACAAGTCGGGAGGGCAGAGGGAGTCTGGATCACTGGCAGCTCAGGAAGGGCATGTGTAGCTCGACAGAGAGAGAAAGAGAGAGGGGGAGAGAGGGAAGAGAGAGAGGGGGAGAGAGAGCAGAAGAGGAGAGATGGCAGTTGGATGGTATGATATAATGGTATGGTCACAGTCACATAATGTATAATGTGAATGTATATTTACTGTAGAGTGCAAGCAGAGACTTTGGCAGGACTAACTATGACAGCATAACTAAAGGGGAGAGCCAGAAGGAAACACAAACATGATGAGTCCCTAAGATGTAAAGCAAACAATCACCTCACCGCCAACAAACCTGAGTGACTAATGAGAGTGGGGAAGACAGCATCCAAACATACCAGTTCACCATAATACTCTACGTCCATGAGTCCCCCAGATTTGCTCCTTTAGCCAAGACAAATCTATTTATAAAAATGCTTGATTAAAAGAATAGATTTTTAGCCTGGACTTAAACACTGAGACTGTGTCTGAGTCCCGAACACTATTTGGAAGACTATTCCATAATTTTGGGGCTTCGTAAGAAAAAGCTCTGCCCCAGCTGTAGTTTTCATAATATGCGGTACTGATAAGCAGCCTGCATACTTTGATCAAAGTAGGCGTAGTGAATCGTAAGACACTAGCAGTTCGCTCAGGTACTGCGGCGCGAGACCATTTAATGCTTTATATGTCAAGAGTAGTATTTTAAAACCAATGCGAAATCTCACAGGGAGCCAATGCAGTTAAGACAAGATAGGGGTGATGTGCTCATATCTTCTGGTTCTAGTGAGGACTCTCGCTGCTGCATTCCGGACTAGGAAGCTTGTTTATGCACCTAGCTGAACAACCAGACAGTAAGGCATTACAATAGTCCAACCTAGAGGTGATAAAAGCATGAACTAGTTTTTCTGCATAATTTAGCGACAATATATTTCTTATCTTGGCAATATTTCTGAGGTGAAAGAATGCTATCCTGGTAATATTATCTACATAAGCTTCAAATAAAAGGCTGGAATCTAAAATCACACCGAGGTCTTTTACTGTTGCACTTGATGGAACAGAAAGGCCATCTAAAGTTACACTGTGATCTAAAATTTTACTTCTAGCTGTATGCGGTCCTATGACTAGAACTTCTGTCTCATCAGGATTAAGCAAAAGGAAGTTAATTAGCATCCAATTTCTTATGTCCTGCACACATTGCTCAACTTTAGTAAGCTGTTTTTTCTCATCAGGTTTTGCTGAGACATATAACTGTGTGTCATCACCATAACAGTGAAAACTAATACCATGCTTACGGATTATGTTGCCCAGAGGAAGCATGTAAAGGGAAAAAATCAGTGGGCCCAAAACTGAACCCTGTGGAACGCCAAACTCCACATGCGAAATTGACATGCTATTTGTTTATGACCCAATAGTGAACTGTGACCTTCATTAATTGTGTTGTAACTGAGATCTCCTTGTGTGACATTAGTGCACTGCTGACAAATTAGGATAATAATCACATGAGAAAAAAAATCACATGAGAGTCACTAATGATATCACAAATATTTTAATTTGTTTAAGCAGGGACTTTTTCTTTTCCTGGGGCAGAGGTGGCTCAGAGGGCTAAGGCACTGAGTTACTGATCAGAAGATCAGCGATTCGCTCCACCAGGTTGCCACTACTGGGCCCTTGAACAAGGCCCTTAACCCTGTCTGCTCCATGGGCGCTGTATCATGGCTGACCCTGCGCTCTGACGCCAGTTACGCTGGGATATGCGAAGAAAGAAAGAATTTAACTGTGCTGTTATGTATATGTGACAAATAAAGGCTTAGCTTTAAGCATTTCAAGCAGCACCAGGAAATTCCCACCCAGAGAGATTCCCCTCTGATTTCCTGCTACAAAATAACTGACCGTGCATCCACATGTGTCATATGGTCATATGATATTTGTTCATCAAGTTTGTGTGCGTTGAGATGGCGCTTTTGGGGGAAAACAAAAATAAAAAACAGCAAAATCTCAAATTAAACTTCGCACCAATTTCTATACTCAACCACCCCCCCTAGCCCCCACCCTTAGAACCACACACAAACTAATTTACTTGCTGAAGCTCAACAACAATAATACTTTCAATCAGTCCCCAGAGAAAAATTAGCTGAGAAATAAAGGAAGTCTTTACTCTTATAACTGCATCCTGCACAATATTATATTAAGCTCCGTCAAAAGTCCTGCTTTGACTTGAACACCACTTGTATCAACACTAATTGCACATTGATCTGATTACCCATAAAAGACGCGTTCCTCTCTGAACAACTCATTACGCATGTAGTAATTTTCTATTTGTTTCTCCACACTCCACTTGCTTGTACTGAGAACGAAAACAAGACTGGCGAAAAAAAAACAAGACTTAAATAAATCAGACTCCAGAATATGAGATATATTAAAGATTTTAGCATTGTTAGAGGTACAGAGGTACAATATTGACTGGTCGTGTGCGGTGAAAAGCGGCCGATGTGCTGCAATTTGTTTTTGCCAAGAGCCTTGAGGTCCCAGATCAATTATGCAAAAATCCTCAACTGCAAGAAGAGCTGTGTCATTGGTTTATCTTCTCTTTTAATTAGTGTAACAGTTTAATGCTCGGTTAGCAGGTGCGTTGGGAGTTTAACCAGACTAACATGCAAAGTGAAGATGGAAGATTTTATCACTTACAGTACCGATTTGTTTATTTTTTGAATTACTCACTAACAACAGCTATTATTGCGATTCATGATATCATGATGTCTGGCTGAACACAAAACAGTACCAAAGCAACAACTGCGTAATAGAAGTAATGCATTCGATAGGATGTGCGTTGCAGCCATGGGAAAGCCTTTGGCATGTGAAATTCTACTAGATACTGTTTGATAATCCACTTTGTTTTGTGTCAAAGTGTTATAGGCAAAAGAACAGCACGGTTTTTGTCTTATTTGGCATTTGAGAGAACATCTCAGGTATTTGAAGCTGGGACATGTGCAGTACAGTACATGCTCTTAATCACAAAAGTGCAAAATAAACAAAAGGAACATTATCACGTTTAGACGCTTGAACACAAATTAGAAACACAAGATGATCCCATGTTGACCACGGGTAACATTTAGCAAACTTTTTTTAAACTCTAGGGAAAAAAAAACATGCAAAAAAAAAAAAGGATTTTAAATAGTGGTGCACAACAGATGCTCTGGAGCCCTTGTGTGTGTGTGTAAGTGTGTGATCATTGGTTGTTGAAATCGGTGTTGATTTGTACTGTATTTTGTAGCTCTGTGCTAATTTATCACTAACATGACAAAATTCAGAGATCCGATTTTCCCACACTGCGACAGATTTACCAAAAAAATCTTGCAGGATTCTCTTCTTTCTTTTATTACTAGCAACATTTTGGTACAAGCTAGATTTAAACAACAGCAGCCATCACCGATGTACACTTAGGAGATCAAATCAAAGATGTTCAGATGCTTAAAATGGTTCTATCTATGTCCAGGAGTCCAAGAGAGGAGGCGGTGGGAGCCTCATAGCAGCATAGCCTCTGTCCTTGTGTCACAGCAGCAATAGCCAATTATACAAGTCAGTGAACTTATGTATGCAAAAGAAGGTAGACAGCATTTTTCTCTAAATGTCTTAAACTGCCATGTGATGCAGAATAAATAGCAGTTTGAAAGGATGAATTTGGCGGACTTCACGTGGCTCGGCGAAAATACATAGCAGCCTTTAGTTTATATTTATTTATTTATTTATTTATTTATTTAGAGTTTTCTCATCTAGTGAGGGGAGGCTACAGTTAGAATGATCAGTTCCCCCAATCGTGGTCTGCTTGTTCACAGTCCTTTACACCAGATCATCCTTTCACATCATTGGATATAAGCCCAAGAGCCCAGCAATGGCAACCCAATGGTGGCGGGGCTTGAACCTCTAACCCTCCGATGAGCAACCGAGCACCTAAAATGGCTGGGCCACCAATGCCCCCGAGAGCTGGATGCTGAGTGAGAATTGGCAAATAACCAAACGTGGAGAGAATTGTGCAAAAATTATTTATTATAAGCAGTGAAATCTTTACTGCTTAAGTCAATACAATACAGTGTAACTCATCCTTCTCATACCCTTCCATACCATACACTGGGAATTTTTTTCATAAATGAAAGTAGAATATTTGGTGACAAGCCAAACCCCAACAAAGACTGATTAATAGTATTAATAGTAGTAGTAGTAGTTATAGTAGTAGTATCTACTGAATGTGTCAAAGATATTTTACCATTTATTTACGTATGGTGAAAAGATGATACAACAGCAATGTACACAGCTTTTTGGCACACTGAGAATTGTGTTATAACACCTTCATGCCTGCAGTGTTACACAAGCTCACACGTTTGTGCAATAAAATCACTATCTGACAACTGAACGGGTCGAAAGAAGACCTTATTGTCAGTAATGAAATGCTTTTCTTTGCATGTGTCAGCATGTAAGGATGTTGGAGTCAGGGAATAGGGTCAAACATCATACTTCGTTACACAGGGTTTGGTCCAGTGCCAGGTTAATGCATGGGATTAATCCACTGCTCTAGACAGTTCTTACTTGTGGTTCCTAGAAATCCTTCCTCCTGGTTACATCACAATTGTTTTAGGACATCAAGTATTTTGGCTGTGCTTGTATTACCTCTTAACCTTCTGATCAAACAACCAAAAGCCTTATCTGTTGAGTCTGAATGAGTGAAAATAAAATTAAAAATAGCATTTATTTTAAAAACATAATTAAATAAACACCTTGAGTAAAAACCTGAAGTCATTGTTTAAAGTGCTTAACTTATGCAGTAATACTTCTGGATTATGACCTTTTAAAATCTTTTAAATTCTGAGACATAATATTTCAAACTCCAACACTAATCACACTAGATGGCTTTTGGTAGAATGGCATTTAATTTTCCCTCGTTGACAATGTGTGGACAGGGGTTAATACTTTAGATTATAAAACCCTTAGTTGGCATCTTCGGCTGGGGCAATTTATCATCACCACAAGCTCTTCAAAAGCTGAACGATTTTCTCATTTTGGTTTCCTGAAAGCATCAAAAGCACATTCAGGTTGAATTACCAGTTCAGCAAAGTCTAATAGTAGTCGATAAAAAAGTTGATAATGAACTTCTTCAACAATATTAGCTTTGTCATGCCTAATTTTTTGCTCCTGTGAATGCTCCCACATGGATAAACTAAAGATTTGGACTTGCCCAAATGCTCATCTCAAGGCACTTATTCACTGTCTGCTCAGACCGAACATCCTGAACACACTTGGCGCTGTTTGTCTTTAATGATTTATGATCCCACTATCTGGAGTCATCTAGTTTACTTTTTTAAACCATTCAGCCAGGAAGATGTCACATTTGCTGTTAGGCTCAAATTCAAGATTTAAGGTTTTTTTTTTTTTTTTTTTTTTTATCACTCACCTCAGCCACCACCACAAGCACTATTCTAATCCATTCAGCTGTGAAGTGAGTGTGTTATTTGAGAGTACATTTGTGCCGCGTGTGGTACTGCAGTGTGCCGTTCGTCCTCAACACTCCCCATTAGTCATAAAGCGGAGAGAAAAATCAGAGAGAACAACACAATGAGCTAAATATATGCAGCCATAGACAGATACAAAGAGAGAGATAATGAAGGAAAGAGAGAAGAGTCATATTAAAGCTCTAGATAGATAGATAGATAGATAGATAGATAGATAGATAGATAGATAGATAGATAGATAGATAGATAGATAGATAGATAGATTAATTGATTGATTGATTGATTGATTGATTGATTCAAGGGCAGGTGGGTGGACAGAAAGACAGTTAAACTTATAGAGATGGATGAAGGTATAGGTGGATTGCTAAGTAGGTGGTTAATTAGTTAGATAGATGGATGAATAAACTGAATGAAAAAAATGATGGATAGATAGATAGATAGATAGATAGATAGATAGATAGATAGATAGATAGATAGATAGATAATGTATACAGTATATATGAATGAATTAATTGAATAAAAAAGTGATGGATGAATTGAACAACTGACAGGTGGAAGGATAAATGATGGAAAAACAGATAGATAGATAGATAGATAGATAGATAGATAGATAGATAGATAGATAGATAGATAGATAGATAGACTGAATAAAAAAGTAATTAATGAATGAATGGACCAACTGACAGGTGGAAGAATGGATAGATAAAAAAGTGATGGATGAATTGACCAACTGACAGGTGGAAGGATAAATGATGGAAAAACAGATAGATAGATAGATAGATAGATAGATAGATAGATAGATAGATAGATAGATAGACAGAATAAAAAAGTAATTAATGAATGAATGGACCAACTGACAGGTGGAAGAATGGACAGATAGATAGATAGATAGATAGATAGATAGATAGATAGATAGATAGATAGATAGATAGATAGATAGATAGATAGACAATGTATACAGTATATATGAATGAATTAATTGAATAAAAAAGTGATGGATGAATTGACCAACTGACAGGTGGAAGGATAAATGATGGAAAAACAGATAGATAGATAGATAGATAGATAGATAGATAGATAGATAGATAGATAGCTTTGTGTTATGTGATAGTACACGTCACTCTTATGCCCGGTGGTGCGTAAAACCGGCCCGCGCGCATATGAGAAGCGTATCACCTCTCTCTCTCTCTCTCTCTCTCTCTCTCTCTCTATCTCTTTCTCTCTCTCTCTCTCCCCCTCTCTCTCTCTCTCTCTATCTCAGTGGACAGCTCCTCATCCTCTCTCGGTTCGCCGCCATGAGCAGAGTGAAGGCGCTGAGCGGGGATCCGCGGTAGCGCGTGCGTTAAGTGAAGCCGATCTGCGGACATTCCCGCGTGAGTAAATGGGCTTGGAGGCTGAGCGGGCGGAATGTAAAGGATCCCGTGCAGGATGGGAGGAAGAAGCTCCTGCGCCGCTGCCGTTCTGCTGCCGCCGCCGCCGCTGCTGCTGCTGTTGCTGCTCGCCTGCATGTTCGCGCGTCCGGTCCGCGCCGGTAAGTCAGTCTGGCGTGTTTTTAAAAACCCGCCGTCCACGTCTGCGGCAGTGCATGCGTTTGACTCCGAAACTAATGCGTGGCTGTTGCATGAAATGCACCCGGACGTGCTAAGGATGCGGGCAGGCAGGCAGGAGGGTACACGGTGCTCTACATACAACCTGTTCATCACATCCGTGCAAGAAGGACAGGTTTCATCTTCAACTGGAAGAATAAAAGAAATGCATTTTTTTTCAGCGTTTGCATCGATCAATCTTTCCATCTAATCATTCACTATGGCTGGAGATACTGAGAAAGTTTATAGGGAGCATAAAAATCCAGCTTCATTTTATTCTGTTGATCTGATCTAATCTGATCAAATGTGCCTTATAAAGAGCTGTGTAGCCTGAAGCACTACAACTGTGTGTTGAGAAATGCATTGGACACAGGGTTTGGATTCCTCTGATCAATAGAGGATCCTGTGAGTTATTCACATCAGCAGAATAAAATGTGCAGCGGTGTTGATTTCTTTGGATTTCCGAGTAAAAGACATTACATGGATATTACATCCTGCCTATAATTTGTGGGGGGAAAAACATCTCCTTTACCACCTTTTACCACCTACTAGAGATCCTTGTCTACAGGAGCCCTTACTGGTTAGTACCTTATCAAGCAGTTAGGTATAGATCTGATTTTACTGTGTGTACAGGTCAGGCAGGATGAAGTATTAATTGAAGTAATATCACTTTAGTCCATCCTTACAGTTCATTAATAGCTATTACTACAAATTCAAAGAGGCACTTAAATTTTAATGGAACAGTAACCATGCCAAAGTGTAGTAGAATCCCGATTACACGAGAAAAATATCAATAAAAATATCAACCTAATCATAAATTATTGCAATTTTCATGTAAACTGATGGAATGCATTCCCATAGAACAGAAATGCAGGCAATCCTTTCAAAGACAAACTGTTAAAAAAAAAAAAAGAAAGAAAATTAAAAAATGCAAAACAAGAAAATCTTTTTTTTCTTTTAAGTATGTTTAACCAGAATATGTTTCACTTTTTGAACCCCGTGACGGTGAACACAAACAGTCTGCAGTTCTCTTTCATGTGAAGTAAAGAGACTCCATCAGCCCTCATCATCGCTTTCATCAGGCGATGCAGCAGAGAACAGAGCTGATGTACGTGTCGAGAAGGGGGGGAACAAAATAAGGCCCGTTCGCTCATATGTTCATTCCGTCACTTTCACGTCGCCACTTTATCCTCTGGGGGGGGAAAAAAAGTCCAGGTTAGAGGCAACCTGCATGACAAAGAGCCACAACAAAAGCAGCGGGTGATGCCAACAGGCAGCAAATGTACTCAAAGGCTGATTAACTCTGAGGGTGTTAGACTTTAGCTCCTCGCCCTGTTGAGATGCATGTGATGATGAAAAACACAGGCATGAAACACTCAGGTCATCGCTTTGACTCACTATCTGCCTGTTGGGGTCTGATACTCCTGAGAGAACAATATAGGTTTTAAATGATCCTGATATAACTACAAGCCTAAGTATATGATTTTTAATCCTTCCATTCGTTATACAGAAATGTATATGTCAGAAACAAGATATGGAAAGTTGGGGGAAATATGATTAGGAAATTTAAATCAAAATCACTGTTTAATATTTTAAATGTAGACGTTTATCTTTAAATTTATTGTGATGAGATCAAATAAATAGAATTAAAATTTCCAAAAACAAATGTACCATATATATGATAATATTAAAGGGTCGGGGTTTGAGACTTGCCCTGCTGGGTCACCACAGTTGGGTTCTTTAAATGTATAGATACCACTGCATGTAGTGTTAGGAAATGGGAGGTTTGGTAAAGGTAAGGCATCCGGTGTAAAGCCTGTGCCAGATCTTGCGCATTAAATGTCAAATGATCTAACATGACCCAAGGGAAAACATATTTACAGTAGGAAGCACTGGTTATAAGCTTTTTGTCAATATCATATAAACATCATTCATTAATTATTCACATGTAATTATTGACAATGCTGAATAGAAAATGATTTTCTTAGATTAGCTTTCAAATTTTAAATAGTGACCCTGAGCTCAGGTTACTTTGCGTTTAGAGTTTCACACCTTCTGTCTTGCGTCAGTGTGGGTTTCCTCAGGATTGTCTGGTTTCCTCCTACAGTACAAACGAACTTGCTACACTGTGTTGCCGCTACAGTAGGTGTGAATGTGTGTGCATGGGCTGGCGTTACAGTGTTCTCTAATGTGACTCATGTATTAGCAAAGTCCTAATTTCCAAAGCAGTTATTAACCTTAACCAAGGACACACATGGTACAGATATAATCAATCCCTTAAATACACAGATTTTATTCAGAGACTGCAGCAAAAAATAATTGGAAATGAGTGTAGTTTTTCGTGGAAGGAAAGTTGGTGACAACGTCTTGGATGTTCAGGAGTTAACCTTCAGAATGTCTTCGCTGATGGGGTCATGGTGTCACACTTGAACAGAAAATGACGCATTGAGCTGAGATTTTAGGTTTGGAAATCAGAGGCTAAACCTGGTCAGGTTCAACACTCGCAGTCAGTCTGGAGTGCATTTGACACTCATAATATATATATATATATATATTAAAAGGACATCAGAAATGCGTGGAAAAGCATTCAGAAATCCATGGTAAGCACATTTTCCTGTTATTATGTTTTCATAGTGGCATGACAATATCAGTGAAATTGCTCAGTTTGTCATTCTACACCAGACTTTCTTCCTGGGTAATAATGTTTGCAGTCACTTTTCACAATGCCAAGGCAGACAGATGGTAAAATATTTAATAGCACAGTGCAGGACCATGGTACCAGCTTCAGTTTTTACTGTTATACTCTATATAAATATCAGAATTTATTTTGCTGTTTGCTCTAGGTATTATCGCACATAATCACGCAGCACTATTGCTCCATCCTGTTTGGTCAGAAGGTACTGATTAGTATTCAATAATTCAATAACATCAGCATTGACAATTGTACCGGCTCCAATACAAATCTCAATGCCCTCATTCTAATATGTTATTGCATAAAACAACTGGATTATGGAGGATCAGGTACATCACACCACATCATCATCTATTATTTTCTATATAACAGCAAGCCACAATGCATTGCATTTCATTTCTTACCTACAGTATACAGTATATAATGGAGTTTAAACTGATTGATACGGAGGTTCTGATTTACTAAGGTGACAAGATGAGCTAATTTACATGTGCAGTTTTATAACTTGATTGTTAGTCGATGTTTTGCATGAAATTTGCAATTGTGTGACTGATGTCATGTGCAAAGTAGGGGAGAAGTAGAGAAACAATATTTTAATGAGGTTCTAATGAGAACCGATCTTAGAGATACTCGTGCCACGATTATATTGTGTCAGGCACGGTGCAACAAGGACATTCACACTCACTCACTCGTCTTCTATACCGCTTTATCCTGTATTCAGGGTCACAAGGACCTGGAGCACGAGGCAGGGTGCACCCTGGACAGGGTGCCAATCCATCGCAGGGCACACACACATACACACACTCTCACACCCATTCACACACTATGGGCAATTTGGGAACCAGACACAGCATATGCAACAGCTTCCCTCACACAGCTTACATATCTAATGTATACATAGCAGTTGTGCTTCTCTTGAGAAATGGTTATGTACCATAAAGGCATGGCAAAACCAGCAGGAGCAAGAGGGGGGAAAAAAAATAAAAGTGTCGATTTGGATGAAAAATGCAAGGTTATGCAATAGCATCCCACACAATGGTGTTAAGTACAGGATATAATGTGTTTGCACAACATACAGTACAAACTGCAGTCCACAGAACATATAAGCAACACATACCTATTGTTCATGAATCCTTAGGTATCTGCAAAGAACAGAAGGTAAACATTTTGACTGCCAACATTTACTAAAAATCCACTAAATGCATTTAGGTCACTCATAGCAGCTACTGTTTCTCCACAAGAGGTAATTTTGCCTAACTGATCAAATTACAGAAAGAAGTGGTCTAATTGGCTCCAACAGTATGTAGTAGTTTTCAAAATAAACATTTTGTTATAAACAACTATTTGTGCAATAGAGAAAAATAATTTCCATATATTTATTAAAATATTAAGAGTACATTTGGCAATTTTAACAAAACAATGATTTTTTTTTTGTATAATAATGATTTTATATTTTAAAATGGCTTTTGATTTAAATTGTTCAGATTTAATATCTGCCCTTTTGGAGGTATTGATTTGCTCATCCATGTGACATTTAAGCTGCAGTAAATCACACCGCAGGTGCTAAATTCATTTCCTTGCAAAGACACATTGCTCTCTAAATATCTGACGGTAAATATATATATATTAAAATATATATATTTTTTTGACTCCAATATATATATATATTTATTTATTTTATTTATATATATATATATATATATATATATATATATAGAGAGAGAGAGAGAGAGAGAGAGAGAGAGATACAAGATACAAATATATATATATATATATATATATATATATATATATATATATATAAACCATCAGATATTTATTGGATATTCAGTGAGGCAAAGACACTAAATGGACATGCGGTTGTGCATATTTGGATTGAATCCTGATCATCAGAGAACATTAGTTTGCACATTTTGGTTGGTGTTAATGAAATCTAACTGTGCTTTTCCTCTTTAAACAATTGGAAGCGTACTCTAAAGGCACATCATATAATTTTTTTTCTAGATTAAAGATACATTCCAAAGATACAAACCATGCACCTTGATGGTACCACCCCAACTACAAGTTAAAACCCAGTAAAACTATGCATACATCTATATCTGAGGGTGAATTGGGAATCTGGTTATTCCCGACATCTCACACGTTCAGCAAAACTTAGCAGAAGTTATATCATATAGTCGCTAAAATTGTCAAAGTCGAATATGTGCCTATTCTGAGCACTCTTTCCTCAGTATCTCAGCTATATCAGGACAAAGACAGACACTTTGAAAAGGTCTATAACGATATTCCACTTTTAGAAACTATTCAAGGCTCGTTCCCATTCTCCATTTTGGCCACGTTCTCCCTGTAAGAAGTAATTGGTGTTAGATTTTTCTCAACAATCCTGGGACAAAGTCCGTTCCTGTGAAGATAATTCTCTTTCACTGCCTGATTTTTATGCTCCTGACCTTTGTTATTACTTTGTAATGCATAATGGCTGATCTTTTGTGCAGCATAACTCCCATTTATTAGCAGATTTCATGCACATATTTTCTGGCCCTTTAAATTCTACACCATAGATTTGAGCTGATATTACCGAGTGAAATAGTTTTTATCCGTATAATCCTTTACTGATGCAGTCGTTTTAAACATCTAAAATGTTTCACATTTTAAAAGTGCGGCATGGTGGACGCTAATCACAATGATGTTGACTAATCAGTCAGGTCTGGTCCTTCTTACTTCACCATCTTGGGGCTGATTGTTCAGAAAAGCTGTCCGTGTTCAGATTTTGACATGCGAACAATCGTGCAGTTATGAATGCCTACGCTGACATGCTGTGTCTGTAAGTTTTGTAGAACTTTCAACATGCTGCTTTTACAGTATATTTGGAAAAAGCCTTGCAGAAGACGCTGCAAGATCTCGACTTAAGGTGCTCCAGGTTTTGCAGCAGTAAATATTTCCTATAGACTGCCCAGGCCAGAGATAGATGTTCCAAGGATGCATATTTACAAGACCTGGCAAGGCCAAGGGCTCAGGAGGAAGTCGATCCATGCCAGGATCCTGAGCATTCAGTCCTGGCAAAATAAATCACTGCAGCAGACTCTGATGGTGAAGTGGTGACCTGGCCATGTATCATCACCCCATCACGCACACTGCCGCTGAGAAACTAGCGAAAGTAAGCAAAAGGAGACGAAACTGCGAAACTGTGGATGAAAGGTCTTGGCGTGTTTCACAACTGACCATGTGTGTAGCTTCTGGTGTGAAAAAACGAACAGTGTATCCCCTGTGGAAATCCTAGGAGGTCACCGCAAGAGTGAAGAATTAATGCCAATTAGTATGAGATATTTGAGGATTTTAACATTTGTGATGATTACCACTGACATGATGCTACTGCTCTTATCCAGTTACAAGGTAAATATTTAGAGTCTAGATTAGATTTTTACAGCTTCGATTAGTACAGCCATCTAATCTCTGAGGACATGAGCACTGCAAAGTATCTACCAGCATCTGCATGGCCTGAAAACTCCCATCATATCCCTATGATGATTATCCCAAGATTACTTAGTGCATGTGTTCTTAATGTTTTTTTTCTCCAATCTTTCTCCAGTACTGTATGTTATGAGATGAAAATTATACCCAAAATATAAAATATATTTAAGCAATATCCCAGTGAGATTTGGTGGCTCAGTAGTAGGTTTTTTGCCTGCTGTTCGGAAGGCTGTGTTTAATTTCCACCCAGTGGCCAAACCCCAGCCACAGGATGCAGTGCCGGTCCATGGATCATTGGGTGTACTTACCATTAAGTGGGAGTAGTTTAAATTCGTACAGTACTATGTAGACAAAAGCTAAGGAGGATCAACCATAGAGCTGGTGGACTGTCCTGTAAATCTTGTAAGATTCCCTTTATATTCCTAGTTATTATCTTTATCTATTATCTTTATCTTTAGAATTTACATTTACTACGTTAACTTTCATGTTCGGAAGGTAAATCCCAAATAGCGTTAAATGGAAAGCTCGGCGCCATGTAGTGCATACCATCACTTATTCTACACAGTAACTAGTGCTCTTGATTAGGGGTTTGGGATGGATTTGGGATACAGCCTTATTTATATACAGGAGCGCAAAGTTTTTTTTTTTGCAAATAACACTTAGGAAGCTGGGGTCAGAGAACAGGGTCAACCATGATACAGTGCCCCCTGGATTAGATAGGGTTGTTTAGGGCCATGTTTTGGGCTCAGTGGCACTGCTGGGGCTTGAACCCCTGACCTTCCTATCAGGAACCCAGAGCCACCACCATTCAAGCCACCAGTGTCCCATGAATTATTAAGTGTTGTTTAAGATGACATAATGTTATCAGATGTGTGTTCTTGCTGAAAGGACTTCTGTGACTGGATTGAAAGTGGGTTTTGGCAGGCGGTTGCTCTTTCTAATATTGCAGACTGTACTGACCTACTTTCACCCACGCTGCGATGGGCACGTAGTGTAATTAACGATTGTGGGAACATCTGTGATGGGGAGTTATGCACATAGTCAAACGTCCCAGTGCTGTTTCCATGTACAGTATTATCACTATTCATGAAATGATACAGTATAACCACACTTGATGCTTTTTTAATAGTTGAGGGACTAGCATTTACAGCCTACTGGTCACTTAATCCCAAATGGGAAGCTGCCAGATACCAATAAAGACTTGTCCAAAGACAAATGGAAGCTCTAGTGGGAAGATGGATTATAATATACAGTAATGCTGTATATACAGTGTAATGTGCTCAGGAATAAAGATCACCCATGAATGAAGCAATGAATCGTGCAATGTGTTATACTAATTGAATGTTCTTGGATATTATTCTAGTCTATGAGGAATAACAGAGAATTACATAGAAAATGTCATTGCTCAGCATTTTATTTTAAATAAACTTTATCACCGTATCGTAAAATTTGATTGCCAGACAATTATCTCTTTTGCAGGAATGGTTAGGTGTGACACACCGCGCCGCCCTTTATTTCTAGCAACAATTATACAATTGTAATTAAGCTTTGCGCAGTTGTAGGTTTCATACTGAGCATTAATGTTGAAATTCCTTTGATGAAGAAGTTAAGATATCTGTATCTATCTTTGTCCTGAAGAGCTGATACGAAGTACAGTATGAAGCAGGTAGCGTCCCACTATTAAAGGTCAAGAGTTACAGCTGTAAAGATTGGGATTAATTGTCATCTGAACAGCTTCTGTTCTCAGGCCGTAACTCTCACCAACAAGGGCTCTTCCAAAAAGCCTCCTTGAGAGAGATGGTATTAAGTACCTTTTTATTGTACTAAAACTAAGCCTGATATTGTGCAGCTCTGAACATCTAGAACCTCTGGGAATGTGCTGAGGTGTCTGGCAGATGTTTTTGGGCTTCCATGGATCGAACTTGTTTGTCTGGTGCATTCCATTGGATCCTCAATCAGAGTGAGATCTGGGGAATTTTGAGGCCAGGTCTACAACCTTGATCTAATTGGCCAGCTAAGCTTCATACACTGCAGGCTCTAATGCACTGGGTGTCCTGATAACTTTCTATCATTGACTCCTTTATGATGGAACTGTACACACTTTACGATTTCTCATACCCATTGCATAAATTCCTATGTGCTACAGAAATATTGAAATATGATTCTCTGACCCCCCCTCCCCCAACATCATTTGGCTGAATGTGCCGTCAACCTGACAATGCCAAACATCATTAGATCAGAGCAGCGTCACTCACTCATTGGCTTAAAGCATCGTCAGACATTTATTGGCTTAAAATGCCGTCACTCACTCACTGGCTTAGAGCGAGGTCAATCACTCACTACTTGATCTGCGAAGAGGAATTACAGGTCCAAGTTTTTCAAAAGGGAGAAGAGGGACGCACACAACGACACATCACACTGTTTATGGTGTGTATACAGTCAATTCTAAATGCTGTACTATCGTCCTGATAGCTTGTTTGTATTTAGTCTGATTATTTCCGCGTGACTGATCCAGACTGATTGTCAGACTGCAGACAGCATTGCTATAGTAAATAGATGAATTTTACTTTATCAGTTGTTTTTATGAATAAAGATACGACTTTCAGGCTCTTGTGCCACATTTAACTTAATAGTACCCATATTCAGACATAGGGCATTGCTCAAAATTTAGGAAATCATGCTTAATGTTTTCTAACCCGTTATGTATTTCTAATTAAATCTGATTTCCCATGCGCCCCCCAATATATATATATATATATATATATATATATATATATATATATATATATATATATAATGTTTTTACATTTAGTTATTTATTTATTCATTCATTTATTTATTTATTTAATTTTTTTCAAGGTGCATAATCTACACACTATTTCCTTTATATTCCTTTATGACATTTGCACAAAAAAAGTGCATGTTGCACTCGGCGAATAAAAAAATTCTTATTTTGTTACTACAGAAATAGCATGTGCATTCCCCACAGCATGATATCATAAAGTCTGAATTTTGGCAAAAACAACACTCTACTCTGTGTGTGTGTGTGTGTGTGTGTGTGTGTGTGTAGAAAGCTCCTTGATGCAGATTTTAAAGAGCTGACCTGTTTTTTTTTTCCTTTTTTTTTTACATATTTATATTTTAATGGATGTGAAATTCTGCTGCTTTTATAAATAATGCAACTATCTGTGCTCCGGGAACTTTGGAAATAACTAGGTGTTAACTGTAGTGATTTATTCATCACTGATTTATAATGCAGACAACTGACACACACACAGTCATAACAACGTGAAGCCCTTTCTCTGCATGATGCTTTTTTTGTAGCATAAAGACAAATATTATGCCAAAGAAAAGATGGCTGCATGCTTTTTTATTTGCAGACTATTTAGCATTCTAAGTGAGGTACTGCCTGGCCAAAAAAAAAAAAAAAAAGGCGCAGTTTCTGATGGGTCAAATCACTGGGCGAAGAAAACAACGAAGGAGATTTAAAGTTATTGGAACTGACTAAAGGTTTCTTTAACACATTAAAAAATTGCAAGGATAAAAAATTGTGATCGAAAAAAGTTCAGGAGCTACTGTATGTTCATGAACTTGAGTGTGAGACTCATGAGAACATAGGCTAGGGAGCATAAGGACTGGAATTAGTAGCAATGGATAAAGGTCCATGTGACCTGATGAGTCCAGATTGACCCTGTTCCAGAGCAATGTGCGGGGATGTGCGATCAGGGTAAGAAGGGAAGCACATGAAGAAATCGAATCATCTGATTTGATGACCTGAATGTTATCACATCTACAGGCTTTTCTCTTCCCCGATGGAACAGGCATATCCCAGGATTCAAATTGAGATGAAAATCTAGTTCTGGGAGCATGAGTAGTCATTTTCACACATGAATTCACCACCACACTGTGCACCGTAATCAAAGCTAAAGGTTATCAATGAAATCTTGGAGTGTGCAGCTTTGTGTGTGTGTGTGTGTGTGTGTGTTTTGGCCGGGCAGTGTACATTCAGATACCAGTCTAAGAGCTCCCACATGAGTAAATAAAAGTGAAGTGTAATGGAACTATCGATTCGGCGTGACCTCAGACCAGGTGGAGCAGTGGAGTGTTTCCACCACGTGAAGGGCACACACCATCCTATTTGGGTGTTAGAGACGAGGAACCAAACGATGTCTTTGATATTTCCAGCTTTTACTTCCTTTTTTTTTTTTTTTCAGATGTTTGTGTGTGTTGTCATTTAAAGTTGTGGAAAGGTGCAATAGAGTGCTCTCTCAACAGCTTTCTGTCTCTGCTCTTCTGCTCTTTTTGTCCTCAGACAGTCTATCCGCCCCACTGAACGTAACCATCAAGACCTTGGAGGGCAATACGGCTGTGGTCACATGGGACATCCTCGAGGGAGATCCGGTCATCGGGTTCGCCATCACACAGCAGGTTAGCTTACTGATGTGTCAAATCTATTCGAAAGTATCTTAGATAATTATTTTTCTTTTTTAGGCATACTATAGTATGTAGATAGAGTGTATACAGTGTATACATACTGAAAATATTTTAGACACCCTGTAGAATTGTGTGCTTGTGTGTGTGCGCCGGTACTCTGTGTACCCCGGTAATGAAGAGTTGAATCACCATCTGTTCGAGCACAAAGTCATTACAGCTTGTCACCAAAGTCCCAGACCAAACGCTTTCCCTGACTTTCAATAACAAGCCGACAATGGCCTGTTCTACTTCTTTTCATCCCAGATTGCCTTATGATGAAGGGCAGTTTTTCGTTTTTTTGCTAATTACTTTGCTGAGTACTAACAGCAAAGTCATCACCTTGTGACCACACATACACAGCCTAAAAAAGACCCTTTCTACAGTATGTCACACTCATCCTCTTACCCGTTCTCAGTTTGGTTGAGGAAGTGAATAAAAAAAAAAAAAGCTGAGAATAAACCTCTAATCCTATTGTTCTGGTTGAATTCCATTCCATTTTTTAAAAATATTGGCTCGGTGCTTGGCAGGATATTAAAAGAATGGATTTTTTTTTTTTTTTTTTTAGAACCAAACCCTGATTAATACTTTTTTTTTTCATCAGAACCTCATCTTAGACTTGTTTTGTCTGACAAAAAAGTAAAATAAAAATAAGTCCAGTTTAGTTTCAGGTTGTAACACTACCATATGGGGAAAAGTTCAAGATGGTGAATACTTTTGCAATACTTTTTACCAATGGCTAGTATTGCTTTTGGAAACTTTGCTCCACATATGTTCCCATTTTCCACCACAAAACCAACTAAGGATATTTGGAATGTCGAACTGGATTAAGAATCCTTTATTCTGGGTTAATCAAAACCTCAAAGGATAGTGCTGAACTGACACATCAACTTTTTAACATGGAAAACGTTTTTAACATGGCTCAAAGATGGAATTCCACAATGCACTACAAGAGGTTGTGTCCAGATATCTTAACAAAATAAAGTCAATTAAACTGTACCATTTAAAGATAACCCATGACCTATGGTGATTTCTAAGTCCACTATTTAAAATCATATAATTGCTCTCACGGTTTTGTCTGCCTGTCTTTTTTATTTCAGAAGAAGGATGTAAGAATGATGCGTTTCATCCAGGAGGTGAACACTACCACACGCTCATGTGCATTATGGGATTTGGAGGCTGATACTGAGTACATTGTGCACGTGCAGTCCATCAGCATGAGTGGCACAAGCCCTCCCAGTGACCCCGTCCTCTTCCGGACGCCAAAAGAGTCTGAGAAAATGGCCTCCAAAAGTCCTGGTAGGTTGAGGATAAATGGTCTCAGTGTAATCATATAGTGTAATAGACAGATTCATGTCTTAACCACTTCCTATTTCTAACATCTTTACTGACAAAGACAAAGTGGTGGAGCAAGCACAGATCCTTCACTTGAGGTCAAAGAAGAAATATATTTCATAGAACAATATCATGCTCAAATATATCCAAAAACTACAACTTTGTTTGAAATAGTAATACATTTGAAATATAAGTAAATATGATGAATTATTTAAATAATAAATATTTAAATAAAAGTAAATGTTTTATGTATAATGTGGGTTTTCTTTGGGTTTCTGGTTTTCTCCCATAATAGATTAACAGTGTGAAATTCATATAAACAGTCTATGTTAGTCTTTACACTTAATTATGATGAAATATGAAATGTAAATGACTGCTGACTTTTCTTGAAGTTGCCTTACACAATAAATATAAAAAATGCTGAAAAAACATGAAGTCTCAGAAATACTCCAAACATATGCTTAAGTACTCCTACTGCATTACTCTCCATAGACGCCACAATAAGATATTGACCACATGCATTAAAAACCTGAAGTTCAGGTCAGCATATAATGAAAAGCGGCCTAGAAAATGGTTTGCAGCCAGATCGTTAACATTGATTCATGCATAAACACAGCAGGAAGGCTATTATACAGCTACTCTAAAAATACACTCTAATTCAAAGTGAAAATGTCAGCCTTTATTGCAGGACAGACTACCTTATCTACAAAACCCACAATATTTCCAGGTTTATGTTTTAAAATCCCTTTTGTGACCCACATACAGTTATGCATATAAAATATTGTATACACTGCCAGACTGGGAAAAAAAAAAAAAAAAAAAAAAGTTACCATTTCAGAAGGGACAAATTAATAGCCTGCATCAAGCAATAAAAACAAATAAGGAGATTGCTGAAATTCCTGGAATTAGGTTAGGAACTGTCCAACACTATGGTGCTGAATGTAGTGTAGTGGTTAAAAACAAATTGAGAATGGAGATTGGGACTAAACAGCTGTGTGGACATAAAAAGAACTTGTTAGTGAGACTTATTAGGAAGAAAAATCTTTTTAAAAAGCACGGTGGTGATCTTTTAGCTGTTCCCGGCAAGCTTTACACAGGTTTTACACCAGATGCCCTTCCATTTTATCTGGGTTTGGGACCAGCACATCATCCAGTGGTTAGAGTTCGGGCTGGGAATCAAACCTGAACCTTTCGCATGGCGGGCAAAACGCCTATCAATGAGACACCAATGCTCTAAGAGTATAAAGCAATGAAAAAAGGTCATGTGATCTGATGAGTCCAGATTGACCCTATTTCAGAGCGACGGGTGCATTGAGTTAAGAAGGGAAGCTCATGTGATGCTCTTGGATGCATCGTGCCCACTGTACAAGCCCCTGGAGGCAGTGTTATGATCTGAGCTTGCTTCAGTTGCTCAGCACAACATTATGTGGCAATAAAATTAAGTCAGCTGACAATCTGAACATAGTTATCCCAACAGCACATTTTTCTTCTTCAGGACTCGAACTGTAAAAGTGGTTCTGGGAGCATGAGCAATCATTTTTACACATGCACTGGCCACCAAATTGTGTGCTGCAATCAAAGCTAAAGGCAGGTGATAGAAATCTTATTGCATGAGACTTTTTTTTTTTGGTAGGCAGTATAGATTGGTGCGGATATTTCAGGTTGAGGTGAAGTGTGATTCACAATGTGCTGAAAAAATAATGCCAAACCATTATGGTAGGATAGAAATGGTCCAATAAAGACATGTTGCCTGAATCATTTTACCATGAAAGGTCTGAGAATGCGCAATGCTATTTTTCCTCTGACTCCCACTTCCATTTCTGAGAATGTCACAAATGGTATTTTCTTAAAACCTTTTTATTATGAGTCATATAAGTGGTTTAGGGTTGGGGAGAACTTGTCAAGTCCGAATAAATAGGCAAAAAAAGGGACATTTTCTGTAGGCAGACTAATAAAGGAAGAAGAGACATGTTGATTGCTCCTTTCAAAATTAATTACAACATTGACTGTGTACATAAGCAGCTGTGTTGTGTTGATCATAATGAGTTAAGTCATTAGCATTTGCATACGTGATGGTTTATGGAAACCATATTAGAGTTGCAGGAAACTGTTAGTTTTCTTGAAGCAGAACTGTACATAGAATTATACAGAAATTACAGTAAACCAAGATAATTTACAACTAGTTGACACGCTTTTGATGCAATATGTCAATGGTGACAGGCAGGCATTTACTAGAAACATTGCTCCATAATCAGCCATTAGCACTTGAGTTGCTCTCCAGTTAATCGAGTAAGCAGTCTTCCGCTTCACTTCATTTCAAATAGCTGGAGGGTGGCTAATGAGCATAGACAGTTAATCTTTTTCACCATACGTCTCCTGTTTCAAGGTGAAATGGCTTCATGTTGCTTTTGGTTCTGGACCCATGACATGCATCCGCATTGACAGGCAGATTTTATTTTTAATTTTTTTAAATGCACAGCTTCAGAGCCAAGAAGAAAATGATCAACTTTTCCAGCTTTGGCTGAAAAAGATGAGAGTGTTCCTTCATTACGAGCTGTTCCATCAATCCAGCTGGCCAGTCCTCCAGGGCTCATCAGAGGCTAACACAAATAGGGAATTCACAGATGATGTTAATTACCACCAGGCACTTTACATCTGCTGCCAAGAAGGATGGTCTCCTGATGTCAGACAGGACTTTAAAGACAGGGAAGAGAGATGCATGTCCTGAGAGAAACCTTTAATTTCCAGTAGCTGATCACAGCCCATGATCAAAGTTTTCAGCTTCTCATTAGTACAGCTATATACAGCACTTTACATCTGGATGATGATGATTACAAAAACTTCCTTTTTAAAACATAGTGGACAAGTCAAAAGCTATTCTTGGAAAGTATTAGATATTATGTGTCATGTTTGACTACAGTACCAGCTGTGTTTCATGTCTTTCTTTTTAGATGAAGTGACAATGAAGGAGGTTGGCCAGGCTGCCCAGCTGAGGGCCGGAGAGCTGATCATCATAGTAGTCGTTCTGATCATGTGGGCAGGTAACAGATTTACATCAAGAGTTTTCATCAATTTCTTGCTCTTTATTTTATTATTATTATCATTATTGGACAAAAATGCATGTTTGCTTCACAGCCCAATCCCTCCTCACTATTGGGTATTGGGTGCTATTACTTTTCTAAGGAATTGGACCAACAGTTTTTCCTTATATCCCATTTTTTCCCAAAAGAAATTGTGTGGCTTGATTTCCATTTTTAATAAAAAAAAAAATTAAACATATCACTTGGACGTGCTCTGAAAAAATCACATTGATAAAGAAACTATTACCCCTTTCAAAACTGCCCCAAACATTCCCCATAGAACACTAGCTTGTAGGGTGTAGAGTATAGAGAGATGCATTAAAAACAACCTCAGAATCTCTCTTACTGATTTTCCCTCAATAAACCGTAATTTCCATAGGGGAAAATGGATTTTACATTCTGACGATTTTTAGACAATTTTATCCAAAGTTACTTGTAGACTCTTGTACACACACACACACCAAACTTGACATGCTGCATGAATGAACCTGAGATATCAAGTTTTTCAATAGGAGGAGTTAGGTTTCTATTTTAGGTGGATGAGAGCAGTACAGGTGCTGGTGCAGGGTTGGCCAGATCTTAGGAATGTTTTTTGGCTATGAATGAGTCATTTTGGTTAGAAAAAGCAGAGCACCATTTTTTAGTTCTTACTTTACCATTTCTCCTGGAATTGTATCTAATACTAATACTAATAATAATTATTATTATTATTATTATTATTATTATTATTATATATGATAAATAATGATAGTAGTAGCGGAAGGCCCGGGTTCGATTCTCAGCCAGTGCCCAAACCCCAGCCACTGAATGCAGTGTGGGTCACAAGCCCAAGCCATGCTTGTATGTACGGACTGGATGGTCCACTGTGGCGACCCCTTGCCTGGCAGCCGAAAAAAACAACAACAAAGTAGTAGTTGTACTGTAGTAGTAGTAGTCGTCATCCCAGTGTTGCCAGCTTTCTCTACTCTTACTGTAAGATTCCATATACATATAACAAGTGCCATAATTTTAGAGCAGCAGTAGTGGATCTAGAAAAATTTTACATGGGATGGCAAAGGACTTTGCCAAGATGATGTCTATCGTTGAATCTAAAATGTGATTACCACTTTAAAATGGTGTGTTACTGCATTGGAATTAACTGTAAATGAACAAAGAACAAAAATAACCATACCATAAGGTGACTTAGTGGTTAGCACTACCAGGGTCCGGGTTTGATTCCTGGTTCAATTCCCACCTGCATGTGCATTGAGGTTGCTTGTTCTCCTCATTCGTGGTGGGTTTCCTCCAGGTACATCAATCTCCTCCCAAAGTCCAAAGACATGCAGATTAGACTAATGGGGTTCCCCAAATTACCAACAGTGTGTGAATGTGTGTGTGCCCTGTAATGGATTGGCACCCTGTCCAGAGTGTTGCCCACCTCATTCCCCAACTCTCCGGGGATAGGCTCCAGTGTCCAATATAAAGCGATGTAGACGATGAGTGAGTGAGACAATACATCAGGATCATCTGTCTCCACCTGTCCCATCATCACTCCATGCTTCTGTACCAGCCACTTTGATTCATTTTCATCGCTCACATTTATTTTGACTTCTCTCGTTTCTGTCCTTTCTTTCTCTTTCTCTTTCCTGGGATCATTTGCTTACTTTTTCTTCCCTCATATCTTCGTCCTGCCCAGACTTACCAAAAGTTGCCAATATTTTAAACAATATTTTTTACTTCCTTTTCATTTCTTCGTTTTTTTTTTTCTATTGTGACCTGCAGCAGTGAAAAAATAAAAGGGTCTCATGGTTGAAATACAAATATTCCATTAAAATGTGGTGTATATATTACAAAAAAATATTAGATTCAGCGGGTCAGAGAGCGATTTTGTGGGTGCACGCGCAGAAGCAAATGCCGGTCGGGTTAAAGTAATGCGCACCTGATGAGAAAATGTTTATTTAGAGTTTTATCTGTTGCAGTGAGTCAGTGGGAGCTATACAGAGTGGGAAGAGAGGTTCAGATGTGAGCGTACATGAGTAAGAGAGATAATGAGAGAGTATACTGTACGTGTTGAAAAGCATTAAAGAATATTTACAACGAGCGAATGAATAAACTCTGACTCATGTCCAAACCGCTTGCATCCTTTCCAAGTGATCTTACGATATTTAATGCCATCATGGTTGATATATTACCAGTCTGGCAGTAAAGGGGTGTGATAGTGTGCTTTAGAGTTTTAAACAGTACTTGTTTGATTCACTCTTAAGCATCTTATGGATACAGCAGTGGTTTTGGTTTTACAGTCACAGTTTTAGGAAGTGAAAAGTAGGGTGTATGGGTTGGGGCAACCTCGGAGTAAACCATACAGTAGGGAGAGTAGCTGCCCCCACCTCTCCCCATGCCCCAGTGTAGATGCCCCAGTATTATAACGCAGGCCATTCTCATGGTTTCTCACTTTGTTGCCCATTAGAAGCAACATGCACAAACTATAAAACTAGTCTAATCATTATGTATTACTTTTCCACAGTTTCTCAAACTGGCACATACATGTACTGTCCATTATGTGGATGTAATGAAGTCACCAGGTCTTCGCAAGCGGCAGCTCTTTCCGGGTAGTATGAGCTGGTATCAATAAGTTTCAATACTAGTTTTGTAACTTACCAACAGATGGCAGCACAAGGCTGCACGCACAGTCACAACGGAGCACCGACTTTTATAAGTCAGTGTGCCAAAAGACATCATCCTCATCAATTCTGTGGGAAACTGGGCAGATCTGCCACTGATACGTTTGACATGATTTGTCAAGTTTGTTTGAGGTGTTTTGAGTGGGCATAACTGGAAGACGACCAGATATCAGAAAGACCTGCATCAAGCTCAACCCCAAAAAATGTCTAAACCATTCAGCAATTTGTGAATGTTGATCATCAGAGAACAATCCACAACATTGCTGTTATTGTCGGTGTGTCATACGGAGCAGTTCGCGCAATCCTTACATATGATTCAAACATGTGCCGTGTTCCTGCCAAGCTTGTCCTCAGGATGCTGACCCAGGAGCAGAAGGAACATCGCGTTGAAATCTGCCAAGATGACGCTGTGTTAGCATGGCGTAGATAATTCATCCTTTATGTCAAGGTTCATTATCGGTGACAAAACTTGAGCGTATCAACACTCTTCCTCTTCACAGTGGAGGAGCATCTCCATGACAAGTTCATGCTCGTCGTGTTTTTGGACATTTGTGGCATTGTGCATTAAGAAGTCGAGGACAGACCGTCAATAGCGTATTCTACTCATAGTCATTGTAGTAGTAGTTGAAGGTATATTAGTGGTATTTGCATTATTATTAATAATATTACTTTCTGTTTTTAAAATTCTAATTGGAGACATCATTTCCTTCCAAAATATACGGTCTCAAATACAACCAAACAAAACCAAGCATCTGTATACCTACTATGGTAAAATGAGGCATAGTTTTTATGTGATTAAATTTTTTTGCATTTGGTAGACACCCTTGTCCAGAGCAACTTTTGTATTTCATTATACATGTCAGCAGTTGAGAGCCTTAATCAAGGGCCCAACTTGGCAATCGTGGGATTGGAACCTGGAACCTCCTGAACCATAGTCCAATGCCTGAGCTATCCCATAGCCTCTATCCCATAGCCCCTTATGTCACTCACTATACTGGCCTGATTGTTTCGAGCTCAATCAGAGTTCGTACCTTGTGACTTTGAGTCATAATTTCTACCCAACTTCCCAAGGACATTTTGTTTTTCAATCCAAATGTGATTTAAAAAGACCTATTGGGAGGAAAACGAGCCAACAAGGTAACAATCTCACTGTGCAATCCCGAGATTGATTAGATAGCCTTCTCTAGGGATGTGCAGTATATTATTTAGTAAATCATTATCACAATATTGCCATTTATATTGCTGAGCTCTCGTAAGGATGCAATTAATAAATAGGCCCACTAACCCAAACGTGTCCCAAGTGAACGGTGTAAAAGAGAGACATAGAGTGATAGATAGAAAGAGACAGAGAGAGGGAATGGAGTTTCTGAGTTTCTTAGGTCTAATTGGACCACCGGGGTTTTCCATTTTCGGCGTAGTCCATATCAGACAGGAGAAAAAGAAACGCATTAGTGTTTCCCAGGCACTGAAAGAAAACAAGCTGCTGTTTATTGAGCGTGGTTGTGTTTTTGCCGGCACTATCACCTGCTTCAAGTTTGGATAATTAAAAAGCCTTTCGTTAGGTTAAAATGAGTGCGTTAACACTGAGAAAACATGAAATTGTGCTCGCAAAAAATAATCAAAACTGAGACCGTTGGTACACCTAAGAAAAACAAAAGCAATCTTCAAACGTTTCAAGAGCTCAAATATAATTGGTTTGTACGGAGATCCATCTTCAGCTTTTCTATTATCTGCTCTCTCCCTCTGACATCCCCCATCCATCACTAAACCTGACTCCTTCTCTCCACTTCAGGCTTTTTCAAGCCCGGCTTTCCAATAACACGCTCCAGCCATTTCCTCCTGAGAAAACTCCCAATCACCATCGTAATTAGCTTGAACGAGGTTTACTAGATGAGTGTTAGATGAAGGATGAAGGATGAGGGTGAAGACTCTGGGAGCAAAAAAATTACTTAGAAGCCCATTGTAGACATTGTATACAGGTTTTTATTATTATTATTATTATTATTATTTTTAATTCTATCTGATTGTAATCATAGCCAAAAATTGTGCATAGCATTTGTTTGTCCTATTATAAACCTGGATTTTACAGCACCATCTGTACATCATAATTGGTTTAATTAGTTAAACTTTGCCAGTTAGGACATTATGACCATTCTTTGATGATGTTCAAAGAAAACCACTTTATGCAAACTAACCAAAACAGTCTTAGTGGGTCAGGTTAAAATAAGGACAGCCTGTAAGTACTTCCCTGTTTCTTTTACTGCTTTATTTAAGCCGCCAAAATTGACATGACATTTACATGACATTTGCTAAACGGCATCTCTTCTTCCACCTTGATTTACAGAAATGCCTTTTACTCTCCATTAGAAACAAATCCTAATGACAATTCAATAGATCAGGTTATATGGAAATATCAAGCTAAACATAAATCAATAGAAATATGCGACATGCACCACCCTATTTAAAGCACCTTGTAGCCAGCCTGGACAATTTTGTGAAACAGTATAATTTAAGCACATCATGAGGATATTAAATTTGAAAGTACTATGACAAATACATTACATTTCTTTAGTTTGGAACATCGACTAAGGATATGCCGCAAGGTGTAATGAAAAAAAAATAGCTGCAACCAGCCAAGCTGTAGAAGAGCCATGCTTTTCCCAATGAAAGGGTCCCAAACTTGGATACATTTTTGAGTCCCTGTACAGTAGACGTGCTCATTAGCCATGTTTGGTGAGTCATGACCTGGGGCCACGTTAAATGATAGCTTTCTCTTTACAGGTGTAATAGCTCTCTTCTGCCGTCAGTATGACATCATTAAAGACAACGAACCCAACAACAACAAGGACAAAGCCAAGAACTCGTCGGAGTGCAGCACCCCCGAGCACCCTACAGGGGGGCTACTGCGCAGCAAGGTCTAACCAACCACAGGCAATAACAGGCTTCAGGCTCAGGACACGTACGTCTATTTGGTATATTTACTGTATGTTTCAACTTATCATGTTAATCAGCTCCATATTATTAGATGTAGTGAATCTGCAGTTGATTGCAAAAGAAAGAATGTGGCTTTCAGCTAGGAGCTTTCTCAATTTCTTTTTTATTTTTTTTTTTAAATCTGACCAATTTGAGTTAGATGGGGACTTTCTCAATCAGAATCATCCATCTGTATACCATCTGCTGTCTGAGGGAAACTTTGTCGAGCTGCATTTTATATAGAAAATCTTCATCTAATGTAACAGCCAACAGAGTTGTAAGCAAGCTTTATTAGAAGGCACAGTGGCAGACAGTTCCAAGAGCGTGAGATCGAGACAGAATCAAAAGACAGGCAGAAACATCAGGGAATTGGCACACGGTGTATCAAGGTATCCAAAAATGACAAAACTACAAGAGGCATTTAAATTAAACTGGGACTTGAGAGGAAATTTCTTCTCAATGAAGGCGTAAAAGTGATTGACATTTACAGAAGACATCAAGCACAGTACGTGATGAGACATTTGAATGACGATCCCGGCTGAGGTGGCTCAGAGCCCACTGCATTGATTTCTGTGAATATTTCGCATTTTTTCATGCGCTCAGGACAAAACCACTATCAACAAAGGCGTACAAGCCATTTCCACATGCTGAAGGGGTTCCTGGGAGGCCAGTGTTTTAGATGTGATCATGGCTTAGGCATACTAGGAAAACGTTCTACCTTGATGATATCCAAGAATTAGTTACATATATTTGTGTGGAATTTAAAGGGTCTGTATGCAGAATTCTGGTGTGTGTGAGTAGGACAACGACTCAGTTAGATTCAGAAACAGCCGCGTTTGAAGGCAGCAGTGCGTTGTGGGAATCAGCATTAAGTTGACGCTTTTTCATTTCGCTGTCACGAAGCAGCTTCACGGAAATCTGGGTAGAAATTTCGATTCCTAGAAGCAAAACAGAGACATGTGGAAGTAACCTTGAGAGGAGCCAGACTCGACTGGGCTGAACCAGACTCCTGTGCTAAGTATGTTGAAGTGATGTTCAGTATGAGCACAATGTGAACGAGTTCTAAGATGATCTTTATGATTATGTTAGCAGTTCTTAGCTGCGAATCTACCGTCCCTAGGGGACATTAAAGCCTATAATACAGTTAGAATTGGAGTTTTTTGATAGCTTGGGGAAAGAAAGAGTTCTTGGAGTAATTTGATATGGGACATTGGGAGTGTGTATCATTTGTGGTTAGAATGTGACATACAGTAGTAGCTCTTTTCTTAATGTTCTTAAGAAATGCACAGGACATATCATACATGCTGTTATTTTATATTCAACATCTGAAACCATGTTGCCAGGGGTTTTATTTTACAGTGCATCCGGAAAGTATTCACAACGCTTTACTTTTTTCACATTTTGTTATGTTACGGCCTTATTTCAAAATGGGTTCAATTCAAAATATATTACAACAATACCCCATTAGGACACCGTGAAAAGAGTTTGTTTAAAATCTTTGGGGAAAAAAATCACATGTACATAAGTATTCACAGCCTTTGCCATGACACTCAAAATGAGTTTCCACTGATCATCCTTGAGATGTTTCTACAACTCGATTGGAATCCACCAGTGGTAAATTCAGTTGATTGGAAATGGTTTGGAAAGGCACACACCTGCCGATATAAGGAATAACAAACCAAGCCATGAAGTCCATGGAATCGTCTGAAGACCTCCAAGACAGGAATTTATCGAAGCACAGATCTGGGGAAGGGAACAAAAAAAATTCTGTAGTATTGAAGGTCCAGATGAGCACAGTGGCCTCCATCATCCATAAATGGAAGAAGTTTCGAACCAGCAGGACTCTTTCTAGAAGGGGCTGCCACTGGGGGTGAAGGACCTTAATCAGGGAGGTGATCAAGAACTGATGGTCACTCTGAAAGAGCTCCAGTGGTTCTTCGTGGAGAGAGGAGAACCTTTCAGAAGAACAAACATCTTGTAGCATCATACTCAAAAAGACTTGGGACTGTAATTGGTGCTGAAGGTCCTTCAACAACAACAAAGAAAAAACATTATCATGGTCTGAGAGTCCTGCAGGTGTCTTTTGGCAAACTCCAGACGGGCTGTCATGTGCCTCTTACTGAGGAGTAAAGAAACGCACCAGTTCTGTATTTTCACAAAGAAACGCTGGACCTTTTTTTAAAGTGACCATCAGGTTCTTGGTAACATCTCAAGGATGATCAGTGGAAACAGGATGCACCTGAGTGTTATGGCAAAGGCTGTGAATACTTACATACATGTGATTTTTTTATTTTTTATTTTTAATAAATTTGCAAAGATTTCAATCTTCTTTCACATTGTCATTTTGGAGTGTTGTTTGTATAATTTTAAGGAAAATAATGAATTTAATCCATTTTGGAATAAGGCTGTAACATCATAAAATGTGGAAAAAGTGAAGGGCTGTGAGAACTTTCTGATTCAGATCTGATTCAAATTCTGTCTACACTGCTTTTGAAATACCTCGGCCATCTCTCGGCTCCTCATTGTTGTTGTTGTTGTTTCCTCCAACAGTGCTGAGACACACCAGAAAGCCATCAAATGACATTATTATGAAACAAGAGTGCCCATCTTCATCTGAAAGGACTCTTTAATACCGCATCCTATCAAGAAATACGGACCCCTTGGTGCTTGTCTACGCAGCATAAAAAACACAATGACACACTCGAGCACATTTGACAAGTACACTTGAGCACATCTGAAGGCCGAAAGTGAAAAGACCTGAGAATGGAAAAGTGCATGACTGGGCGTTCCCTGGGGTCTGGCATCCGAACAGAGACGTTCCCTATGCTCTGAGAAGAGAGCGCTAGGAATCCCAGGACACTCTGCTTCCAGCGCCACCCCGCACAGATAAGCGAAATGTGTCATCGCCGTTGAGGGAAGACGATAATAAACCAGAGTCGTGCTATGAATGAAGGGGAACAATTTTTTTTTCTTTTTTCCCCCTCCAAGCATTCTCTTCTTATCAGTGCTGAAACAGGATCATACGTGGAGGAAGGGGATAAACTGAAGCTATTTCCCATATCTCTCCGTCTTTCTCTCTGCATATTTGCTTTATTATTATTTTTTATCTCTTTCCATGACATTTAGTTCCTTTTCTTTCCATTCATATATATATATATATATATATATATATATATATATATATATATTTTTTTTTTTTTTTTTCAGGAGTCACCGCTGTAAATTTGATAATGTGCACTGGTGCAGTGCGATCTCTCTCTCTCTCCATAAGCACTCTCTCGCTCTCAGGGCATCCGAGTTAAAATCCAGAGGATGAATAATACAGTGGCTCGCGCTGAACCTCATCCATCACACCATCCACACCAACCCTCGTCGCGATATATAGACGATATATATTCGTATATTATATTAATACAGTGATGGAAAATATATTTAATCACTCGTGCGTCTTGAGTAACTCAACAGCTTGTCGTCGATGATGAGTATATAAATGTAGAGTAATGAGTTCTTTTGCTTGTCATTACCTGGTAACGGTCATAGTTTTATGAGTGCTGCTTTATAATTACGCTTCTGCTGTGACGTATGGCTCCGGTAGAGATCCGGGTGCCTTTCCTTCCCGACCATTTCCCCGCCAGTGTCCCGTCTCCTTCAAAAAAAACCCCGACGCCCTCTTGTCTCATGCACGCGTGATACATTTTTCCCCGTTTGACAGGTTAAGTGAAGTATGCGAGATGAGGGCGCGTCTTGACAGCACGTTATTGGAGTGTCAGGACAGATGGACTTGTCACTTACAGCACAGTTACTGACGCGGACGTCATCCTCCTGGGGCGAGGTATCGGATTGCAGGAAGCAATAAAAACATGCTTAATGCAGGTCAGAGGTCTGGTTCGAACCATGGCAGGACATGCCAATATGGGTAGTATGTTTAAAAACGCAGATGCAGGTGGAGTGGAGGTTTGCTCAACAAAAACAGTAATGCATCTGTGACCTCACACTACCATTGAGGGGGAATGAATTATTTATTTACTCATGTAGGTCCATGAGTTTGTTTGTATGCTCTAGAATAAGGACCAAACTATTACTTAGTAAATGTTTTTTTGTAATATTTGTTACTGATAAATTCATGCTGGTTAATTGTTAGTCTATAGTATTAGGGATGCCGGCCGGCCCAGTTTGGGTATGTGTTTTTTTTTTTTTTTTTTTTTTTTTTAGTACTCATAAATATTGATAACTAAATGCATAACCTGATTAGTATTTATCAATCAGGGATGTCAGGGAATACAGTCAGATCCGTAAGAGTTTGGACAGTGACACAATTCTCATACAAATCACTGCAATGGATTTGAAATCTGATTGAAATGTTTAATAAAAAAATTTCATTAAATGTTTAGGAAGTAGACCCATTCCCTGACACATCCTTCCATTTCCACAGGTCAAACTAACATACTGTAATAAGAAATACTGGTATTATTTTTAATACTTGGATGCAAAAAAAACATGGACATCAGCAAATGTCGAGTTTCCATTTTTTCGTATTTTAGTTAGTGTTTGTGTTTGGGTCTTTCTCAATTCAGTTTTCTTCATTATGTGAAAAGTGCCTCAGTTGGTTTGAGGTCATGTGATCTATTTTTTGGTGTTGAGTGTGACCAGTCGAGGTAATGTCTGTATTTACTTTCATGGATATCTGAAATCCAAGATGAACCTTTTATCTATTTAATTTTTTTTTTTTAATCAGGCCGTGATTATGTATCCTATTACTTTTAAACCTGTAGAAATGTCCTAAACAGTTTGGGGCAAACCCCTTAAATTTCAACAGAAAGTCTACACTTCAATCACATCATTCATTTGCCTTGTTTCAAATCTATTGTGTTGGCGTAGAGTAGGAAAAATCTGAAAAGCGTGTCACTGTCCAAATACTTACGGAGTTAGTTACTTAATTAGCTCCGTTTCCTGATTTTATAGTGGTCATGAAAAGCACACGGACGCGCGATCATGCACTTTCGCCACCAGGCTTGTGCTTTATACCGTAATGTTAGCGAGCTCATTTTGAATGATGTCCATTAGCTAGCTACATTAGTTACTTTGGATCGGATTGGAGTTGGCGGTGTAGGGTGGATTTCGTTTCGCTCTGGAAAAGTGCTTCTGTACAGCGGTGATAAACGTATGTTTTATTTGTCCTTCGTTGTCAATAACTGATGATGGCTGAGGGTACAAAGCAACGTAGAGTACAGAGCACCTATAGCACTGCCTGGACATCTTTACTTACATAGCCAGTGTTTTCTTTCTCGCTTTTATGTCCGAGTAACCTCGTTTTTGTGAAGGTTACTTGTAGTGTAGGATTATGGTGTAATTCTTCCTGGTGATATTTTCACAGAGCACAGTTTGGAATCTCCGTTAATTATGATATTTCTCCACACCTCGGTCATTTTGTGTCACCAGTTCGTTAGCACAACAACCATTTATGAGTATCAGTATGAATAAATGAGCATGGTTATATCCGTATCAGGTAGCATCCCTAATCATTATAATTGATATCATTTGGCAATCTGGCTGCATGATGTGCATATTAGCGATAATAATATTGCTACATACGGTACTGCGAATGTTATATTGCCTGTGATATTTTAACACCCAGTGTTACATTGCAACCTGGTGAAAACCTTTTACTTTGACTTTGTATTAAATATAATAACGGCACACGATAAGCCACTTGGTGACATGTTCAAAGGTGTATTTATTACATATGCTGGAGATATCAGTATCGCAATTCCGAATATTGAGATAGCATTTAACAGTATATCATGCAGGCCTTCTCGGCAGCGATTTGTATTCAGCTCCATCACTGATTGATGGCAGTTTTAATCAAGTGGGTTGAAGGGTACTTGAAGGAGTCTGACTGCATTTACGCAGTTCCCCGTCCAGACATACGGCCATTACATTGTCATGGCGGCAGCCTAGCTGACCGTCCTCTGGCTCGGCGGAGTCATCTGTTCCTTCATTTTTCATGCCATCCCTCCCACTGCCAGCGGAGGAAACTCAATATTTCTCCTCTAATGACTGCTAATTAACCTTGGCCGCAGGGAGAAAGCGAGAGGGCTGCCGGGTGAAAAATGGCCGACATCGATATCGTGTCTGGGCAGCTTACATAAGGCGGAGAGGATTATGGTTTCCCCTCTACAGATCATTTAAGTTTCCTACTGCTAGTGTGAGAACGACGGAATAACCCGACGGAATAACGCCGAACTCTACTCTGACTTCCGGACCACGTTACATTACAACCAGTAATTTCCATGGCTTTTTTAAAAACTATTTCTTTGAATTCGAGATCACTTCCATAATAAGAGTCTGCAAGTAAGAATGCGAAAGGTCTGACTTTTTGTAAATTGACAAGGTTTCCTGTTTTAGATCCTTGACATAAAGAGAAAAAAACGTTCTATGAAGCTTGTATCTATACATGATTTTATTATTATGTGAGCACCATGTGATGCATTCATAACGCATTATACACATTGGTTTAATTAACGATATCTATATATATGCATTAGGAATTGTTAACAGGATGCATTATAAGCAGTGTTTATTCCATATTGCCTCACAACTCTACGGTCGAGGGTTCCATTTCTGCCTATGCATGGAGTTTGCGTTTTCTCCCCATGCATGGTTGGTGGGTTTCCTCTGGGTTCACCGGTTTACTCCCACACTCCAAAGACATGCAAATTAGACTAATTTTCCTACTGTGTGCTCTGCAGTGGATTGGCACCCTGTCCAGGGTGTACCCTACCTCGGGCTCAAGTGCTCCGTGACCCATGTAAAGGATAAGCGGTATAGAAAGTACATAAATAATGGAATGAATTAATCTTTCCTAGCACATTGTAAGTCCTGCCTTCATTTTCTTTTCTCTTTGGTAAATAAATGTGTGTGTCTAATTTCAAACCTGAAATGTAGATAAACTCAAAGTGACCGTAATGCTCTAATCCGACTAGACCTGATCGTCCTTGTTACTGGTGATGTAATGTGTTATTAAAACTGCTTAAAATGCATTCTTTTTACTAGATAATATTATAGATATTGCTGTGAACTACAATGCCTTTTCATACATAATTATAACCATTTTATAATGTAATTATTATTCTAACATTATGAACGTATTCATGGCTCATTATACACATAGCGGAATAACCTTACTAAAATATTTTTATACAATACCAGTCAAACACTTGACCACACCTACTCACATTATCAGAGTCCCCGGTTCGATCTTGAGCTCGGGTTACTGTACTTCAGTTGTTTTATTCGTACATTCGTCCTCAGTTTGTTGGTTTCCTTTCACTTCCCAAGAACATGCAGAAAAAGTAAAACAACCCTGGTAACCCTGACCAGGATAAAGCAATTACCGAAGATGAATAAAAGAATAAATGATTGTTAAAGATTGTTCTAAAATAGTATTACCTTAATAATCATTTATAATGTTTAAATGTAATGAAATGATGCAGTTTTGAGAAACACTGGCGGAGCAGTGGCTTAGTGGATACAGTAGCACTGTTGCCTCGCTCCTCCAGGATCTGGGTTTGGTTCCCAGGCAGGTTTGATTCCCACCCCTTTATGCATGGTTATGCAGATTAGGCTAATTGGCATTCCTAAATTGGTGTGTGAATGAGTGTACGTATGTGTGTGCCTTGCTATGGATAGCCGCCCTGTCCGGGGTGAGCCCCGTCTTGTGCCCTAAGTTCGAATTTATTTTTTCGCCTACCAAAAAGTTACACCAAGACTTGCGTGGTGGAAATACTGCAGAAACTAACTTTATTTAACTTTCGGAAGGAGCCTCCGTTGTCTCCAAAGCCTCCAAAGATCCTCCTTAAAGTTTTCCAACGTTAGAGAGTCTGCAGGACAGAGGACGTTTTGCTTATTGCAGTTTCTCAGTAACAAGATAAGCTGCATTTTCCTCCCCTCTTAACAAGGTATATTACTGTTTATAGTTGCTTCTATAATGCACATAATGACTTGTTTTGTACTTCAAAACATTAAAAGTTACTGTAAATGGATAAAAGTATCATCCTTTAGAAAGTTCTTTGCCGCGCTGCAAGACAAATAAAACACTTTATTCTATTATTGAAAAGCAAGCAGCTATGGTGAGGCAACAGATCATACATCCTGATGAGTGATTAGTTTCCAATACCAGCATGTCACACTGTGTTTTATTACAAACCATCAAGCAGCCCAGGAATGGGTAAAGAAGCTGTAGGAGTGTTACAATTTCATGTGGGCGGCACGGTGGGGTAGTGGTTAGTTAGCACTGGCCCCTGTGACCGTGTATACAGGATAAAACGGTATAGGCGGTATAGATTTCAAATGTTGTAATATTATTGTTTGATCATCATAAATGACCAGCAGGGAGGTTATACATTTCCATCCCCTGATTCCTGGTGAGACACTGATGGACACTTGAGCAAGATCATTAACCCTCATCTGCTCATTCCTGTGCTTGGACTATACACTGTTTATTACTAATAGATCTGAACGAAAGAAAAAATATAATAAAGTCATGGGTAAAAATGGTCCAATAGGTGTTATTTAATGTACGCTGGATGTAGACTACAATAAATTTGTTGCAACACTGTAATCCCCGATCCTGCCTTTAACCTGTTAATGGTTTAAAGCTACAGTTCTTGTACATAGAGTCGTCTTGTGGCTACTTCTATAGTGTTCCCAACTGTGAGATCAGAGCCCAAGCCTTAACGCACTTACAGTAAAAGAGAGAGAGAGAGAAGCGAGAGATGCTGATAACACAAAAGGTGGAATTTATATCATATTGTGTTGTAATTAAACAGAACCCGAGATGGTCACCGATATCATCATTCCACATATTTACTCTGACGCATGGGCTTCAAAAAGAGGATGAATGTTCAGTGTAAACCACAGAGTCTATGTTACTTGATGTTCATAAAACAATGCTTCATGAGGGCTAGCATGTTTCTGCTGTTCTATACGAAATTACACAATTTATATGGATTAAAACTTACATGTCTACTTATGTACTGCCACAAAAATAATAAAGTATTAAATATTTTCAAATGGGCTATGTTTCCTTTTCTTTACATGCTTTTCAAATGTACAAAATAAATAATGTTCACAGTTTAGTAATGGCTGGCGGAATGGTGGCTTTGTGGTTATCCGGGTTTGATTTGGAGTTTGCATGTTCAGCTCGTGCTTGGTGGGTTTCCTCGTGTACTCCGGTTTCCTCCCACAGTACAAAGACCTGCAGGTTAGGCTAATTGGCGTTCCCAAATTGCCCATAGTGTGTGTGTGTGTGTGTGTGTGTGTGTGTGTGCCCTGTGATGGATTGGCACCATGTCCAGGGTGTACCCTGCCTAATGGCCAAGGTTCTTGGGATGGGCTTCAGGCCCCTGATGAACAGGAAAAGTTGGTATAACAAATAGCCCCAAAAATAAAGAGAATGGACAGACTGTTTTTTTCTGACAGGAAATTTATTGTGGCCCAAATAACCACTCTTTACAACCATGCATGCAAGATTGTATATCATGTCAAACCTTAAGGCAGATTAAGGCTACAATAGTATAAGATCATCTTAGTTTTAATTCCTGTCAGCCAAGAACATAAATCTAAGGTTACAGCAGGCACAGGATTACCTAAAGATCTAAAATTGTTGGTGGTGGTCTATTGGCTGTTTATGTCAAAGGGTTGCCAGAGCAGACCATCCGTGCACAACTTGGCACAGGTTTTTATGTTGGATGTCGTTCCTGATGCAACCCTCCCATTCTTTACTGGATTGGAAGCGGCAAGGCATCCTGGGGTTTGGCCATTGATTGGGAATCGAACGCGAGCCATCAGCATTACAAGCAAAAAACACCTACCACAAAGCCACCAAGGGCACTTGCAGTATCTTAAAAACTGAAGACTGGAAAAAAAAAGAAACTTCTATTGTCCAGGTTCGATAAAGAGAACACAAAAAAAACATGGTATCTGCAAAACCATATTCTCTGAATAAAAAAGAAAATGTAGAAATCTGAAACCTGTGCCAAGGTGCTGGTCTGTGTTTATGTCTGCGTTTATATGGCCATCCTGTTCACTTTTTATAGACACCTTCCTTCACTCCAGACTTATCTCAGTGTGTTTGAACGGAACACTAATGATTTCTGAAAGTCCCTGGTATAAGCTGATGCTTTTACTTTGAGGCAAAAAAATATATATTGTTTAAAACATGTTCTGAAAAACTTGGATAACAAAATATAGTAAAAGAATAAATTTTGTTAGCGATTTTCCAAGATGAATTGGTTTATTAGCAGTTAAAAGGATCAAGTAAGACCCAGAATTAATGACATCGGCATAGTGTACTGTATATGCACATACTGGTGGTGGTGATCAACTGAAAAACTCCCGAGAACTCATTACAGAGATAAACAGGACCATGAAACAGGAAACAATAAATTACTAGTTTCTAGCTAAAAAGCTAGCATGAGATCTGCCTGTCTTTTAAGTGTGTATACAGCGTGGCCGTATACATGGACACTTAACCTATTTAGATGCAAAAAAAATTTAATTCTTACCAATACTATGTCGCCCAAAGGTAAAAAGAATAAACCATGCAGATGATGGATTATAAAAATTATGGGATTTGCTTTTCCAATAATAATAAGAATAATATTTAAACTTATTCCATTAACTTTAAGGTTTTGAGGGTTGAATTCCAAATAGAGTTAAATTGAAAGCTAAGGTGTACAATCCCTTGCTCCAGTGCACACCTTGATCAGGGAGGGATTTGGGATTCAGCCTTGTGTTAGAAGCTAATTAGCTTTGTAGCTCATGTTACCCATGAACAAAAAATACAGATGGTTCAGTAACAGTTACTAACGGAAAAAAGTGTTGTTTAAGGGGACAATGTTATGAGGTGTGTTTTCTTGCTGATTCTGTGGTTGATTCCGAATGTGGGTTTCGGCAGGCAGCTGCTCTCTCCTCTTTAAAGCAGATCATACGGACCTACTTTCACCCATGCTGGTGACTGACAGTCAGTCTGATTAATGATTGGGACACAAAGTGATACATATAGTTAAACGTCCCATTGATTGTATGCGCTATATCACCCCTTGCTTCTCATCCTGTCGTATAATAGTTATTAAGGAGGTGATTAGTTCAATGGACCTGACCTCAGGTCAGTCTAAAATGCTAACATCTATCTAACTGAAGTCTGCTGGCTAACATAGATTTAGTACCCTAGCTCTGTGTAGATGTGCAGAAACGGGAGTTAAAAATAATAATAATAACGATTTTTTATCTCGTTGTAATTCCCCTCCTTAAACACTTTAATTTCGACAGCTGCGTCTTCATATCGGATTGCTGGAAAGTTCATAACTTCATACTTCAGCCTGCTGTATAATAACACGCTTATTATGATTAACGATCAGTACACAAAAGGTTTAGGGATCTCTTCCCACGCTGCAACAGTGGAACATGAGTCTTCGCAGTGCTGCACTGTCACATTCATTCATCTCACAAATGCCACCAGTTAGTGAGTTTAGCGAACATATTCAACGTTACACCACATGAACATTGCATGCGCATGTGCTTACATCATCATCCTTGAAGCATCAATAAAATCCGCCCTTCAGCGGTAGCAGCTTCAGGATCAAAGTCATCCATCTGACTGGAACACACACACACACACACACACACACACACACAAGGCATGCAATTCCATTAGATTTGTCGCCTCTGACTATCTTGAGTTTCACTGTCATGATGAAAAATAGGACCCTCTGTGAAGCAAACGATTGTGGATAGTGCCCTTTAAGCAGGACATTTAAAATCATAGGTCAGGCACAGGAACAAGCTGAAATATAGAGAGATAGATACTCGATGGTCAGTTTATTAGGAACTAGTGGAAGGAGTGCAATGAATCAGATACAAGGCAAGAGCTTGAGCAACATCAGAATGTTTTTTACAATGGCATGGTTGCTGGTGATATATAAGGAAAGGAGGAGGAGTATTTTATAATCTGTTAATCTCCTGGGAATTTCAGCACACAATAGAGTGAAACTCTCTAGAGTTCGACAAAATGGTTAAAATCCGGAGATCGCTGGTTCGATTCCCGGGTGATGCTGTTACCTCTCGCAGCCGGAGGTCCAGAGAGAGCTGATTGGCCGAACTCTCTACAGCCAATCAGGGGCGTCTGTGAGCTCACGCAAGCGGAAGGAGCGGATAGCGCTGTCCTCCGAGTGTGTTACGCCGCCCCCAACGATGCGTGAGCCAGCAGTTCGAAAAGATGCGGATGCAGAAACAAACAAACAAAAACTAAATTATACCAAAACTGGACAGCTGAAGATTACAAATCAGACATCTTATTTATAAAAGTGGCCATAAATCTCAGTCAAGCACATTCATTCATATTTTAGCTGTGAAAATATGGGATGCTGATAAATTCCACATATGTGCTCATTAATAACCAGTCTGATGTGCATAATTAAACAAAATGGACAAAAACACATCGTTTTAAAGGATCTCCATTTTTTTCACGGGACAAGTTTAATTTCAAGCTGTTATGTTGTTTGTGAACTGTTTACTTAAAAAAATAGTTTATGTCTTTGGCTGTAAAAATCATAAGCACAATGACTAATGACCTGAATTTGTATTTCAGCTACTCCTTTAAATTTTTACTTTATTCCAGAAGCAAAATCTCAACATCTCTCAAAAATGTATAATTTATTGTAATTAACTTTTACATGAGAAGTCCATCGTTGTAGGGCTGCTTTCTACAGACCAAACAAGTGGAAAGTCTGATGGAGCGAGATCAGGACTCTGTGGAGGAGAAGACTAGTGTAAGCAGAAGATTGCATAAGTATTTTTTAATCCGAAGTTTAGGCTGCAGCTCTTCAATAAGCATCTCACTGTATCGAGCTCTGTTGATTGCTAAACCTTTTTTTCCCCCGCCGGATAACGTTCCAATACTTCTGGCCCTTGAGATGGTAATCCCAGAAAACTGTAAGCACTGATGAATTCTCCAGCTGATGGTTGACTTTTGAACTTCTTCTCGGGCAGTGATTGGGGATGTTTCTGTTCCATACTCCATTTTTGACATTTTTAACATGATATTTTGGCTTTAGGTGACTTTAAGAGGTCGATCCACGATACAAATACAATAAGGTTTAATCTTGCTATTAGGATTCAGCTTTTAGCTAGACTGCAACATCAGGGAAATTATCATGGTAAGTATTGTGTGAGAGAATAGGAATGATAATAAAGCTGATCTCACTCAGCCTTAGCTAAAATGTGTCTATGTTCCTCGGCTGCTCGGTGAAAGAGGCACTAATTTAATTTTGTGAATATGTAAATGTGAGGGAGGGCAAATAACATTTTTGCATCAATAAGAGGAAATGAGAGAGAAAGAAAGAAAAATATCAGGTGAAATTATTTCAAGAAATGAAAGTTTCTATTGACAACTATGATGAGAATGCTGGAGGCAATTCAGTCTGTGTATATGTGTCTGTGTGTGCATGTGTGTGTGTGTGTGTGTGTGCATGTTTGCTCATGGCAGGGAGACAATAAACGGGCCAAGCCTTTCTGCCTCCCACACATTTTTTAGATGTTTGACTGTGCGAGTCCTCAAGAGGACCGTGCGTCACCCGGTTCAACCCACACACACCTGCACTCAAATACACACACGCGGTTTGTGGACTGGTGAGCTTTGAGCTTCACCTCGACAGCTTAGGCTGTCTGCATTATTTAATGCGTCTGCTGCTCAGAGGAAGGCTGCTACCCGGGACGTGCTGAGATTTCTTCGCTCCCAAAAAGACCGCATGGAGAGGCAGGTACACACAACACACATGTGAAAAGCGAGAGAGCAACACACAGGTCTGTGGGTTATATAGTCTTTCCTACGGATGGATACAGACAGGCTTGTGTTCATGGACACATGCACATATGCACATGCATGCAAACATAGCAAGGGGAAAAAGCAGAAGAACACATGACATCAAAATGTCAAAAGTGTAGAGCTGCTGCCCTCTTCTGGTCAAAAAAAAAATCTGTTTTATATATACTCTGAATGCACTATTAAACATAAGACAAAGTCTTACCAAAGCTGATATTCCATAAATTTGATCTCTATGTTTTTGTGTTTTACACATCCTCCCATCTGAAAAACTTGTGCTTTAATTAAATGTTAAGTATAAAATAAAGCATGATGGTTAATACGGCTATAAGAAACTAATCAGCAGCATTGTGGTGTGATGGAGCCCAGGACAAAACAATGAATTTAACAGCACGTTTCCTCACTTTTTTATAAAAAGATCAAATATTACTAGTGAAATCCACCATCTTTGAAGTAGGTGAGGAGGTGTTATTGGAAATGCGTATTTCTGTATGCTTGAACTGGAAACTCCTTCCTTGGAATGATTGATTTAATATTTATGCTTACAGTTTACTCCTACACCTGTAAGAAACCTCTATACACCTGGAGAAAGGGCACTGGTGGCTCAGTGGTACAGGTGTTTCAACATACACCTGCAGCTACAGTAGCAGTTTAAACACACCTTATAAACCAATGTTTTTGTTTTTTGTTTAGTGGTTTATTTTTAACATGGTAAGACAATAGTGGAAATTTCAAAACTATTAAATGAAACATGTGCCATATTTAATATGTGAATAAGTAACAAAAATAACAGCAACATTTATTTGTTATTGTAACATGTGAAGGTCAGCTGTTCTGGAACAGTTCTTGCAAGAACAGTAATGTGTCATGTGCATTTATAAAACCCATCAAGCACCATGATGAAACTGGCTCTCATGAAGACCTTCCCAGGAAAACAAGACCAAACATTACCTCTGCTGCAGAGGAGACGTTAATTTAGAGTCACCAGCCTCAGAAATCACCAATTAATCATCAACCAGCACCTCGGATTAGAGCCGTTATGAAGGATTTACAGAACAGGAGGAGCAGAAACATCCCAATATCAGCTTTTCAAATGAGGTTGTTACATAGTATGGATGCCTTCATCATTATAAAACCCATCAGAGAGTCAATTAAAAACACTGTTGCATTACTTTAAGTTAAAAGACCTTACAACACTTGTTAAACAACATGCATGATGAATCTGTGTCTACTTTATTATATTTATTTATAAAGAGCCAAGAGCTTACTTAAAGTATTAGTAATGTGTTTTATCAGTTTATTATATTAGTAATGAAAAAAATATCATTAATGAGTTGCCATTTAAGGAGATCCACCTACATAATGAAATGTGTACCAGGGGAAACTAAAGTTGGATATAGCCAAGTATGGGTCAATCGAGTTTGTGGTGTTAAACGTTTAACATACATACACCAAACGGAAAAAAATATTTGGCCAAACCTGTTAATTATTTAATTCTGGCATTTCAAATCAGCCCCCTTATCCTCAGTGAATCTTAATGTCATTAATGTGAATCTAAGACATCTTAGACAACGCTATGATCCCAACAGTTTGGTGAAGGCCCTTTTCTATTCCACATGACTGAGCCTCAGTGCACAAAGCAAGGACTATAAATACATGGTTTGATGAGTCCAGAGTGGAAGAACTTGACTGGACCTAACACAGAGCCCTGACCTCAACCCTATCGAGCTCCTTCTTGTCCAACATCAGGGCCTGACCTCATAAACGCTCTACAGAATGAATGGGCACAAATTCCGACAGAAACACTCCAAAATCTTGTAGACAGTCTTTCATGAAGAGTGGAAACTGTTATAGCTGCAAAAGTAGGGCCAACTCCATATTAAAGTAAATGTATTTGGATACAATAGTCCATATAGTGTATAAAGTGATGTGTATACCTAATAAACTGGCAACTCAATCTTCTTTAATAAAACAAACACACACACATATATATATATATATATATATATATATATATATATATACTGATTTTGTTAAACAAAGGAAATATACTGATTGTGAAAATTTTGAAATATGTAGAATATAATAGTCATAGTTTTAGTATTTAGTAAAAAATAGATTATATTGCTTTGGAGTGAAGGAGAAGGAGGCTGTATATAGGTCACTCTGTTCGCTGTAATCTTCAGGCTCTTTGCAGTACCTGGAGGAAATCAGCACCGACTCCAAACCTCTACAATGTGCTCTCGAGGGCCTAAAAGGTTGTCTATGTTGCGTGGTTAATTTAGCCCAGTGTCCAGGATCTGGGGGTTAGTACGGGACTCGGCAAGCCTACACGAAGAGTGACACAGAGAGAAACAAAAACAACAGTTACCTTTTACTGATGGGTTTAAATCTAAAGATCAAAGAGTTTTTATCAAGAGAAGTTGACAGCTACGGCTTGATCACTATTGCTGTTCCTGTACAGGGCCCAAAAGAACAGTTTATGAATTATTTATCAGCTGTGGGAAATTTATGAGAATGTAAAATAAACACTACGTGAATATGTTGTTCAGACATCATTTGCTTTATTTTATAAAACTGTGATGAATTATCTAATGCTAACACACCCTTAAGTCAGTCCTTTTATCATTATCAATATTGCCTTTAATGCTTTGATTTACAGTACATTAACCATGGATAAAAATAATATCCTTATAGTGATTGTGTTTTCTTAAACCATTTTTTTTTACTCAGACCTCTGGACCCGACTATGCTGTCCATATCTTTTTTAATGTAATAATATTAATTGCTATGTTAAATACCAGCACACTAGTGATTATGTGACAAGAGAAAGAATTGAGTAAAATGAACCAGAGGACAAAAATCTTAGACACTCTGTGTTTTGTTTCTTGTTTTTTTTTTTCTTTGATCTTTCTTTTTTTCTGCAAACTTTGGGATACATGTTTATTTCATGACTTCATTATTACTGTAAGTCACTTAAAAAAAACAAATCTAATTTCCAAACATTAGTATTCCAGCAACAATTTTTAATCTTACAGGAAAATATCTGTGGGCTAGAAAAGAAACAGAATATTTCAGACAAAAAAAAACAAAAAAACAAAAAGAGAGCTTCTGGGATTTGCATGCATAAAAAATAAGCAATTTGGATTTTTTTAAAAAGGGACAAAAACTGTGGCTAGTTCGTATAAAACTGTACAAATTGTTGAGACTACATTTTAGAAACAGGTTCATCACACACTTATTTACTTTGTTTCATTAATTACTGTTTACTGCTTTTTATAGCATTTTATTAAATGTAGATTTTTAAGACATCCTTTCTCAACTGCAGTTACTTGTATCTGTCTAAGACTTTTGCACAGTACTGTAAATATACTGTAATTGATGTTCCTGAATGTATACTGTACATAATTGCACAGTGATGTTTTTTCACATATCACAGCTTGTTAAAAAGTATGGTCAGAGTTCAGTCATGATATGAGACCCCAGAGGAGAGAGGGTTAAGAACCTTTCTCAAGAGACCACCAGTGGCAACTTGGTGGAGCTGGGGCTTGAACTTCCAACCTTCTTATCTTTACTCAGAGCTCCAGTACACTGAGCCACCACTGACCATTTTTGTAATGGAACATCTTCTGATGCTAAGCTAGGGTACATCATCACTAGTGTATCCTGCAGGTCATTGGGTGTTTCAAGTCTTTCCAACATCAAACACCCTTACTTAGGTGACCCAGTTGAGGCTGATCAGGCTCTCGGGTTCTTTTAGGTGGTTCTTCTCCTTCTCTTACCTGTGATGCCAAGTGCTGTGTCGGCTCCACAAAGGGACCAGCCTGCGACGCCTCTGCCCCCAACCTCCACAGGTAAGCACCTTGCTTTCCACCCTTCTTTGTGGTATTTCTCAACAAGGCTCTGATATTCTCCCTTCTTCCAGTCTAAAGCCTTCTCTAAACATCCACGTCAAATCTCCACCACTCTGCGGTTTTGCAGGCCTGGGGTGACCTGATCCCTCTGTTCACGTTGTACGTTATAGTCAATATAAACAGATTACCGCTTGGCTCAGTGGTAGGCTTCTTACCTGCCATCCACAAGGTTTGATTGATTTGATTCCCAGCCAATGCCCCGAGTCTGGACACTGGATGCAGGGCTTCCTTACTGTCAGCACTAAGCTGTGGCAACTCTTTAAAAGGAACAGCAACATCATGACAGAATTTACCCTTACCACTCGATCTCTTTTCCTCCGTCTTTTGACGTGTGTCACGCGTATGTGTGTTTTTAAGCCATTCACTCATTAACTCAATTGTATAATCCACAAATAAACCAAGTCTGTATGGAATAGTAATTACTACCTAAACATTATTAGAATGACCTGATTAATGTAAAGCTTTGAGAGCCACGCTGTAACCAGTAAGTTTCAGGAATTTAAGTTGCTGCTATGGTACAAATGTATGCGCTCTACTTATGCAATGATTTCATGACTGTAATATGCTGATTCATTGCCGTTAAGTAAAATACAATCATAGTATCTTCATAGTTTGCAAATACTAATGAATATCCATGTGTTCTCATTTGATCATTAATAATATATTAAAAATGACCACTACAGCTGCAAGCCTGATAGTGTGTTTAATTTTACAGTCGAAGCTTAACACAATCCTGAGTCTAACAAAAATGGATAAATTGAAAAACCTTTGAAGGAAGACGGATCAGATATCAGTTCTCTGGTTGATTGCTGATAAAGTGAGAATTATTATGAACTGATGTACTGACAAGTTAAAACACTTAATAACATTTAATTGAACTTTCATAGAAACTAAATGAAGGTGCAAGTTGCCTTGTCATGTGACGCATTTTTTTAGCGTACGAGCATGTACTTCCAGTTGCACATACTTCCATAGTTTCCATATTTTGCATTTGTGCAAGATTTAGTAAAGACATAGTATATATATATATATATATTAAAAGATGTTATCAAAGCTGGCAGGAAGAACAAAACTGGGCCACTTTAGTTTTGTTTTTAAAGGAACCAATGCCAAGATGAATTATAAATTAAGGGTAAGTTAGGTTTAATGTCTATGTATTTCATATTTTACTTCATTTACATGTCTTTTCTAAATGTTTTAATTTGAAATATGATTATAGGGTTGGTGAAGTATTTGGTAATAATATTAGTAATGGGGCAAAACAGTGGTTTAGTGGTTAGCACTATTGCCTTGCGCCTCCAGGGTTTGGGTTCGATTCCCGGCCAGGCTCGATTCCCGTCTCTGTGTGCATGGAGTTTGCATGTTCTCCACGTGTTTGCTGGGTTTCCTCCGGGTACTCTGGTTTCCTCCCACAGTCCAAAGACCTGCAGGTTAGGCTAATTGACGTTCCCAAATTGCCCGGTGTGTGTGTGTGTGTGTGCCCTGCGATCGATTGGAAGCCTGTCCAGGGTGTACCCTGCCTTGTGCCATAAGTCTCCTGGGATAGGCTCTAGGTCACCGCAACCCTGAATACAGGATTAAGCGGTATAGAAGATGAGTGAGTGAGGGTGAATATTAGTAATATTTTTGTTTGCCTGAAACAGATTATCTGCATGTACATTATTTTCTACGACAAAATGTTTGTCACAGTATGAAATTTGGCCTTAAGAACTCCCGAGGTACCGTTGTTTTTTAGCACAAGGAGAGCTGGGATGATGGAAGACATACAGATTAATCAACATTACTAATTCAACAAGGAAAGTTATTTTATGATGAATTTAGATTATTTTCAAAGAAAACCAAATTACCTAAAACTATTACCTGCACAGTACTCAAAGCTTTCCAAACTGCAGCTAAGGACAAAGAGAGAAAAAAAAATTAGAACCACTACAAAAAAATTTACTATTTACTTTTACTATTTTATTATAGAAACCAACAATCAACAACAGACTCAAGATTTTAAGGAAAGGTTTTGGATGTTGCATTAGAGAATATTTGCCCACATGGCAGAAAATTTTATTCATTATTTTCTCTGAAAAAGTCTGAATTCTGGTATGGATGACTTCTCAGATCACTTTGTTTATGCCTACTTCCATGTGTAACATCATCATCATCATCAGGATTGAACCATGGTTGTGCAGTAAGGTTGAATGTTCTGTTAGCAATCTGTGTGCTGCATATGATTTACATACATTAATTTTGAGGTATATTTATTGAAAAATTTCATAACTATGTAAATTGTTCATGTTTACTTTACAAACAGTACTGTGAAAAAATATATTGAGCCACCCCCATTTCTTCATATTTTTCTCCCAATGAGCCAGACTTGGTGTTTTTACTGTGGCCGTGAGTAATCGATTTCCATGCTTCCTTATGGACGTTTTTGTCTTTTGTTTTGGCAATTTTTTTCCTCTCACTCTCAGTTCAGTCCCTGTATCTGAGTAGTATCAGGGGAATGTTTTTTGTTTGTTTAGCCACACAGTGACCTATAAATGATTCAATTATTAAAAAAAAAAACCATGAACCAGTGATAAACTATTGCAGATGATGAGAGATGAAAAGTATGATGAGTATACTGCTGATTCTGAATGCTAAGTGGTTGGAACGGACGAGAAGGGAAATGAGGTTGCTGCTGAGGCACAAACAACAACAACATAAACAACATTTTTTTTTTATTTATCTTTTAGCACTTTGCAGCTTTTTGAGGTAAAACATTTCATTTAAGTTGACATGAAGAATTGAAGTAGGGGGTGACACAGTACTGTATACCTAACTAATCATTTAAATCCAGGATTGAATTTAATTCAATTAAATCAAGTTCAAATAAGAAACTAAATATTTCTATGCAATCTATACCCATGTTCTCTTAAATCTAACCAACCACAAGTTTTTAGTACAAGAAACAGGGAAGTCAAATAGCTTATAGAGATAAGCTAGGAAAGAATTCATAATTTCTAATAAAGACTTATATTCCACTTCACTGTTGGTTTCCACTTCCAGCTGAGAAACATTCTACATTTTTCATTTTTGTTTTCTCTAGTAAGCTTTTGCTAAGCTTTATCCCACTCTGTGAGGTGAATAACTAAAACAGCAAAGTTAGAAACCAGTGTGATACAGTAGGTGGGAGTATACAGTATGAGTGTAATCGTTTTTTCATTATGTTCCCTGTTCCAGGACGTGTCCTTTTAGTCTGCATAAAAAAAGCACACAAGAGACTGAAACGGGAGTTTATGAGGCAGGAGATGAGTCTCACCTTGAAAAGGCTTCATCCAGACCATCATTTACCTCCTGTAGAAAGTGAAAGAAATTTAGATGCAGCCATTTTATAGGTGCAAAGTAATAAGTGTGTGCACAATAGGCACAGTGGGATGTTCTTACCCAGATGATGTTGTTTTCAGTTTTTTTAGGCATCTCCAGATGGTTCTCCAGATTTTCACAGTTTTCTACCTGAACCTTGGGGCAATCCTCAAAGTCCAACAAGTTCTCTTTAACTGCATCTAAAAAAAGTACATCTTAAAGTAATAGAACATAATTCCTCGCACAAACGACATGCACTTTGTGTCCTAAATTAAATCTTTTAAATTCACTTTGTAAACTTGAAGATGGAAAAATTATTTTCTTATAACATTTCAGCGTGATAAAGAATAGCAGAATCTCCAACAAGCTTCTAATTTCCAATTTCCCTTTAGAAGTAATAAAGATACTCTATCTATCTACAGTATCCGTTCATTAGAAATTATCCAGATCAGATAAAGAGCAATACAGATCTTAAGAAAACTGTGGACTTTTATGGACTTTCCATTTTAAAAAAAAGTTCCTCCATGCGATTGGTGTTTGCTCCAAGTACTCCCACGGTCATGCATATTAGGCTTATTACATCCATGCGTCCATCTAGGAACCTCTGAAGTCCAACTAGGGAACATTGAGGCTGATGATGACCATTGTATTTATTCCCATTTTGTACCATGGTAGGACCTCTGGTCAACATTCACACACTACAAGCAATTTGGAAATGATTAGACTAATTTTCGTTCCAAAATTGTCCTTAGTGTGTGAATGAGTTTGTGAGTGTGTGTAAGTCCCCAGAGATGGACTAGTACCCTCTCTAGGGTGTTACCCCAATTTGTGCAAAAAGTCTCCTGAGATGTACAGTATATGCAGTATATATAAAAAAGAAAATTATAAAGTAAATAGCTATAAGTAGTGTGTGTTCAGTACCAGTTCCATTCAGGCTGAGCAGAGAGACTGATACATCAGATGGAGTATTATTACTCGTCTCTACAACCAAGCCAGGCTTCTCTTCTTTCTCTGCAAATGATGAGGAAAAGAGAGTTGATCCAAGATGCTTTCAGAACTTAAAAAATGACTTAGTGTGGACAGTTTATCTCTTAGTAATGAAGCATGGTGCTTAACCTTCATGGCCGAGCTGCCAGGACTCGAAGGCCAGGTTGAAGGCTTGAGCAACAGTAAGTGTCACAGCCTGAGCCTTAGAAAAGAGAAAATTATATTTAAAAAAAGTAAATAAATAAAAATAATTTGAAAGAAAATGTTTTAACCTGAGACTGGTGCAAAAATGGAAAATGCTACAAGCTTTCAAATTAATGAATCATGTTTCCATTAAAAAAAAATTTCAACAACATCAAAATAGCAGAGTTTATTGGAAATTTACATGAATCACCTGATTTAAATTGGTTAACCCGTTAAAGTTCTGCTCAACCTTTTGGTAGAGCACATTTTGAGCTATCTCTACCACTCATTTGAGGTTTGCTATACCAAAAAAAATCAACTTGAGGTTTTTGTGCCTTTAAAGAGTATACCTTGTCAATTGATTCCAAGCATAACATAAAACAAGATAATAAAGACAATCTAATGCCTAAAACCATTTGTGATGTTTTCTTTGGTATATGTGAGGGTATTCATAGTTTGACCATAAAGTAACATCTCAACCATTTGGAAGAGGTCTATATGCGGTCTTAAAATAAAATAAACAAACAAGCAAACTAACAAAAACATTTGTTTGATTGTAATAATATTTTATTGTTCCCCAAGGAAATAAAAAATACAAGAAAAAACAGTTTTTAAGGTGTACTGGTTGCCTTTTGCTGCTTTGTTATTTGATTTATTATGCAAAATTTGTACTTAGGTTGTTCTTTTTGTTTACAGTCTACTTATGCCATGAAGTAAAAAAAAAAAAAATTCAAACAAGGCCAACAAAGCTGCAACTATTACTTGTTAAAAGAAAATCCTGCATATTTCCCATTTTTATTCTGTACAGTACATTACGATCTTGGCTCTTACTAAGCTGGTGTCTGAGGTGATGTATTGGTTTAAAAAAAGAACAGAATAAACAAAAAGAAACCACACACTTGTATATAAAGACACTCACCACTTTTTTCTTGGCACAGAGGAACGCGTGGCATTCCAGCGTCTCATTTTGCTGGTTCTGAGCGATGTAGGCAAACACTTTGTTGTGCGTTTTGTCCACAGTGCAATACGACATTCTGGAGGGAAGTGATGAAAAGGATGTTATAGTAAATACTAAATAGATGTATGTTGCGGTACAAGTGTAGACTGTATAGGAGCAATTACAGATATTATGGTTCTTTATACAAGCGGGAATAGTCACTGTGAGACTTCTTTGACGATGATTGGCGTGTTTTGGTGTCTGCCTAATAATGATGATGTCAAAAATATCACTTTTTCACTCCTTATTTTCTTTCAAATTTTGTATTCCTTGGTAAGTCTAATGTGCTTCACATAGAGAACCAGAGACATTCACCTGTATATAGAGATGCACTCTAGTGGCTGATTGGATATACGGTCGTAAATGAGCATTTCCTGAGGAGAGACTGTAAGCGAAACTTTAAGGAGCTTCTTGCCACCAGCTTTAGCCTAGAAAAAAAAAAATTAACATCCAAAAAGGAGGATTAGTACAAACATGCATGCAAGAAAGATTACTTGGGACATCATACCAAATTATCTCAATAAAATTATCTTGACCAGTTTCTATATCAGCCTGTGCTAGAACATGTTTTTTATGTCAGATTACACAGTGAAGATCCTCTAATGACAGATTCGTGATAAAAGGAAACGACTAGGTAAGTAAATATCAGGTAGTATGGATGTGAAGATGCGCACCGTTGCAGCGATCCTTCTGATGGCAGCAGCTGACACATCTTCACCTTTGGGCTGGTCAACCAGTGTCATTCCCATGTACCTGAGGTTAAAGGTCATGCCATCCACAAGGGTCTCCCTCATGTCTGTCCAGTTCTCTGGAAGCTCTAGGAAAATAGAATGAGGTAAAAATCTACAAACAAGAGTTTACGGTATAAAAAAATAAAATAAAATAAAAAGTGTTAAATAATTATGGGTTATATATGAAGCAGACAGAACTGGTAAAGTTCTTCAAAAGCATTTAAACAAAGCTAAACAACATTCCTGGAAAATATGCTATCACCTTGAATTGTTTGCTTTTTACCCTACAGCCATATCAGAAAGCTTAGGCTTATAATAGACCATGATAAAGACAAACATCTGCAAATGTCTGTGAACATTTCATATGCTGTCTGCACACATCTTGACTGCTACTTCTGTATGTTTTTTTAGTAACAGGAAAGATGCAGATCTGACACAGTAATAATTTGGGTTTGTCACAGTCGACAGTTTCGGGTGATAAATCAAACTTAGCCTTCTCAGTTACACAGATTATGCAGCGTGAAATCAGCAACAAGAAAAAAAAATGCTGCATACATACACATCACTAATTTTATATACACACACATATATATTATTGATGCTATTATGTGACCGTGTATATAATAATATAATTGAAAAGAATGATCAAAAATACCCGTAAACACACTCCTAAACCTTGTGGAAAGCCTTCTCAGAGGCTGTTATAAAAAAAAAAAAGTATACACACTTCATGTTTCATATTCATATAATATTAATGATATTATCATATTATCAGAACAATATATATATATATATATATATATATATATATATATATATATATATATAGCAACACATTTAGTGTTAAATATTTATTTATAACTCAGTTATAGGGGCTTTTGTGGTTGGTGCGGTCTGATCCCGATGACGTCACGCGTCCTCACGCTGTGCGCGTGTTTTCCTTTCCGCTGTAATATTGTGTAAACGTCGTGTTTATAATGCTTTATCCATGCTGTTTTTAGATGTTCAGAATTCACACAACAAAAATAAAACTTGTGTCCGTGTCCTTAAACCTTTCACACAACCGGCGCTTCGTTTATCCGCCGTTTAAAAACTACAAAAACCGTTGAAAACTACAACCCCCAGTGTAACGTGCAGCCTGCTTTACGGCTCTCGGTGTCGCGAACAGTGACGTCACACGCATTCTTAGGAGCGATCCTACTCCTCGCTGAAAGTAAGAATAGGAAGCTTCGTAAATAACTTTTATCTCCTGCTCTGAGCTAGGAATGATTTCAGCTTGAAATGTGCGATTCATAGGAGTGACTGTGAGACGGTGAGTGAGTAACGTTAATCTGATAAGAATGAGTTCTAAAAGGAAGCCGAACTGGAGGGAGGATGAGAGCGTGCTGCTGGCGGAGGAGGTGGTGAAGCGGAGAGATATTATTAAAGGGAAAGCTCCCACTTATACCTCTAAAGATAAGAAGAATGCATGGACGGCCATTTCCGAAAACATCAGTGCCGCCTTTCGGTTTGCCACCCGTACTCCTGAGGAGTGTGAGAAGCGCTGGTACGCAGTGTTAATGAAGTGCAGGGGCGAGATTACAGCCTACAGGGAATCCCAAGAATCAGGTGTGTACACTGTTAAATTGTGTAAAAGTGTCCAGTTCAATTTGCTAATTGCAATATTAATTACTCCATTTTTTTTCCGTTGTTCCATAACCGTGCAGATGGTGGCACTCCACCCAAACCTCTAAGTGCCCTGGCAGTGTGTGTGCAGCAGTATCTGGGGCTATGTAAAGTTCCAGTCTCGCCTGTACCCAGCCATGATACCCCACTCCTCCAAGTCATGAAGATAGAGGACCGGTGGGATCATTTCCTAATCCTACACATTTAAAACTTTTATTGCAGATTATTATTATTATTATTATTATATATATATTTTATTGCACTGCATTTTTTTCCCACAGGAAATTCCTTGAGCCCATCATCACTCCCATTGTCCCAGTGGAGGATTCATGGACAAGACCCCATACTCCCAGCGATGAGGAATTAACGCTGGATCAGCTAAAACGGGAGAAAATTAAAATGCAGATGAAAGTGTTGAAATTGCAGGAGGAATATTACACTCTGAAAATTAAAAAACTGAATAAATAATAAGTGAGTGTGCTGGTGGACTGCTGTTCAGGAGGTCCTCGGTTCAACCCAGGCTGCTACTGTTGTACCCTTGAATATCCAATGTGCCTGGTGGCATGTAGACAGGCCCTTTATATATACACTACCGTTTAAAAAGTTTTAGAACACTTTCTAACTGCCTGGTCACTCCTGATTTTTCTTTCTTTCTACATTGTAAAGGAATGCTGAAGACGTCCAAAAAATGCATTAATCTCCTTTGAACAGTTAATGGTGAGATGTGTCTGCTACTTATGCTCTGTAAAGACTTCATAACGCCTCTAATCTGAGGTTCTGTTAATTGGTCATTTTTAGGCTGATAACTCTAAATGAACTTCTCGTCTGCGGCAGAGGTAGGTTTTGGTCTCGGCATAATACATGATCTGTATTATTTCATTTTTGTCCAAACTCTATTTTTTTATAAGCTCTAGTATATTTTTCCATTGAATGTCCACACATGTCTCTGCCAGAACACCATTTTCCTGCTGCTCCTAACCAGTTAGGACACCTCCAGAGCTCTTCTATACGTTTTGGTGAAGATAGGAGTGATTTCCTATTTTAGGAATATTGATTAATTTGCTCTTACTTCTACTCCTAAAACTCCTAGAACCAATATATATATATATATATATATATATATATATATATATATATATATATATATTAGGAGTTTTAGGAGTAAAAGTAAGAGCAAATTAATCAATATTCAATATGAGGTATGTGAATATATATATAATAAGAAGTGACATGTTCCCTGATGCATCTCAAAGGAAGCCTTCTGTCTCCCCTGTTGATTAAAATACAAATTTTGGGGGGTTTAGACAACGATTTACTAACAGCCTGTATGGCAGACTGAGCAAAACGCTGGCTGGTTCTGTGTGTTTGCCTTAATGATATACAATTACACATTTCCACATAAAAGCACCATATACACAGAAATATCTATGCAAATCTAGTAATTTTGCACCTGCAACTACGTCTGAAATTCTTTTTAGAAACAAAGACTGTGTGCCCAAAGTAGCATGACTGAAAAGCTGGTACAAAAGCCTATTTTCTTTATTTGAGATAAAAAAAAAAAAAGAAAAAAAAGTATTCTTTATTATGAGGGATGTTTGAGTCAAATCAGAACATCTGATTGTGCAGAATAACAGAACACAGTTATAAGAGTAAAAACTCCCTTTACTTCACTATATAATCCTCTGCTACACTAATGCACTTATCCCAGTGTTTAACAAGTGCTTGGACACCATGAAGGTGAAATGCTGACTACCCAGGAACTCCTTTGAACTTTGAACATGTGGAGTAAGGTCAGGACTGTACGTGGGATGTGGCAATAAATCCCACCTGAGTTATTGTAATTTGTAAGTGGTGTTTGTGAATGATTGCGTACAGTTCTCACAGACAGATGTGTCTCTTCCACAAGATGGAGACAAGTTACCCGTTGATTTTTAAGGATCAGGCCTTCTACTTGCTACATGTAAATGTTCACTAAATGACTGCAGTGGGGTCTGAGGCACCTTAGACAGGATCATCATTCCTGACATATGGCCTTCTTTAAAACGTTCAAATTTAAATTTTAAACAAATGCACAATTCTATTTTTTTACTGCAGCTAAGAGTCTCTTCACTGTACTGTACTCTGGAAATGTCAGTTGTATTATACCTTCATTCATGGCTAATTCCACCACAAATCCAGATTTGACTTGAGCACCCCTTGTGGATTATAATTTTATATTATAATACCCTTTACACAGTCTTTAATTTGTGAATCTTTACTTTTGCATATAGAATCCTACTGACTGATAATATACTCTTTAAAAACTTGACAACAGATACACTGCCTGGCCAAAAGGTTGCACACACTAATATTTCATTGCACTGCCTTTTGCTTTGATTACAACCGTGGCCTGATTTTGATAAGCTTATACAATATCACAACATTTACTTTCATCCAAAGTGACATTAATTTCTCTTCAATTTTCTTCTTGTATTGATTATGGGAGAGTCGGAATGCTGCATAAAGTCTTCTCCAGCACGTCGCAAAGACTCTTAATGGGGTTAAGGTCTAGACTCTGTGGTGGCAAATCCATGTGTGACACTGATGTCTCTTGGAATATGCCATCAGACATGAAAACATCCATTTATGGAAATACCTGGTCATTCTGTATATTTATGGGTATATTTAGGTACCCATGACTCTGGAACAGGGTAAATCTGGACTCATCACACCACATGACTTTTTTCCAATGCTACACAGTCCATTCTTTATGCTCCCTAGCAAACTAAAGCCTTTTTTTTTAGATTAGTTTCACTGATACGTGTTTTTTTTTTTAAGTCTACACAGCTGTTTAGTCCCAATCCCTTGAGTTTTCTTTGCATTGTGTGTGGAAACGCTCTTACATTAACTATTAAACATAACCATGAGTGCTGCTTTTCTAATTACTTGATTGCAAATCATTAAACATTTGATTCTCCCATTATGCTCATTCGAGATGTTTTTCCGACCATGCGTCTTCCTTGAAGATGATGGTCCACCACTATCCTTCCAGGTTTTAATAAAAGGTTTTTACAGTTCTTAACCCCATTTTAGTCATTTCAGAAATCCCATTAGTTGTTTTCTTTACATAGTGCCCTTCTGAAACTTTGCCATGACTACAGGATTTGTCCTATGACATGGTTGTTTAAGAAATGAGAAGCTACTCACTGCATCAGTTAGGGTTAAATAATTAGTTGCCAGCTGAACCATACTAATCAATGCAGTAATCTAAGTGTAATCATTTTTGTTTTTGCCGGGCAGCAAAATAACCTGATGATTTCACTGGCTATGCATTGCACTTACAGCTGAGTTTCTGCGACATGTTTAGTTCTATCGATACGGAAAAAAACCCTTTCAGACCTAACAAGTTGTCCTGTAATTAAACGTCTTGCAGTGATTTAATGAAAAGTAAAGGAGCCTCTGGTGTAAAAGCTCCCAGGTGACATTTCTGGAAATAAGACCTCTAGCGCATTACTGGTGATTATCCTCAGGCACTCTTAGAGGAGATCAATAACGAGGCCAAAGTGATCTCAGGCAATCTCAGAAAATGCATAAAGGAGACACTCAGGAGGCTTTTCTTTTTTTTTTTTTTTCTTTTTTTTTACTATGGGAACATTGAAATCAAGAAGGTTAAAACAAATGGCCATTGGTCTTTCGGCTGCTCCCATCAAGGGGTCGCCAACTATAACTTGTCATAGGTTTTACACCGGAGGTCCTTCCTGACGAAACCCTCCCTTTTTATTCATTTGCATTCAATGGCTGGGGTTTTGCATTGGCTGGGAATCGAACCAGGCAAGAAGGAGTGTTAGGGCAAATATTTTGTTCCAAATAATTCAGACTCACAGGAACCACAGGTTAATCGAGGTCATCAGAACAAATCTAATTTTTAATGGGAAGTAGCAGTGCTGTGCATACTATGACCTTTTGAAATAAACAGGAAATGACTCTAGTTTATATAATTCCCCCCATATCATAAAATAAACAAAGGGAAAAAAAACAAAGTAAGATATTGTCATGATGGATATCTCAGTTCAACAAAACACAGATGTGCTGTAAGTTACATGTGACAAATAATTGAGTCTTAATCTAAAAGCTGAGAGGAATGTGGGTGCAGGACACTCGAGTTCTCCACTCGACTCCAACCTTGGCATGCCACATCTTTATGAAGTCCAGTTTGTGCACATAGTCGTGCTTAAACATGTTGGTGGAACATTGATGAGAAGAAGAAAAATCTTAATGCTATTAAGTATAAAGAAAGATTTAAAACAGTTGTGTGTTTTTGAAATTGTGACAACAGTACAACAGGACATAAAGTTGTACAGGCGTGCATAAAATCAGTTTCCAAAATGCACAGTGCAGTCACTTTAACCAGCCATATTAGATTGAGGTAATGAATCATTTTGCTTCCCATCCATCCATCCATCCATCCATCTAGGAACTTCTGTAGTCCAACGGTAACTGTGGTAGGACCTGCAGTCAACCTTCACACACTACAGGCAATTTGGAAATGCCAATTAGCCTAATCTGCATGTCTTTGGACAGTGGGAGGAAACCAGAAAACCTGGAGAAAACCAACCAAGCATGGGGAGAACATGCAAACTCCATGCACACAGACCAGACACAGGAATTGAACCCAGGACCTGCAGGTGCAAGGCGAGAGTGCTAACCACTAAGCCACTGTGCCGTCATTTTGTTTCCCGCTGGAGCATATTTCCGAAACGGGCCCTAATTTCCATTTAACGTGGACGTTCCTGCTTCTACACCATCCATTTCAAACAGATGTGTCTTCCAGTTGTTGTCACACTCCATCCAACCCATGTAAGATTTAAAAGATTTAGCACAAGCTGCTAGCTGATCCTAACACAGCAGGTGGAAATTCCAGTAGTGCGATTTTGTTTTCTTCTCAACAAGCAAATTCGACTGAGTTTAAAAAAAATATTTATTTTTTACATTCTCTTTTTAACATGGACTACCTGCCTGAACAATAGTGGCTCAGGGGTTAATTTTGTCGGGGTTCTTCGAAAATTCGCATAGCAATAAAAGGTTCAGTTAATCATTTTACATTTCATTGCTACTGATGCGTTTCCCCCTAGTTAGTCGACCTTCTGCGTATGAGCAGGACATGGACATGCCAAGAGATCTGGCTATAAATCGAAGCTCCATAAATCCCTGTAAAAAGGCCACTTGAGTCAGTCTTCATTACAAAGCAGTCGTTTTGCAGCAAATGGTGCAATTTTTCATTAAAAGTGTGTGACTTTGGAGCTTTGGAAGGGCACCAAGTCTGATTTTGAACAAGAAATGATTTCTGTAACATGGTAAAAGGAGGTTTTTAAGCAGGGGGCATGATTAGGTCTCGCTTGTAAAATGTTAAACATGTCTTTCATTTGGTTCATTTGCACTTGATTTATATCGATACATAGCTAAAATTCTAACAAAGAAAATAACTGGTGGATGTTGAAAGGAGGTTTATGGGGCAATAATGACTGAATGGGTTTGGATCTTGTCTCTATTGTAATAAACATGCCTGTTTGTATGCTTTTTGAAGCACCTATACCTGTGCAAAAATTTGGAAAGTGCTGAGTGTGAATAGCTGTTGGCCATGCTGTGTGGTCAACATGCCAGTTATTAGAATGCCAAATAAACTGCTTTCGAAGTGCATGTTACCAAGAAATATGATTCATCTCTCTTCTGCTTGAATTCTAGGAATGTGGTATTAAGAAGCCTTTAAACACTAAGTAGCTCCTATGGTGTCGCGACCATGTTGAAGTTTTCATTTTAGAAAGTAGACTCATGGGCTTTTCAAGCTGTAAATAATTTATCACCATAAGAAAAGAGTTATGGTATCCTTTAACAAGATTGTAGTATATTATCAGGACGTCTGAAAAAGAATGGAGCTTCTAGGATGACATGCTGAAGCCATATTACATTATGGCCAGAATTACGCCACAAATGATGTACCTTTTGTCCCACTCACTCACTTATCTTCTATACCACTTTATCCTGTATTCAGGGTCGGGGAGATCTAGGGCCCATCCCTGGACGCTTTGGGCACGAGGCAGGGTACACCCTGGACAGGGTGCCAATCTATCGCAGGGCACACACATACAGTCACTTACACACTCATTCACACACTACAGGCAATTTGGGAACGCCAATTAGCCTAACCTGCATATCTTTGGACTGTGGGAGGAAACCAGAGTACCCAGAGAAAACCCATCAAGCACGGGGAGAACATGCAAACTCCATGCACACAGAGACGGGAATCGAACCTGACTGGGAATCTAAATTTTGCAATTGACATATATGCAAAAAAATGGGGGGCACAGCAATGTGTGTATTATTAATACTTAAAGTACTCTGCAGAAGTCTTATTATCTGTAGTACACATTATATTTATATATGGTTATTATGTCTGCATTATTACATACAAAACCACTCAATATTTCCAAACATACCTAAAACATAATAATAAATAAACAACATTACAAAAGAATGTTTTCATGCCTGTAAGAAATCAATATATTACATAACAGACCAGTTTTCAGATAAAAACAAACAAAAACAACAACAACAACAAAAAACGCTAAAATGTAGGCTTCCAGGATTTTGGCATTTTTATTGTGCCCAAGACGTTTGCACGGTAAGTAAAACAGCTGTTAGGTTTTACTGAGCATGCTGGAGAATATGCATAACTTTGTCACTATTACTCCTTTCTATTTTTATGCAAATCCCAGGAGCCTACATTAGGTTTTTAGTTTTTATCTAAAAAAATGGTCTGTCGACTAATATATATTTAATTTTTCTTACAGGCATGCAAATATTTTTCTACAACATGTAGTTACATTAATTGGGTCTGTACATAATATGTAGACATGATAAACATATCAAAACAAACATATAACAAAAGTTGTACTAAAGATATAAGTCCATGTAATACGGAATAATGTTAATTGAGCCAAAGACTTCAAGAGTCAAAAGATAGAAGTATCTTTAAAATCTTTACCCACTTTTATGTTTAGCTGCGTGCCACGGTTGCTTGGAGACACTCGGACTCCGGATGACCCTTCTCGCTGATTTCAACACGTCCATATTGTAATCAAAATACTAAAAACCCCAATCAAATGCAAATATTCACTGCTTATAGGCGTTTCATCCTCCTTTGTGAACTTTCTCCTTTCTGCTTTAATACTGTTATTTAGCTGCACTCATTATTCAAGCCAGCCTTGAGTGGGCGGAGTTACTGGTGTCAATCATAAAAAACTCGGCAAAGCCACCTCATCTATTAGCACTGTACATAAAATTTTATGCTCATCTTCCTCCTAGAGAATTTCCCCCACAACACATTCACTTCTGCCTTTTATATGCAAGCTGAGAATTCATTTCTTGCACTTTTGCACATAACCCTTTAATTTTTATTACATTTTGAACCTTTCTCTGTAAGATAATCATAGTTGTAGGGTTTTGCTTTATTCTCTCTATATAGGGACAACCTGAACCAAAGTGCCCTCGTGTGGCTATTAGAAAAAGTTCTACATAGTGGTAGGACACTGGAAGTTTACAGTATATTGGTCCAACCCTGAAACATCTGGAGCAACATGTATTTTTGCAGCAACAGAAATGTATTTTTGTTTAGTTTTTTTTTTTACTTGAAATCATTCCCCATCAGAGAACCAGACAGCAAAACAAGCAAATGCTTTAGTTTTTACTTTTCAAAAAGTTACCCCTTTGAAAAAAAGGTACAATTTCATTACAATCCACAGAAATACTATTCTGAAGTTGGGACAAGACCATAGGAGCAATTAACAAGGATTATGTAGCAACCTTTAATTCTTAAGGTTCTAACTGGACAAAGATGCTTGACACATCCTTACAATACCAATGATATTTTATAAATTATCCCTGCTGCAAAATGAGAGTGTTGACATAAGGAAGATCTTAGAGGAGTCACATAAGAAATTAGGTCTCTATGTGAAGAAAGTACATGGCACTTATAATTAACATTATTCAAACATTCAGCACAAAGTTTATATCATTTCAATGTTGTAAACAAGTCGGTACCTCTTGGTAAGAAGAATCGATCATAACTTAAACTTGATAATTATAATATTTAGATCTGTTGCAGGTTTATGTGACACAGGATCATCAGGTTAGGTAAGAGAGAATCAGTTAAATTACTTCAAAATGAAAAAAATTCAAGGCACTGCAATAAACAATGTCTTGAAATCAATCCGCTTTTCTTCTGCATACAAGCTCAATTTCAGGTTCGGTCCATTTACAAACAGGATTTGCTTTGACTGTAAAATACACCAATATTAGTCTCTTCTGAAATTTGTCATTAACATGGGCGAATAAAAACACTGTTGATACTTCAGGAAAACTGTTAAAATAAAAAAATAAAGGCAACCAAGTAGACCTGGTTTAGGTCTGAGAGAAACGGTAATACTGGGAAGATAATTAAACAAAATGTTTAAACATTGAAATTGGTAACTTATGAATACTTATATATATAGAAAATAATTACATTTAAAGTAATTAATATTATTTTAACAAAAAACTGCCACTCTGGCTAGCATTTACAGTCACAAAAATGCAGACAGCGAAATTAAATCTTTGTGCAGTAAAGGTAAGCCATAGCACAACTAACTAAGCAAACTTCAAATCAGGTTCTCTTAACCTAGAACCTTTCCTGTTTCTCCTGTAATTTAATCAACACCACAGTACAGATTACTGAAAAGGAATGATAATAATAATAGTAAAAAAAAAAAAAAAAAAAGAAAACTCTTAAGGAGGTATGCATACTGATCCTGGTCAACAAACGGGGTCATTTTTTAAGCGGCTGATAGACGGACGCGTTGGGGTCCAGGCTAGATGGGCTTGTGTCCATAAACTTTGACGAGTAGTGAGGTGAAATAGGAGGCATGCTGTTGGAATCGGACGAATATGCGATGGTCGGCATGACCGCCATGACCTCTGCTATCTTTTGCTTCAGCTCCTTGATCTCCTGCTCCTTTTGCAAAATCTGACCTGTGCACAGATACAATCAAAAACCAGCACGAGTGTGAGTGTGACAATTATGAGAGTTGAGAAAAACTGGTCTTACTGGTATAAAGGATAAAAATACCTTGTGCGATCTCAAGCTGCCTTTTGGCGTCTCCTAGCGCTGAGAAAAGATCCAGTTTGATCCTAGTCTCGGCGCTCAGGCTATTCTCCAGGTGCTGCGTTTTATCCTGCATGGCTGACAGAGCTGACATGAGGACCTCTGTGTCTTTCTCGTTCTCTTTGTACTTGCGCAGTTCCTGAAAAAATTTAGCAAAAAAGTAAAAACATAAGTGATGTCTTAGTATAGTATTTTTTTCTACATATTCACCTTTTTTCCTCCTTCGTGAAGCATCCTAATAGCTATACACTACATGTTGTGACTGCTTAAGAGGGATGACACCATTAATGGTAACATTCTAGAGGCCCTTAAACTTATTCTGACTTTAAACCTATTGTAAAGCCATATAAATGCATTAGACTTTCCTAAAAAGTCCAATACATTTCTTTAAGAAGCCATGAAACTAGTGAACTTTTAAAAATGGTGCCGTCAGCAAAAAAGCCTGGCACAGCCACTGTGACCATGTGTAACGGCACAAAAAAATGCAGATCTCAACGTATTGCACTTGAATTTCTTGTGCAAGCTGGAATGTAAGAACGGTTTGTGTTGGTGAAAAGCTTGTGGCTTACCTGTACTTTGCCCTCCAGCTCTCGAAGCTGCTCCTCTTTGAACTTCAGGTCATGGGAGAGCTTCTTACATTCAGATTCCAGCTCTCGGATTCGACTCCTCAGGGAGTCTGTGCACTCCCCTCTAGAGCATCCGGAAAAGAAAAAAAATTTGTCCAATTGTCCATCACCAATTGTAATGATTTAAGATGGCATAAGAGATATGGAAGTTTTTTTTTTTATAAGATACTTTTGACTTATGCTTGTCCCTACTTCCTCTCTACTACAGTCAACTTCTTTACAGATCTTCACACAAACCTAAAGAATAACTGGTATGTAGTAGCTTTTAAGATGCTGCCCAGTGTCTGATGGACAAAAAATTTTAACTCTTCAGGCTTTACCTAGACGCAGCAGCGAGAGCGACAGCCCGGGCAGCTGTTGCCTCTTCCACCTTTTTCCTCTTTTTCTCATCGTTCAGCTGTTTCTCAGCTAATGTCCGTGCCTCTAGCTCAGACTTCAGCCGCTTCTCGAGCTGAGTGATGGTCTGCTTGTCTTTCTGCTTGGACTGTACTGCATTATGAAGTCTGATGCAGAGACACAAATCATGATGAATTAATTAGCTTTTGAACAGTACTTTTTATTATTTACACCAAGTAAGCCCAGTTACAATCAGAGGTAAAAGGTAAACACTCACATTTCCTTTAATATCGTCATTACTTAAGTAGAGCTTAATACTTTTATTTCACTACATCTTATAAGAAATAGCTGCATTTTCTACTTCACTACAATTTGCATGGCATTGTGTAGCATAACCACAGTGGTGTGTACTATTTAAAGTGGTAATATTGCCACCTGCTGACTATTGTATGTAATTGCATAATTCCTACATAAAATATAGCAGGTGTTTAAAAATCAGACAAACACAGCACATTAACAGTTTGGAAGTTTGTAGAGAAGAAGGAAGGAAGGATGGAAGAAGGGTCTTGTCTTGTCCATAGAAGGGTCAAGTCTTGTCCATACGAAGACTTGTCCTTTCCGAGAGCTTGTTTGTGAGTCCAATTTGTTTGCAAGTCCAACAAACATTAAATAGTTACTAGGTTATGAACACAATTGGCTATACACAGTATATTAGCAGAAACCAACCATGATCCTGCCTCCATACACCGAGAATCTCAATCTTGTCTATAATTTATCCACGCTTCTTTGATATTATTGTCGACATCATTGGCTCAGCAGACTTCACATGTTCCATGATCTTGTCCTTTAGATTCGTGCCGATGGTTGAACAATTCATATAAAAAAAATGTGCAGTGTCGGCCATCTTTTCACCTTGCTCCATTTTCTCAATTATTTTTAGTTTTGTCTTTGCCATTATTGCTTGGCGATCCTTAGCGATACAAGCTTCATCCCCAGTGTTTTAATGCTTGCTTCCAGGCATCAAGGGCTTGTACTGCACTACCGTATTCTATGCAGTACTGTACACTACACCACAACCACTTGCAGAGGATGCATGCACACACGGAAATGTGAATCGACTTCCGTGACTGAACACACGTGAACGCATGCTTGTGTCCTCGAAAGTTCGTAACTCCAATGTTCATATGTAGGGGACTTACTGTACTTTTGATACTTAAGTAAATTTGAAAGCAAGTACTTTTATATTTTTTCTTAAGTACAACTGTAAATGGAGGACTTCTACCTTTACTTAAGTAATATTTCATCTGTGAAAGCTCTATTTTTATTTAAGTACAGTATTTTTGTACTTTGTCCACCACTAGTTACAATGCTTATGAGACATGACATGGGTGAAGCTCAAAAAAGTTATAAATAGAGAATAAATTGTGCAGACAATCAATTGTTTAACCATTACAAACCCATATTCACCCTGAAGAAAGTTTCTGGCTGGCGTTGCTCTCTAGAATGTGACGAGGTAGGGGGAATCGGTACCAAATCTGCACTTCTCACTCTTCTGGTGGTTTTCACATGGCAGCAACAAGAATTTTATGATTTAAGTTTACTTCACCCTAAGGAATGTTTTCTTATTGCTCTTTCCTGTGATCCACCATTTTATACTTGGGTGAGGAGAACCCAAAACATTGCATTTTCTTACCACAGTCTAATAAAATTTGCACTTCTACCGATGCACGTATTGGCACATTGGGCACAGTGAAATAATTATGCTTGCATTTAGGTGGTTTGCTTTGTTAAGCAAATGTGTAGCCTTGTGCCTCTGTTCAACCTATGGAAAGAAAAATGTGGCAGCACCACAGATTTTAATATGAAAGGCCTGGTTTCGTTTTAAAATCATTTACTTCTGCTTCTACTCCTCCAAGCTGGACTGTTTTGCTGAATCAGCATGATGAGCCTAAATGTTTTACCTTCGTGTATTACCACAGGTTATTTGCAACTTGTGTACAACCAGACTTCCACATTAGTAGATAGTGATAGAGAGACTGGAGCATCTACTGCAGTATGAAAACATTTTCTACAGAACCTCTAGACAAATATAAATGCTACGCTCCAATTCACATTTGAACTAACAAAGTTGCTTTGTCTTGATGGCATGTTGAATTCGTACTTGTTCTGCAGCAGCTCGTTTTCATGGCGGAGCTGGCCGAGCTCCGAGCGAGTGTTTCTCTCGGCGCTGTTCAGAGAGCTGATCTGAGAGCGCAGCTCCTGCTCCAGCTGGCGGCTCGCCTGCAGATCAGCCTTCAGCTTCTTTACATCCTGTTCCAGACTGCACACACAATCACAACATGGAGAATTTATTTTACTCAAACTATAACACATCAGGTACAAATTGTGCAGTTTTGGTGAATCTGAGACATGCACCAGTTATTAGTTGTATACCACTAGATAAAATAGGTGGTCATATGAAAGCCTCCACAACAACGATCACTTGCATTCTGTTTACAACTCAGTATTCATAGCATGGACTGAGAAATATTTTCAGAATTAAAAAGAGGCTGTCTAGGATTTTAAAATGATTTTAGACTTATAACGGTCATATCATTTTGTAAATAGATATACTATAAATAAAATTGTAATGTGCATAGACGTCACTAGTTTCTTTATTTCAGACAATTTTTGAATTTTTTTCTGGACTAAAAATTATTGCAATCCAAAAGTCAGTCAGGGGTTCTCCCTGTGCCAGTGTGGGTTTCCTTTGGGTTTTTGGTTTTCCCTCCACCTCCTGAAGGATGATGCCTACTAGTACCCCTTTACCCCCAAGTTGAACCAGGTGTTAGGTTATGTCTTGTGCTGGTTCAGAGCCTGTTTATGGGATAGAGAGTCAAATCATTACGACGCTGTATACGTCTGTGAACGCCTCTACTTTCCCAGCAATGCTAGGGGAAAAAAAACAACAATGGCAAAAAACAACTTCAACATGGCTTTGCAGGTTCTTCTGGCTTCATCTTAATAGAGAGCATTTAGGCTACCTGTTGCATATTGAGTCCATTTTTGTAAAAAAAGGTGAAGGTCACAAACTTAGTTGGTGGTGATAATCCCGCCCCCAGGCTCTGAGGCAAGTTTTTTTCTGCGTGCGGGCTGGTGCTTTGGCTGTCTAAAAACAAAGAACTAGTTCCTAAACCGGCTTGGTGGAAAAGGGGTATAGGTGAACTAGAGAGTCTACATGAATGTGTACAGTACATAAAGTACAGTCTTGGACTGGAATCCCACGTGTCTTGTTTCCAAGGTTCCAGCTCTGGATCTATTTTGACCCCTAAGCAGTTACTGCAGAAGAATGAATGAATTTATGTTTGCTATAATCTTATATAAATATAAGACAATGAACACAATGGTAATGGCAACATAATCTAGTATACAGTAGCATTTTTCTTATATATATACACATATACATATATATATATATATATATATATATATACATATATATATATATATATTTACACATATATATATATATATATATATATATATATATATACACATATATATATATAAATATATATACATATAAATATATATACATATACATATATATATATATATATATATATATATACATATATATATATATATATATACACATATATACACACACACACACACACACACCAGGTACAGCATTTAAGACTAAATACAGCTAAATGATTTCCACTGGGTTGGTTACGTTACCACTGCAAAGTTGATTATTTTTTTTAATAACAGCACACCACAAAATGTTTTATTCCTCTTATACCACAGCAACTACAGAAATTTAAAAGTTAGTACTTCTGTTACAAAGCGGTGAGACTTGAGATCCTCGACATAATGCTAAATAAACACCACAAAAAAATGTAATAAATAAAAACACACTAAATGGGTTGCTTATAAACAGCCACACATCAGGAGGCATCTTACCGCACTAAAGCGTCAGGTTTACTGAGCTGGTTGTTGGGTATACAGTTTTCCATCAGCTCTCGCTGGGCATTCTTCCCTAAGCTCTTCTGCTTCCTCTCGTTCCTATTGGATGAGGATGGCACACTGCCATTGGTGGAAATGTGGCTGCGTGGGGAGGAATTTTTGTAATGTCTGGAGGAAGAGGAGGCGGTGCTTGCATCTGTGCCACCCACGTCCTCCGTGCAGCCATTCAGCTCGTTGTTTAGTCTCTTGCTGCTCAGATAGTTCTCCATGTACTCAATGTCCTGCAGCTTCGACTCCACGGTGTGTAGGATGTTGTTGTTGATTCCTATGCTGTGCTGGTGCTGTTTCTTGGCCCGCTGCTCCAGCTCCGGGAAAGAGATGGGCAGCTTTTTGGTGCCGTTCTGAGCCAAATGCGTTGGATCTGCATCCAACATGGACTTAGACGCTCCTAGATGGAGGAAAAGAAGAAGAAGGGGTGATTGGTCTATATATTACAGAGGAAAGGTGTGAAGATTCTGGCCACCACCTCATAAAATCAGAAATAAAAATAAAGCAGTGTGATGTTAGATTTCCACTTCTAAGCTTAGGAGATGCTGATTTTTAAATGCGGTGAGTCCACCGTGCTCATTAGCATAACAATTTGCCAGAAACAGGTCAATACAGACATCATTAAAATACTCAGCAGCAGTAAATGTGGCAGAACAAGGTGACTAAAATAAGAACATAGACATCTAAGTCTTTAAAAAAAAAGGGGGGAGGGGGAAGAAAACATTAAGTTAAATCTATGTTGGTTTTATTGCTTATAGTCTTTTTATGTCCAACATCCTCATCCTTAGAGGACTGTGGGGGAAAAAAGGGCATGTTGTAATAATGAGCAGACATTCTGCAATTCATCTTCATGGTCACTTCTAGAGTTAGTATACGATAACTTCTTTAATAGTTCTTTATCCAAATCACAGTGATTGGTATTTGGATAAAGGTTAAACAAACAAAAAGATAATAAAATGAAGTGTTTCTTACCTTCCTCTGCTTCTCTCTCCTGCTTCTGTAGCATCTGCTGTTCTAGAGGCAGGGCCTGCTGCAGGAGCTGCATGTAGAACTCATTCTCCTTCTGCACCTCCTTCTGCTTCCGGAGGCGCATCTTATAGCTCACGTAGCTCTTGAAGCCGAAGCCCAGCGTCACCACTGGATAGCCAATGCTGTGGAGAAAACAAATAGGACAAAGCTCCTTGGTTTGATGCCACCTTAGTCAAACCGATGTACAATAAGTGGTACAAAACATCACATTTGTTATTCGGTTACAGGCAATGATCCAGAAACAAGGTAGCTCATTTATCAATTACATTACAATAGCTGTTCCACCTCCAACCCTGAATCTAGCTCTCTTTTAACGTTAGTGATGCTAGTATGGGACTCAGCAATGATGTAAGGGTTTTTCCCCTCGGACACTAGGACCATAAAGGTCTATTGCTTAAAGTGATTGTTTCTGATTGCCTTTTTTCTAACAGCTTTCAGTCCAGTAGCAACACTGAGGTGTTTCAAAATAGTGTCCAGGTGTCTTAGAAAAAAATAAAAAAATTAGAGTGGCAACGATGATAGCAATGTAACATAAGGGAAGGTAATGCCTTAATGTTTATATGCAATGCATTATGGGTACTGTTTTGTACACACATGTTAGGTGCTGCCTGTCCACATTTCCTCAAATTTTGTTTTCTTTTTTTATTTCTTGGAAGCAAATGACTGTTAAAGAATACCACACACCTCATTATCCCCTTCTGACTCATGTTTATCTTTTTTTTCCCTGAAAGTGAGCTTATCAAAAAACAAACAGCCTTTTTCCTCACCGACTCATTTGCAGTACATGCTTAAACACAAGCATACAAATATAAGAGGAGATAGAATGAATAGGCTTGGATGTAGCTACGATGACCAGATGGATTGAGTGTACTGTAAGCAGTAAGGAACCCGAACCAAGAAAAAAAAAAAAAAGTGGGAATAGACAAAAATGCATTTTAATTGGTGTTTTAAAAAAACAATAATAATAATAAATCCAGTGTGGCAAATATCCAGTCATACATCATAACCATTCATGATACCCCAACACACCAACACTGCAACCATAGCTACACATATGCACTAACAGGTCTGTTACCAGTGTGCTAAGAAGCACATACTATAATAATATGGCACATACAAGTGACCTATCTGCGAAAATAAAAGACAATAAAACCTGCCACCTGACTGCTTGTTGTGTTTTTGATGTATACGCGCAAGACATCTCGTTAAACAGCCTTATCAGTAGAGATGGGGAAAACTGATTAAGTTACATATCACGATTCATTTATTGCTACACTGACTCTAAAATCAATTTTTTTTTTGATCTTGTATTTGAGGTGGTTGCAGGCCCTCTATAATCCAAGAGGCGGTGTACTCCAAACTATTTACGCACAGGCAGGCAGCTTAGTTTCTTTTGTGGTAGGAGCGAATCATTGTCTAAGTGTGTTCAAAATTGTAATAAAATATGGGGGAAATAAACTAATTTACAACCAGGATATTTTTAAAATCATGATAGTCACAGTATCGCAATACAAATTGAACCTACACCTAGTGTAGGTATCGTGATAATATCGTATCAGGTGGCCCCTGGTGGTTCCCATCCCTACATACCAGTGAGCAGCAAAAGGACGACACAGGCCCACGTGAAAATTTTTCAGGTCTTTGAAGCGGATGGCGGCTTCGATATAGACGAAGAGGATCCACAGAGAGACTGTGGGCAGACAAACACCTCGCTCTAAGGACACACAACCACACACCATTAGCTAAAGACATTCTATTCAACAGTAACGGAAAGATTTTCACTTTCCATCTTAGACAGTGCTCTCATATTAGCAACAACCAGCCACAAATACACACAGACACAAACACACACACACACAGCAAAACTCTTGCAGAAATTGTGTTGAATATTAAATATGTGACAAAGATGAATAATTTAAATTCCTCAACCGTCTTAGATTTATTCCTGGAAATTTTAGTCTTTTTAGATACTCTTCAGCACCTCATTTCTGGTTAATAGAGAATTATCAGAGGAAGTCTTGTATTTTTTTTTATGTGAGGTTAAATATGCATGCGTGCTAAATGTTTAATGAAGAGGGTGGAGGTAAGACAAAAATAAAAGTAGTGAAATGGCTTGCATTTCAAGCAGAGGCTTTTAAATATCCACAGAAATGAAGAAAGGGCAATAAAAAAAACTTAATTCATTTGGGATGCAGATTTTTTTTAAACATGAGAATGTTGAACAATTTCAACAATAGTTTACAACATATCCTGCTGTAATAATCAACTGTAATGATCAATAAACCTGACAATTATTATACAAGGAGCATTTTTATCAACCTGGGAGTCCTGGCTGACGTGGCAGTCATTCCCATGAACATTCAGTGAGCTGGAAATCAATTGATAAATTGTCGCTGTACACACAATATATAAATAAAAAAGGTTATAATAATATTTTGTCATAATAACAAAACATACCTGTGTGCCATACATACTGCACCCAAACGTAAGTGCTGGCAGCAAAAAACAGCCATTGCATAGGGATGAACAGCAGGCATATGATGTCTGAGGTGAACGTAACGCAAACAAAGAACACAGAAAACGCCTGAAAGACAAAAAGTAATAAAAGAAAAAAAGTTAACAATGTGTTCACTTTAGGAGACTGAATGCCTTTAGAAGCATTAAAAAAATGTGTTTTTAAATTTGTAAACAAACTCTGGTTGTGTAATATGTGAGAAACAGAATTCCCATTAGAAATGTAATTAACTTCCCACACTGTGATAGTTATGCAGATATTAAAAACAAGGAAATGTTGCAAACTTAATACAACTGTTTTCCATTTATCAGTGTTAGCTTTAAATATGTGACAATGATTAATCACTGGGAGGTTCAAGCAGATTATTTAGGCCTCATTTCTAACCGAGACATCAGTTAAAAGGTGATGTTTTTATTTATTTATAAATATGCGACTAATCCACTTAATTTTACACTTAAGTGATCTGGAGCCAGTACAATGTCTTTAATGCATTCATCATAATGATGCTATAAAGCCGTTAAGGCAACAAAACGTGATGGCACATTATTAGCTATAACACCACATCAGCGATGGGTCAGAGGGTGCTGATTCGTTTTCCATAACAGCTGCTCTGACAGTTGTTACTGCTCAGTTTTATATGATTGCACTTATTCTTATAATTTCTATACGTGATGTATACAAGGTCTTGGATGACAGATGCAAATTAAAAATGTTGCTATGATAAGGCTTTCTGAGAGGAGATGCTTAGCACATGTTAGTGTTGGATGTAATTTTTCTGGCGTTAGGAGTTTGTCTTAAGAACTTTGGTGTTGAATAAGACGAATGCAACATTTCAGGACATACGGACACTGAAAAACAGCATTTTCAAAAACATGTCACCCTGATTTTGACGATTGCTCTCTTACGGCATGTTGCGTCATGGTGTCTTCGCCAGTTAAGTGCCGCTGATATACAAGGGTGAGCCGCAAATCACTCCCACTTAGGCTGTAGAATTTATTTTTATTAACTTTTATAAAAGTTTTAGGGTGAGCTGCGAGCTGATCTTGTTCTATCAGACTTTCGCCTGTTAAGGTCCCTGAAAGCAGCCCTACAAGGATGAAGATTCACTTTTGATTAAGAAGTGAAGTCAGCGGTGCGTTCGTGGCGAACTTCACCAGTGAAAGTTCATCCACGTAGGGCTGCTTTCAGGGGACCCAACAGCTAAATGTCTGATTGAGCAAGATCAGGACTATGCTTTAACACCTCAAAACAAAGTTTTTGCAGAGTGTTAACAATGTGAGCAGAAGTGTACAGATGCAGATTGCAAAATCACGGATGGCAGTCATCACCATATAATTTGCAGTTTAGACTTAAGTCCTTAAATAAACCTTTTTTTCTGATAATGTTCCAATACTGGCCCTTGAGAATCCAAGAAAACTGAAAGCATAAATGTTTCAACTGATGTTTGACTTTTCTCAGTCGCGACTGAGGACGTTTCCATTCCATACTCTGCTGTTTACTCTCAGGCGTAAAGTGATAAATCCATGTCTCGTCACCAGTAATGATTCTCTTTAAGAAACTTGTACCATCCTTAGAGTATCGCTCCAAAATTAGTTTAAAGCTATCCAAATTCTTCTGCTTATGTTGTTACCGGGTACACCCTCAGACCACAAACAAACAAAAAACAGATTGCTTAACGCCACTCTTCTTTTATTCAAATTACAAGTGGGGGCATTAATTTTTGCTCGTAACAAAGTTACAAATGAACTGATGCAACAGTTCACATCCGCACAGCAGTGACAGACAATCCTGATAAGATGACAGCGAACAGCAGAAGTTTTAATGAAACTGGAGCGCAGTACCCTCGTATAATGTAGCTGGTAAGTATTTTGATACTCACCAGTCCCTGGTACCTGAAGGAGTCGTACACGCTTCTGATGAAGAGCCAAAAAGGCCATAAGTACTCAAAGCGAAACTCCAGGACAAAGTCTGCCAGAAGCACCAGAGCCCACACGAGAAGGAACTTCAGGTACAGGAAGGTACTGCGAAACAAGAGGTAAAAATGTGTCACGTTGGAGGACCGTTCACAGAATCAAATAGCAAGGATATTCTTTTTTTTGCACTGGTTTGAACATTCACAGCGAGGCCAGAAACAATCTGTAGTTGTTATCATGATGAGATAAGACGAGAAGTAAACATGCAGCAGGCTCATTAGCTGGCAGCTGAACTTTGAGCTTGAACTTGATGATTTGAGCGTTGCTTTTTCCCACTTTTATTCACTTTACATATTAACTAAACCAGCTGTTCAAGACTGTTCTCAGAGAAATCATGATGGTTACAGGAAGTCAAGGCTTACTGTAAGCAACTCGTGTTATAGGTGAGACTGAGGCTCGTTAATGAATGTGTGAAAAGTCTACATCTTAAACAAGGTTTAAGAAAGTAGATCTGGTGTCATATCTACCATGCCATGCTGGCTCAGAGCAACCTGATGAGCTGGAGATGTGCTGCCATGCACACGCGCTGCTTCATTACACTTACATGCACTGCGCGCGAGCACAATTTTAAATTTAAAAATTCCATTACCCGTTAAACTGACTGTTTTAGCTAAAGGCTAACTCTAGGCCGTTATTAAATTAACCCAAATGACTTAGCTTAGCCTAATAATTCTTGTCTGGAAAAAATACACAATTTGTAAGTGAACATTTTCTACTGAGAGGGGGGAAAAATACAAAAGACTATATTCGGCGCGGCGGCGGTGGTGCTGAAGCAGCCGGGCTGCGGTGCGCCTCCTCCCCGCGTACCTGCCGTGTATTCCCTCGGCGATACGGCTCCGCTTTAACGGGCGACGGAGTTTGCTGCAGTCCGCATTGCGCCGCTTCATTCTCCCCTCCCTAATCGACTAGAAATATATATACTTATATTTATATTTAACACATCTACTATATACACGTGTCTTATTTATTTTTTTTCCCTCAACCGTTCTGTTGAGTAGCAGCACAATAGCGTCTTCTTAACACTGAAATACGTCACATCATCATTCCGACTCAAGCAGCCACAAAGCAATAAATAAAAACAACTCCATCCATAGAAAAGAAGGCCACGCCCCTTTTATCCAACGTGTCCGCAGACGTCGTGACGTCGTCTGACCACGCCCACTCTTACGTGAGGGATCATGGCGGCGCCCTGAGCGACAGACTTCCATGCGTAAATGCAAAGCTTGTACAGTAGTTTTAAAAGGTATGTAAATGATAATAATATTATTTAAGACGTGATACGTACGTTATAAGCGAATCAATAGTTTATATGTATAAAATATTACGTCAGTGCTTAGCAGTAAATACTAAAAGAGCTTGTAAAGAGCATGCTGCCCTCCATGCCTTCTTTCAGCCATGCTGGTAAACAATATAAAACCCAGAGACCTTTCTTTGTAGATTTCTTAAGTTTTGCTGCAGTACGATCAGAGTGATATATTTAAAGATTTGTTCTTGGTTTTTCGAAGTTAATAGGAAATCATGTCATAGATTACTGTCTGTTTACATGTTCCAACGTTTGATAGATAGTCAGCTTGAATTAATGATTCCCCCTCACTTTTATCATACAAGATACATTTGTTTAGGTTACAAAACTTCACACAATCTGAATTACATCCGAATTCTGGTGCAATATTAAATCCTTACTTTGGCTGAATGTACCTCAAGAAGCCTGCGTGATGTGAGATAATGACTACTGGAATTATTTCAGGCATTTAAAGACTCTAAACCCTTTAAATACACTGCCTGGCCAAAAAAAAAAAAAAACTAATAATAAATCAATCACCCAGTCTAAAATTTCATTCAGTTACCTTTAGTTTTAATTACAACACTTTAATGTGGTGATCAGTTCATACCACTCTTTCACAGTTTGAATCCTGAAATATAACTAATATAAAACTCCATAGATGTCATAACCTGCTCAATCAAGTCAGCAGCTGACTTTGTTTTGTTGCTGAGTCTAGACCAGAGCAACTAAAGCAATCCCAGATTATAACACCATCTCCAGAGGCTTGTACAGTGGACACTATGCATGATGCATGCATCACTTCATACGCTTCCCTTCCAACCCTAAGGCAAGATGTCAGACAATCGCTCTAGAATAAGGTCGATCTGAGCGTATCGAACCATATGAGCTTTTTCCATTGCTCCAAAGTCCAATCTTTATGCTCCCCAGCAAACTTTTTTGTGTCGCCCTAAATATGCATGGCTGTAACACTCTGCTCTACTTCTTCCAGTGATCTACATAAAGACAGAAGAAAGATGCCTGCAGCACTAAACCTCAGCAATGAGGTGGTGAAGATGAGAGCCGAGGTAAAGCGGGTGAAGGTGCTCATCATCCGCAAGCTCACCCGCCAGATGGTCGCTCTGAAGAAGAAGAAAGGGGCCGAAGCCGACCTGGAGAGGAACCAGAGGAGAGCGGCGAGGTTGCTCGAGGAGATTCACGTACTGAAAGCACTCGCACCAGACAGCGTCACCAAGGCTGCCCTGCAGAGTGACATCAGCTTTGAGAAAGTGTGCCAGAAGAAAGATGCCAGCCTTTCAGAACGAGCCACAGCCCGCATCGCCACGCACCCCGAGTTCAGCAAGAGAATTCAGAGCATCAAAGCCGCTGTACAAGCCTTTAAATCGGAGAGGATAAGCGCTGAGAGAGCTGAAAAGAAGAAAAAATCTAGTGATGCCGACCAACAGGAGAGAGAATTAAAGCTAGACAGTGATGATGATGATGAGGGTTCAGGGGAGGACAACGACAATGACGGTGATATTAACTATGACAATGATGATGATGATTCTTCTCAAAAGGTCCAAAAAGTAGATGATGAAGAGAAACTAAAGGACCAAATGAAGCAGGATAAAGATCCAGTCACAACAAAAGAGGTTTGCTTTCAAACCTATTTGATCATTTATTAGTTGTTTAGTATTTATTGTCTTGGAAGAGTTCTTATGTAAGACAGTGTAAAAGATCAGCTTTAACACTGGAGACTCCTTTCATTCATGTTAAATACAAATGGATTAATTTATTCCTATATTAAGATTGATGAATCAATGCCATCTAAGCAAACCAGATTTCAGAATTGCTTCATGTTACTGAATTATATCTTGTTTATCCTAACTAAGAATTTATTATTATATTTTCTTTCTTCCCAGAGCTCATTAAAAACACACAGCACTCCAGCTGAGGTGGTCAGGATGAGGAAGGAGGTGAAGAAGCTCCGGGTGCTGATTATCCGCGATCTCACCCAGCAGATCACCGCCCTCAAGAAGGCAAAAGCCGAAGAGTCTGAGCTGAAAGGGAACATGGAGGTTGTGGCACGGCTGCAGAAAGAAGTGCAGGTCCTGAGGGCGCTTCTACCTGACCAGGTGACCATCAGAGCCCTCAAGGGGAACACTGGAGATCTGGAAAAAGTGTTTCAGGATCCGCAGTCTAGCACGATGGAGAGCGCAACAGCAAGGATCACAGCGCACCCACGCTTCGTGAAGAAGCTTCAAGACGTCAAACAAGCCATCGAAGAAGAGAAGATAAAGGCTGCAAAGGCTGGAGAGCGGAATAAGGAAGATAGAGAGATGATGAAGGCTGAAGATGAGGAGAAGGAGGAGGATGTGACTAGTGAGGATAGCAATGATGATGACGACGAAAACGACAGTGACGACGACAACGACGACAGTGATAATGACGACGACGACGATGATGATGATAAGGATGATGATGATGATGATGAAAGTGATCAATTAAAGGAGACACATTCGACTTTGAAGGTAATTCCAACTTCTACTGTTGCACAGCCACCAGAGAACACCAAGCTGCCCCCTGCAAAAGAGAAATTAAAATCAGTAGAGCTGGAAAAACCTGCTAGACTTCCTGCAAATCCAAAATCTACTCCCAAACCAGCTGTGAAAGCAGTCCAGAGTCTGCCATCCAAGAGCAAAGAAGCAGCTCCACCTCCACCAAGACAAGTCCCCAAACCTGACTCCAAAAAACCAGCGAACAAAAAAGCAGAAGAAGAGTCGGATTTGTCCGATTCCGACGGAGAGAAAGAGTATTTCGACGACAGCACCGAAGAGCGTTTCCACAAGCAGTCTTCTTATTCCGAGCAGAGCGATGATGACGACGACTTCTTCCTCGGAAAAGTGAGCAAGCTGAAGAAGAAGAAAAGCGACGCCGCACCCAAACAGGAGAAAACAAACGATCCGAATAAGGTTCGACAGGAAGAGGCGCCTCAGTTCAAAATGCAGTCAGTCTTCTGCTCCACTCTTTCCAAATCCGGCAGTTCCGCTCAGAAGGGAAAACACGCCGGTCTCAAGCCACCACGTTTTCAGAACCAGAAACGTGACGAGAGACCATCTTGGGTTAAAGGTCAAGGTTCTGGAACGGACAAAAGGTTGCAGGGGTTTAAAAATCAGACGCCTGGATCCAGAGAAGGTTCAAAGCAGAAAGGTCCAGGAGGAGATAAACCTGGCAAACCTGCATTTGAGCAGAGAAACGTTAAGAGAGCAGGGAAGCCGTTCCAGCAGGCCCTGCATCCGTCATGGGAAGCCAGCAAGAAGAGGAAAGAGCAGCAGTCTCAGATCACAGCCTTCCAGGGAAAAAAGATCAAATTCGATGACGACGATGATTAACACCTTACATGATCGTTCTTTATTGGTTAAGACATTTACACTGATTCCATATGGTCAAATAAAACTTTGCCTTTCGAGTCAGAATCATTCATTTGTGATGACATTTCAGGATGGTTTAAGACTTTTTTCACAGCTGTATGTGTAAATCCTGAATAAAGTGTATATATGTGTTTTCATTCTGTTCTTAAATGTTTTGTTTAAGGAATCATTTTAGGTATCTACAGCATTATGTAAGGAAGAAAACACTTAAGGGCTTATAGTTATAGGAAAATGTACTGTTTCCATCTTGAGGTTGATTATTTTCCAATAACGGTATGGCCTTAAGTGCTTTAATTCATTTTATACAACAGCAGTTTGCCCATGTTTGATTTATAAACTAATAACAGTGCATGATTATTAACCATTTATAACATCAATAAGACGAGTTAGTTCCTGTCATCAACCAGTGTTTCCTGCATCTTTCTTTTATTTCTCTTGAGTTTGATGCCTTGAAATCAGATTTAAAAAAAAAAAAACATTTTTGACATTGTTCTGAAAGTGTTAAAACACTGAGAGCCCTCGAAATGCTGGAACTGGAGAGTATTTTTATAAAGGTTAAATAAACATCTCTGTGAACTCATAAAAATGCACAGTGAGTTTTAAAACACATTTTATTCAATAAACCTAACCATAAATTATATTAAGCATCTTCTAAAAAAAGAGCTGGTGCCATAGAAACATAAACACTATATACAAAAATAACTGCCAATAGTTGCTCTTGTAGAAAATTAATCAACACTATCAATCAGATATGAGAATTTTAGCCTAAATTGTGCAATGTAGAATTTAATATTTTAAAAAATGATTATTTTCTGCACTTTTGCAGCCATTGGGTGCACTATGGTCAATTATTCTCTACATATGAGTCAGTAAAATGGGTAGCGTGTGTGTGGTGTGCTGTTTTAAAAAGGAAATGTGGTCTACAAATGTGTACTGTGTTCGGAAACCACACCACTTAGACTGATCATTATGGATCCACCATCCAAATAAAGTGTTCAGTGCTGAATGGAGAAATTCTATACACCTACTTAAAAAAAAAAAAAAAAAGGTCTGGAGCTGATTGTAGATTTGTGTGTCATTTTGCTGTCTTTCAGGATGAAGTCTTAGAGCTCTTAGAAATTAACTACATGGTTAGGACAATGTAACAAAACCTACAGTATGCTGGTGAGTTTTGCAAGACATTACTTTGTTGTGAAATGAGAGAGTAATATGTGGATTATGAGATCTCTATGAGATTGAGTAGTAATAATTAGGTCATCTTCTATACCCCTTATTCTGTATGGGGTCGCTGGTGCCTGAAGCCTATCACAGGATAATTTGGGTGCAAGGTGGGATACATCCTGAACGGGGTGACAATCAATTGATCGATCAATTGATTGGCCATGACCGGCGTTTGGGCCGATCAGCCTGAGATATACCCGATTCTGTAACTGAGCACAGAGGAATCTTACGCTTTAGAAACCTCCAACTAGCCATTTTCTCCAAACTCTGAGTGAATTAGTCTCAAACCCACTCATTACACACATTTACACCAGTCTCAAATCACCACGTGCGTTAATTAGCCAAGAAATTGCATGCAATGAAATCCGTGCATGCCTGCATTACAAGACGCACACTCCTTACCGGCCTTCCCAAGAAGACCATTAGACAGCTGCAGCTCATCCAGAACACTGCTGCAGGGATTCTGACCAGAACCAAAAAATCTGATCACATCACACCAGTCCTCAGGTCCTTACACTGGCTTCCTGTAATATTTAGGATAGATTTTAAAGTACTTTTACTTGTTTATAAATCACCTAATGTCCTAGGACCTAAATGCATTGCAGATATGCTCACTGAATATAAACCTAACAGACCACTCAGATCGTTAGGATCGAGTCAGTTAGAAATACCAAAGGTTCACACAAAACAAGGGGAGTCCACTTTTAGCCATTATGCTGCCCGCAGTTGGACCCAGCTTCCAGAAGAGATTAGATATGCTAAAACATTAGTCACATTTAAATCTAGACTTAAAACTTATCTGTTTAGCTGTGCATTTATTGAATGAGCACTGGCTATTTTAGGCTTACTTTATTTTTTTTACTTGCTTCTAAATCTAATCATTTTTATTTTTAAATCAAATTTAAATAATTTAAAAAGTTTTAGTGCTATTATTTTCTATCTCTTTTATAATTATTTTCTTCTCTTTTATGTAAAGCACTTTGAATTACCATTGTGTATGAAATGTGCTATACAAATAAACTTGCCTTGCCATATACAATCAATAAAATCAATTTTAATCGAATCGGCACCTAGGTAGCTGTCTTTCAGTAATTTTAAGCAGTTAGTGACTAGGGACCAATCACTAAAGAGCATTGTTTCCATATACCAATCGCAGATCTGCATTGTTCATAACAACCAATCACTGATGTTGAAAGTGTAGTGTTTTGTTAATGCATAAATATTCTGATGTAGTAACAAGAAATACTGATCTTTATATCATATCTTTATATGAAAAAAAAAAAAGATATACTACATTTACATATACTACAAGAGTATATAAACACATCTGACAGCTATATATATATATATATATATATATATATATATATATATAATGTTCAGGAGGGAAACATTAAATGGTAAAGTTCCTTTACACACACACACACACACACACCTTACTATCGTCCTGTGGCCATGCACTGAAGTCTCCGCCTTCCTTATTTCCATTGGCTCAGCCTGAGTTAACATTCAGCCAATCACACCTGGCGCTGTCTCGGCGGCATCCAATGCGCTTCGACATGCAAATTCATTTCAAAATTTTCCCGGGAAATCTGAGTTTCGCGCGAGCCGCCTTTTCGCGCGTAAACCGCATCCCCCTTCATTCATTGTCCGCTTCCTGGAGCCATTTTTTCCGAAGCGGCTCCGAGGGAAGTTCGCTCGATCGCTTCGTTCTCGCTTCCATCTGCTGCTTTTTCGGCACCGATCTCCGCACATCTCGGTCGAAATGAACACCTAGGACTGTCCTTTACCGATATCTAAGATTATTTTGCGGGTGTGTTGGTGCGATTTGTATAAAAACAGCATTGAAGTAGAGGAGGGAGGTACAAAAAAAGGGCAGACCTGTGAAGATGAGAAAGGGGATCTGCTCGATCTCGGACACGGCGATTATCAACACAGCCTCGCGTGTCGAACCGAATATGGGCTTGATTTCGGGCTCGGTAGTTTATCCCGGTACACACATGATCCACATGATCACACCGCCGTCACAGCCTTCTAATCACGTCCGGGTGTCTTCATCAGGCAGCTTGTACACGACGACTCCTCTCCAAGGAGCTGCAAAGACCACCGGTTCGAGACCTGCTTTGGGACGACCTCCGGTAACTCAACCGTTTTTAAATTTGGGGATTCTTTTTTTTTTTTTTTTACTGATTGATGCATTAGTATAAATAATCATGGTGCTATAAGGTGTAGCTAAACACATTAGCAGCTTGCATGCAATGCAATGCACTTCCTAAAAATAATAAAAAAAAAACTAACCAAAGAAATTAGACACCACATCGATCAGTAAGAGATCGGACCCAGGTCCAGGTCCTGATCTTTTGTATTAGTTTAAGACCGAATATCTATATCTTTGGCCTTGTGTCCCAGTTCTAACACCACCACCACGGGCCTGTCTGTCTCCTCACAACCCAGCCTTGGCGCGTGCCTATATTGTCTATATATTTTTGTTACTTTACTTTGATCTTTTACGTTACACTGATACAAATGTTACTCCATAGTTCGAGTTACGTCACAGACCTGTATGTCCTGATCCAGTCTTGGAGATTTCTCCTTATTAGCACCATTCACACGATTGTTGTTATTATTTCACACGAAGCTAAGTGAACTTTTTTTTTTTTTTTTTCTCACGACAAAACTTTTAAGACTAAAATTCCTAACCGGTGCGACCTTATACACTTATAAAGTGTGAGGTATTGCAATATTATGACATAAATACAGACTTGGAGACCTCTTTCAGTTTGAAATGTAATAAACAGAGTGTTGTTTGGCTTTAAAACCGAAAGAAAAGTTAGCAAAGTGTTGCTAGCTTCGTGGCTAATGGTGTATATACACACACACGCGCGCGCACAAATAACTACCTCAACACCACACGACAACACATTTTTATTAAAGTATATACATTTTTCTGTCTGTGTGTGTTTTAAGTTGCAGCATTTGTTAACGTTTGTCAGAGAGTCTATTTAAACCTGAGTAATGCTGCTACTTCATGTAGCTACCACACACACACACACACACACACACTCTTACACAAACAAGGCCACAGTTTCATCCTTAGACATCAAACATTTAATTCAGTGCTCTCTATAGACTAGAGTAAGCTTTATTTCATGACCTACTGTATGTGTAGAGCATTTGTGTATATGTGTGTGTGTGAGTGTTTTTGTGTGTAAGAAGAAAACAGGAGGTGTCCAGATCAAACACACAATAGGTGTTAACACTAACTCGTGTTCATATCACATCCCATCACATCACAGACGGACTAAGGGATGAGAGACGTGTCCTGTTCGTGTGTCTCTATAAATATTCAGCGTCTTGTGTCTCTGTATTTAGTGCACTTTGTCTCAGAAGGGAAGCCATTTGGGGATAGGCCTGGGTTTGTGTAGATGGGGGATGGGGGCTTCCAGTTTGAAGCAAGTCTCATGATTTGCTTGACTGTTTAACAGCTTTTAGGTTTGTAAGCCTGACTGGTAAATACAACGCTGTTTTAAGGCCAACGATTAAAAATAAAAATGCAGGACTTTGCGGTTGTGGTGGTAAAGATTTAAGGACGTTTTCTTTTCGGTGTCTTCAGGTCGGTTCACCGTGTCCAGTGGTTTGATTCAGAACAGGTATTTTGTCAGATGACGAGCTTGATGCAACCCGAAACATGCTTGGGCCCGACCCTGGGTACCCAGAATCTGACATGGTGGTGAAAGCACTGTTCGTCTAGCGAGGAACATAATAGCTTGACTGTTGTTTTTCACAACACAATTCTCAAGTTTTTTTCCTATTGTCAGATCAAGTAGTTTTCCCACTCCCCCACCCCCCTTTAGCTTGCTCATCAGGGACAATCTGATAATTATGATTTATACTAATACGCACATCCTAAATTTTGTCTGTGAAACTGCTTTCAACAATGGTCACTGTTAAAAGCGCCATATAAATAAAACCGAGTTTAATTTTACGACACAGAGGTCAGCTGTTCTGGAATAGTTCTTGCAAGAACAGTATTGTGTCAAGTGCATTTGCAAAACCCATCAAGCACCATGATGAAACTTACCTTCCCAGGAAAGCAAGACCAAAACTTACCTCTGCTGCAGAGGAGAAGTTCATTTGGAGTTACCAGCCTCAGAAATCACCAATTAACAACCAGCAGCTCAGATTAGAGGCGTTATGAAGACTTTACAGATCATAAATAGCAGATACATCTCAATATCAAATGTTTAAAGGAGAATATTGCATATTTTGCAATGCTTCAGCATTGTTCAAAAGAAATTCAAATCAGCATAGACCAAAGAATTGGAAGTTGTGTCCAAACTTTTGAGTGGTGTCCAGTATGGAGTTGGACATCGCGAATCACCAGTACAGCGAACTAGCCTGGACACCATGCTTTTTTAATAATAAAGTTAGAATAAGCAAATGAATAATTTTACATAGAAATTATTTTCTCACATATCAATCCCAGATTATTTATATTATTATTATTGTTATAATTTTATTACATCATTATTAGTGATGGGAATAACCAGAGACTTCCCAATACGATATATGATAACTAAGTGCTGATTCAGTTAATGTTGTGATTATGTAAGTATCAAATGTCTCTAAAGTTTTAAGCACATGTTGAGCACTTTTTAACGTTCGTGTTTCAAGACTAATGTGCTTTGAGACATTTTAGAAAAATTGAGGCAAGAAACTGTGTGATGTGAAACATCTGCTGCGTAACATCTAGAACGGTGTTGCTTTCGGTACAGTATTCGACAACCAGTGCATTATGGGCTTTGGGATCGTGCCATCGCACAGTAAAGTCCGCGATGTCGGATGATGCGTGTTTTGTTTTGCTGTTGCATCCAGTTCTCTTTCTCGAGTTTTCCTCCCATTTTAGAGTTGATTCACGTTTGTCTCATGTAAATTTGTCACAACTTCCTGTTTTTTTACTATCGCTAACATGTAACACGTTCCCAAGCCATATCACACATGCGTTCATATATCATATAAATCCGTATGATGTAGCAACGTATGCGATGGACCTCCACTCCATCAGATCGTCCACATCCTATATGAAGAGCGTGTTGATGCAACCATTAGACCTGAAGATAAAAACCAGAGAACTAAGAGAAAGTTTTTCTTTACAGTACAACAAGCTCACGCTGAAGAAAGTTTTTCGCACAAGCAAGAATATCGATTGTTGAATTTAATTAAATAAAACTTTAAAATTCTGGCGGATTGTCATAATTCTGATCCAACATAGAGAACACGTTATTGCACGGCCTGTTTTATTAAGATTATCTGATCTGACCGTATAAAAAGTGGGAATCTAAGGACCAATGAAAGTGCACAATCTAAAACTGAGCTCTTATCAGCATCTCTCACATTGTATTCTGCTTTAATCTACTCAGGGCTTTGTTTAGCCGTCTATTGATTTTTTTTTTTTTTTTTTTACTGACATCATCACGGAAGTGTTTATCAGGCTAGTTTTATGACCGAGATGTGTTCCCTTAATCGTCTTAACTTACCAGCAACTGTTTGTCTGTTCAGGCTAAAAGGCGTCTGGAGTTGGACATCGCGGATCACCAGTACAGCGAACCAGCCCGGACACCGAGGGGTCGCAGAGCGGCGCTCCGAATGAAGAGCCCTAAAGGTATCTAATAGGGACAGGAATCACCAGTCGTAACCGGGTGCTACGATATTATTATCATACCTATGTGCTGATTCGCTTTTCATAAAGATCCTGATCTGATATATTCAGTTACAGAGTTGATATTGAAAAAAGAAATGCGTTTGTGGTGCACCAATCACAAGCTCGTGCATTTGATACAGAATCGGTTCTGTCCAAGGTGATTGGTCAATTCGACTACAAAAAAAAACAATCGAGGCAAAATCTTCTGCCTCAAAGCTTTTTTTAATAAATTAAAAAAACTTGCGTTATGTTTTTGCACAATTATTTGTTTGGCGTGACACAGCGCGCTTCCGGATTCAATCCGCCACTAAACACAGACGAAGAAGAAGCGATTACGCCACCCACAAAGCGGAAGGAGACGCACACAGTTAGCTGTGTATTGATTCGAGGGAGTGTTCTGTTGCGGGATGCAAAATAGAAGGGAGCGATACAATTATATTAAAATTAATTTTAATGTGTGCCTTAGTTTTTTTGATACTTAAAGTCATTTGTCATTAGCACCTGAGAAAAGGCTTTAAAATAAGAATGTATGACACTGTAAAGCACTTAATTCATCTCAGTCAACTTTAAGCTATTCCTTGTATTGTGAATAACGACAATGTTTATTTTTGATAAATTAGATATGCATTTAAAAAATAAAAGGGGATTTTTCTAAAAAGAAAAGCAAATTTTTCTTTGTTCCTCTTATAAATTTTACATTGCTGTTTAATTAAGCAAAAGTACATTTTATCCGATTACATTTTTGGTTCGATTACTAAAATATTCCATAGCTCCAGCCCTAAGATAAGAGAGACGTACCTGTGTAACTATGGTGCACTGGTTCTGACTAAGACCAGTGTATCTGACATGGGTTGTGTACATATACAGGGTGGCTGAAAAGTAACTAGGCATCAAAAATTTATAATAAAGTTATTATAGTATAGTCATATATTGTGATACAAATTTGAAACACGTGGAAACACACAGGAAAATAAAAGCAAATCTTTAAATTTCAAATCTGTTTCTTCTTACGTCGTTGTTGTGGGGTCATCAGCTTTACGTGACGATTTTTATCGATAATTTCAATTTAATTTGAATAGCGCTTTTAGCAGGTGACATTGTCGCAAAATCAACAGAATTATGGACGTTTGTATGAAATGTGGATGATTTAAAATGACAAGATTGTCTCTGATGAGCGAGCCGAGGACTACACGTTCTATAGACATTACGTAATGTCTAGTTCATTTTCTATGAGTCACGCTTATTCTTGAACTCCAAATTCAGCTTGACTCATGAATCGACTCGTAATGAAAGCACTCATTAGTCCGATTCTACCGTCTCGAACCACCGGATTTAACCCCAAGATCCTAATGCTAAAGTTGGATCATCAGGTGTCGCCCTGGTACGTTGCACTTATACATGTATAACAAGTAAAACTTTTGTTTTGCGAAAGTCAGTTGTTGGTGTGGGCGTCTCAAGTTAAGAGCCAAAACATTAATGGTTAAATAAATTGCAAATATATTATAGGCCCGGATGAACACACACCTGAGGGAGGTACATGGACTGTTAATCATTAATTTAGCAAAAAAATTTAGTAGGTTTAAAAAGATCATTGGCTCTGTAGCAGGGATGCGAATCACATGGGATCACCCGATACGATACGATATGATATCATATCACGATACCTATGTACTGATTTGATCTTGTAAAAATCCCAATTCAATATAATTTCTCATTGTTGCAATTCAAAACAAATTAGCAACTATCCTGTGCTGCGTGAGTAGTTTAGAGCACGCCACCTGCAGGATAATATAGGAACAGCACCATATTATCACATCTAACACAACATAACATACAGTAATAATAAAGAGTCAATGCGCTGATTAAAAAAAAAGTTTGGATGTGGCAGTAGTCCTGAAGTGAGCGTGCTGGATTTACACACACGTAATAACCATTTGACTGTTTAAACGTTAAAGTTCCCTCTCGTTCCCTCTTCTGCGTCAGCTCCTAAAACCCCGCCTGAGAAGTCCCGCTATGACACGTCCCTCGGCCTCCTGACCAAGAAGTTCTGCCAGCTGCTGGCCCAGTCCTCGGACGGCGTGTTGGATCTGAACCAGGCCGCCGACGCGCTCAACGTCCAGAAGAGACGCCTGTACGACATCACCAACGTGCTGGAGGGCGTCCGCCTCATCAAGAAGAAGTCGAAGAACAACATCCAGTGGCTGTAAGTGTACGATTGGTTACACGATTGGACTTCTTGCTTTTGAATTTTTCTTAAATTCCTATGGATTGCTTCTGCATATTATATACGCTGTTGTTTAATAAAGTAACAAAACGAACAGATGATATCTACAGCTCATGTTTGCCGTGTGCTTGCGCAGGGGCTCGACTCTACCCTCGGAATCGGGGCCGCCGTGTCCGCTCGGCCCCCTGCAGGCCCTGAGCAGGGAGATGATGGCCCTGCGGGACGAGGAGAGACGACTGGACGAGCTCATTCAAGCCTGCACCAGCAACGTGCAGCAGATGACCGAGGAGATGCACAACCAGAAATATCCTTTACCGTGTCAGATCGCAGGGTGTTCGTGTTTACCTCTGCATGGGAATTTGTGTGTGTTTGTTTTCGTTAAATGTATTCAGCGTATCAGCACTTCCATCAAATCCACCTGCACGTTTTCCTTATCTGCTCTCACGTATGCCTACGTCACCTACCAGGACATCCGCCGAATCAAAAGCTTGCAGGATCAGACTGTGATTGCTGTGAAAGCGCCGTCAGAAACCAAACTGGAGGTTCCCGATCCAAAGGAGGTAAAAACAAACAAAAAAAAACATCGCCATCATCAGTGCCAAGGCGTTCAGGTCAAACCGGGACTTTTGATTGTGCAGAATCTCTAAACTGCCTATATAATCCCCTGTTACACTAATGCACGTATCCCAGTGTTTCACTAGTGCTTGGATACCATCAAGGTAGAACGTTTTCCCTGTACGCCGGATTCGTGACCAGACGGCCTGCTTCATGTCTAAAACCCCGGCCTCCCAGGAACTCCTTTAATGGCCCAAACATGTAGAAATGTCAGAACTGTATGAGGGATGTGATCCCTCGTTAACGGATATACTCACTCACTTATGGTCTATACCGCTTTATCCTGTATACAGGGTCGTTGGGACCTGAAGCCTATTTCAGGAAACTTAGGGCCAAGGCGGGGTACAGCCTGGACAGGACAGGGTGCCAATCCATTGCAGGGCACCTACACAAACACTCACACACTACAGACAATCTGGGAATGTCAATTAGTCTAATCTGCATGTATTTGGACTGTGGAAGGAACCTGGAGAACCCAGAGGACACCCACAAAGCACAGGGAGAGACAGGAATCGAACCTGACTCTGAAGGTGCATCATGGATATTTGGCCTTTTTAAAAGGTTTCCCCTGTGGCTAAGAGCTGCATCACCTTACCGTGTTGGAAGTCTTTCATAAATGTCCTTTATTTCACCAGAAATGTCATCCAAAATCCCGCTTTGACTTGAACGCCCCGTGTACATGCACAGTGTGTATGTGCAGAGTGATCGCATCTTGTGTTTCTCTTGTGTAGAGTTTACAGGTTCATCTGAGCAGCTCTAAAGGCCCCATCGACGTGTTCCTCTGCACGGACACCACCGAGTCCAGCAGTCCTCTTCGTAATGGCGTGGACGTCAACGGGAACGACACCACCTTCCTCCGGATGTCCAGAGGTGAGCCACATCTGCTGGAATAGATATGCTGTTAAGTACATGAAACAAATTAATACATATAACAAAAGAAATTTCTTAAGGTGGATCCTTGAACCTTGGTCTTTTCACAGAAGACACCAAAGACACGGAAACAACCAATTCTACCCAGTCAAACAGCGGCGTGACGCAGACCAACACGGCGCCCTTGTCCCCCTTCAGCTCGTCCCTGTCCTCCATCCTGGGGCCGTTCGTGACTCTCTCGCCCGCGCTCCTGGGAGACGAGTACCCGCTGGGCATGGATGAGGAGCAGGGCATTAGCGACCTGTTCGACTCCTGCGACCTGGACATGCTGCCTCTGGACGAGCTGCTCATGGTTTGAGCCTGAAGGTGAACAGGAGATGGTTTACGTGTCACTTTTATTTTTTATTTTTTTTTTATTAGAGGGGTGCGATGAGATGCTCTGGTCGAAGCTGGATCAGTTGGACTTTTGGATCGCCAGTCCCCCCTTGCTGGTAGTTTTGATACCTTTTTTTTTTTTTTTTTTTTTTCTGTAAATTCGGTGGGGACGTTTGTCCCTTTAAGCGTGATGTGTGCCTAGTGTGTAGTGGATGTTGAAAGCTTCTTGGACTTGGATGTCTGCAGTTGAGCCACAAAAGAGAGAGAGAAAGAAAAAAGAAGAAAAAAAAGCTGAAACCTGGTAACCAGGTAGTTTTTAATTTTGTCTCGCAAACTTGGTTTGCTTCAGAAGATTCGTCTGGCGTTTACAGACAAATACAAACAAATCCCATAGAACTATACGAGATCAAAACTGCACTGGGGAGGGGAGGGGAATCTCTTATTTCAGGGCTTGATTTGTATCAAGGTAAAAATATGCAGCTAATTCTTGCTGCCTTACGTCTTAAACCTAATATCGCGTTAAACAGGATGCCACACTAGCGAGCAACGTACGCGTGTTTTTTTTTTTTTTTTTTTTTCTACAATTTTAAGAAATTCCCATGATCAGTTTGGTAACTCTAGCTTTTTCCTTTTCATTGTTTAACATAACAATAAACATAATATGACATTTCATTAACTGATTACAGCTTGGAAGAAAGCAGCTGCGATCGTTGCATGTTCACGTTGCTAATACCTGTTTCTTTAATCAGCGGACAAAGCTAGTGCACTTAAACGTGTACAATAAACCACAGAGTGAAGCTTATTGAATTATTTCAGGTCATAAAGGAACGAATTACATGCAAAGTTTCCTGATACCCTTATCTCACCTACACGGTTTCGCGCGGTGGCCGTATGACGGTTCATTATGATCCACCGCGGGTTTTTGGCCCTCTGAGTACGTTTCCATCTTTCAGTGCGAAAAATTTAACGTTTAATTTTTTGGCGGTCCTCGCGGAAGCTTGCAGAACTTCACGGAACGTCGGCAGGCAGTCGCGGCGCCTAAGACCGCATCTCACCGTGAGTCAAACCGCATAGGTGAGATAGGGGTATGCGCTTTGCTGATTTCAACCCATTATTAATATTCCTTATTCTGGACATGAATCGTGCCTCCATTTCGGAAGAGTCTAATCTTCCTGCATCATCATGGACAAACGTCTTCCAGTCCTTCCGCGTGGAGGGATCGCCACGCAGACGTGCAGATCACGTGTACTACCACAGCACTGGTTCTCTCAGGGCAGTCTCCTATGAATCCTATCAGGACTGAGCGGATCGTCTTTAAATAGGCGATGATGTCATCTCAGAAGGTTATGCTCTTACTCAGCTATAGTGTAGACTCTGTACCGAAAAGTCCACGGCATGATGGATTCACCATAGAAATATTGACCTCGGGCTTCGAGATAAAGGGCACTGAAGGGTGGACAAGCTTCAAGCAGGGACTTTAGCACATCAGGTGTCTTTTAATACGTACAGTGTAGATGACTTTCTTTTCTTTATCGATACCATTTCAAACCAACAAGCGATGAAAGCGTACATATATCATCTCGTCCGCTTCTAATGTGGAAGCTCCAGCTTAAAAAAAAAGCTGCGTTTTCGTTGCTCGTAATCGTAACTTACTAGGATGAAAAGATTTGTAGCTACTGAAAAATAACATGTTACGGTTAACTAGCTAGTTAAGCGCATTAATGCGTACTTAAGGAAATAAACGTATGAAGGGATGATGAGCTGTGCAATTTACATCGATTAGTTGATTTAGTAGCGATTAATTGCGAGTTGATCGATTGAGTCTAAACTATTTAGGTCAACTTTTTAAATGTGTAAAATCAAAAATTCTTGAATTCATAAGCTTTAAAAAAAAATGCTAGAGATTCTGCAGAAAATCTTTCATTTTTTGCAACAGTATCGTGTCATGATGCAATGCCGCCCCCTACTGGACTGGAGGAACAAAACAAAACAAAAAAAAACATGTTAAACAGCATTTCAGTGGATCTTAAATACTTTTTAACTTTAAAACCTGTAAGAAATATAGCAGTTAAGACGAATCAGATGTTAGTAAGCATTAGCGTTTTTAAATCGAATTAGACGATTGTTTAAAAATTGAACTAATCATTTCAATGGTAGCTTCAAACAACTGCTCTGGTAGATATTATTATTCGATCCCGATCGAGTTCCTGATGTAGCATGTTTGCGCCCTCGATAAAAAAAAGTTAATTAATTCGCTCAGTATTTATGCACCTGTTGTAAATCGGCTTTGAGCGTACACACACTTAGGGAAAATGTTTTAGAGGAAAAAGTTAATATGACTTAATGTTTATTTTGTCTTTTTCTAACGATGAATACATACGAAATCCTGTGACTTGTCCACTTCAGATTATTATTAATAATAATAATAATAATAATAATAATATTATTTAGTTGTAAGGAGATAATTTCCTCTTGTTCTCTATCGTAAGCTGTACCTACTGCATAGTACGAACAATTCATGTCGAAGCCTTGAGAAAACAAATCCGGTCACTTTATTTCCGGCCGCTGGTATAAACCCATTCACCTGTACTCCAGTTTACTGTTCTGTTCTTATTCGTTTCTGTTTATTGTCCTTTGGAGATCTCGAATAGACGCCTGCGCGTGACACGATAACGCTGAGCTTCGAATATTACTTTGCGATCCAGCTAATTTCCTAACAGGGTTAGAAAAAGCTCGCATGAAGCTCATAATGAGCGAAATTAGGGGCGGGGTTTACTTTCAGTTACTTTCAGTTTTTAGGTCCATTTGAGTTCAGTTTTAATGATACATGAGTTCTGGTTCTGCAATGTACAGAAAGTTCCTTTAGGGATGTCCAGATTAAATTGGGGTTGAGGCTCTGATTTACACCTCAACCGCTGAAAGTGTCGCCTTTTAACGTTTTTTTTTTTTTGTCTTTACAGTTTTTGCCCTTCTCATTAATTTATTTAAGCCTAAATTTCTGATTTTCATTTTTAGTGTCAAATTTACCCATCACCAAAATCTATCATTTTAGATGATGACCAAAGTGACGTTCCCGTCTCAGAACCCGCGCGTCCAGATTTTTGTGCCAGTTTCATTACTGATGATTAAACATGAAGGAAACCTTTGACACCTATCACAATGATCTCGTTTTAACCTACATACATACACGCGTGTTTGTGTGTGTGGATCACATGTCGCTACATCCACCTTCATGACAAGAAGGGAAAAATCTTCTGTACGTCCTGCATATGATTGCACTGGCAGCTGATTTTCCTGCACTTTACTATCCAAAATATGATGTAAAATAATAATAATAATTAATTAACTAAATAAATAAATAAATAAAGACTGTGGAAGTGTTTCTGTAAACCTGGAAATGACTACAAATGGCTAAAATGTGTCTTTTTATTCTTGTTTTGAGTCTGGAGTGTTTTAAATAAATTCAATTGCAAAATGCAGATGATTCAGGGTCCGATTTAAATTCTCTCCAGTACCACAACTGCTTTAAATTTTTTAAATTTAAATTTTTTTTTCTCCCAAATGCAGTTTTATACTTGTGGCATGGCTGTGTGTGAGTGTGTGTGTGTGCATTGTTGCAAACTGTTTTTAATAAAGTTTTGAATGCAAAGTTTGTAGTCCATACACTTCCTCTTTCAAAATGAAGTCCTGGTGGTTTTATGGCAGATTTTATTATTTATTTATTTATGGCTAATTAATACAATAAACTGATCGTCATATAAAATTACACAGAAGAAAATCCACCAATGATGGATCTGTGCTGTATAAACGTCTCAGAAGCACTGCTGGGTGTCATAGTGGGTCAAATAGTTATTACGTTAGTGTGCAAAAGTTTTGACCTCCCCAAACACACATTTCTTTTATATTAAAAGAAATTGAACATTGTATATCATTTTTACCTCGAAAGGCTTCACAGTACCTAAAGATGGAATTTAAAATTTGGTTGTTTATGTAACAACCTAAGCAGCGACCTCATTTCCCCTCTCATCTGTTCCAACCATAGTGATGCGCAGATAGTTTTTAGTGAAGCTGTCACATGACCAAAAATCACACATTTTGTATAAAAGAACTTTTGCATCAAATGTTTAAAAAAAAAAAATCTAAAAATCTAAAATCCAGCCTATTGTTCAAGTATAAAATGTGTCTAATTTAAAGTAAGCTGAAAAAGATGGGGAAAAAAACAAACAAACATATTTCAATTAATTTTGTTTCAAGCAGAGTATGTAAGTTCAACAAAAATTTACACTGGTAAAAATTGGTATATAATAGTTATATAATAACCGGGACTTGTGATGACATTTCTGTTGAATAAATGCGTAAAACCGATTGACATTTACATTCACCGACACCACTTGTACATTACAGAAAGCCATTTCCACATGTTTGGGCTATTAAGGGAGTTCCCGGGAGGCCAGCGTGTCAGATGTGAGGCAGGCAGTCCGATCGTGGATCTAGAGCACTGAAAGAACAATTTACCTTGATGGTGTACAAGCGCTAGTGAGACACTGGGATAAGTGCATTAGTGTAGCAGGAGATTACTGTATATTACTACTATATATACTGAGATTACTCTCATAACTGTGTTCAGTAATTCTGCACAATCAGAAGTCCCGGTTTAACTCGAACAGCCCTTGTATTTTAGTACAATTGTTTTAAATTATATTAATATGCGAAAGCTGCATGAATAAATAATTTATTATAAGACACTAAGTCATAACCTTGCTATGTCGAGTCATGATTCTGAAATACAAAATCATAATTATTACATATGTATATATATCTCATAATTTTATGAGAATAACACCTTCCAGCTACCTGATTATTATTGAATTACTACAAGCATTTCATAATTGATGTACTATCTCATAATTAGTCATAATTAAGAGTTCATCATTTTGTGATTGTCTCGGTTGGAAGATTAATGGTGTATCATAAGTGCGACTTAGCATCTTTAAAATGATATTCTGTTAATCATAATGTTTAGCTCATAATTATGACAGCCCTTTGGAATTATGACTAATTATGGCTTTCTTTCCTGGTTAAGTTGCATAAGTCTTGGATCCATATGATTTAATAAATTATGACTGGTATAAAAAGTCCAAATATATATTTGTTAATTTTTTCCAGGCATTTGTTTAATGCTGTTATCAGATTGTCAATTGTATTTATTTATTTCTTTTTCTTTTCCACAAGAAGGTGCAAGTCCTTCCGAAGTGTTATTTATCATTTATTAATTTCTATGATATGGTGAAATTTCCCAATCTGCCCATTCCCCCCCTGCCACTAGATGGCAGCCACTCCAAATGAAAGGAGCTTGAGTGAAAATTGTAATTGAATGTCCTTAAACCGAGATGTGAAATGAGAATTCTGAAAACATCATCCAAAAGCTTCCATCGCCTTATTTAAAAAAAAAAAAAAAAAAAAAAAAAAACATTCAGGAATGAAATAATTTTTTTTCACGACTCTGCGTTTCCATGTGAACCCGAGCTCTGTTTTAAGCGACGCGTCCTTAATCCTGTGCATGTTCCATATTCTTTTTTTTTTTCCTCATGTCCACGTCTCCTGACAGCTGGAGCGTGTCACCGTGTCATCGGGCGGCGTCTCGGGCGCAGGCCGCCGAGTGCCAGGCGTCTCATTGTGAGTCAGGGCACGGGAGCAGACGGCGTAATTAGAACGGAGCCGGATGACTGGCGTAGGGTGCAGCCTCCCCTTATCTCGCCTCGTAGCTGAATGATGTTCCTCGGCTCTTTGTCTGGTCGGGCGCAGCGGTGAATGGACGGGGAAGCTGTGATGTAATTCTTTTAGCGTCTGGACCATTGCGTCTGTCTGCACGTAGGTGGCACTGTGTCTACATCGGAAGGCGTGCGAGACGCACTTAACCCAGTTCCCCACTTTTGGCTTCATGGAAAGTTGATGTAGATCATGTTGCTTAATCGAATTTGAGGGAATTGTCATTATAAATGCAAGCACGTCAGATTCGGTGATTACACCGTGTTTGAAGTTATTTCACTTATCCTACATTGGAATTTTTGTTTGTCAGTCTTTTATATTTCTGCTTATTTTAATTTTAAATAGAATAAATTTTTTTTTTAATGCAGTCTTGTTTTTTCCCCCCATTTCTTTTTTTTTTTTTTTCCTCAAATCACAATCTTTTGCTCTGTGACTGTTATGCACCAGGACCGTGTCGGAATTCATGCGAGCTGTAAAACCCGAGTGCACGCGTACACGCCTGCCGTACTCCATTCCCCCATTCATAAAACTCACTCGCCGTATTTTGGTCGGAGCTGATTTGCCGGGGGATCAGCTACGCTGCGAGACGTGGCCAATCAGAGCCGAGCTCCGTTCGGTATGTTTAGGCTGCGGGAGTGAGAGTGAGAGGGCGCCGGAAAGCCTTCTCGCTCACACCGAGCAGCGGTTGAGCGCTTTATCTGTAAGCACGGAGGGTAATGTGGAGCAAAAGGACTGCGGCGAGTCAATCTGCAGCCAGTTTGGTGACTTCCTGTTCTAGTCTAGTGTACACAAACCCTTGCCTTAAGTGGGACGCTGTACTACGGTGATCAGTGTTAAGGCTGTTATCGATGTCATTGCGCTGTGTTTCCTTTGACCTGACATCAAAGCGTGCATGTTGAGCCTAAAATCTTGTCTGTGTGCGAATGATGCGGGTCTTCAGGGAGAATGCACGTGTGAGTCTATTTACCATCCATTAAAGACGTTTCTGTTCGTGTTGGGAATTCAGGCGTCATTATTTATGGCAGTGCCCGTGTTAAGCCAGATTAATTCACTGTTAGGTTATGAGAGTCGTTCCTAAAAAGCCGTCCCGTTTTATTTTGACATGACCGTCAGCTTTTTATAGTCCATAATAAGTACAATGTCTGCAGGAGACGCGGGAGAATAAAAAAAGGTAGCATTAACATTCAACTTCAATATTCATAAGGTGACATAAGCCCTTTATCACGACTGGAGTCTGAATCTACATAAATGCTTGTAAGAGCTCGTTCCTACAGGTGACAATGTGTATTAGGGCTTTCTATAAAGGAAATGTGTATGTATTAAAAAACAAACATTATAATGCCTTATAAAAGGTATTATAATATGCATGATACTTAATAAATAAGCTGTTCATGATCATCTACGTCCAAATCTACATAATTAGTTGCATTTAAAAAAATAAATTAATTAAAAAACTGACTCGCAATATGGGTCTGTGCAATAATTTAATTGGAAAAAAAAGTCTTCAATTTATTTTAGGTAAGATCAACGTCAATACCCAACAACAAACCATTTAGAGTTGATAAATTAATAAATCGGCAAACATGCTGTTAATGAGATTGGTTTTGCTGTTATTTGTCGTTAGACAAAATAAATGTTTGAATACAAAAACGATACATTTAATAGTTAAATATCGCAATGTGATTTTCTTGATAAAAAAACACTTTCCATGAAGCCAATATGCCATAACATTCATAACATGTTATAATGCGTCAATATTGCCTTATAAACATGTTATAATAATTAGTTTTTTTCTCATACTAAGGGTGTTACAGTTTATCAGAATGTTCGTCATGCACTTCTAACTTGTTAACAGAATGCAGTTATGTATAGTTTATGACATGTTATAATGCACCAGTTTACTTTATGTATTATGTTTAGTCGTGGACATATACACAAATGTATTATAATGCGCTATTAGCACTAGTTCGAACACTAATACCTATGAAATAAAGGGTCTATGTATGCCGACATAAGATCCATCTCGAGTTTTTCTCTAAAATAAATGAGATTAGCTTAGGCATTTTCTGTAAATCACTTATAGCAATTTTTAATGATTATAATAATGAATTCGAATGCTATGAAGTATAATGCTTTTTTATAATTATGCATTATAACATATGAACTGACAGATTAGAAAAAAAAGGCTGTTATCAATTTTGTTGTCATCCAGGTGTTATGGCATAGTGAAGTGACGCCGGTTTAATTAGGTTATGGCATTTTTAAGGCTGGTATGATGTTTTTTCTCTGAAATAAAATTTACTTCATCTTAATAAAAGTCTTATAAACAAATATAAAACTCGGGTAACATGCTTGAGAAACTTATTCATACATCTGTTCTAACAGTTTAATGAGTATCAGTGTTGCTGTTATAAACGGCCGCGATGTCAAAAATCTGTCATTTTAAAATCAAATATGAAAGAAGCAGTTGAGCGAAGCCTGTGTTAACATTTATTCAGTGTAACATCAACTGTCATGAAGGGCTTATGTAGCCTTATGAATGCTGACGTTAAGTGAATTGTTACTACGGAGTGTTTTAGCTTCTTTTTACTGCTTTGGTTTGTTCGTCGAACTGATGAAAAGCACAGAGACACGGTGCTGTCTGTTTGACTGATGAATCATCCGTGAAACAGATTTGATGTATTGAGTTGTTTCTGAAAAAAAAAAAAAAAAATCACATTTGAATGAAGACTGGTTGAATAAAATGCTTCACATAAGCCAGTTTTCTGCCTCCATCTTGCTAGAGCCTACAGATAGTGAATCTGAATAATAATAATAATAATAATAATAATAAAATTAATAATAATAATAATAATAATACCGTAATGTCACAAGCCAACTTTGTTATATAGATCTCCATTCATCTGTTTGAACATATCCATTCTGAGTGCTGCCCAAAGTCCTCCCAAAGATCTCGCTGATCAATATGGCGGTGCGGCTCTAATGGATTTGCGTTCCTCATGCAGCTCATGCTAATGGCAAACAAATGAATTTGCCATTTAGCTCTTATTAAATTCTTGACTGTGGAAATGTGCTAATTCCCTGGACGGAGTTACTGGTATGACTTTTCAAGCAGGGAGTCGAGTGTCCTTCTGGTCCACTGCTTAAACCCTGTGATCTGACTGAGCTTCGTCTCACACTTCCCCTCCGGTCGAGTGCTTTCGCTCTATCACACACACACTCTCGCTCTCTCCAGGTGACCTGTTCCTGTATAGATGAGCTAACGTCTGCCCCCTGCTTCACTAGCAGCTGCTCAGAGGACAGTGTAAATTGGCACACCGCTGATCTTCGCCTTTCGGGCATGAAGCTTCATCACTAGTTCGGTCCTGTATATACTGTATACATGTCCTTATGAAAAGCAACTATGGATATGACTATGTCAAATAATACAGAAATGCTGGAAATACTGAAAAGGTTAGATGTAGAAATGCCAGCATAGTGTGTGACTCCGTGGCTTGGACAGTTCTTCAACCTTTTACATGGTTCCATTTCCGAAAATATATGCACATTAGTGACCGGATTTAAACCCAAATGACCCTGACTGGGCAGTTAGTAAGGAGAATCAGACATATACTGTTGCATCCTGTAGAATCCCACACTTGTATCCGTATTTGTATTTGGTTATGACTTAATCTGTGTAATCCAACATAAATCCATGGTGCATGAAGTTTGCATGGTCTCCCCATGCTTGGTGGGTTTCCTCCGGGTACTCCGGTTTCCTTCCACAGTTCAAAGACAGAACATGAAGATCAGGCTAATTGGCGTTCCCAAATTGTCCGTAGTGTGGGAGTGTGTGTGCCCTGCAGTGGATTGGCACCCTGTCCAGGGTGTATCCTCGACTCACACCTGAAGTCTCCTGAGATTCCAACTAAGGCTTCAGGCCCCCCACAACCCTGCATACAGGATTAACTGGTACAGACGATGGGTGAGTGAGTAAATGAGTTTGTTGCTGTTGAGCAAGCCAGGGGTGATGGTGGCAAGGAACGAATGCCCTGAGAAAACTTGAGAGGAACCAGATCCTACAGGGAAACCCATCCTAATTTGGGTGATATCAGATGTATGACCACAAATCTATCCTTGTTCTATCTGTGTGCTATAAGATTGAAAGTTCAATTATATAACAGGACAAACTGGTTGTCATCTATGACTCATGTATGGAGTGATCTCAAAAATGTTTTTCCTTCTGAACTGAATCAAATCAATTGGTTAGCAATCAGAAATAAGCAACAATAAGCTAACGTCAGTTGTGTCATGGTGTTGTTTGTCTAACCACATGTTAAAGCGTGTGATGCTTGCATCAGTCTTTTAGCAAGCAGAGGTTACACCCAAGTGCAAGGATCCACACGTTGCATTTGCAATTCAGACCCATGAGTTGAACTGGGTAGACAGTTGTCCTAGAATGTCTCTGCAATTTTTCTTCACCCGACCTAAGGACTTGATGCCAGCACGTTCCAGCATGACCCTACCCCTTGTGCACAAGACATGGTTTTATGAAGGTTGGTGTAAACGAAGTTATGTGACCTGATCTAAACACTTTTTTGATGAAAGGGAACACCACCTTTGCACCAGACCTTGCCCAAACTCTTGTGTTCTTGCTACTGTATGGACAAATCCACACAGCCACATTCCAACATTTTTTCAGTAATTTAGAGGCTTTTATAAATGATCACTTATATTACCAGCGGAACGGTGGCGTAGAGGTTAGCACTGTGGCCTCGCATGTCCAGAATAAGCGTTATAGAAGATGTGATCAATCAATTATTTTTATAAACCCATGGTTTCAAAACAGGACGTTCACATGCATTTATACAATTTTGGCCAGAGGGTGTTTTAATAATTCTGTAATTCTGAATATTTTGGTAAGGTCACAAATTGTGATTTATTTGAATAGGTATTTAGAAAGAACATCATCATAGTGTGGATGTTCCCGGGTCCGAGATTCTAAGCTTGGTTTATTCTCTGCACAGTATAACCGGATCCAACTAAGCAGATGAAGGCTAGGGGTCTCGCTTGATGGTCCAACAGTGGCAGCTTGGTGGAACTGGGATTTGAACTCACAACTTTTCAATCAGTACTTTAGCAGCCCAGTGCATTCTTATCCACTGGTGCCATGAACACAAGGTTTTCCACTTTGACATGAGACACCAAATGCCTTTGCAGAAGACAGCAACAAAAAGTTGTAGAGAGTCCATTTGGACAGTGAAAGGATGTCAGTTTTGGGTATCAGGTGTTACTCTGACCTTCGACATGAAAGATAAAACGGGATTGGTGCATCTGTATTTCAGACATTACAAAAACAGTCTGCGTCTCTTTTCTGCATCTTATTTGCATACACTTACACGACCCTCCTCTTCTCTACCAAGCTCAGCCAGTTGGGAATGTCAAGAGGCCAAGTGAACTAGTTTATTTTAGTTTGCGCCTCATTTGCATAAGAACAGTTTTGCAGAGCTTGCTCCAATAGGTGACCTTAATCGCCTGCGTCCTTGCCAAGCTCTGATTGCAATTAATTTCATTAAGCATATTATCAATATAACCAGAAGAATACATTAGCATGCATTTGGGACCAGGATGTGCAAGCTGTTTCCAATCAAGGAGGCTTTTGCGCGTATGGATGTCCTGTCATGCTTTTCATAAGGATGAAAAATTGGGCTTGGCTCTGATGGGTCTTGAGCTTATCAGCATGATCAATCTTACTCAGCAGTCCAAACAGTGACGCATTCATTAAATTAGGTGCAAGATCAGAGAACAGCTTTGATAAATAAAGGGATTTTGGTATTAGGTAATGTAGAGACTTCAGAGCTTGACTAGACTTTTCCTGCTGACATCAGACATAATTCGAAGAAAACTAAAGAAAGTGTGCTTGCTTTTGGAGAAAATGTACATGTTTGAGCACTGTATGTTTTGCATCATTTTAAACATGCAGTTCACTAAACCTAAAAACTAATCTCGTATTACCCTTTTCCTTCCTTCCTTCTTTCCATCGCAAGCCTTAATTTGTTAAATCCAGCATAGTGATAAAGGGTGCTGATGAGGAACAGGTTCTTTTACTAAGACATGCATTCTTCATCACACCTTTTTCGGGTGCGAGCCGGCTACGTCCAATTTGTCACTACTAGTATCAAACCTGGCACTTTTTCTACTTCAGTATTTCTACAGAAGGAGTTCTTACCTCTTGTCTCTCAAGTCCAATCTCTTGCAGCTTCAAAAGTACCTAGTACATTTTGTTGATAAGAAAAAAAGAACGCAGCCAAGAACCATCTACTTTAACAAAAAAAGGTAATTTGAATGAAAAAGCCGGTGCCTGACTACAGAAAATGATCTTGTTTAAACACCCCTAACTGCTTTAAGCTGTTGTCTTTAATCATTTTGAGAGGATATCCAATTTTTTTAGTGCATGAATACCAAATTCTGATTGTACCTTTGTGTTTGTTTTCCTGATGAAAACCAGAACCTCACTGAGATCCCAACCTTCAAGATCCTGAAGGCTGTGGCCAGAAACGTGTACATAAATACCAGAAACTCTGTGGTCCATGGGCTGAGGGTCTGAGCTTCTGTCTATCTCACAATTAAATATACAGACATGTGACTAATGATCACTTTTATCCTGAAAAATTTCTATCCTAATGAGACTGGTCTGCTCCAGGATGATTCGGCCCAAATGCAATGAGAGAGTGCTAATGTTACATTTACATCAAATTGTAGTACAGCCAAGGACTTTTAAGTTTTGGGTATGACTCGAATATCATTTTTTTTTTATTTATTTTTTTACCACAGGACTGATGGTAGTGCTCACTTTTTTTTCCCAAGCTTTTTTCCCGGGTGCCCCAACCAATTGAAAAAGGGATTTATCAGAGAAAATGACTTTACTGCAGTCCTTAGTAGTCCAGGCGCTGTACATTTTGCAGAATATCGGTTCGTCCCTGATGTTTTTCCTGGAAAGAAGTGGCTTCTTTGCTGCCCTTCTTGTGATGTATGAAGGTGAGCGCTACCATCAGTCCTGTGTCATACCAACAGTAAAGCATCCTGAGACCGTGCCTGTGTGGAGTTGCTTCTCAGCCAAGGGAGTGAGTTCAGTCACAATTGTACCTAAGAACACAAACATGAATAAAGAATGGTACAAAAACATCCTCCGAGACCAACTTCTCCCAACCATCCAAGAACAGTTTGGTGTCTAACAAGGCCCTTTCCAGTATGATGGATCCCCTTGCCATAAGGAAAAGGTGATAACTAAGTGGCTCGGGGAACAAAACATTGACATTTTAGGCTCCATGTCCAGGAAATCCTCCAGACCTTAATCCAATTGAGAACTTGTGGTCAATCCTCAAGATGCAGGTGGACAAACAAAAACCCACTAATTCCGACAAACTCCAAGCATTGCTTATGCAAGAAAGGGCTTCCATTAGTCAGGATGCCACCCAGCAGCTGATTGACAGCATGCCAGGGCGAATTGCAGATGTCTTAAAAAAAGAAGGGTCAACACTGCAAATATTGCCTCTGAACTTAATGTAATTGTCTATAAAAGCCTTTGACATTTATGAAATGTTTGTGATTATACTTCAGTATACCAGAATAACGTTTAAAAAAACTGAAGCAGAAGACTTAATATATGTGCCATTCTCAAAACTTTTGGCTGCGGCTATGATATAAGTAGCTCAGCTTAGCATTGACTAAAAAAAAATCAAACATGACAGCTGCTTTAACCTCTGCTTTTATTCTGTGTAAAGAAATCTAGCTTCATTATAGGCTTATTCTAGACTCCGGAGTGCTCATATCTTCCTTTGGAGACAGCTGTGGGGTGTGTGGTCTGGGTCAGCATTGGAGAATCCTAGGTTTAAGTTAGAGGAAGTCTTAGAAGAAATGCTATATAGTGATGAAGACAGTATAATGAATAAAACATGCCTATTTTTTGAGGCAAATGTCTAACATACATCAAATAAGCATACACGAGACGAGGTCTTTCCCCAAGTTCTGTCTTCATATGGAATGGTAAAAGACTTGGATCAAGTGAACGTGGCAGTGTTTTTTTTATTTAGATATATGTACATTTATATCCACGCATTTGGCACACTCTTTCAGTCAAAAGCATTAAAAAGTGATGCAGTTAAAGAAACACTCAACCTAAAACATCTTAAATCTTAGATGTTGAATTATGTGCAATGTGTGATGCTACTTTGTTGGTAGGTTGGTAAAATTTTAAGATGTGTTGGTCTACACATTAGTTGATGAAAGAGTCGGACAGACAAATTGACTTCGGCCACTGGTGCCAAGGTGGTCAAACAGCATTGCGGTTTGTAGGATGCTGTTAACCAAAGTAAAATCCATACACCGGTTTGTAATAGCGAATGCACACACTACTTTGTGATGCAGAAGAAAACATTGCATGGATTCAACAGTGCGTTGGCTCGAGGAAGGAGAATGCCACTTTCACTCTTGCACAAGTATATATTATCTAATGCAAGTGCTGGTGAAGCATCAAAGAAAACGAAGATGTTCATGAATCACTGACTGGGCAAAAAAGTCTTTTCTGAAGGGTCAGATTATTGGAACTCAACAGTTGTGCGTTCATAAATAACAACAACCATGATAATAATTATCATCATAATCATTATAACGTTATTACTCCCAAAGAGAAATTGTAATTTTCGCATATCCCAGTCAGGAAGCTGGGGTCAGATCTCATGGCCTGCTAGGATACAGTGCCCCTGGAGCAGATAGGGTTAAGGGCCTTGCTCAAAGGCTCAACAAAGTGAAACTTGGCAGTGCTGGGGCTCGAATCCCTGACCTTCCAATCAGAAATTTACAGCCTTAACCATTTGAGCCACTACTCCCCCATAATATTAACAAATCGTGAGGCTAATTAGAAAAAAGGCTCATGTAAATGAGCTACTGCTTAGCCACACCCAGCCAGAAAACAGCAGAGCTGACCAACAAGCTTGGGGGAGGGGCTCTTCTTATATGAGGTCACAATAGGGTGAAAATCTATTTGCCTTTTTTTTTTTTAAGGCCTGGCCAATACAAAAAGGTAAATAAATAATTAAAAATGAAAATGGACCAAAACTAGGGAATGTTCATGTTTTTGGTTTGTTCATGCACACTAGAGACCCTAGTAATATAATTGCACAATAGGTCCCCTTTAAACAAACTAACAAAAAATTTAAATAAAATAAAATAAATCTTGCATGCCACCGAAGGTCATGTTAGTTATAAGGACTGATGTGGAAGTAGTTCAAGGTGGATTTCAGTAATAAGAGCACAAATGGCACTAAAGCTTGCTGAGAGACTCAACATGGGTACACACTTAAAGCCTTTGGGCTATTGTCCTAATGAATCAGTGTGTAACCTTTGTGCAACGTTCTCACAGTATATAATGTAATATATGTTTTATTTCATTGCACTGATGCTTTGTGATATGTTATAGTGGAGCACTGGGTAGCCTTGGGTGTTAGGAACCAAGCCGTCTGCACACTCGTCTCGAGCGCTACCCAAGCTGTCACAGCCCACAGGGATGTGTGTGTGTGTGTGCATTAACTCCGTGTGACCAACCCTGTCATCCCAGGCCAGATTATTCACACCATGTTAAACATGACAGCTGCCCTCCTTATAGCATGTAAACTGTATACTGGGCTTTCTTCTTCTATTTCGCCGTGTCTTTAGACTGGAGTTGAATATGAATATCATTCAGAATGAACAAATAATGTTCAGTACAAATACTATATACAAAAGACAGCCCTTTAAAAAAAAAATAAAAAGCATGCTAGGAAGGTTAACAGGGCATGTGGTTGAGACTGGAGATACTGGAGCACTAGAACTGGGATCCCATGGGACATAAAACGTGCGAGTAGGATGTTTTCACTTTCATCCATTTAGATATTGAAGCTTGTGGGGCAGCCTGTGTTCATTCATTCATGCATTCGTTGTTGAATAACAAAGTTAGCCTACAAGTGCACACCCACTCACACACTATGTACAGAACAGTTTAGAAACACCAGTCAGCTACAACCACTGCCAGGAGAATTGAATAACATTGATTATCATTTATATACTGGTAAACTGGTGACACGATCATGGGCACAAAAAGCTCATTTATGCCCATCTGGTCCAATCCCACAGAAAAATCAATTTAGAAAAAGTCAATCCTGGCTATAATAAAAAGGTATCAGGATACCCAGTGCATCACAGCATGTTGGCAAGGATTTCAAGGTGGTTGATCTGGTCTTCAAATTTCACAGATCTCAGTACGGCCAAACACCTATGGACTGTCCCAGACAAACAAGTCTGATCTACATAGGCCCGCTATTCCGCAACCCAGAGCACCCCAAAGATCTGTTGCTAACATCCAGGTGCCCAATACCACACACGCCCCCAGAGGTCTTGTTGAGTCATGGCCCGAGGTGCCAGAGCTGCCCTGGCAGCACAATGGGAACCCACTTGAACCCATAATACTGAGCCTAATGGTTTGGTTTTAAAAGAATAATGATAGATATATCCTTGAACTATGATGCAAACTGAAGGAAACCCTCCAGACTCAGTGAGAACAAACAAAACACTGCAAGATTTGAACCCCTAACCCTGGAAGTTTGAGGCAACCACTAAGCCGACATGCCACCACATAGTGATAGAATTTCTTTAAAAGAGGTTTAAAATTGCTGAATACTGATACATACTATGCTGTATATTCGGAAATTTAAGCAAATACAGCTTCAGATAGAGATATTGCATAACAACACCAGTGTGGTTATTTCTTTTGGGTCTGATGGTTATTTATATCCATCATCACAGGCAATTTTTGTCTTAATCTCCTCATTTTCATCCACGTTCTTTGTGCTTCTGGCCCTTTCCTGGAGAACTTGACTGTTACCAAGTGTGTATTCAGCTGTATGTGGCTCAAAACAGTGGCTTCTTTTAAAGCTTTTCTGACTCACATTAGTATAATCACCTACAGGTTCTCAGACCGAAGTTCACATCACTCTCACATCCTTGTTCCAAAGCTACTTGAATTCCACCACTCAATCCCTGTTTGACTCTACAAGGTTATTAAGGCCAGACATTGTGAGTGTTTGTATGTTTATGTGTGTGAACAGCATGCTTTTAGTGGCTGTAGCCAGTAAGCTGGTACGCAGGGGTTTTTCCCAGGCTCGCCGTGTGCCAGGCCCTGTACCCTGTGGTCTCTGTGGCATCCCAGGCTGTATTTTTTTTTTACTACAACACACTCATTGTTGAAGTGTGGCAACGGGAACATGGCAATAATGAGCACATGCCAGAAATAGAATCCAAAAGGAGGGATAAATAAAGGCTTTAGTTATTTTCTAATTGTGCAGGCTGGAGTTCAAAGTAAAAAAAAAAAAAAAGAAAGAAAGAAAATGGCCCTGAAACAAACCAAAGAAAACAAACAAGCAAAAATCATCAGATGTAAAGATCAAGAGTTATACCTCAAAATGTCGAGACGTCAAACATAAATTTACCGAAATCACAGGTATTCATCCCCTGGGTCCATACTTTGTAACTGCAAGTTCTCTAGGACATCTTGATCAGTTTTGCACATCTGGATCCTGATACATTTGCTTATTTTTCTTGGTCATAGAGACTGTTAGTGGATAGCAATTTCGAAGTCTTGCCACACATTCTCTATCAGAATGATGTGGCTGCTGTGGCGAGTGGGAACTTATGCAATCACAGCTTTTATGTTTATTTTAAAATGATTTTGCCAACTAAGTTTCCTACTACTTTATTAACTTTATTATTTAGGGATATCTTCTGTAGGTTCATGACATACAATCCCAGTTTAGCCCGTTTCAGTTCCTGGTTATAACAGTACAGAGTTTGAAAAAGTTAAAGGGGTTGGGATGGTCAAGTTCAAAACGAGAATCAGAATGGGAAAGGGTGGTGATTTAAATGGTGCCAGAGAGGTTGGTCTGGGTATTTCAGAAACTGCTGATCTACCAGCACAGCCAACTCTTGGGTTTACAGAGAATGGTATGAAATAGAAAATATCCAGTGAGTGGCAGTTCTCTGGGTGAAAGTGTCTCGTTGACAGAGGTCAGAGGACAATGGCCAGACTGATTTTAGGCAGCAGTAACTCAAATGACATTATGTTACCACTGAAGTATGCTGAAGAGCATCTCTGAGCACACAACACATCGAACCTTAAATCAGATAGGCTAGAGAAGCAGGAGACCACACCAGAGTCACTTCTTTCCGCTAAAAACAGGAGACTGATGCTACAATACACATGGGTTCAGCAAAACTGGACAAAAGATAAAAAAAAAAAAATGTTGCCTGGTCTGATGAGTCTCAATTTCTGCTCTGACATTCGGAATTTAGGGTCAGAATTTGGCATGAAGAACATAAAAGCATGGATCCATCCTCCATTGTATTAACGGTTCAGGCCGGTAGTGGTAGTACAGTGGTATGAGGATATTTTCTAGGCAAACTTTGGGCCCCTTATTGCCAGATGAGCATTATTTAAATGCCACGGCGTAGCTGAGTATTGTTACCGACGATGTCCATCTCTTTATGACTTCAGGATAACCTATCATGGTACAAAGCTAAAATCATCTTAAACTTGTTCCTTGAACATGACCATGAGTTCACTGGAATAGGAGGTTCGAGTCATGGATGTGCAGCCAACAAATATGCAACAACATGTCCGCATGGGCCAAAATCTCTAAATAATGTTTACAGCACCTTTTTGAATCTATACCATGATAAATTAAAGCAGTTCTGAAAGCAAAAGGGGGTCCAACTCCATACAAGCAAAGTGTGCGTAATGAAGTGGCCATTGAATGGATACGAAAAAGGATGTAATAAAATATATTAAAACATTAAATATCAAGGCAATAGACAATAATTCGATAAACAATAGCAGACAAACAAAGACAAACATTTAATTATTGTGATAAAGTATATAGTAAATAGTGGAAGTGGTGGGTCAAACGGTTAAGGCTCTGGGTTACTGAGAGGAAGGTTGAGGGTTTAATTACCCCATTACCCCAAGCTGCCAGTGTTGGCCCTTTACCGATCTGCTTCAGGGTCCCGTATCCTCGAACCCCAGCTTCATAACTAGGACATACCAAAAAAAAAAGAATCACTGTTCTATGAGGTACGTACGTAGGGTTTTATTTTATTTCTAGGGGTCTAAAAGTGAGTAATTTATTTAAAAAGGTCAGTCATTGATCATTTTCTACGATATACAGTAGAAGAAATAGATTACTTGAAGCGGTTAAAGAAAAGAATTAAATAATAATCCACTGGGTCTCAATGTATTACTAGGCAGCAAGAGTAGGACTGTTTTTTTTCCCCTAAATGTATCCTTCTGTAACAGTTTTAGTCCCTATTTGAGTATTTATTTCATTTATTTATGAGATCTAGTTGTCTAAACACCCCATGAATGGATGCTGGAGTTAATGATACAGAAAGCATGACTAGTCCAGATGCTTTTGAGGTCACTGTGCCAGTTTGCTTCGCCGGATTGTTATGGGGTCTTTATAATTCTATCATTTAAACCGTGTGTGTGTCCCTACTGTATCTCGCTTCTGTCTGAATTGCACGTGAGCGTGTCAGAGAGAGAGAGAGAGCGAGAGAGAGATGATGAGCTGGTCAGAATGCAATAATGTCAGCCATGTGTGTGACCTCTTTGGCAGAGGACGTCCTGGGGGTGGCTCCTGGCACTGAGCTGCTTAAAAAAAAATAAAAACATAGTATGAAATGAGCGGTAAAGTTGCGTTTTTAGTTCCGGGCTTTCCCCTATCCGACAGATGCAGGATTTCTTGGAATGCGGCTGCGCTGTGTTGAGTATAAACACGGTGTCAAAGGGCTCGTTGTAACGAGGGCTTGCATGCCGGCGGTGCTTTTGCTGTGAGAAAACGGTCACTGGCAAAATTCATAACACTGAGACATTTTCTCCACCACTCAATTATTCATGCAACGCCACCCGACCTCCCTGTTGGACCGCAGATATGAATCATCTGTCTGTTTATGCTGAGCTCATCACAGTTGCTTAGAAAACGACCTTAGTGCTAGGGGTTTGTCTCTTTTTCTGCCCGCTCGCACACTTTTTGACCTCTGTATGGCCCAAGTGATAACAAAAAGCAGCCTGTGAATGTGCAGCTTTGCCTCTTCCCACCGCAGCAGTGCTGGCACCCACATGAGGACACAGCTGGTGCCCAACGCGCAGGCAGACTCAGCCCAGGCTGCTCAGTCCATTTTAAAGTCATTTGTGGCGCGGCCGGCTCTTTGGCTGCCTTGGTAGACTTGCTGCTCAGTGTCGGAGGAAAAGACAGGGAGGTTTTTTTTTTTTCTCAAGCTCCTAGTGTGTCTGAAAGTCAATACAGAGGCGGAAATATAGCCACGATGTTGCAGGGATGAGGAAAGAGTCGAAGGAAATCTAATTAGGATCGTTTAATTGAATCCGTTTTCCCTCTAGTAATGGGGCTCGTGGGAGTATTGTGTGTTTTTCTTTGCTTTCTTTTTTTTTAGGGTAAATCAGCCTGTCAGTATCACATCGCAGGCGATTCTATACTTCAGCCCGGATACATGCGCTCATATCAGACATCAAAAGCATTCTTCCACTCTGCCGCTCATTGCCGTCTACAGAGTGCCAGGCCTGATTTAAAAGCAATCCAACTCATTTCAGAATTTTTATCGCTCCATTTTTTTTTTTTTTTACCTCAATTTGGATCAGCATGTTTATCGCTGTAGATTGAATGGCACAAGTCTGTGATGTACACTAGCATATCAAGTATATTAATTCTCCAGCGCCGAGAAGCTTTCAGTCCTACTTATTTTGGAGAGCTATAAAAATGATCTTAAGTACCAGAGTGCAGAGCTGTAAAACAAATTTGTCTTGATACTTTTTCTTTTTTAAAGTTTCTTCTGCTTCATCTCAGTCGCGCATAACTTCTCAGTTTGCCTCCACTGCTGGAAGTTTGGCTCGGTTCAAGTAAATTAAATTTTATCGCTATAGCACTTAACAATAGATATGGTGAAAAAAAAACAGCTTTGCAGAAATCTGAATACAGATTTAGAGCCTTAATGAGCAAACCAGCAGTGATAGCAGCAAGGAAAAGCTGTGACACTAGTTAGTAGAAATATAATATATAATCATTGCAACGTATAGGTGTAGAAAGGATATACAGTACCGTTCAAAAGTTTGGGGTCACTTGCAGTTTCTTTGTTTTTGTTTAGTGATTTATTTTCTACATTATACAACAATACTCGGGATTTCAAAACTATAAAATAACACGTATGGAATTAGGTAATTACATAACGACAAGACAAACAACAGTGAGTTGTTATTTTAAGACACAGAGGTCAGCCTTTCTGTAATAGTTTTTGCAAGAACAGTATTGTCAAGTGCATTTGCAAAATCCGTCAAGCACTATAATGAAACTGGCTCTCATGAAGGCCGTCCCAGGAGGACGAGACCAAAACCTACCTCTGCCACAGACGAGAAGTTCATTTAGAGTTATCAGCCTGAAAAATGACCAATTAACAGCACCTCAGATTAGAGGCGTTATGAAGTCTTTACAGAGCATAAGTAACAGACACATCTCACTATTAACTGTTCAAAGGAGATTAATGCATTTTTTCGACACCTTCAGCGTTCCTTTACAATGTAGGAAGAAATAAAAATCAGGAACGATCATGGAGTTAGAAAGTGACCCCAATTTTTTTATTTATTTACTGATGTCTTAGACAAACTGTTTCTGGTGAGTGCAAATCTTTTAAGTGGTATCCATGTGCAACCATACAGATTATTGATTACTACTATAGATTAATCAATACTTTCTGTTTAGTTCTATTCTTAAACCATCATTGACTGATGCTTGGCTTTCCACCAGTGGTCATTCCTGGAAGCGGACCATGTGTCGCCAAGGAACATCTACTCCAGGCTCAAAAAACACACACATCCATTCATATACTACATGCAATTTGAAAACACCAATCAGTCAGTGTATGTCCTCGGACCGTTTTATTAGGAGTTATCCAAAAAACATGGTTAGAGAAAAGGCAGACATGGTCGACATCATCAGACCCATAATGACATGGTTCTTGGTGGGCGAAAACCAAATCCATAATCATCAAATAGCAAGGAAAGATGGAAAGAAATTTCTATAAAAGCATCTTTAAGTGAAATAGTTAAGAAAGTTAAGAATGGGCCACACATCAAATAACACTTTTTTCTTCCTTTCTTTTTGAAGTCTTGTGTTGCAAACCACAAAGTAACATTGAAGAGACTAGTGGGATACAATCTGAGTAATCACAAGGATGAGGTGTGAACACGGATCAGGAAGATCTGGTGGTGCACAGCTGGAGTAAGTACTAAAGAAAACAGGATGTGTTTATGACACCTGTTCTTTGGGTGCATCTAATTTCTCCAACCGTGCTTGTCACTTACCTTTTTCACTCTGTGAGTACGAGAAAGAAACAAGGATGAGATCAGTGGAAGGGAGGATTTTGCACGAAATGTATTTACCAAATGACAGATTTGGTTCATTGATGTGGCAGGTTTTGATTAGATGTTCTACAGCTGTATGATGTACATTATTATTAGCCATAATAGGTCGGTTCAAACACGACGTGATTGCACACTAAAGTTTGATCAGGTTTTAGCCTATATCAGGGGATGAATGAATGTAAAAAAAAAACAAAAAAAAAAAAGATGCCACTTAGGAAGGATGAAATTATTTTGTTGCATCAAGCAAAGAAAAAAATTAAGGAGATTTAAAAAGTTATATAAACTGAGTTCATAATCCTGTAACACATTATCAAATCTTGAAAGGATACTGTTGAACCATTGACATTGTGGAAGAAACGTCATGAAAAAAACAGATTTTTTTAGGCTATACTGTCAACAGCACAAGTAAATCAATTGAGGTAATAAACGTACAAAAATTAATAAATCTATGTATTATATTAAACAGTTTAAGGACTGACCAAATGTATGTATAGATAAAATTGTTCCTTTTTTGTTTTGAAATTTAGACTGCGTAGCAAAGGGAGCTCCTTGCAGTTTCATTACGGATTGAACGATCGACAGTAATGTTTTCCTCCTTTCAAAAAAAGTGTCCAAAAACAAGTCTGGATGGACCACTTTCAGCTGGCATGTGTTGCAGATCTGATTCTAAACTAGACAACTGGGACCGGATACTCATATGCAACCCGTGGCTCTGAAAGCGTTCTTTTACACAGTGCAGATCACGATGGAATTCATGTTGTCAGATTCAAGGATTTTATTTCAAATTAATTTCTTTTAAATGGTAATACAAACATCTGCAGAAGGAATTATTTCAAAAGTGGATGAGAATGGAATAATAATAATAATAAAAAATAGTCTGGCTCACACTACTTGAGACAAAGTTTATCATAATTGTAATGGTTCAATAAAGCAAAACGCTTTAAAGACAAGAAACAAAAACAAACAAAAAAAAAAAAGATAAATTACTCTTGGTCCTTTGATTGATCAACTGGATTCATCACATCCGTAATTGAGTATTTTTGTTCTGCTTTCTTTAGTTGAATAATCTGTATGACCCACAGCATTAACACTATATGGACAAAAGTATTCGGCCAAACCTGCAATGCTATTGTATTCGAAAACATATACTTCAACATGGAGTCGGTCCCCTTTTCCAGCCTTAACAGTTTCCACTTATCCCGAGATAACACAAGATTTTGGAGTGTTTCTGTGGAAATTTAAGCATTTCAGGCACTGATGTTGGATGAGAAGGCCTGGCTCACAGTCTCTGTTCCTGTTTATCCCAAAGGTCCTTGATGGGGTTGAGATCAGGGCTCTGTGTTAGGGCCAGTCAAGTTCTTCCACGCTGAACTCAAATCAAACCATGTCTTTATAGTCATACAGGCTTTGTGCACTGTTATGCTGAAGCATTAAGATTGCACTTCACTGGGGCCTGAATTGAAAAAATAATCAGGTTTGGAAAAAATCCTTTATTATAACTATTGATTGATGATCTTATGATGTTTCAGTGTTTAACTTGAAAGTTTGTACAGTACTAAGTTGGTTACTACTAAGCCCTCGTCCCGTCATCTGGAGATCGCGAGTTCGATTCCTGGGTAACGCTGTAACCTCTCGCAGCAGGAGGTCTAGGGAGACCTGATTGGCCGAGCTCTCTCAGAGGGGAGGGATGGAACGTACTTCATGCTCCCACATTAATCACGGCTCTACAGCCAATCAGGGGCATCTGTGAGCTCACGCAAGCGGAAGGAGCGGATAGCGCTGTCCTCCGAGTGTGTTACTCCGCCCCCAACAAGCGAGGAGTTCGAAAAGATGCAGTCTGCTGGCATCACCTGTTTCCTCCGAATCACGTGATGCCAGCTGAGTGGTAGTAGTAGCCTTAATGTGAGAGCGCCCCCTAGTGATGGGCAGGAATTGAACACAACTAAATTAAGGAGAAAAATCTGGGAAAAAAAAAAAAGTTCAGGGCCAAGACTAGGGTTAAGAGCCTTTGCAATAAAACTGTAACCGCTGTTCTAACATCTTGATCCATTTCAAGCCCCCACCCCTCTTAAGGTCTCTGCACGGCTCTGCGAATAACTGATATGCCCTTAATGATGGTGGACATTTCTAGCTCACAGGCTGAAGGATGTAGCCTCGAGGAGGTGTCACAAGTGCAACACTAAAAAGTACCCATTTTCTCTGACACTCCTCTAACGCTGAGAGCAAAGTTAGGCTTCTCTTGTCTTCTATTTCTCACTAAAATACTATTTAAAAGTCGTTTTTTTTTCTTTCCACCTGGAACTCTTATTTTTAGTATTATTAGTAGTGTTTTCTGAGATCATCTGTTCATCTGTGTAAAGCTTAAATGGCACTTCATCAAGTTCTTGATTAATCAATTAATTAATTAAATACTGTTTTTTTTTTTAACCTTTCCACTTTTACATGAACTAGTCCAAGTCACATCATCTCTGTATTACAGTTTTAATAATAATAATAATGGATAATTAAGTTAATTGAAAGGAACGGAGCCAAGCACATGCCAGAAAAACAGGTGTTTTATAGCACATAGCGGTTGAGAAGGTTCACGATGCTGCTAACCTTTTTTCCCGAAGCTTGAGAAAATGCCATGCGGCTCTGCGATTAACCTGTACAACCCTGACCTCTAACTCATTTGTGCATATTTGTTATTCATTTGTTAAAATTAAAGGAAAAAAAAAAAAAAACCACTTTATTTTATTCCTTCTAATGAATGTGTGTGTATGTGATATACGAGTGTGTATGTGTGTGAGATTGACTGCTTCACTCCAGAGCTCGTGCACAAAAGCAGCCAGGAGGCTTTGTGGAGCAGTCGTGTGGCTCGGGCCTTTTAAAATTCAAGTTTCCCAGTGAAAAGGCACCTGAACTCACCCAAATTAGAGAGTCGCCCATCTTACAGAAAAAAAGGCCCGTTTGTCTGCGGCTGAATAGGACTCATCAGGAAGAGTCGGGCTTGATTTTGAATAAAAAGGCATTTCCCTGACGTTAGACTCGACTGGAGATACCGTACTTCTTTCTCTCATTTTCTCTATTTCTCTCCCTCTCTCTCTCTCTCTCTAATCGTACATTCTGATCATTTTCCTCTTTGTCTCCACAACCTCTCAAGTACTGAAAAAAATAAAGATAATAAAGATAAAAAAAATAAAAAAAACATGCAGCAATGCATTTTAATTAATTCTAATGAATATGCAAATTGATACGAATCCTCTGGATAATGTGGTCTTTTCAGACTTCGGATGTTTGGAAGGGGTATGAGTGGGGAAAGGAGGGGAACGATGGATGGAACACGTCTTTTCCTCTGCAAACACAATCAGCATGGCATTCATCGGCAAGGCCATGTGTAGAAGCAAAATTCTTTACTTTTCTCTACTTGTTTGTATGTGTGTGTGTGTGTGCACGAATTTGTGCTTATGTTTGGGCTTTTGTCCTTTTTTGCTCTTCGCTGCTTTAAGGTGATGCCTTTAAAAAAAAAAAAAAAAAAAAAAACCTTTTAAAAAAAATCTACACTTGATCGTGCCTGTTCACTCATCACGTCGCCATTCTTAACTTTAGTGCCCAAAGAATCCTTGATGGCTTTGAAAAGCCTTAATTTCTGAGCAGCTCCTAAATGTCCTTGGTGCAAACGTCCAGGTTGATGTGTTGCAAAGAAATTTAGAGCACAGATTATATTTATTTTATTAAACCCCCCCCCCCAACACCCACCCACCCCTCCACCCCTCCTCACTCTGTCTCTCGTCTGCACAGGATGCTCGAGGACCTGAAATGTTTATTACTTGTGGAGATAAGCAGGGCTCAGAGGCAGCAGCGGAGAAATCTGCAGGGGGCGAGTGTTAATTTGACTTCAATAAAGGGGGGTTAATTATTTTGGTGCAGATGGGGACTTAAATTTTGCCAGACAGGTTTTGCATCAAAAAAGATGATTTCAGGCTCAATTAGGAAGCCGTGTGCAACAAACTGGGATGATTTCAATGACTTCCAGATCTTTTTTCACCTAAGGCCAGACAGTGAGGAAGAATTTCCTTCTTTATATATTCCCCGGGTGGAAATTTGATTGCAATTTATCTCAATGACAAAGTTATTATTTATTATTATCATAATAATATTATTTATAACACTATTACAATTACTGTTATCGCAATTTTAAAAAATCATTTACAGTCTAATATTCAGATGTGGCATGTTTTTTTTTTTGTGGACTATTTATGGATTTGCTTCACATTAATTAACTTTTTATTGTGTAAACCAAAAAAAAATGTTCAGAAACCTGTTCGGAAAGGTTTTGGGGACACTTTAAAAGCGGGTAATTACAAATTTATACAGCACATACATATATATATATATATATATATATATATATATATATATATATATATATATATATATATATATATATACATACACACACACACACACACACACTTACTCACTCACCGTCTATAGCGCTTTATCCTGTATTCAGGGTCGCGGGGAGCTTGGAGCCTATCCCAGGAGACTTAGGGCACAAGGCATGGTACACCCTGGACAGTGTTCCAATTCATCACAGGGCACACACACTTATACGATACAGGCAATTTGGGAATACTAGTTAGCATAATCTGCATGTCTTTGGATTATGGGAGGAAACCGGAGTACCCTGAGGAAACCCACCAAGCACAGGGAGAACATGCAAACTCAATGCACACAAACCCTAGATGGGACTCGAACCCCAAACCTGGAGGTGCCAGGCGACAGTACTGACCCCTACACCACCCTGCCGCCTAATGACAACATATTTGTTACAGATTAAGGGGTTAAGTCTCGGATCCTACAAAAAGAGAACAATCCTCCGCAGTTATTACCTAATCAATATGTAAAAAATAGAAGCTAGTACTAGGTTTGTAAGATTTGTAAGATCATTTTAAGTGTTTAAGCACTCTTGTCTGTCTTGACGATGATACAATGGCACAGGAGTGTTGTAAACATTTTGACAGCCTGCATCTAATTACAAGTAAGATTAAAAGTGTGACATCCACTGTGTGAGGTAAGATTTAAGACGTACTCAGGCAGACTGTTTATAACAACCGTGTTTGTTAAACCGGACCCTGTACACAATATGACCTTTGAAGGCATAAGCTCGAGGCAAGGTTAGAAAGTAGCCCAAATAAAAACATTTCTGCATTGTTTACAGTAGAAATATATTTGTTTTCTTTGAGCACAGGTGCCACAGTATGTTGTAGACACAACAACCTAACTTTGATCTAAACCAGATTCAGAATTCAGCTACAGCACAGTTCAGCGTGTTTACACAGATTGTCAGAGACACACCCAGGAATTCTTTGCTCACTGATGCGGATTGTCCCACGTGGATACCCTGAAGATTTGGGATTCCCCAAAACACTTTATCTTGAATACCCCCCGCCCCCCCCCCCTTGTTTGTGCATACACTCAGCTGGATTCTGCAGGATTGTTCATAAGGCTTATTCACTACATAATCTAACTATACTAAACATCCTTTCAACAAACTTAGTTGTTGTTTGTCTTCTGGCTGCTCCTGGCAAGGGGTCGCCACAGCGGAATACCCAGTCCGCACTACAACTTGGCACAGGTTTTACACCGGATGCCCTTCCTGACGCAACCCTCCCATTTTATCCGAGCTTGGGACCGGCACTGCATCCAGTGGCTGGGGTTTGGGCACTGACTGGGAATCGGACCCGGGCTTTCGAATGGCAGGCGAAACACCATATTGTTAATAAAAGGTCCCATATTTTACTATTTCTTTAAGTTAACAGATGTCTCAGAGCTTCCCGTTTTCGTTCATAATGCTTTATTTTTTATATCTCAGAGTCCCTCTGTTTCACTCAGGTCAGGTCATTTCTCCGTCTATGTAAATGAGCTACTGCGGAGCAAGTGTATTAAGGGGGAAAAAAATCCTAAATAGCTGGTTTAAGCCCTGGACAAAACAAACAAAAAAAAGCAATAATGTATTTTCACATTTTTTTACGTGTGCATTAGTGACCCATGTAAAGGTAAATTTTGCATAATAGGTCCCCTTTAAATGTTATAATATACAGTATATTACATTAAGGCTAATACTACCAGTCAGGGAGGGGCGAAGACTATCATGAGTTTCCTTCGAACCACATGATCCCAGCCGACCACACACTGTTGGGGGAGTAACACACTCGGGGGACAGCGCTATCTGCTCCTTCCACTCGTGTGAGCTCACAGATGCCCCCGATTGGCTGTAGAGCCGTGATTAATGTGAGAGTGCTAAGAGCCTCCCATCCCACCGCGCTGAGAGAGCTCGGCCAATCAGCTCTCTCCTGTCCCCCGGCTGCGAGAGGTTACAGCATCACCCGGGAATCAAACTTGCGATCTCCGGAGGATAGGCCAAACACTGTACCACTTCGCCACTCGGGGGCCCTTGGAACTCCTTATTATTTTCACTTATGTATTTATTCATCTAATTGCACACACTTTTGCGATGTGGTAGTCTTGTCTCCGGAAAAACTGCCCCTAAAAAAACATGCTTTTCGATCACGTTAAACAAAGAACGTCTCGGATACGTACAACAATCTGGTGATGCCAAACAAGAGCGCTACTACTACTACTACTTCTCTACATGGCCGCTGCGGAGATACTTTCTAAACACATTGTACACAGCTTTAGACAAATAATGATTTATCTTTCATCAAAATCTACTTCCACCTGAGATTTCTTTGTCATGTCTTCTTTTATTAGCAACCTTGCTAATAAAATGACCTCTGGGTTGCTCATTATAAGTGAAAAAATGCATTTTGGATAAAATACACCAAAGGTTCAACAGTCTCTCTTGCATTCCTGGAATTTGTAAGCACAATCTTCATTTAAAAAAAAAACAGCACACAACTGCTAATCCATCATTGCCATACAGTATGTGTGTTTGTGCATGGCTAGGAATGAAACTTTTCATTGTGCATCGCTGGAAAACATGCCATCTTTCCTACCTGATTTTCAACAGTTGCGATGTAGTAGTTTCAGTCTTGGAGAAGTTTCAAGCTAACGTGGATGTGATGGCGTGACTCATGCGCCGTGTCTGGCAATGCAAATTCGCCTTGCTGGATTGGCAGGAAAGCAGTTGGTAGTTTGAGTTTTCACAAGCGAGGTGTGAACACACTGGAGAAAAGGCAGCAGACGTGTGCGAGTGTGTGGAAACCGTCACCGGAGGTTAGCAGAGTCTCAACGATTTATATTGTGTTTTTTTTCCCTCTCTCTCTCTCTCTCTCTCTCTCTCTACATGTTTGCTCTCAACTTTACTTCGAGCACTTCCATTTAAGTGTAGAGAAAGATTTCAACTCGCTTGCCTGGAAATAAAGCACTTGGTACATATGTTACATCACTTTTTCAGCCATGTTTCTCTCAGGAGAGCTGATCTTTACGCACTCATTAATCACACAGAGGAGTTATTCTCCTCCTGGTCTCCGTCCCTCCAACATTGACAAAATGGCTGTGGCCTTAATTAATGAGCACTGCTAATTGTTTCAGAACCAATCAACATATCATTTGCATAAGAAAAAGAACAACATGATTGATTACTCTTGGAAGGTCCTCCGTGCTCTACTAATGTCCTGTTTGTGACGTCCCCTCACTGCACAGGGTTTGATTACAATTTTCTGTGCAAAAAATAAGCTAGAGACTTATTTTAAAAAAAAATTTTTAGTCTAATAGTTTAACTAGTAACCATCGTTCAAGAACCCAAACATCATAGTTAGATTATATATGTGCATTTGGGATGAAAACAAATATGAATACATTATACAGAACAAAAAGATAATGTATTCCAAACAGATACCAATTAGATGTGTAACAATGAGATGATTCAAGTTGATGCATTGATTATAAAAGCCAACAATCATAAATCAATTGTAATTGACAAATGATTCTCAATGGATGGCACAGTGGTGTAGTGGTTCGCACGGTCACCTTCAGAATCGAGGGTTGGAGTTGCGCCTCGAGTCTGTGCGCGTGGAGTTTGCATGTTCTCCCCATGCCTGGCGGGTTTCCTCTGGGTACTCTGGTCTAAAGACTTGATTACTGTATGCTGATTGGTGTTTGAAAATGGCGTGTATGTAAGCGTGTGAGTGCTTGTGAGCCCTGCAATGGACGTACCCAATTCAGAGTGCTGCGAGAGTACTCTGCGATGGGTTCCTGGCCTCCCGGGACCTGGACAGGACAAGCGGTATAGAGTATGCTCACGTACACAAAAGTGCAAATAGATTAACAAGGTAAATTGCCCTGCTCTGATACCCAACATAGCCTTTTTGTTTCCAAATTCTTCACATATGGAGCAGGGGCTATTAAATCAAAACTTGTAAAGTAGATACCAATATTTGTATTAATACAGTAAGTCTCTAGAAATTTCATCTAAATCAAAAAACAAAAAGAGGCCAATGTTCACAAAAGGCAATAATTTTATGGCTCAATAACTTAAAATCACATACAATACTGTGCAATGTCTTTGAGCTACGACTTATTTCTATATATTCAAATCAATTATGTAGACATGCATCTCAAACTAGATTGGATTTCTGGAGGAGATGGCTTAATTAGCTGACATTTTAACAAGAAAAGAAATGGGAAAGCAAAGATTTACTGCAACAGACTATAACAACCACAGCAGCAACCTCATTCCCCCTCTCATCTGTTCCAACCACTCAGCAATAAGCATCACCAGTATACTGAACCACATCACTGGACCTGTTTCTTGCTTCAGATTTCTTCAGATTTTACAAACAAAAGGGTCTGGGGGGCTTAAATGGTTAAGATTCTTGGTTACTGATCAGAAGGTTGGGGGTTCAAGTCCCAACACTGCCAGAGCTGCCAATGTGGAGGCCTTGAGTAAGGCCCTTAACCCTATCTTCTCCAGTAGATGCTGTATCCTAGCTGACTCTATGCTCTAAAGAAACGAGGGATGTCTCAAGGTCTTTTCTACAGTACTGTATATGTTGCACATTTATTGTTTAACACTCTTCTACTCCAGATTATTCCTGTCTTCCCTCTTTTGTCCTATCCAAAAAGTTAATTTAGAATTCTTATCATTTCATGCTTCTAAACCTCAGTATTCATAAGACTTGTGCGCGTGTGTGTGTGTGTGTGTGTGTGTGAGTGAGTGAGTGTGTGTTAAAGTCAGGTTCACTTTGCTTTTTCACGCCGTCTCCCATGCAGCAGTGCCTGCTGTGCCAGCTAGCACGCCTCGCCAGTCGATTAAACCTTCCTTTGTGAAGTTTATAGTTCATCCCTGCTTTTATCAGCGCTGCTGCATGCCAGTGAAAGACTAGAAGATGAGCTGGTCCAGGGGTTAGTGGCTAATAAATGTTACAAACCCCCTGCCAATTCTGTTGTGTAATTTCTGTGCCCTGTCTGCTGCTGCTGAAGCAGATAAAGAGTGCTGCCTGTTTGCTTGAATTTCATCAGTGTCCTTTCGGATTTATGTCTCTGAAGCCTTTGTTTTAAGATTAAACTAACACACAGCGCTGCACCCTAATTAGGGCAGCACTTGAGACCCGAGATATGTATCTAAAACTAGACCCGGTCTCTCAGTTGCCTTTATTAGCTGATCTTTTGACAGGAAAAGATTATTTTTAACTGATAAAGAACATTGCATTATTATCTAAGGATTTTATTCTTCCTTTGTTTCTTTTACTGATGTATGGTATTCATGAATATTATGAACAAGCTGGTTAAAGATTAAAAGGTTTGTAACTGTAACTGCTTAAATTCCCCTTAGGCTTTGGGAAGGTTTGAGTATGTGGCTTAAACATTGGCAGGTTTTATAAAGGCATCATTAACTCCTAGTGGCTTTTTATTTTCTTCTTAAGCAGGCACTGTATTGAAATAATAGATATTAAAAGGCTACGTTCACATTACATTACAATTCCAGGTTATTTCGGTCAGATCAGATTTGCATGTTTTGATTATTCATATTCATAATTACAAGTGACTTTTATCTAACTCTAATGTGGATGCACACTTTGATAAGTAAAAAAAAAAAAAGTCATGAGTTCGTGCAACCAATCATTTACTTTAAAGAACGGATGCGATTTTAGCAAAAAACTACCCGGGACTTTGCTCTGGGGGAGGTCAGGGAGTTAGTCGGCTTTATTTTTTGAGATCCAAAAAAAAAAAAAAGGAAAAAAGCCAGGCACCTCGCTATAGATGTTTTAGCATCTATTGCTAGCACTGCCTTGAAGTCCCTTGCACTGCCAGTGCCCTACGCATGCACAAGTATAGAGTCAAAAAGTCACATGAATTCCGATCTGACCATTTTCAGTAAAGTCACATGATCACGTATTGAAGAACTACATACAGTATGAAGGTGACTGAGCCAATCTGAAAAAACATCAGATTTGTGCATTCAAACAGCCCTAGAAAAAAAAGGAAAAAAAAAAAACTCGTTCAGTCATATCCTATACCACTTTATCTTGTATTCAGGGTTGCGGGGGGCTTGGAGCCAATCCCAGGAGACCCTGGACAGGGTGCCAATTCATCACACTATGGACAATTTGGAAACACCAATTAGCCTAATTTGCATGTCTTTGGGATGTGGGAGGAAACTAGAGTTCCTGGAGGAAACCCACCAAGCACTGGAAGACCCTGGAGGTGCAAGGCGACAGTGCCAACCACTACATCACCGTGCTGCCCAGATTTGTGTCACATTAAAATAAAAAAAATAAAAATCTGAATTAAAAATCATTTTAGGCTGGTAATGTAAACATACTATAGCCTAAAAGTATACTCTATTTCACACATTACGTCTTTGACTGGGAATCATGCATTCAGGATATAAGAATGAGATGGTGAAATTGAAAATCATGTACTGTATGACATCAGATAAATCAATTAGGATAGATTTGTTCATATATTATGATACTTTATAACTTAAATTTTGAACATCATACTTTACACTTACTGTCCACTTTAATTTGTGCACTTGCTCATTCAGGTGGACCTCCAGGGTCTGGGTTTGAGTCCCGGGGTCTGTGTGCATGGAGTTTGCATGTTATCCCCGTGCTTAGTGAGTTTCATCCGGATACTCCGGTTTCCTCCCACAGCCAAAAAACATGCAGATTAGGCTTACTGGCGTTCTCAGATTGCTTGTAGTGTGTGAATGAGCATGTGATGAAATCATTAGCACTGTGGCCTTACAAAGTTGAGAGCCTCTGATCTGAATAGGTGGAGTTTGCGTGTTCTCCACTTGCTTAGAGGGTTTCCAAATTCCCTGACTTGTCAGAGTGTCTGTTTGCTTGTATGCCATGCGATACATTGGCATCCTGTCCAGGGTGTACTCTGCCTGGGATACGCTCCAGGCCTCCTGTGAACCTGTGCAGGATAAGCGAGATAGAGTAAGAGTTTAGGATTAAAATCTTTTTAAGCAAATTGTAGAGAGCTAGACTGCAAGAGAGCTGGACAGAGTAAAAGACTAAACCACATCACTTTCCTTAAGTGCCCTTTAAAGCCACGGCTAAATCCCGCTGCACCACTATCACTATCAGGTCCTCGAACTGCATCGTGAAAAACTGATGATTTGCAGAAAACTGCAAATAATAAGGCAACGTGCAGATCGCAATATAAAGATGTTTGGACTGAAAAGCCAAGTCAGAGTTTCATTTAAGTACATTTTTGAACATCATTGAAGATCATCATCAATATTAATACACAAGTCATTCAGGGTGGGTTTTGCTTTAAGAACCACAACAACCACGTTGGAATAAATTTCAAAACGATGAAATTGAGAAATTCGTAAATATACTATCTGCATTTATGTCGCCAAAGAAATGCTGTTATTTGCACCAGTGGGGGGGAAATAGGACTTATTTATGAAACTAACTAGCAGTTGTTGAACGATCACATTCACACTCCGAGGCACCGAGAGCAAGAGTATGCAGAGAGATCAAACACATTTATTCCTTTTTAACTGTGCATGTGAATAAAACATCTGCCAAGCCTCACACCCTCTCTTCACCTCATGCTAATCAGCTTTCTGTCCTATTAATCCAAATCTCCACGGAGTGTGGGAGTGTGTGTGCCCTCGTTCTGAGGAGCAGTGAAGGTGAACAAGTCAAGAGATGACTGCAACGTAATGCTCTCGGTTTAAGTTTAGCAGCTCAAATGCTATTGCGGCTAAACTTATAACCGTATATTTTATTTTATTACTTAATTTTCTGAAGAAGTGCTTTGTATTAAACTGTGTGTGCATGTGGTATGTTTTTATATCATTGTGGGGACCAAATGCCTCCCGAAGGTTGGAGGATCTGGGACTTTTGCCTTGTGAGTGAAACTGCAGAGTTAAAGAGGCAAAAGGGTTTCTTTCCCTCACTGCGCTTAAGGTTAGTGTTAGAGTTAGGTGTAGCCTTGTGTTATTAGTCAGACTGATAATTATGGCAACGTGAGAGACCTGACCTTTTGCCGTTTGACCTCACACACACACTAAAGCTATGACCTTGGTATCATTTGTACATAATCACGTCATAGTGTTTACATTAAAGTTAAAGGTTGTGTTTAAATTTGAATGCTTGTAATTAATTTTCACACTGCCTTAATCTTATTCCGGGAAAATAATTAATTAAATAAACGAATAAATCGGTTTCACACAACCGCCTCAGATTTTTACACACACACACACACACTATTTATGAACTTGGACAATGAAACCAAGCAGCAATTAAATAGGCTTAGTAATGAGTGAAAAACAAAAACAGGTGTGAGTAATTTAGGACAAGCAACTAGGTGCAAGGCCTGATGGGTAATGTAGTTTTGTCTCCAAAATCAGCAATAATGCGACATTCTGAATGCAATTATGTCTAAAAGCAGCTGCTATTCATGAACTTAATGCACATTGCATTCATTTAATGTGTGATAAATGAATTATAAATATAATAGCTTGGTTAGTACTTGGTGGGTTTCCTCTGTGTACCCTGGTTTTCTCCATCAGTCCAAAAACATTTAGATTAGGCGAATTGGCATTACCAAATTGGCTGTAGTGTGTGAATGAGTGTGTGAGTGCCCTGTGATAGACTGACAGGATGTGAGTGCTAATAAAATATGCCTATGTTTATGCAGAAATCTTTCCCATCCTGCAGTCATTTTATCGATTAGTCGAGTTCACTACATTAGCATGTGTCCTGATTTACTCTGCTTCCAGCACCACCAGGGTTGGGCATTTTAATCTCATCTCTGGTTTGTGTGTGTGAAGTTTGCATGTTCTCCCTGTGTGTTGGTGGATTTCCTTTGGGTGCTCCGGTTCGCTTCCAGAATCTAAAGAAACCGATTTCGAAAGTTCATTGTGTGTGATTGTGTGTTCTTGTACCCTGAGATGACTCCCCATCTACATCTTCACCATAAACTAACACAGTTTTAATAATAATAATAATAATAATATTAAAGATTCCATATTTTACTATTTCTTTAACATGTTAACACAGGTCTCAGAGCTCCTTAAAAGTGTGTGTGTGTTAAAGGGATTGTTCAGGTATTGTTCAAAATTGAGGTGCATAAAGGTAGATTACCATAGGTCTTGGTGATGATAAATCTTCCTGCTCTGCACACCGACAGTGAGGTTTGTTACCCGGAATGTAAGTACAATGCAAATAAAATGCATTCCAAAGTTCAGCTGAAGCTCATATGAAGTTATTGCAGTCCCACTGAGCTACTTTCAGTTGGTAACTTTTAAAGTTATGGTATATTCAGTACAAACTTTACTTTACTTTAACTTTTACTTTACAAAAATAGCCGTATGGCTACCCTTTGAAATTCTTTTCAATTAACCATGGAATGCATTTTATATATGTCCCTCAGACAATGCATTTGTACATCTCAAACTCCCTCGGTTTCTGACCACGTCCTGCCAGAGATCACATTAGGACGAACATCTAATTGGCTGGGTTTTTTTTTTCTCCCTAATTTAGTCGTAGCCAATTCCTCCCCATCACTAGGGGGCTTCCACAATAAGGGTACTACCACCACCCAGTTGGGAGGGCCGAAGACTATCACGTGTTTCCTCCGAACCACGTAACGCCAGCTGACCGCATCTTTTCGAACTGCACCGTTGGGGGCGGTGTAACACTCGGAGGACAGCGCTATAGTCTCCTGCCGCGTGTTCGAGCTCACAGACGCATCCGATTGGCTGTAGAGCCGTGATTAATGTGGGAGCACTAAGTACCTCGCTTCCCCACCTCCACGGCTGAGAAAGCTCGGCCAATCATCTCTCTCCAGACCCCTGGCTGCGAGAGGATACAGCATCGCCCGGGAATCAAACTCGCGATCTCATGCACACTGGGCTCCCATCTAAATGTCTAAAAATTACTTCTTAATCCAACCCTTGAATGGCGATATACAAATTCAAATTTTATTTGTCACATACACAGTCATACACAGGACAATATGCAGTGAAATGCTTATACGACTGCCAGTGACCTTAAAAAAGAGAATTAAAGCTTATAGATAAGAAATAAATAAAAATTAAAGAAATATGATAGCAAATAAATTTAAATAAAAATTTAAATATACTGTACAATAGAAAATTCTAGTATAGCAAATATAAAAAATGTAGAGAAAAAATATATACATTTGTAAAAAGGGTGTGCAAATATGCATAAAAAGTGTCTTATTAAAATGTCTTGTGCAATGGTCCAGAATGAAAACATAAATATGTAAGTGTAGGTGTGCATGAATGAGTCCATAGTGTCCATGAATGTCCAGTCAATTTTGGATGTTAACAATATGGTATTAGTTCTGCATGGTGGTGTGATTGAGAGACCTTATCGCCTGCGGGAAGAAGCTCCTCCTCAGTCTCTCTTTGTTGGTCTTCAGGGAGTGGAATCGCTTTCCAGACCGCAACAGAGTAAATAGTCTATTGTTGGGATGGCTGAGGTCCTTCTCGGTCTTCCTGGCCTTGGTCCAGCACCGCTTGCTGTAGATTGAGTGCAGGTCAGGGAGCTCGGTGCGGATGATGCGCTCAGCTGATCGCACCACCCTCTGTAGAGCTCGTCTGTCCTGCATGGTGCTGTTTCCAAACCAGGTCGTGATGTTTCCCGTCAGGATGCTCTCTATGGTGCTGGAGTAGAAATTCCTGAGCACCTTGTGGGGCAGACTGAAGTCTCTTAAGCATCTGAGGTGGTAGAGACGCTGCTGGGCCTTTTCACCACGCTGTTGATGTGACAGGACCATGACAGGTCCTGCGTAATGTGAACACAGAGGTATCTGAAGTTGTTCACTCTCTCCACTGGCTTCTGTTGATGACGGGGGTCTGGTAGTTCCTCTCCTGCTTTGTACTGAAGTCTACTATCAGCTCCTTTGTCTTGCTGACGTTCAGGAGAAGATTGTTCCTCTGGCACCAGGTCTCCAATCTCCTCTAGGTAGGGCGTCTCGTCATTGGTGCTCCAGCTTGGTGGTGAGTGTGGAGGAAATTATGGTATTAAATGCAGAGCTGTAGTCGATGAAGAGCATTTTTAACATAATTCTGCCTCCGTGTGTCCAGGTGAGTGAGTGATGTGTAGAGGAGATGTGAGATTGCATCGTCTGTGGAACAGTGGAACGGGCGGTATGCAAACTGTAGAGGGTCCAGTGTGTCGGGTAGTGAAGAAATGATGAAGTCTCTGGCGCTCAAAGCACTTCATCACTACTGAGGTGAGAGCTACAGAGTGATAATTGTTGAGGAAAGCAGGGTAAGGTTTCTTCGGCACAGAAACAATGATGGACTCTTTGAAGCATGTGGGGATCACCGACTGAGATAAAGAGAGGTTGAATATCTCTGTGAACCTATACATGATCGTGTGAGTTCTAGAGCGATTTCAGAAGACTTAGGGTACGAGGCAGGTACATCCTGGACAGGGTGCCAATTCATCTTAGGGCACACACAAAGCTCATTCACACACTACAGGCAATTACCCTAATCTGCATGTCTTTGGACTGTGGAAGGAAACTGGAGTACCTGAAGGAAACCGGGGAAAACATACAAACTTCATGCACAAAAACCCGAGACGGGAACTGAACCTGGATCCTGGAGGTGCAAGGCTGAAAATGCTATCTGATAAGCCAGAGTGGATGGCGATATACGTAATGCAAGAAAAATGATCAAGCTGAGGCTTCTTTATTACTTTAGATATATTTTACAATGCTACTGCATTTTTAATGTGGTAATACAGTAAGATATTTTGAAATAATATAATTGGCCAGCACTGCAAATATTTTTCTATAATACCAACTACGGTATTAAACTATGAAACACATTTCAGTAACCAATAAAACACCTCAGGATGTGCTTTTATAGGAAAATATTACATTATAGCGTGGTTATGATGTTGCTCCAATGCATCATCTGTTGATCATTTACCTGTAAATGAGGTTCTGAATTATTTCTCTTATACCACAGCAATTACTAACACAAATTATTTCTTCATTAAGGAAATCCACAAATATGCTATACCTCATAATCACTTGCATTATAGCAGCAATAAACAGACATTCCGCAAACACCCATTATTTTTTACATGAATTAATGAAAAAAAATGCATTATGAACATTTCTTCATGTAATATTTTACTATATAAATATTTCACACATATCACACATATTTTATTTTTTTACAAGAGAAATAATAACATATAAAAGTTAGCACATTCATATACACCTGAATTGTCTTAAATGAATCATTTTTCAACCAATCAGAATTGAGAATTCAACAGTTATGTGGTATAAAGTATATGCAGTGTACCTACTGTACAGAGCAGTCTGGACTTTTTTTTTTCTACCTCAAAAGAAATTCTAACTCAAAACAATAGATAAGAAACACAAGGTTTTCAAGTCAGCCTTTTCCTTATGTGAAGAAAGCATCACATAAATCACCCTGGTCAGTACATGAACTCTGCCTCAATTAATCAAAACCGTCAGCAGATGGAAAGTCCAGGCAGAGTGTAGGTGCTGTCAGCGCACGAGACTGATATAACCACCAGTTTTAGCTCTGCTTATATATATATGTGTGTGTGTGTGTGTGTGTGTGTGTGTGTGTGTGTGTGTGTGTGTGTGTGTGTGTCAATGTGTGTAGACCAGCTGGAGGAAAGTGTTCCTACATGCTCTATTTCTTGAGCACACACAGTGTATGTGTGTATATAGGTGGGGTGTGTACAGAGTGTGTATCAGACTCCCTTGATAACAGTTTGTTTAAGACCACCCACTCATGTTGTAAGGTACTGTAATGCCATGTCAATGCTGATTGATGGATTGCTTTCTTTCCTGTCACAGAAACAATTTTAATGAATTATAAATTAGTTTTCCACGAGTTTCTTTAGTCTGCTTAATCCTAACTGTACCAGGAGTTCATTCATAAAAGTGTTAAGATGAAACAGTGTTAAGTATATAACATCAAGGATTATAATGTATATGAATGTGTGAACGCTCAGGCCTTTGAGTTTCATTTTCACATCAAGTTCACATGAGAACTTCATGACAAAGTCATGGCAAAGTAGGTGACTTGTACGCTGAAATAGACACTTATCCATAAAGTGTAATGTCATGAATTTCTAATGTAACTGGGCCCAGAAAATGTCACACCACCAACCTCAGTCAAGAGAAATCTACGTCAGATTAAATACAAGGTTTATGACAGGTTATGCCTCTTGGAACAGATCTTAAGAAGTATGCCATTATCCATTTCAGAAGTGTCGAGTAATCAGATGATGTTATGAAAATTGATAGGATTGATGATAAGAAAACCATTTGTTAGTGGGTCTACTCAAAAAAAAGTTGGCTTCAGTTTGCTAAGTAGCATAGAGCAAAGGAAAAAAAGGTCATGTGGTCTGATGAGTTCAGATCGACCCTATTCCAGAGTGATGGGAGCATCAGATAAAGAAGGAAAGCGCATGAAGCCAAACACTTATCATGCATAGTGTCCACTGTACAAGCCTTTGGAGACAGTGTTATGATCTGGAGTTGCTTCAGTTGGTCAGGTCTGGACTCAGCAACGTTATGTGGCAATAAAATGAATAAAGTCAGCTGATGACCTGAATGTACTGAATGACCAGGATATCACATCGATGCATTTTTTCTTCCCTGATGACATGAGTGTAGTCCAGGACTCAAATTGCGACAGAGCGGTTTGAAGAACATTAGGAATATTTTTTACACATGAACTGGCCACCACATGTAATCCAAACTAAAGGTGATCAAACAAAATCTTGGAGGGCAAGCCAACATATTTTGGGTCAGAAAGTGCATGACAATGCTACATGATATTTTCTCTTTTTGCGACCCTGACATGCGACACTAAAGTTCAGCTGTAACACTGGACAAACTTGTACTTCTCTTCTTAGTTCATATACAGATATGCGCTATACTATAAAGTGTACATACAGTATGGAATTTTAGTTGCCTTATGGGTTTCAACTTGTACAGTACAGAACTGTGCAAAAGTAATTTCTTTATATTTTACTTCCAAAGATCCAGACTTTCTTGTATTTTTTTTACATAGTCTTGAGGAATAGTTCTCCAGGTTCCTGAAAAATATTTCCAGCAGAGTTTTGCCTCTCCTGTTCCTTTATCTGTCTAGTTTTAACTTTATCTGTTCCAGTTTTTTTCTTTGCCATGCCACCCATGACCTTCAAATATTCAAGCATTTAAAAACATCTAAAGGCATGAACCAGAACCATTGAGAAACAGGTGAAGATGATAACTAATGATCGGGTCGGTGATTAGTATACTGATGATGCCAAATACTGAGTGGTTGGAAGAGACGAGAGGGGAAAGGAGGTTGCTGCCGAGGTTGTTAAATAAACAACCAATTTTTTTATTTGACCCTAAAGCACTTTGCAGCCTTTTGCAGAAAATAAATGTTCAGATTTCTTTAATTTAATCTGCATTATTAAATTTTTATTTAATATGTGGTAATAAGGGGTGGCTCAACACTTTCAACAGCACAGTAATTATCATTTAAGTGAATGTGGGTTAATTTATATTACTTCTTACTTAATATTACACTATTCCCAATTCTGACAAGAATAAAACACATTTAACTAACTTTTCTAAAAAAAAGAAAATCAGTTGAATTTTAATCAACAGTTGGCTGAACTATGTAGATTAGATGAATAGCTGAAAAAAATCCTAAAAGAAAAGAGTAAACTTGTGTCACTTAATATATAAAGAAGGAATAAGGAATTAAATACATGATTTAAAGCTAGAAGAAATTGGCATAGATAAAATTTTTTTTTATATATCTATATATAAAATTTTTCAAGAAATTATATTTATACCGCAGAAATGATTTTCAGCTCATTTAAAACCTGTAACAAAGTGAAATACAAGCGTTTACTTTGTTAATTAAAACTTATTTTTGATGGTCGACACTTTCCCTCAACGTCTCATTTACATCAATTCTTGCCATCAAGCCTCTCAACAATAGGGTTTTTTTTTTTGTTTCCATAAACGTATCCATAAATATTGTTTAGATGACTTTGAATTGAAATAAAAATGCAATATATTAAGTAATTTAAAACATCAGTCACACGTGTTTAATTGCAGGTAAGTTGTACATTCTTTAAAGCAGGAAATCAAGAAGTAGTGATTAAGGGTGTGAAGCTGTGAGGTTTGGTGGAAGGCACGTTTTGAGTGCTAGTACTCATTAGAGTGGGTCACACATGATTTACAAATGTGCCAGAAATAACGCCGACAATTAAGAGCTACCTACACCTCCCACACAGAGCACTCGACTTGCTCTTCTCACTCACTCACTCAGGAGTCATTGTAAAGCTAGAATAAGTGAAATGATGGAGCTGAAGTCATTCGACTAGGAACAACTGTGACATGATAAGAGTATGACATCAAGTGTACAGTTGATAACCACGTGTACAGTCAATAACCAAGTGTAGTAGTGTGGACAGAGATCAACAGATCAATAAAGTCCAGTGACAAAGTTCTGCTGACACAGGTTAAGAGGATAATATCCAAGCAAAATGGCAGAATAAACCTTTGGAAAAAGGAAAGTTTTTGAAACCGATGATGATTACAAGGCTGGGTCACTGGCAGAGATTAAAGCTCACCAAAAAGCAGCGGTATCGCTTTCAGCACAGCAATAAGCTGATTTTAAAGAAACAGAGGAAGAATGTAATGCAAGCCTCGAGGAAATTGATGAGCTAGTGCAAACTAACCTCTGGAAAAGGTATGGACAAGCCAAGATGTCAGCTACTATCTCCACGGCAGAGACGAGTCGGCTGAGATTAAAAAGTTTCAACTGGTGGACAGCATCGATGACAAGATTGCCAAAGAGCTCAGGCTTTCCTTTTACAACAAAATCTTCAAAGTGTTGGAGAACCGCTACGGAAACAGAACCACAATCGCCATGGAAATTGTCGAGGAGCTAGAAAGGATTCCTGCTGTGAGAGAGAATCAGCCAAGGAGGGCTATACTTAATCCAAACGGTAAAAAATGCCCTGGCAGATCTCACAGACATTGGAAATATTAACGCAATCAAGAACCCACTTGTGATAAAGTCTATTGAGAGCAAGTTTGTGAAAAGACAATGGTTGGTCTACATGACGGATCCTGCAAGTGGCATCACACCAGAGAAACACTTTGATGCACTAATAAAGTTCTTTAAAAAAAGAAGAAATTCTTGAAAGGCTTGAGCAGCTCAAAATCTTAGAAAAGGCAGAAAGGCCAGAAAAGAAGTCTGAGAATTATACCTTTACCAGAACAACACAGAAAGTTTCTACAGAAAGCGGATCCATTGTGTGTGGAGAAGATAAGCATAGAGACAAAATCTTCTTCTGCAAAAAGTTCAAAGAACTAAAACTTGCAGAGAAGAAATCCATTGTGAAGGAACTGGGTATGTGTAAAAAGTGCTTGGGATGTCACAAGGATGGTGACAGATGCAACATAACTATCTTTGCAGAAACAAAGACTGTAAAAGGGGAGCCTCGTCAGACCACCATTACCTCCTTAGTCCAAAGGGGGAACTCAAGGACATGGGGGGAAGAGCCACCACCAGAGACCCCAGGAAAGGAAGCAGATTTACAGATTAGCAGAAGGAGCTGGAACTATCTGAAAAGTTCAAGAGAGCATTCACCAACAAAGCTAAGATGATAGACTGCTCTGAGAGAGACAAAATGGGACTTTTAGTCAGGGGTGGATTAAAAGAACTCCCTGTTATTATGATGTTGATGGAAATAACTGCTAATGCAGGACAAAAAAATGGATATGACAGCACATAAGTCTGAGACGCATTTTACTCGGTCCATGAGGGCAGCTCTAGCGGATGAGAAAGAACCTGAGATCATAAGAGAGGGACTCACCTATGTTGAAAAAGATTCCTGCAGTAAGTTTCCCCGCTGGGATACAAAGTGTCCATGGATTCATGGATCCACCATTCCATACAACAGAACTGGAGTGCAAAGTGCTTTCCTAAGAATGGAAAAACAACTCAAGAGAGTACCAAAATGGTTCAGTTCAGGTTCACAATATGGTCAAAAGAGGAGCAGCGATTAATGGCACAAAACCCCCACTCAACAACCACTCTGGTGTGGCTGGACTGGAATATTAGGCAAACATTCAATGGACTGAGCATGAATGATCTCCTGTTGAAATGTCCAGATGTAACCCTATCAGAGCTGATAATAAATGGATTTGAAGAGATTTTGAAAGCGAAGTCAAGTGATCATCCTTCTGAACCAGATGAAGGAAGAAGAAAATAAAGCTTTGGGAACAGGGTACTTGGTAGAAGATAACAAACTCTACGTTATGACTCCCATTACCTTCTTAAACAATAAAAAAAAAATGAGAACAGGCCAGAACCTTCTTGAAGGCGAAATGAAACTGAAAACGCTTAACCCATTGCTCAGGAGACAGCTACTAAGCCAGGTTGCTGGGCTCTATGACCCAATCGGTCTCGTTACACCTGCCAAGCAAAAAGGTGCAATTTCTGTTAGGAAGGCATTCCAAGAGACAGGAAATGGGAGCTTAGTTCGACAAACATGGGACAAGCTGCTTTCGGAAAATCTCAGAAATGAGGCCATCAAACTCTTTGAGGAATATGTGCAACTCAGTCAAGTTTCTTAGAAGTCTCACGTCAATTGGCTGAAAAGGAAAACCATGAGTGTTCACATTCTCAGATGGTAGCGACAAGACCTACGGGGCCTTTTTGTACCTAAGGTGTGAAAAAGACCAAGAGGTAGTAGTCAGATTAGTCAAGTCTAATGCCATGTTAGCACCACTGGACCAAAAGGGAGATGGCCCTGGAAAATCAATCCTGCAAGCTCTTGTCACAAGAATGGGGCAACAGAGACTGACACTGTTTGCATCATACAGCAAGCATCCCAGACAAAGCAGAGAAAGTCATCAAGAAAAAAAAAAAAAAAAAAAGGATTCCTGCGACCATCCTTCACTGAGATGTGGGACAGATAGTTGTCTTGGTTTCTGCAGAAGAACAGGCAGAAGAAAATAAAGTGTGAACTACTTGGGTTCAAGAACCTGTAGTTTAAGTGGGAAGTGCACAGCTAAAATAAGTGAAATGATGGAGCTGAAGTCATTGGACAAGGAACAACTGTGACACCTGTGACAGTCTCTACTATGATGTAACTATGATGTAACAGTATAGGGTCTGTGTAAAAAACCTGCATGTAAGAGACTGCAGTCAGTAACATGTGAGACAGGTAAGCGCATCAGCCGCTGGACATCTCAGGGACACTGATGGTGTATGATAATACCGATCTTTACTTATACGAAGGACTGACCACTCAGACCACTGAGACAACAATTAAAAAGTGATTTCAGAGTTGATCTTCTAGAATCCTGTAGTTGGCTAATGGCTTTTGAACTACAATCCTGTAGTTGGCTAATGGCGTTTTTCGAGTTTGAATCAGAAGTTGATGCAAATTCCCAGATAACTCGACAGTCATAGGTAAACATGGTAAAAAACTCTTTGCACGCACACACACAAACACATGCACAAACACACATGGTTTCAGAATAGGCAACACTAATAATCCTTGGGGAACAAACTCTGCTTGTGTTATAGGTTACAACCATAATGAGATTTTTTATTTAGATAAATACGCTTTAAAAAGGTGAAAATCAAGTGCGTGATTTGAAAGGTATTGGAGTGGATTAGTGTGTGTGTGTGTGTGTGTGTGTGTGTGTAGTGGATCGAGCTCATATTGTCCAGCAGGGAGTTGGCTGATTTGGGGTAGTTGGTTGTGCGATTTTGAATAATTTAGCACTTGTAGGATTTGGTGAGTGAACAACATCCACCGATATCATAGAACACCGCTGTGCTCTCATCTGGGCTGGTAGTGTGTGCGCTTGTGCCAAAAACTATGCCAACACACACACACACACACACACACACACACTAATACAGGTCCTGCAGCCTTCTGTCTGCTTATCTGGAGACTCAATCTCTCAGTCCTGCTGCTACATAGGGCACTTAGTGCCACTTCCTTTCTCTAAGCGAGTATCTCTCACTCATTTTCTCTCCCTCAGATCCTGTTCAGTCCATCTGATTGGCTCCGTTTTTGGTTCTAGAGAGCTGGCAAGAACCCTTTTGTGCCCGCTGGCAAGAAAATCCAGTCTTTGGAAATTTTAGCAAACTGTTACACCATGAAGGAGAGAAAATAACAGGAGGAGAGGGAGAGAATGTGATGAAAAAAAAAAACACCCCCTTCCCTGAGCCTCAGAAGCCACAATTGGAAAAAAGTAAATAAATAAATAAATATTTTCAGTTTTATGCTCTTGACTCTGCGGTAAACTTTGCTTTAATTTGTGTTTGTATTTTTTTATGTCTGTTTTAATGATTATTTATAATTGATTATAATCTTCCATGCTGCAAAAACCAGCTTGGTCTGGCTAGCTACCAGCTGCCAAATACATGCTAAGCTAGTCAAACCGCTAAAAACAGTCTTTTGCCAGCTGAAAAGTTAAAAAAAAATCTAGCTTTCTTAATGCTTGAATAAACTGATCAAAAGTCTTGCAATTTATGCTTTATTTTTTATTTTTATATATTTTTTTTTATATATATATTTTATTTTTTATTTTTGTTTTTTTTATTATTATTATTATTTTAATTGAACCTAATGTAGCATTAGCAGCCTTTACCTTTCTACTCGCTTAACTAGAGCTTTATTTTGGTAGCTGGTAGCTAGTCAGCTAACTAACATGAGCTAAGCAGACAGGACTATAAAAAGGGTTTTTAAGTTTAAGTATTCATAAATGCTTCAAATATTCACTGGTACCATTAGCAATCTAAAATAAGCATAAGCTAATGTGACAAGGATTCTAACACGATCATTATTTTTTTCAGTATTTATAAATGTTTTAAATCTTCGCTGTAAGACCATGAATTCTGGCAGATTTTCTAAAATCATATATATATATATATATATATATATATATAGATAGATAGATAGATAGATAGATAGATATGTTTGTATATATATTGTATATGATTTGTTTGTTCATCCACAAAGGCATACACAAATACACTATGATTCCCATGCTGTGGTTTGCTCATGTGTGGTGGATTATTAAAAAAATTACTTTTACAGCACTTTCTCTGAAGCTATTTTTCATTAATCATTCCTAATGTGATTAGAATATGTTGTAAGTTTTATTCTTAAGGGTTTTGTTTTCGTGTGGGTTTTAACTTCTTAACAAAGTAAGAGTTTTTTTTTCCCTTTTGGCTGAGATCGAGATGCTGCAATGTGGATAAAAAGAAATAGATAAAAAAAAAGAAAGTTGGAAACTGCCGTTTGGAATAAGTGACATAGCAAGTTTGTGTTCCAGTCTCACCATGTCTGTGCGTGTTTTGGCTCGTGTGGATTTGATAATGTCATCTTGTTGCTCCTCTTCAGAATATTCATAACAGTAGGTGATGACAGATAATAATTCACAAATTGTTTTTTCCAACTTTTTTGGAAACTTTGAGGAACATTTTCTCTGCCTCTCTTTTGGCCCTTTCTTATTAATTATCCTCCTACCATGCCTTCAGGGCCTGTTTGCAACCTGTCAAATGCTTTCAGGTGTTCGGATTATTCTATGAACGGTTGTCTAGGGGAAAAAATTGTCTCTCTAAGCAAAACCAGGTTGCTGTGTTAACAGAGGCTCTAGACACAATTATGGAATCATATTTCAGATTATTGCATCTCATTACATCAGTGAAAGCTTGTGAAATGATCATTTGCTTAACCCTAGTATGTTTAAGTCAAACTGGGACTTGGGATGAAATTTCTGGTGAACGAAGGTGTAAAAGCAATTGACGTTTACATAAGAATTGAAGCACAGTACGGTGATGCATTTGAATCTTAAAGCATGCCGTACATTAATGAATGATGCTCCTGGCCAAGGTGGCTCTGAGTCCACTGCAGTCATTACCTTAAACGCTTAGTGGGAACTTTTCTGTATGTTTGGACGATTGAAGGTGTTCCTGGAAGACTAGCGTTTCAGACGTGAAGCAGGTAGTACGATAATGGCTCCGGCTTACTGAGAAAACGTTCTACCTTGATGGTATCCAAGCACTAGTGAAACACTGGGATAAGTGCATTAGTGTCGCAGGGCAGTTTTTACTTTCATAACTGGGTTTTGTCATTTTGAACAATCAAAAGTCCTAGTTTGACTCAAATTCCACCTGATTAGCTATGAATACACACCAAATGCACACACACCCATCATACTTTCTTCGACAAGTGATCAATAGATATTAATTTCTAGCCTCCCACCTAATATCATAAGATGTTGAATAATGACTGTGCATCACACTGGGAAAATTCCAAAAGGTCTTAGTTAGGACTGAATTAGACTTAATATGGTATTTTCCATATTTTGTTCCCAGAATACTGAATTGATATAATTCTCTCACATCTCTAAGTGGTGGCCTTAGACGGCGGGTCACCGTCCCTGTTTAGGGGTAAAAACCCATCTTTCCTCGCCATGCCACTCACTCTGAAGAGCACAGCTGAATAATGCAGTGGGAGTCAGCAGGCCAGAGAAGATTGATATAATTGATGTGGATGAAAATGATTGAATCCACTCATGGTACGAAGAGTGTGCTCACGGCAGGGGGTTTCGGCTGACCCGGCTGACCCTAAAAGTCATCACCCCTCTCCTGTAATCCCTCTTGTCATTTTATTCACAAAGATGGAGTGATGAGATACTTTTAATAGGTCGCCATGTCACCTGGTCTTTTGTGTATGTGTGCGCACACCGGTGGTATTTTTCACAAAGCCCTGGGTGTAATGGAGGCTAATGACTCTCAATGGCTTTGGCCGATACTTACCGAGAGGTCAAGTTTCCGCCAGAGAGCCTCATCTTCTATGAGGATCTTTTTTAGTGGTGATTACCTCCTGGAGTTTTGAGAAAAACAATGCTTAAAGGGCGATATTAAAAAATAGTGCCTTCGTGTTGTTTAACAACAGGAATCTTGGTAAGACATAAAATTCTTTTACGCAGCATGACAATATATGGATTTGCTGAATTAGATTGAGCTTTTTAGTGATATTAGATGAGAAATCGTATTTGTACACGTTTAATGGATAAAAAAAAGCCTTTTAGACATTTTATGAAGCTTATGAAAATACTCCTACACTTGTGATCCTTTTTGCCTTCTTAACACCTTTATAAGAAAGTAAGGAAATGATCAAACACGCAGTGACCTAGCTTTAAATGGCTTCTCTTCTATTTAATTCTAGCAATTAGCAGTTTTCCATTAGAATCACCATCAGCTAATAAGGGTCTGTTTGGGTTAAACAGCATAACTCTCTAATCATAGGTGCATTTTGCACATGACAGCTTCTCTGATGGCTTTGTATTCATTCAGAGAGCTGAGAATTCCACCTCATTTTGACTGATGTGCATGACACATTTACTTTTTGACTCACGCTCCTTTTATTTCTTTCTTTTCACGTCCTGCTTCGTCTTTCCTACCCGCATACCTTGTTAATATGGTTCTTTATCAAAGGTCGTTGAGATTAATGAAGTTTAATTGAGGTCTTTTTTTGTCAAGCAGAAGTTAAAAAAAAATCAGACTGACATTATGTTAAGATTTAGTAGCAAATTAGTTTTTCTTTTCTTTTTTTTTTCTCTGTTCTAATGAACATATGGCATGTCAGTCATAATTAGGAACTTTTAAAATACAAAGCTGCAATAGAAAATCAGGGGATTTTAAAGTTTGTATTAAAGCTGCAATAAAAATAACACAAAGTTTGGAATTTTCTTTAAATCAGGTTTCTAATAAAATCCATAAAAAAAAAAAATCAAGGACTGGAGCAGTTACAGTATATTGTTCATATGATTACATGCATTTAACATTTTATTCTGGAGCTTGTATGTACGTAACACCTGGATAACATCGGCCACAATGTCATCAGGACGGCCATTCACCTTAGGGCTGACACGAAAGGTTCTCAGAGATGACCTCATAGCTTACACTATTAGGAGGAGTGATGTTATCCTTGTTAAATCTGAAGAAAGTACATGGTGACGCACAGGCATCAGAAGCTCCGAAGATATTCAATGAGTGGTACAACTGTGAATAAGGCAAATGAAGAAGAATTGTAGAATGATGTATGAGCTAGTGATGTTCACCTCCCAGTGGGCTAACCTTTGCTTGGAGCTGCCTTTTCTTACATAAACAGATCTGGTCTGAGGACATACTAGATACAATATACTGTATATCTACATTAAAGCTTTTTACATGGGTTAGTCACCGGAAAATATGGCTATACAGTAGTTACAGATGTTAACAATTCCAGATGTGTTGACTGTCTAGTGCTGTCTAGTAGATCTGTCTCCTGATTGTGCACTGCTTAGTGTTTGTTCTTGATTAGTTGATCTTATTAAAATTGCTTAAATGTCAAAAGGTTAACTTTCTAACATTCAGTTTGTAGCTTACTTGTTTTTTTTTTTGTGCTGATATTCAGTACAACAGCATGACCTTCCTTGGGTTGTCTTTGTGTAATAGTAAAATTTGTTTGATGATCTGAATCATTTAAATGTGACAAATATGCAAAAGAAAAAAACAGGAAGTGGCAAATACTTTATCATGACACAGTATGTTCAGTGTGCAGCCATCAATGACGCTAATCATGTCCTCTGTTCTCCAACTGTACAAAATATCCATGTAATAGTTGCTCTTTACATACAGTATGATAGAACCATAAATGTGACGGATTTGCTTTCGTAACAGATTTGCTAAGAAAGAACTGATTGTGCTGGTTGTGGAATTGTAGATAAGGCTTAGACGTCAGTTTTCCGGCTCAAGCATGTAGAACAAGTATCAACTGCTTAATGGTCAGTTTGTGCTTTGAGAGGAATTCATTTGAGATGCAGCTGCTTATGCGCCTGCTTTTCAAAGTAGCGCTTTGTTGAAGGAAGTCAAGGCTCATGCGAGGGCAGTGGCATTAACAGCAGGCCTTAAGGTTACAGATTGATGAAAAGCTAACCCAGAATCGTATGACTGTTTTGCATAATGTATGCTCAAAGACTGGTCTAAAAGGTGAAAGTCAGGGAAAGTCAATGGGTATAATATTCCTGGCACCAAACTATCTGTGTGTTTGAAATAACAAGCTATTCACTATTTCCTATTCACTATCGGCTAATGTATATGGAAAAGAATTCATTATTGAGGAATGTAATCTTTTTTGCTGCTACAGAGTCTGTTCATCATTCATGAAACTTAATTCACATTACAATCGTCTGTTGCCAGACTTAATAAGTCAGTGTATACTTCTTTGAAGATAATCTGCCTATGCCTATATTAGTGAATGCACACTTATACGCATGCACTTATACGCATATTATTATGTAGTAATAATAATAATAATAATAATTTATGTCCATAATAATAACTGTCCACTGTATATAATAATAACTGTCCACCACATGTTATCCAAACTAAAGGTGGTAAAATGAAAGTGTACCACAATACATGCTACACTAGGGATTAGCAATCACACTCGCCAAAGTTGTTCTTCTTTGCCAAGTTCATATACTGGTATACTTTATATTATAATATGCACAAACAGTATATTGCATTTAAGTTGATTAATGGGTTTTCAATATGTACAGTACCATGCAAAAGTCTTGTAGCCACTCTTCATTATTTCATATTTTTTCATATAAATTATTTAAGCACAAAAGCATCTAACTTAAGGCATGACCCAGTATGAAACAGGTGCAGATGATGACGGATGATCAGGTCGGTGATTAGTATACTGGTGATGCTGAATGCTGAGTGGTTGGAACAGACGAGAGGGGAAATGAGGTCGCTGCTGGGGATGTTACATAAACAATTAAGTTTTAAATTGCATCTTTAGTCACTTTGCAGTCTGTTACAGTTACACGTTTGTTCCCATTTTTTTCCTTTAGTTCCCATAGATTTCCTTTAATCTACATCATTTAATTTAACGCAATATAAAGAGATGAGGGGGACTGAGGACTTTTGCACAGCACTGTATGGGATTGATAACTTAACAGTTTTATGTATTTTCTATGGGCAATTTGGAAACGCCAATTCGCCTAATTTGCATGTCTTTGGACTGTGGGAGGAAACCCACCAAGCATAGGGAGAACATGAAAAATCCATGCACACAGACTCAAGGTGGGAATCGAACCCAGACCCTGGAGGTGCAAGGTGACAGGGCTAACCACTAAGCCACCGGGCTCCCTGAGATAATGTTCTGTGTCAGTATTGTGTATAATAGAGAACATTACATCCATCTTACAGGCATGTACAGTAACTCGACTCAATGGCATGTACAGAACAGGCATGTTACTGAACTGAATCAGTCTGGTGAGTAGCTTGAATAAAATTTGCTGCACTTTGGACATTGATTTGTTTATCCAAATCTATTTACACATAATACAGAATACAACCAATACGATACTCCTAGCTTACTGTTTTTCGCTATTTATCATAGAATATATTACTCAATAACTTCTATAAATGATTCACTCGCTACAGCAAAACATTCAGGGTTACCAGTTGAGGAAGAAAGCTTTTAATAAAGGCCTTGAGGGCTTCAGCAGTCCTTGGATCACTAACACAGTGTGCTAGGAATTAGATCCCAGTATGCTTTGCTTTCAATTTCCTCATCCAGCTCCCACTTTTTTGTTTTGACACTTTATTCAGACTTTATCTGGATTTAGTGTTGGGGGGGAGGGGGGGGGTTCTGCGGGCAAAGCAACAGCAAAACAAACTGGCAGGGTTTAAGAGCAGTGTGTTACAGGTTGTACTCGTCCCCCCGCCCACACAAAGCCTCTTAGTGTGTCTCTTCTAATCCCAGGTTGCATGTGTGTGTGCGTGCGTGTGTGTGTGTGTGTGTGCGTGTGTGTGTGTGTGTGTGTGTCTGCCCGAGCCTGATGTTTGTGCTATGAATAAATGAACACAGATTTTGCCTCCCTGACCCAGTGAACTCCAGCGTTACACTGACCATGAAGACGCAAACACACACCCACACACACTGATCATATAAAGCCTTTTTTTAAAATTCAATTCCATCATTAAACATTAAACATGGTTTTATATGCAAATAATCAGTGATGGGGTGGTATGATGTGAAGTGTTTAATGTTACCACCTCATAATGTTTTTTGTATAATACCCTTTTATAATTAACATATAATTGATATGATAACATATTAGACGGAGTGCATTAATATAATTCTGTGATTTGCCTTTGCAGGGAGACTTACGAGTATTGCAGAGCGCTGTTACACACTGACTCACTCTATTGTATTGCAGACCTAGGGTACGAGTCAGGGTACACCCTGGACTGGATGCCAATCCATTGCAGGCCACACACACTCACATGCTCATTTGCGCACTATGGAAATAAAGCTGCTCTCTTCGGCGCACACTTTCACTTTGGACTTTTCATCTCCCCTTTGATCAAAACGCTGCCAACGTGAGCTGATATATTTATGTTAATATATTGAAAACCTTCCTCTTCTGGTGGACACGGACATGCATCAGCACATCACTTCCCAACCCCAAACAACACAGCAATTAGCATTTATTTATATCTGAATGGAGTCGTTTACGTAAGTGTTGCATGTGAATGGAGCGCTAGGTGCGTTTTAATATTTAATAAGAAACATTTATTTGTCAATACATTTTTTGGAAAGAAAACTGTATACCGTTTTGTGTTGCTACAATATAGTTTCCTTTACAAAAACACTTGCAAAAAGAAAAAACGAGATTGGCATTATCGACGATGCCATCGACCCCTAAGGGTTATTAAGAACCAACAAGTTGGCGGGTTAGTGGTTGTAACTTTCCTCGTGCGATTCATCTGAAATCCAATTAAATTGTTTATCTTGTCTATGTGTGTGAAAGTGTCTTGGCCTGGTGTTGAGTTGAGTTGCCAGGTCTTTTGGTAAAAAAAAAAACAGCTCAATATCCAATAAAAACCAAGTCACATCCTCCAAGTCAAAATCTCACCCTGTCAAACCATCTCAAAATCATGACTAATGCTGGCAAATGTTCTCGGGTCATATTCACAACGTAAAACCCTGAGAACAACCAATGAACAAAAATCAACCCCCATTACCAAGTCTAAAGAGTCCAATTTCTTGGGAAAACTGCATATTTACCAGGCTTCGCACATCCCTACTTTTAAAATGTACTACTTCCCATTAGCCAGTTATCCTGTTTACTCCCAACAGTGTTGCTCCCACTTACTGCTCCGTTCATTACATCATATTTATGTGAAGCCGCTCGTCGACTCGTCCATGAAGCTGTAGGCCTACTCGTTCTCCTCGGTTGTCTCATGTCTCTCGCTAGCCCACACACTTCACGCAGACGTTTTTAGAAAGCAGAACAGCCCAGAATATGAATCAAATGTGACACCCTGTAATTCTGAGTCGGATAGGTTTGAAATCCTCCGAGAAATTTTAGGCGTACTTTTCACAGAAGCCAGATGGCTGTGGGAGAGGCAGCACTGTATTACTGACATGGCAGAACAAATAAAAAAAAAAAAAAAAGGAAGAAAAAAACTGAGACAGAGACGCTCTCAATTACACACTTTAGCTTTATTTCACTTATGATAGTTATTTTCCATATTCCCTATCGACCTATTTCTGACTGATGTCATTAGTCATATCAGTCTTAATACGCTCTCAGCTACACTCACGGTACCGTTAATGTATTTACACAGGGAATTGAAGATATTTTATGTGATGCAACGTCCCTTAATTCGGTTTCATCACTCAAGTTTAACATTCACTTAATAAAAGTGAAGCTTGGGTAGGTTTTCCTTTTTTTTTTTCTTCTTTTTCTTCCCCCCACAAAGTTTGACTCCTTCCTACTCCCTTTCTGTCTTGTTTTATCTCTGTCCATGTTTTCTGTGTGTGTGTGTGTGTGTGTGTGTGAATAAAATAGTGTTTACTTTAATGCTGAGTCATTAAGATGTAGCCGTGTTGCATTTCAGAATGTCGAGGCTGACGTCAGTGTGGCCTTCCTGCTCCCTGTTTTCGAGTGTCAGAGCGTCAGAACAGGGAAGTCAGAGTCAGAAAGAGACCACTCATACGTCTAAATCTTCCGCGTGACGTCCAGTGACCAGTGATGGACATCATAACAAAAAAAAAAGGAATCCTAGAACACTGAGTTGTTACTTGGTTAACTTTGAGAAATATACAGAACTTTGTTCTCGCTCTGTTCCGAGAGACTGCAGTCATCAGCAGCTGCCTCTGCATTTTCCATCTGCTTCAGTGCTGGCACGTTTCATTTCGCCTTGTGCTAACAGACCGGCTTTTCTCAAGCACGGACTGTTCTTAAACAGCTGTGAGAACTAGCAGGTTTTGGATTAAATCTGACTTACATCAGACTTTTTTTTTTATTATTATTTAAGGAGGAATCATTATAATCTGCTTTCCAATTACTCTGAATTTTTTTATTATTATTATTATTATTTTTTTTTCAAAATCAAATCTTTCTTTGATATGATCGACATGACGATTAGGAAATGTAGTGAAGCAAATCAGGGCCACGTTTAAGAGTATAATCCATCTGTGAAGCATTGTAATCATATTGCGAGCTTTCCAATATAAATTTTGCAGCTGGCTGTTGCTCAGGATTTGCCTCCTCCTTTTTCATAATGCTGTGTTTTATGGCTTTCTGATGGGTGTGCTACATTTTTACGATGGTCTGCCAGAGTCAGGACATTCCCACTGAGCCTGTTGAATCGAACACTTTTCCACAAATCAGCATATAAATCCGGAGCGAGGGTGGGATCACAATGCGTACATGATCGTCATAATATACAAAATGGTAGCCAAAAGGTTAAAATAAAGGTAACAGGAAACCAAGGTCAGATTATGCACTGAAGCAATGGCGAGACTTGGGGAACCACGTGGGACAGGAGAAGCAATCAAAATCGCAAAAGCTCCGAGGAATTATAAAGCATCGGGATAAATCAGTCAGGCCTGAAGGGTAAGTGGGGAAGTACACATACAGCTCCGCAGAGACTCTTATTTGAGAGTGGTTTAAAATGGTGTACCTGATACTAGTTGTATCTATTATTTAAAAGTCTTGGTTAAATTGATTTTTTCTCTAATTATGTCTCAGCCAATTCCCACCCACTGTAGTACAATACCTTCCATCTGGGTAGGCTGCAGACCAAAACCTGCTTCTTATTTACAATCATCATCGTGCATAAGCTCACAAAAGCCCGCTAATGACAAGTGTTGGTGTGATTGACAGGAATGAGGAACCATGATGTCCCCCCTACTCAGAAAGCATGGAGATGGGTTTTGCTCTTATGGATTCCAAGCCATAGATAGTCTGTGGCATTGTCTGGATTCAAACTTTGATTGATAGGGGCGAATGCCATTGTGCAACTAGGGAGTCGTATTCAGTATTTTAATGGAATTTAAAATGCATTTAGCTATGGATGAAGATATTACGGAAATTAACATTTGCTGAATGGATATCATATATAGTCCAGTTCCTCTAGACCTGCCCCTATGGATAAGCCTCCACTGGTTCTCTGTATAACTAGACTTCCAGAGTGTAATCTAAGAAACTGTCTTTCAAAACTACCATATGCATGGATTCTAGACGACTTATTATAGTTATAGTACAGGACATGGCCAAGAGATCAAATCAGTTCATACTTCCAGAGTCATCCACGAAGCTGGGATGCCATGCTGCTGTGAGTCAAAGTGTGGTCCTTTAACCATCACTCCATTATAAAACCTTATTTTAAAAGATATTTTAAAAGGATGTTGACTGAATGTACGATGTCCAGTGTATGGTCACTGTGGCCTATGGGACACCCTGGTTCCACCCACTCTCTCTCATCAGTGGCACTACTTGGTGTGTGAACCAAGAGATTGTACACCCTAGATCATTCCATTTGGGATTCAATCCTGCAATAGTTAGTTAGGTGTTAATTAAAAAGCTTGAAATGTCCATCATAAAGCACAGTTTATTCCATAGAATCGTCTCACTTGTAACAGAAGCGCTGACCAAATCCACTCACTCATCTTCTGTACCACTTTATCCTGTATTCAGGGTCACAGGGACCTGGAGCTTTTTCCAGAAGGTTTAGGGCACGAGGTGGGTTACACCCTGGACAGGGTGCCAATCCATTGTAGGGCACACACACAATTTGGGAATGGCAATTAGCATAAACTGTGCAAGGAAACCAGAAGAGATAACCCACCAAGCAAGGGGAGAACATGCAAACTCCATGCACATAGAGATGAGAATCGAACCTGGCCGGGAATCGAACCCGTACCCTGGAGGTGCAAGGCGACAGTGCTAACCACTACACCACCTGAGTAAGTTGAAAACTTCACCACAGCAAACTGCATATGAAAAACATTAGCAGCAATTCATTTTTAGACCATGCTTTTATCTGTATGACAGAGCATCAGGTGATCATCAGTTAATCTTTCTTTTTTTTTTTTTACTATGAAATACACCTTGAATGTAATTAACAGCAAAAACATGGTACTAATGTTGATTAATGGTGCTTGGGCTACTACTGATGTCATGGTAGTCACATGGTGCAAAAAGATCAATATGGAGTGGTAGCTCTATAAATAAAATGATACTTTATTTGTGAATTTCGGGTTAGTTGGTATTTAAATTGTCACGGGATGTGGTGCTTAGTAAGGCAGTGTTTAGCTGAGGCAAACCAATGACTATACAAAAAAGAATATTGCACTTTTTTCATATAGAGTATATCCATATATATTATATCTGAACTTCAGTGTCTATATTATAATACTTAGTGGCAAACATTACATACTGTAAGTGTCATCGATTAATTTCTTCAATAATGACCCTTTAGAAAAAAAGTATATTTCCCACAGTGTTTCAGTGTGCTATGAATCTGCAAATGGCTGATTGTGGGTGTGCTGCCTTCGACGTCCCCTGGGCTTCATCACTTCATAATGGACTGCACAATGGAACTGTGTATGAACAAGAAAATGGTAAATAGAGGCCAGACAACAGGGAACAAACATGTGCTCACACTGGGAAATTTAGAACCGTGGTGTCTATTTAATAACCAGATGATTAACCTGATCTGCTGTAAGATGAAAACATGGGACTCTGGATGCTCCTTGTGCTTGGCGGTCACAGTCTACTTTTACACAGCAGAAGGGGTGGAGCCATAAGCGGATACTGCGGTTTGAATGTTCTTTTTAATGGCTGATGCACTGTTTAATGTCAAAATGATATATGTGGGTTTTTCAGATTGGAAACCCCCCAGGAAGAAGGGCACAGAAAATTACCACAAACTGCAAACGCCGGGTTTAAATATCTGTCTTGGTCTAATGGCCAACATCTTGAAGTTCATAAGCAGTTCGTGTGTTTCGTGGATGCTGGCAATTTAAATAACAGCTGGGTTGTTTGGCCACTCGATGCATACACTGTAACTGATGTCACGAGGTGTGCAGAGGAGCCAAGACTCCAAGACTTTACTTGTCATGCAAGTAAAATATAACCTTACTTGAAAACCAATAAATCAAACAAATGTCACACAGTTGGTACATTTCATAATACATTTCATTTATGTAAGGTCTCTAAACATAAAGATGAAGGTAAAATAAACATATTTGCTATAATGTACACTACAAAAAAGTCAAAAGTTTGGACACACCTTCCAATTTCATCATCTTTTCTTTTTTTCTATTTTTATTTCTGTAGATGTTTCTGTTCCTTATGCTCTGTAAATCCTTCATACCGGCTCTAATCAGAGGTGCTGTTGGTACATTAATTGGTGATTTCTGAGGCTGGGGACTCTAAATGAACTTCTCCTCTGCAGTAGAGGTACCTTTTGGTCTTGCTTTCCTGTGATGGTCTTCATGAGAGCAAATTTCATCATGGTGCTTGAATGGTTTTGTAAAAATGTGTCGCTGTTGTTGTTGTTGTTAATTAATTACGTAATGCCATATGTGTTATTTCATAGTTTTGAAAAATCCAGTTGTGTTCTAAAATGTAGAAAATAAATGCCAAATTGTGTCCAAACTTTTGACTGGTCCTGTATATATTCACCACATAGGGTATAGCTTGGAAATGTGCTAAATCTACTAGATCTTGTATACTAGAGCTTATGTTTTATGTGCTTCATGCTAATTTGGATAATTGATTTTCAGTACTAGAAATAAAACAATGTAGAAAGGAATAATAAAAAAAACACATTTAAACCTACATTTTCATCTTTACAAATGAAGCCTTGTCATAGGCTGTTGTCCAACCCAGTGTGTATTCCTGCCTTGCCATTAGAATTTTACCAGGGTACAGGTACTATGGTTGTCCGATGGTACCTGTACCATGGTATACTGTATACTGTAGCACCATGTTTTTTTTTTTTTGTTTTTTTTACTTATGTGTTGATATAGTCCTATTGGCAAAAATATGTTATACAAAGATTAAAAAAGTAACATTTATATTGTATGCTATGATTGTTTGCATGTGACTTTAATTAAATACCATACTGTATGTTAAAAACTCTTTATATTACATGCAGTCATAAATGAAGGTAGGCAATTATGGTCAGTATGTACAAACATACCATATTAGATACCTTTAGAATTTTGGTAACCACTGTGTATCCAGTAAGTATGGCGGTTCAGATATTGTGATGTTACAATATCTATATATATATTTTTTTACAATAATTACAATATCTTAAATATGACATTACGATTACAAATACCGTTATCTTAGATTTGGGTGCAATAGCAACTGTGCAATAACACCAGTTGAAACTGCAACATTATCCGTGCAATTCATTGCAACAGAACTGTGGAATAACATTTTAAACTGTGCAATATTACCCGTGTGCAATTTGTTTGTTTGAAATTGCAGTTATTGTTTTGTCTTTACTTTTCTCTTGTATTCATGCATTGTCATGTCTCTATTTTTTGTTTGAACAATTTTACAAAAATAAAGGGATATCTCATCTTATCTTATTTTACCTTATTTTACACAATGTACATGTAAGCACCCACTAAAGGGGTACAGTATAAACCCTGGTACTCTATAATGTTCTATGGTGCCTACCATTGTAATGTCTGAAAAACTGTACAAGAGCACTATGCTATATTATGGTGTATATGCTATTATGTACCATATTAAGCTACAATACATGCAATGGTAAATTTTATCATGGGTTGTGCCTGTGTTTTCAGGATAGGCCTTAGGTTTATAATAGCATTGCTTGAAATTGTAACTGTAGCACATTAACCATGTTCGCTGAAATCACATCATGGAATAATGTCAAACCTAAAAAAAAATATGATTTTATGGAAAGGTAAAATTAGAAACGTGTACTCCCATTCATCACTGAAATGTCTTAGCAGAGTTAGACAGCTGTTTGGGCAGTCAAGGGGAGAGACAGAGGAGGATTGTTGCATGGCTTCCTTGCGTTCATTCGGTAATAAATCATGCTAACTACCCTCTTCTGAATACCTACATACAAAGTGGTTAATGTTGCTTTGATTGACAGTGAAGATGGAGCCTGCCATCGCTCCCTCCAAAAGGACAAAGCTAATTATGCTCTCTTGGGCTACTGGCTACGGATGTCTATGGCATCATTGGGATTTGAACTCTACTGTGAGAAAGCATCAGAATCTAAAATCTAAATAACTAGTCTTGAACCTTAAACTTCATATACATTAATATTTGAGAAGTGTTATCACATGACTATATTATTTTGTGCATTTTGGTTTACTCATTTTTATAAATATTATTTATTTCTGGACCTTGAGAATGAACTATTTAGGAATGTTTTTTTACAGTACACTGTTGCATGACATTTGTTTTTAGTATTAAAATACATTTTTGAAAGGATTGTCATGTTATTGGGTTTAAAAAGCTATGTATAGGGTTGGGAGTGGTACCGGGCTGGTTTTGGATTGGGTTTAGTCTAGTTTGGGTCTGGTTATGGGCAGGTTTTGGACTGGTTTGTGGTCTGGTTTTGTGCAGGATTTAGACTGGTCTTAAGTGGCCACTGGACAGCTGTTGCCATAAAGCCCATGCAACCGGTCAAACAAAGAGCACATAAACAAAAAACGGCAATGGCAGGGTGAGAAACGTTTCAGAATGAGAAGCTGGCACTGGTGTTAGTTTATTTTACAATGCCAAAAGGAAAAGATATGAAGAAGATGGCATGACTAAGTTTTTCCCTTAAATGCATTCATGCTGCTGCCTCCATGACGTTGAGCAAACAAGCAAACAGAGGGCCTGGGAGTGAAATGGCATGTGATATCTTGCTCAATTACAGATTACAGAGGTAATCGCAGAGCAAATACAGCCTTGTGTTTAAGCTGTGCTTCAAAATACTATAGAATAATATTTATAAATGTAAACTTAGATAGAAGATTTGAATAGATATTATTGTTGTTTTATTCTCATGATTTCTGGCGATGCTGATAAGCTTGTAGAAGCTTAATATGTGTTCAGGGTGCCATACAGTATGTATCCCACTGTTATTACATTTACAAAAATACATGGCACAGTCCAAAGATCTTTCACATCAACCATTGTGTATGTATTTACAGCACCTTTTATTAAAACCTTCGTCCATTGATGCCCAAGGCCCCCTCTTGTCAGGTTTTTTTTTTTTTAAATGAAGGCCTACTTATCAAGAACAATGCTTATCATTTAATAATAATGTATCTCTAAATAATGTGACCTGGCTAAATAAAGTGATGACATGCTGACCCTTGACCTTTCTTTGATGCGCCCTGGCTAACAGATTTGTAGGCGCCAGGATGCCGCATGCAGACCCCCAGTGGAGGAAAGTTCTATTTATTATTCCTCTAAGGAAATTTAGCTGCAAGTAAGTGGGATTTGCATTGGGATTTGGGAGATTATGTGTGCATTGTTATGCGCAATCTGTATTTTACATGCATATTGTCATGCATGCTGCCAGCTAAGACATTTCTCCAATTGTTAGGTTCTTGCACTAAAGACTCTAACGTTTACAAGCCACTCAAGCGGAGTTAGACAAAGACTAACTCTTTACTCAATGGTTTGGGAGAAAAGTAGATCACGGATACGTTGGCCGAATACAAACCTGATAAGTATTTGGATCAGAGTGTAACCCAGCTAGTGGTGTCCAGAGTCGGAAGCTAGATGGTTGAACAGATGGGTTAGAAAGCACACAACAGGTTATAATAACACATGTATGTTTTTTACATTGCAAATAAATTCAGTTGATTCTGATTCAAAATTCATATTGATTAGGTGCAAGAGCTGGTAATTATGCATAATAAAAGAATAGATTTAAGTAGCGTAGGCAGCATGGTGGCTCCAGACACCCCGCGACCCTTTACACAGGATAAAGCAGTGTAGACGAGTGAGACTTGAGTAGCAAATTGTGTAACAAGTGGAATTCTATTCTGCTGAATATGGACCGCTGCGATTAAAAAACATTTTGCTGTATATTATGTTGGTGTATGGTTGTAAAATCCATGTGCCCCTTTGATTTTGAGCACCTGTCCTTCTGAAGGTCTCTGCATGGCCCTGATTGTACCTTCACTTTACCTTGAAAAATATTTAATAAAAGAAGCTTTGAAATATTATTTCACGATTAATGCCGAAATACATTTAACATCTTTTCCAGGAGTCGTCCTTAATAGATCATTTCAAATATACACGTTGGTTCAACAATATTAATTCAAAAATATTTTCTGAACATGTTGACCTTCATAAAATATTCGGAATAATTTACAAGTCACATGGCAAACAATAAGTTCAGGAATCATTTGAATTTCCTGAAAATCACAGAAAAAAGTTTGTTTTTTGAAAATTTTATTCATCCATCCATCCATCCATTATCTGTACTTACACTATGTAGCATCACTTGGGGCACAGGGGGCGAGACAACCTACAGTAGATGTGGTGTCTTCTCATACTTTTTCTTTTTGATTTATTGAAATTATAATATTGCCTAAACAGCTTGACGCCATGTTGTCCAAATTCACTCTTACTCATCGTCTATCCCGTTTTGTCCTGTATTCAGGGTTGCGGGGACCTGGAGACTAAGGGCACAGGGCGTGGTACACCCTGGACAGAGTGTCAATCCATTGCATCGAACACACTACAGGCGATTTGGGAATTAGCTTAATCTACATGTCTTTTGACTGAGGAAGGAAACCGGAAACCCAGTGGAAACCCACCAAGCACAGGGAGAACATGCAAACTCCATGCACACAGAGACAGGAATCGAGTCTGGCTGGGAATTGAACCCGGGCCCTGGAGGTGCAAGGCGACAGTGCTAACAGCTAATTCTAAAATTATTCTTAAATTATTTAATTTAGGAAACAAGTATACAATAAGTTAGCAGTAAATTGTTAGAATGAAATAATTTTTAAATAACAATAACATCTTGGTATCTAAGAAAACAGTTTATTTGTTTGGTGATCAACGCAAATGCATGGTTTGTATGTGTGAGTGTGTGCCCTTGTGTGTGTCCCAGAGGCCAATTGTGCATGCTTGTCTAGAGAACATTTCCCCAAGGTTTCCTCTGCAGGTTTTTGAACTGTGCATCGTCTCCTCAAGCCCTCCACATACACTACTTTGAAGTCTATGAAGTGTTTGTTTGTGGAGGAACATGTGCAAGCACTCGCAGAAACGTGTCTGCCTCCAGGAACAAGAAGATCAGGGGTAATCGGGAAACTAGCAGTACCTGCAATAGTGAAGCTTTCTTTAGTATCTCTTTGTGTGTTTAGAATAAGATAGCAATGAATGTCTGCATGCACTCACTCAGCTTGAGAAGAAAATCTTCTGGCTTTACTGTTGGTCAAAGTTCAGCTTTGTGTGTTTTTTTTTTTTTATGTCAGGTCTGTATGATTAAAGTTTCTAGGAAAGTTATTCCTAGAACAGTCTCTCAACAGCTCGGGTAATTCATATTGTTTTGCCAGATCAAACCGTAGTGTGTTTTATATTGCGCTGCTTAGTCAGCGTTTACTCTAGCTCAACTGTCTAATTAGACCAATCATGAACAGATCAGTTAAAGTTTATCAACATGGACATATGATCATTTTTGAAGCATGGAAATGGAATGTCTCTTCTGGCAAAAGACCTCAAAAACAAAGTATTGCATGATGGATTGTTCAGTTCGTTGGTGGTTGATGTTAAAAATCTTCCAAAAACAATATGTCTTTCATTGTTTTATGCTCTTAATGGTGATTAATTAACTTAATGGCTGTCAGCTATGTTCATTCCTTTAGTGATTTCAGCTTCAATTCACATTTTCTCCAATAAATATTGCTAATATTTTGTTTACCCGTAGGTCGTGGTCTGCCTAACCCGTACCATATTCACCTCTTTATCCATCTACTTTTGGCCAAGGCCATGTCATAATGTAATATTTAGTTATTTATTTTATTTGTTCTATTTTATTATTATAATTTTTTTCATTGCCTTTTCTATCCCTTACCGTATATCTATGACATAATGTATATTGGTTTGTATATACTGTGCAGTAGATTAGTTGAATGTTTAATATGTATCTGCCATGAAATAGCCTGAAAAGCTGATATAGGAATAAACAAATAAACAAACCAATACAGCCTTATAAACACAATATACTGTATACGTGTTTAAACAAAGGATAACAGGGACTGATCTGAACAACTGCAGGCCCCTTTAAAATTGTGTTTTTTTTTATCTTCATTGAATAGCCACCCTTAGTGGTTAGCACTGTCACCTTGCACCTTCAGGTTCTGGGGTCGATTTCCGCATCAGGTCTGTGTGCATAGAGTTTGCATTTCTTAACAAGTTCCCTCCGAGTAATCCGGTTTCCTTCCACAGCCTAAGACATGCAGATTAGGATAATTAGCGTTCCCAAATTGCATACATGTGAGTGTGTGAATGCGATGGATTGGTGTACCCCGCTTTGTGCTCAAGTCTCCTGGGATAGGCTCCAGACCCCCAGCGACCCCAGGATAATGCGGTATAGACGATGAGTGAGTGTATAATCTTGTTGAACATTCTGCTTTTTTATCTCCAGCATTTCCGGTATTAGCCTTATAATTGCACTAGTTTACACATCAAGACTTCTTGTTTGTCTTTTTTTTCCCCCCTACTGCATCCATGCCATAGATCTCTGCTTAGCGTTCTTTGAATTGAGCCTCAGCTTGAGTGATGAGCCTCTATTTATTTCCCCCATTAATTTATCAACTGGGACAGCTTTGATGATGTCTGTGTGCACTGAACTGCATTCGTCAAGTAATAAACGATTGCCATTGATTTGCAGCTCTGTAGTTAAGGGAAATGTTATCTTATTTACAGCTTGAGGAAGAAGACTATTCAAAGCGACGGGACTTTAAGTGTAGGTGTATAAGAAGGAAGGTGATACCCAGCATGCTGTATGGATCAGAGCCACAGAGAGATGTACTGTATATTAATGCATGTTTGCATGTATTTGTGCGTCTCTACTCTATAGGAAAACTCATTGATTTCTGAACATGATAAGACGACGTTGTAAGCTCCGGTGTGTCGCAAAATCCAAATTGTCTATATAGTCACATATACACACATATTTATTCAGGCAAGCATCCTGGCTTTCACCTTTATCCTTGCCGTGGGAAAGACATGCGTGTTTTGTCTGTTTCCGTGTCCCCTGGGACAGAGTTGAAAGCCAGTACACTTGCTTGAATCCTCCGCCATGGATTAAAGACAGGCTTTGGAGAGGTGTCTATCGATGGTTGCCTTTGTGACTACGTGTGTATACATGTAGCGCATTTCATCTACAGTGCACAGTTAAAGGTTAAAGCTTTAGACGTGTTTGCTCTATACCGTGTCCCACACACGGCTTTTCCGATTGGTCTTATCCTGAACTAAAAACAATCTTTAACAGACTTAAGAATGTTTATTTCCCAGGTGCAGCTATGAAGAAATTCTTCAAAAGGCTTTCCAAGATGATGAATGTAAGTGCTAATTCAAAAAAGGGACCTCGGTGGCAATAGGTTGGGGGGTGCGAAAGATAAAAATAGCAAGGATGAACAACACTAGAATAATGACAGATCTAATCAAGACATGGAGAAAGCACAATTTCTCAACAAGAGGAGTCTACATGTCCGCAGCAGATCCTTGATAAAGCACAACAGCGCACCAGAGCAGAACCTTAGAGCTGAGGATAAGAAATCCTGCAGCCCTTGGGGACAACGTGAGCCTGGATGTTCATGTAATGGTCTGAGGGTCTTTCCATTACAAAAGTAATCTTCTTATCATCAGGAACATGCTTCCGAGCTTGCCATGCTGGTAATATCTCTAGCTATTGCACTCTGGATTTTGAGCCACACAAACCCCATGAAGACCCGCCAACACCACTGGAGGTAGCGATGCCCAGCCTGTATACCACCTACGGTACTTGTTCAGTCAGTCATGTGTTTCCAGGAATATTTTTCTTTTCCAGAGAATTCTATTTTGTTTGCCAAAGTGCTTTCATGTCTTCATAGAATTATATATTTGTGCTATTGGAGATCAACTCAAGCTCTGCAAGAAACAAGAGACAGTGCTGATGCATGAACTGAAGACATTAGAAGGAGGTGGATTGTCAGACTGCTTTTGGAATCAAATAGGCTTTCAGCTGTTAAGGCACTCGAGAAGTTTATTCCACCACCTGCTTGTTATTACGAGTCTTAATGCTTGTCTTCCTCATGTCTTAAAAACCGTTTGTCAAGCTGAGCTGTACTTGTGAAATAAAGATCTTGAGGTATGATGATTCTTTAGATAGTTACAAATTCTAAGCTTCATGAAACTATACAAATAAACTGTGCTACTGTATATAATTATACAGTATGTGGAACCCTTAAAGTTTCCCCATTTGGACAAACCAAACCGAACCTACAGGAACCTTGTGGTTAGCTCTTTTGCTTCACACCTCCAGGCCTTGAGGTTTAAATCATGGCTCTGGTCTTTGTACATGGAATTTCCATGTTCTTCTTGTGCTTGTTGGATTTCCAAACATGCGGTGTGGGTTGACTGGTGCTTCCAAGTTGACCACAGTGTATGAATGGGTGTGGGTGTGAGTGTGTGTATATGCTTGTGCCCTGTGATGGGTTGGCACACCATCCTGCCTTGTGCTCTAGGTTGTCTGAAATATGGTAGGAACCCCATGACCTACACAGGATAAGTTGTAAAGATAAGGATGGATAAATGGGGAGCATGGTGGCTTAGTGATTAGCACTGTCACCTTGCACCTCCAGGGTCTGGGTTAAATTCCTGCCTCTGGGTCTGTATTCACCTATGCTTGGTGGGTTTCCTCCAGGTGCTCCGGTTTTCTTCCACAGTCCAAAGACATGCAGATTAGACTAATTGGCCGTAGTGTGTGAATGTTGACCGGAGGTCCCATCACGGTCATCCGTGAGAATAAATACAATGGTGAGCCGCGTATGTACAATGGCAACCATCTAAGTTTTAAGTCTAATGCAGGCAGCTACTGTACAGGATTTTAGTGGAGTTATATGGAGGAACTTGAGGAAAAAAATGAGGTATTGAGCATTCTCAATGTTCTGAGCATTTTTATAGTGGAAAAAGGTTTGACTCTATATAATATACTGGAGAATCCAGCATGGCTGACAACAATAAATGTCCAGACAATATGCTTTCCAGTCCTTCCAGGGTTCTCCTGACAAGACAAATCACTAGCTTGGATGCCCTCGACAAGCAGATTTCATGGCTGGGCTATCCATTTTCTATTTTTGCAGTAGTCTGTCAGGAAAGTAGGTTCAGGAAAAAGGAAAAGACAAAAAAAAACAGTTCTATTATTGACTTTTGCTATATATTGTACAGTACCTCCTTTTAAAATGTGCTTCAAGGTACATTACAGTATCTCTATGATTAAAAAAACCAGCACCCACTCACTAATTATATCAAATCCCAACTCTCGCTTCACTATACTGATGTGCGATCTAGCTGACACTAAAACATGTTTTCCCAGGCATATTAATTGGTTTGCACGGACAGTGAATGCACTTTAAGGAGCATGCAATGATGTGAAACCACTGACAAAGCTGAACAAAAAAGTCGCCACCTCAACCTATCAAGAGGAAACGCAAACTATCCAGGTTCAAAGTTTTACTTTTCCAGGACTTGCTGACTTTATAATTAATTTTTTTCATTAGATGCATGGCATGTAATGGAACATAAAGTTTGTGAATGGTACAGTAATGCTTCTCAACAGAAAATAATGACATCATCAATAATTTTATTATATAGTATGCTTGTGACATTAGCTACAATGAGGTTCAGTTGAACACGGGACTGGGAAACATATTTGGAGCTTTTACATGTCCAGTAAGCTAGCCAATGAATTTTATGTCAGACATTTGTAGCATGGAAATGTCATACACTATTACATAGCCTGATATTTTTGATACTGATTTTCTCAAACAGTCACATGTTTGGTGTGTGTGTGTGTGTGTTTGTGAGAGAGAGAGAGAGAGAGAGAGTGCACAGAGCTATGATTTGGTGTGACCTAAATGAGTTTGGCCATGCTGCGGGGCTTCTAAAGCAGTGACATTTTAATGTCTGCTGTTAAATCCGGTGCTTTGTGTGTGTGATTGACGGTTAGCCGAGATTGGTTGTAGCTCCAAAGTGCACAGCCATCACCTGCAGAAAGGGAAAAAAAAATACTTTTCCTCAGAATTATAGAGTGCTGAAAAGGACACATTTGTAATGGGATGAGAGAAGTTCCATTTTTCTTCCTGATGTGAAACTCCATTCACCGTGTTCTGTTGGAGATGGTGAGCAGATTACACCTCAATTACAGCCGCCTCACCACTCGCTCACATTACACTCAGCAGGCTTTGGACATGTACGCGTGTGTGTGTGTGTGTGCACGTTTGGATATATTCATGAATATGACTGGAATTCAAGTCAAACCAGGACTTTTGATTGCAGTTATGAGAATTAATACCTCCCTTTATTTCTCTATATAATCCCCTGTTACACTAATGCACTTATCCCAGTGTTTCACTAGTGCTTGGACACCATCAAGGTAGAAAGTTTTCTCAGTATTTCGGAGCCATGATCAGACTGACTGCTACACATCTGAAACGCTGGCCTCCCAGGAACTCCCTTAATGGCCCAAATATGGAAATGGATTGGCATGAGGTCAGGACTGTATAGGGGAGGTGGCAAAAACTCCAAGCTGACTTTTTTATAATGTGCAAGTGGAGATCGTTAATAATCATCTCTTTTGTTCCCATCTCAGCTAGGACTGACATTAAATTCAATTCAATTCAATTCAACATTTTATTTTCTCCATGTACTGTGCTTGAAGTCCTATGTAAATGTATTAGTTTTGCTCCTACTAGGAATTTCATCATAAGACCAGTTTTCACTTGAACACCCCTCGTACATGGACATACATGCATGTATATATATATATATATATATATATATATATATATATATATATATATATATAGTATATATGAGTGAGCGTGTGTGTATGTTTACTCTCTGGACTTTAGTGACAACACACTCTCACGCACTGTGTGGAATGGTACAGTAAACAGAAGCCCACAGTAGGTGGATTGGATATCAGCTCATCCTACACACACAGGCTGATAACAGCTGTGGTGGCATGCGATAAAGCAGACCGTGTTTACGAGCTGTGGTAATCCTAACAGACCTGCTAAGTGAGGCTGAAATCCGCGGCGATTGTCTCTGCAAAAGCAGGATTACTACTGTTAGCTGAAGTGGAGAACCAGCTGTTCTCAACACTTTGTCCAGTAAATACCAATCCAGCAGTACTAATAACAGCAAACACATATAACAACAATAACAACAACAACCATCATCTCAGTACCAGCGGGGAACTAGGTAAAGAGTGATGAAAATCTAAAAAGTCACCAATTAATATGTATCCAGCACTAACTATTCTTTTAACTCTAACTGATCCAATTCCAGGCTTAGTATGGTCGACTTGCACCTTCACGTTTCGGGTTCGATTCCTACCAAGGTTCGAGTCCGGCCTCTGTGTGCAAGTAGTTTGCATGTTCTTCCTATCCTTGGTATGTTCCCTCTAGGTTTTCTCCCACAGTCTATACAGTATGTGTCGATTGGCACCCAGTCCAGGATGTACCATGCCTCATGCACTAAGACTCCTGGAATAGGCTCCAGGCCCCCCGTGACACTGTATACAGGTTCTGTATACATTGCATTATTAACACCCAGTAGGATGGCGCTGGACCACCTAATTAATGGAAATAATGTTGAAAAGATCATGAATGACTGTGATTAGAGATCACTTGGTGGAATTTCATCATAAAGACAAAATCAACAGTAGAAAATTACAGCTATGTTTTATAAGGAAACTATGAGCATGCCCACATGTTGAAGAACTAAACAGCTGTGTGGCCATAATAAAAACAAATTATTAGTGAGACTAATAGGGGAAAATGGAGCACAAAGATTGAACGTTGGAGCAAAGGAAAAAAGGTCATGTGGTCTGATGAGAAATTGGTGCATCAGGGTAAGAAGGGAAAAGCATGAAACGATGCATCTGGGGTTGCTTCAGTTGGTCAGGTCTAGGCTCAGAAACGTTATGTGGCAATAAAATGAAGTCAGGTTATCACATCAATGGAGTTTTTCTTCCCTGATGGCATGGACAAATATCAAAACTCAAATTGTGAAAGAGTGAAGGAGTTGTTCTGGGAGAATCATTTTTTCACCCCACAGAGTCCTGACCTTAACCTTATTAAAAGTTTTTGGAATGTGCTGGAAAAGACTTTACAGATGCTTTCACTCTCTAGACATCAACACAATACCTCAGCTAAAAACATATTACATTCAGGAAGGAAATAAATGTTGTAAAGTCACAGTAGGTCAATTCCACTATGCCAAAAACAATGACACGGTGTAATCAAAGCTGAATTTTTTATTTTATAGAAACAATAGAACATGCACATTAATAGAACGTTTTCAAGCTTAACATTATATCACAGATTTCTAATTGTAAAAAAATGGTAGAAGCGTTTTTTTTTTTTATTAAATTATATATTTTTGGCCGTGCATCTGTGCTTCGAAGGGTTTTTGAGATGGGTGTTTTTGGCAGCAATTTTGAGCCAAAGTGGGTTAGAGAATCCCACTGTGCTGGTGGATTTGTAATGTCACACCCTCTGATGCAACACTCCACCTCATCCACTAATAATAAGCCTCCGCTTAGATGAAAATAGAACTCATACACTTTTAAAATGATTTGAATTCATCAGTGCACCCTTTACCTAGCAGTGAATTTAAAATGAACTAAGGACATTTTCTGGTCACTGCTGAACATTAAAGTCTACACACTCTCTCTCTCTCTCTCTCTCTCTCTCTCTCTCAAACATGTGCAGGGAGTGTGTTAAACTGGGTAGTATTCTTTTATCCATGCTCTGAGCTGCTGCGCTCCTCTTCTGCTGACTTTACATTTGAATAAGGCAGAAAATTAGCCTAATGTCTGTTTCATCTCCGTTCCATAGTGTGCATGTGTGTGTGCGTGTGTGTGTGTGTGTGTGGTGGGGGATTACAGTACCATACTGCACGTTGCCATGACGACAGACTCCCAGCCTGGCCCGGCGGCTGTAATCTCCAGTCAAAACGTTTGCTTTTGTCTGGATGGCACAGCCCTGTTCCAAATGACAGCATCTCCGCTTTAAAAATTCCGGCCTGTCCGTTACACTTTGTACAAACATGAACACAGGTGCCCTTTAGATAGCTATGTTCTGAGAGAAAGGAAAGATTACATTTTTTTTGTTTGCGTGCCTAAGATTAATTTTGGTGCTTGTCTGTCATTGCAAAAAGGGGGTAGAGCTTGTGATTACCAGCACATTATGTGTGTGTGTCTGTGTGTGTGTGGTAGATTTTATGCACATATAATGAGTGAATAAAAAAATGTCTCAATGTCTCAATGAATTTTTATTATCTCATTAATGTGTAATATTTATTAAGGATTATCTCACTGTTTATTAATGTAGAACAAAAGAAGCAGAAATGACCCTGGACCCATTCTGAAGCAAAAGAATAAAACATTTTTCTATAGGTTTAAATCCTCTCTGGAGTAAGTGTTATCTAAAATTATATTTCTAGTTCATTTCTAATTAAACATTTTATCTAAAAAATAAAGAAGTCATTATTATTATGATTATGATTATTATTGTTATTATGTGCTTTATTTTCCTCTTTCTAGTTTCCTGAGCTCTAATCATGAAGGTTAACCCTACAGCGGAAAGCTTTCATTAAAAAGCCAAGTACAACTTTTTCAAGAAGCTTAACTATATAACTTTTAACTATAACAAAATGGTTTAACTATAAAAAAAAAAAAAATCTGTTCCAAGGAAGACATGACATGTGCCAAACTTTCCCGTTTCTTTTATTTATTTAAATTATTATAATTAGTATTTTTTTAAGAAAAAATATAATAAAATTTATTGCAAAATAAAACAGCTAATGCACATCTATATGCTTCCTAGTAAAGGTTCTGTGAAGGTTTGATTAAATTACAAATTATATTACACATTACAAGTGTGACAATGATGGATGATGGACGATGCCAACGTGAGATGATGGATTCCCAAAAAGGACTGTTTTTGTATACGTACTATTCAGAAAACAACAATTTTACTAGATCAGAAACAAATGCAAAACACATTTTATTTAAGAAATCCCAAAATATATATTTTTTATAGTAAAAATGTAATAGATTTCCCCTATTTTGCTAACTCACTTAACTCACTTAGGGACAGTTACCAAGTCTACTGCACAATGGTTCTGGATTGAGTGCTATTCTATAATAGGGCGGAAACCGTAATGTTAAATTGAAAGAAATAATTAAATAGTTAAATGAATTGATTAATTAATAAACAATCATCTGAATCATAAAACATAAACATGCGCGTAACCCAACCTTGAGGTTCCCCAAAGTGGATCTATTAAAGGCTCCAGCTGAAATATTTCTCAGGTAATACACTCTTTTAAATCTCCTTTAATTACTTCTTCAGATATGCTATTTCAGTGTTCATGTAAACGAGCTACTGCTGAGAGGTATCTAAGAGAGGTATTTCCTTATATCAGGTCAGAAAAAAGAAAAAATCCAATTGGTATGTTTAAACCCTGACTATTACAAAAAAACAAAAAACAAACAAACAAAAAAAAAAAAACGCATACTCGTGAAGGATATAAATGTAAAAAAAAAAAAAAAATCACCAAAATGTTTACGTTCCAGTATAGCCGGTAAATGTGGCCAACCCTGAATAGAGAATTCCACAGTCACACACAGGGAAATTTTTATGTCATTACTGATGAAGTACACGGAGAAGCTTTGCACCGTTATAGCTCTGCCTGGCAGATTATGAGACAATTCTGTCTGTTTGTCAGAGAACAGTGTCAGGCGTCTATCCAGAGGGTGTATGAGCTGCACAAGCACTGATTGAGGTTCGGATAAAGACAGCAGCATGTGGTAGGAACCCCATCTGTCCACAGTGTCAAAGCCATGTCTCGTGACCTGGTTATTACATATTTATCTAATTCTCCTGTCACAGAGGACAACACCGAGAACCGTTTTCAGTCTTGCTCCAAACCATGCAAAACACCTAATAATCATTAGAGCTTACAGTAAGTAGACTATGTGTCACACCAGACATATATATGTGGTTAGTTGTTAACCATCTGGCCATTGTCAGGCGTAAGACAGCCACAGAAATCAATTGTTAAATCTGCCTCAACCAATCACAGCATGCCTCATCAAATGTCACTCAGCAGAATTTACATTAGCCTGAGTTTTCCCAGCAGCACCTGCTTAGCAGTGTGTAATTCCTGCTTTTGACAGGTATTTATCTGAAACATCATGAGTTTATTATATGAGCTCACACACATGGCAGACAGACAGGCTGTGGGCCAGAGTGCAGTCGTCAACGTTTATGGGAATATGATTCGAAAATGTGCTTATAAGCACCAGGCTCATTATTAAGCCCTTTGTCCCACAGTTCCAACTCTACTGATGCTGAATATGCAGAATTTCTGTCCCGAGAGCTAATTTGTTTAAGTGTTTAATAATTGTAATACTATTCTGTATTTGTGACATCTATCTATCTAGCTATCTATCCATCCATCCATCCATCTACAGTATATGGGTGCTTTCACACTAGGTGCTTTGTATGGCCCTTGAGCATGATTACGCCCCCCAGCTCCAGCGCTTCTCTGTGGAGAGAGGAGAACCTTCTTCTTGTGTCAACATACTCAAAATGACTTGAAGCTGTAATTGGTGCCAAAGGTGCTTCAACAAAGAAATTTTGATTTCTCATGGTCTGAGAGTCCTTCAGGTTCCTTTTGGCAAACTCAAGGCAGGCTGTCATGTGCCTTTTACTGAGGAATGGCTTCCTTCTACCATACAGGCCTTATTGGTGGAGTGCTGCAGAGATGGTTGTTCTTCTGGAAGATTCTACTCTCTCGACAGAGAAACGCTAGAGCTCTTTCATTGGGTTTTTGGTCGTCATCTCACTGACTAAGGACCTTCCAGGCGGCTCACTCTAGGAAGAGTCCTGGTGGTTTCAAACTTCTTTTCCAAACTTCATCAATTTATGGATGATGGAGGCCACTGTGCTTACTGTATATGGACCTTCAATACTGCAGAAATTCTTCTGTACCATTCCTGGCAGATCTGTGCCTCCTCGACACTCCTGTCTCGAAGGCCTACAGACAATCCATTGTGATCCATGGCTTGGTTTGTGCTCTCACATGCACTGTTAACTGTGGGACCTTATACAGTATAGACAGGTGTGTGCCTTTCCAAATCATGTCCAATCAACTGAATTTACCAATCAATTTGTAGAAACATTGTAAGGATGATCAATGAAAACAGAATGCACCTGAGCTCAATTTTAAGCGTCTATGTGATTTTCTTTGCCTCCGAGTGGCGCAGTGGTAGAGTGCTAGCCCTATCATCCAAGGAGTGCTGGTTCGCTCCCCGAGTGATGGGGACCTCTCGCAGCCGGAGGTCTAAAAAGAGCTGATTGGCCGAGCTCACTCAGAGGAGAGGGATGACTTAGTGCTCCCACATTAATTACGGCTCTACAGCCAATCAGGGGTGTCTGTGAGCTTACGCAAGCGGATAGCGCTGTCCTCCGAGTGTGTTACTTTGCCCCCAACGATGCGTGAGCGAGCAGTTTGAAAAGATGCCGTCGGCTGGCGTCACGTGGTAGTCCTCGGCCCTCCCGACTGAGTGGTAGTAGTAGCCTTAATGTGGGAGTCCCCTAGTGACAGGGAGGAATTGGACACGACTAAATTAGGGAGAAAATCTAAAAACAAACAAAAAAAACGTGATTTTCTTCTTTCACATTGACATTATTACGTATTGTTTGTAATAGGCTGTAACATAACAAAATGTGGAAAAATGTGTGAATATTTTCCGGATGCACTGTAGTACTGGTAAGACAGGTAAATACTTCCACTCCTCTTAATTATGCTAAATGTTGATCTCTAACTGAACAAAATGACTGGTTAAATAAACAAACCAGTTATAATCTGTTGATAATAAATGGTGTGAGTGGAACTGGTGTATAAACGCAATATCACACTTGGGGTTGTGCATTCAGTAATATAAAAAAACAACAAACAAAGCGGTGCTAATATTCGGTACAACAGCACAGCCTTGAGTGTGATATTGCTTAAATTAAAGCATTTTATGCTGTTTTATTCCTCTTATACCTTTGCAATCTGACAATAAATATAGTGTTTTATTATTAAACAAAGAGAAACAGGATAATTGCTTGTTATGTGGAATGTACTTGAACCAGGTCGGTTTTTGGTACGGCATTACCATTGACTTCTTTAAAACAAAACAAAACAAAAAAGCTAATTTATTACAATAAACCTCACCATGTCAACAATTACATATTTTTTACCCTCCATCAAACATTGCCTTGTATAATAATCACCATAATGATAATAGCGTTGAACTGATCTCTGTCTTTATCTGTTTTATTTGTGTTTTTCTCTGTCGGGGTTAATCAGTTCTTCTACCTTCACAGCCCCGCTGCCAATGTTCATAAAATAATATGAACATTGGAGGATAATCTGTCTGATCAGATGTGTGCCGAACGCCATCTGTTCTGCCAGCTCTTGCTTATATAACGTGTTTGTGGCCTGTGAGGACATGAGCGTCTCCTGCAGCCCACGTCTGATAGCATGGAAACAGCTAGTGGGAGTGAGAACGCAAAAGTGTCAAACAACAAGACAAAGTCTCCTTCTCGTCAGACGAGCGGAATTCTGTTCTCCACGTGTGACAGCTCGCATCAGCACTGGCAACTTCAGCTAGCACAAACTTTCTAAAAGCTCTGCATATATTCAAGAGCCAACTGCCAGCGGTTTACATACTGCACGTGGTTTCGACAAGCCACTGGCAGCCGAATGACACCCTTCCTGCCATTAACACATACAGTATTAATCATGCACATATTCCACAGCCCGCGTACACCGAACGGCGTGTTAGTATTTTCACGAGGATCTGTGTTAAAGTAATTCCACTTTTACGACATGTCAAAATGTATACTCAGGAGAAAGGGATGTCTGAAAGCTGATTTGCACGCTAGGTTAAAGAAAGCTGGCGATGTTTACAGATCTCAGGCTTATCTCCTTCTTTCCACCCTCCTCCCCTGTTGATAATTGGGTCACTGCATTTCTTAAACATCTGCGTGTGCTAGGGTGTGTGTGTGTGTGTGTGTGTGTGTGTGTGTGTGGAGGGGGGTGTTTGAGGGGGCTTAAGGAAGAGATTGTTTTTTTTTTTTTTTTGGAAATCTCTTCCTTTTGACTGTAAAACACCATTTTGGTTTGTGATGTGCTTACTAAGCTGTCTTTTACAGCATTCACACACAAGGCTTTTTTGTTTCTCTTTCTCTCTCTCTCTCTCTCTCTCTCTCTGTTTCTCTCTGTGTGCATGCATGTCCCTGTGTGTGTCTGAGAGCAGAGAGGCAAAATTCCCTTGAATAGTCTTGATTTTATAATTACCCATGAGATAATTATTATTATTTTATTGCTGGCTTCCTTTTTTCGCCTTTTTCTTTTTTCCCTCCTTTTAACTGAAATTAGGACAAAAGTAAGCATGATTTTTCCAGCATGTCCGGATCTTTCCTGATAAACCGAATTCTATCCGCTCTATTTTGTCAATATATCTAATCTGTCCCGGAGGGGAGTTCTTAAGGCGCAATTTCATATTGCGAAACACATTTTCCTACAGGAAATAATGTAAAGGCATATAATCCGTTTAAGCCACAGAAAAAAAAAAAATGTTCAATATAACCAACGTAAATAGACATTAAACCTCATAACCTTTTATTATAATCTTCTTGACACTGTTTAAAAATTAAACTTAAAATGGCTCCGTTTTCCTCTTGCTACTGTTCTTGCTTCTTGTACAAAATGCAAAAAAACCCCACCAAAAATATAAACTCACCTTATTTGGCTTTCCATTGATGCAAACAAGTTTTGAACGGCTCCCTGAAGTATACCCAACTTAGTCAGTGTTCGGTTTATTCGCTGAAAATGCTTTGTATGCCGAGGCAAATTTCTTGCAAAATTTCAGTTCTTAAGGCGGAAATTCTTAAGGCGGGGCCAAGGTACCATATGTAATATGTAATTAAGTAGATATTAAATATGTATACATTATAATAAATTTAACCTGATCTTTTTTTTTTTTTTTTGCAAATACCTCTAAGACCTATTTATTTAAATGAATAAATAAATAAATAAGAGCCAGTGTACCAGGGTTTGCATAAATTAGTCAACCATATACTATAAACTACTGTATATATTTTATTCCCACATCCACCTTAAGGTATTCCAATAAAGAGCTCTGCTGATGGACACGAGCTTCCATGCTGCGTGCTCTCAATTCCAGTCAAGCCATTATTGTATTTTAAGTACCGGTCTGTCTGTAAATAGTGTATTTAAACACAGATTACACACAGATTTGTTATTATTTATTATTTAGGTTGTTAATATTAAAAAGCTGGATATATAATTCCTTGCTTGGTTATGAATCAAGTGTAAAGTGTACTTTGATAAACAGCTGATAGGGAACAACCTTTTGCTTTATGACTATTGGTAAAGTAGTTGACCTTTTTTTTTAGATTTTTTTTTTTTTGTTACTGGTCAATATCACATTGCAGCTGAGCTGTCCGAGCGTTTCTCTCTGTGCTCCTACAGTACTGACAGTGCAAAACTAAGTGTAAGTCAATACATGTAGCATGTCTTGAAATGCTGCTGAGAAAAATGTCACAGTGGTAAACTAGATGTGCCTCGCTGATGGCTGTCAGCGCTCTCTCACAGAGAGAACAGGAAAGGGAAGTGAGTGTAACAAATAGAAAATAAACTCTCTTTCTCAGTGACAGTCAATTATCTTGTGCTGTTTTAAGTAATCACACAAAATCCTTAATTTCTTAATGAATTCCTACACTCGTTCTTCAAGATAAGCCTACTGAGATGCATTCCTGCATACACTGCTGTCTACGATCTGCCTCTGGGGTTATATCACCGAACGAGGATATGGTTTACAAGGTAATAATCACACTGATCGGCAGAATGGCGGTGCTAGAGTAGTGCTTATTAAAGCCTATGATAAATTGCCTGTTGATGAAACAAGTCTGAACCTGTAAAGTGACCAGGACAGGAGTGCCAACACAATATCAGGGTGTTTAACAGAGCCAGCATTTCTCAGGTTAGTCAGGAGTGCTGTAAATGAAAGCAGAAAATATTGTATATATTATCATTACCAGCGCTATAGTTGAGGCTAAACACAGGTAAATGGAGTTAATGCACCTCTGAAATGTGTGCCTCTTACTAGCGTTTTTACCCACCTCTGACTAGTATTAACCAACTTATAACTAGCATTTCTCACCTTTGACTAGCATTTACCAATTTCTGACCAGCATTTATCCTCCTCTAACTAGCGTTCATGTCTCTCTGAATCGTTTATCTCGCTCTGACTAGCGTCTATCCTCATTTGACTAGCGTTTATCCCTCTCTGTCAGTGTCTATCCTCTTTTGACTAGCGTTTATCCCTCTCTGACTAGTGTTTATCTTAATCTGACTAGCGTTTATCCTTCTCTGTTTACTTTATACCACTCTGTCTAGCATTTATCCTCAACTGATCTGACTAGCATTTTATCTTTCCCGTGACTAGCATTTATCCATCTCTAACTAGCATTCATCCTCCTCTGACTAGCATTTCTGGCTCTCTGACGAGCATTTATCCATCTCTGATTAGCATTCATCCTCATCTGATCTAACTAGCGGTTATCCTCCCCTGATTAGCATTTATCCTTCTCTGAATAGCATTCATCCTCCACTGACTAGCATTAATCCCTCTCTGACTAGCGTTTATCCCTCTCTATCTAGCATTTATACTTATCTGATCTGACTAGCGTTTATCCTCCCCCTGACTAGCATTTCTCCCTATCTGACTAGCATTCATTCCCTCTGACTAGCATTTCTCAATCTCTGACTAGCATTTATCTCTGTTCTGATTAGCATTTATCCTGCTCTGACTAGCATTCATCCTCCTCTGACTAGCGTTTTTACCTCTCTGACTAGCATTTATCCTTCTCTGACTAGCGTTTATCCATCTCTGACTAGCATTTATTTACCTCTAAATATACTTTTTTCCTCATGGCAATGAATGATGTATTTTTTTAGTTCTTTAAATGGTGGCTAATGTAAAAATAAATAAACTGTCTTTCATTGTTTTATGCTTTTACTGGTGATTAATAAACTTACTGGTATGTCTTCGTACACCTTACCCTGATCAACTTTACCCTTACCATTTAATATTTTAATACTAAATGTGTTGCTCTAAGTTATATATTAATATATATGATAATATGATGATACTATAATTAATATTATATTAATATAATATACTGTACATTCACAAAAAAAACTGATTATTACATTTACATTTAATAAAACCCATAGTTGATCAGTTTGCTCAAAAGTGGCTTTCTGACAAGTTTGGGATTTATCTCACAACCTTATGATGACTAATACAGAACCTAAATTGTTAAGTTAACCCATTGCTCTCAAATTTAAGAATATTACAAATAATTTCTATCATGGCGCTCTTCAGATCTTAGTTCTGATTGGTTAGAAGGCGTTAATTCCTTTTCCACTGCAGTAACTCTGACACTACAGTATATTTATGGTTGAACGCTGTCATTCTAATGTGCTTTCATTTTTTAACTAACAATGTCTGTAGGTAGTTGTAGCATGCACGCAGCTAATTAACTGATTTAAAAACAAAAGCAGCAGGGTTTTTTTGGTCAACAGATCCAGGAGTCTCCAGTGCAAGCTTTTTGTAAAAGTCAGCGATAAAGGTGTAAGTTCATTTTCTGACATGATATAGGTAGGTGGTGAGAGAATAATTATTTACACCTGTTATAATGTAACTGATAAAAGTAATTAACTAGTTTCACAGACATTAGGCAACATCACATAACTATAAATAGTATTAATAATGTACAATAATGTATTTTCATTACATTATATTGCAGTGAGGTAAATTCACTTCAGGAGTTACTGTTTTTGGAAAATAATAAATTTTTGAGAAGATAAAACCCTCCTGCTTTTCTCTTTTGCTCCACTTTGATAACCATTTATATACAGTACATTTGTATTCTGGTAGTAAATCTAGAAGGTGTGTAGGTCTAACAGTTCTGCTAACATTTGAAGAAGGCTGTCAAGGTTCGTTGTGATTCTGGAGGATGCTTTACCCTTTAAGGCACAGATAAATTTGCTTTTATGAGTGGTCAATGAATACGAATCCATTCCTATGGTTCAAAGCAATGTCTATAAAGATGCCACACATGACTGATTGCTATCGGCTATTCAATTATGCACACGGTATGGGTATTTTTAAAAAAAATTTAAGTTTAAGGCTCATATTGAAGCTTGTTTAATGTCTGATCAAAGTATGTTTTATGTTTTCAGGTTAAATCAGCGCCTTTGGGCTTCAAGGCTGTTTTAATATATGTATAGAAAAAAAAATTTCTCTCCAATGATCAGAAACCTAGGCAGATGCAGAATTAGGTGTACTTTTGGGTTATCTCTCTCTCTCTCTCTCTCTCTCTCTCTCTCTCTCTCTCTTTTGCTATACTTTCATTAGTCCTACAGCCCATTAAAATTCTAATTATATTTGGTGCACAGACGACTTTCAGTCTTACTTTTTTTTTTCTGTTCCTGCAGTTTTCCATCTCTTTGTCTTTTAAATGTTAATATTAGGGGAGGCAAATGCCCATTAATGAGATAGCAGCGGGGTGCCCATGCTGGGTTGCTGCCGAGCAATGTGTGAACCATGTATTCATCTAAATCTGCTGCGCTAACTGCTGAAACTCGGCATGTAATACTCAGACCTCACTGGAAATGGATTTCAGCATTAGCTCAGTTAATGCACGTTAATTAGCTTTTAATAAACTGCTGCTGATGGCTTAACTACTGCATGTAAACCCTTGCATTTAAAACATTTCTATTTATTTATTTATTTATGTGGGGAGGATTTGCTTTTTTTTTTTCAAATGACTTACAAGTGAGACAGAATCCAATCCAAGCATATATCTGAACAGTCTGGAAAATTAATTACATTGAGAAATGTAAAGTAAATCGAGGAGAGAAAACATGACGTGATATTCTGTACAGAATGCTCAGGCCAAAAACAGTGGCTTATGGACAGCGCTGGGATTTGATCTCACAATCATTTGATCACTATTGCTGAGATATTTCTGCTGTGTCCAGTATATTTAATATTGATTTTTAAAAAATGTGGGTGGTTGATTGAATGAAATATATCAGTCGATGTTATTGTGTACAGTATATTGTTGTTACAGTATTGTAGATGTTGTGTGTTTTGGTCTAACGTCTGCTTTGAGAGCTTTAGGAAACCATATTAAAGATATGTTAACTTTACAAGTAGCTAGAGATAATTTGCTAACATTATAATTAAGAGAAATTAAGATTTGGCTATTAATCTGTTATTCCCCAGATTGTTGACTTTCATTATTGTGGTCTTTAAGAAGGTTGTTCTCAACAGATCTTCGAACAGTATGACTATGTCTTTCAGGAGGCCAGGGTTGATGAGGTTGTGACTTTGTTCATGTTTTACCCCTGTTCTTACTAAGAACTATAATTTTGTTAAAGGTTGTTAAAAAGGGGATTTAAAGATTTCGAGCTAATGTGGCTTCTTTGAAAATCAGGCATTTCTTTGGTATGTTTAAAGATGGGGATATACCAATCAGAAAAGTAGGAAACAAACATCAAGCTGTAATAATCACAATAAATTTTGGTGCACATATTTTAAAACAATGGGTGCCTTTATTTCTTGCATGTTTGTCTATATGGATCTATCAGTTCTCATTAATTTCTTATATGACTCTATAAGTTCTCTACAATACAGAGAACAGTAGTCCTCGAGTTTAAACAACAGGGCTAACATACATATGTGATGTAAGGCTCGGCTCTCCGCCCTCCACTACTTGCACCAGCACTTTATTGCATTTACTGCATTCCAGATGTCATTTTAACTTCTCTATGTACACGCCACGCTGCTATACTCTCATATGCTGCTAATTATGGTGGTTTGCAATCTCTGGTAATTTGCGCAGTCAGTTTGTTCAGCTTTGCGCAATTATGTCATCTCATTTATCCTCATGCTTTTAAATTAAACCCCGATTTTAAACCTAATATGGTCAATTTTCGGAAAATGGCTACATTTCAAATTGCTGCTGTTATAATTCATGTGGACTGTAAAAGTAGGCAGCCATGTCTGATTAATTGTCTTAATGATCTTCTATTAAGCTGTCAGATAATCTGATGAATTCCTGATATGTCTAACAGAGTAAGAACCGGTTTCTTTTAGTCATGAATTAAGCTTCTTAAAATCATGTGGCACAACTATTTCTGTATCATACATTCAGATAAGCATAAAAATAAACATTGGGTCTCATTTGTCTAGATATGAATGAATGTATTCATAAGTCATTCAAATTATTTACACAAGAAATATGGTGTTCATGAAAATCCAGTTTATTCGGAAAAACGCTGTCATCCTCCTGAGCTCGTGTGAATTTACATATAAGGAGATTCATGTAGATAAATCTCAACTGATTGGATTCAAATGGTAAAAACTGGCAAGGAGTTACTGACATTTTCTCCACAGATTAAGCTGTCAAGTGTAAACAGCTCATTTATTTCCACTGAGCACACGAATTAGAAAATATTAATGACTCGAAAGAAAGTCAATCAATACAAAGTCATGAATCAAAATAGATAGCCATTAAAGCAGGACGTAAGAAATGGCATCGTGTAAACACAGGAAAAATCTGCCATGGCCGAACTGCATTACTGGCACACATCACAGTTAGGAGGCGACATCCTACGCTGATTAATTCTTTAGTTAATTGTGAGTGCTGAGTATGATTGATTAACATATTAGGATTGATTAGGATTCACCAATGGGCAACCTCTGGTTCTGGAAAATGAGTCCAGTTTGAAAGTGCAAAAACTTGCAGTTCCTTGAGTGACCACTGGCTGTAACAGTGAGTCAATCCTCGTAGACCTTCATGTAAAATAGCCAACTTTACAAAAGCAGTAAATATGATTGCAGCCCATGTAGTTTTGGTCTCCATAACTAGATTTTCCATTCATGACTGGACGGTGGGGGGAATTTTTATGTAACACATCAATTAAAATCATATTAAGCCATAAAATTACGCATAATTAGGGCTGTGGCTAATTTGAGTGACAGCTGCAATTCACGTGTCAATCTATGCACCACTTTAGCTAACCAGCTAACCAGATTCACTGTTGTTTAACTTAGCACATGAAATGTAGGAGTTGACGATGGGCGATGTGTAGGTAGAGTATGGATGACAGATTTCACTCAAATGCAGTGTTGACATATAAATTAACATTAGCCTGTTTAGCATGAGGTAAGTAAGCACAATCTAACCAACAGCCAGGCTAGTTCGCATGACCAGAGCGCCTAGGGTTGAGCTTCGAATCATCTCTTCAGAAAGCCTAGGGGTGACATCATGGAGGTTTTTTTTTTTTTAGTTCTTATACAGTCTACTGTATGGAATTCACATTTACAACATTACTTAAGTTTTTACATACACATATCTTTAATTATGGACAAATTATAACCAGCGTTGGGGAAAAACAATGGGATAATACTTACTGCTGATTGTGAGTGATGGTATTGTATTTCATGAGTAATGCGCATTGTACTTTCCAAAAGTTTTCTAAACATTTAACAGTTGGACATTTCAACAGTCTAAGTACGCTCTAAGTACATTGGTCCTTATCGAGATTAATTAGTCCTTTAGTAACATGGTGTGTAAATATTTGCAAAAAGGCCAAAGCACACAAAATATTAATTTTTATTTCAATAATAGGTTTGTGTTGGCTTGCTCTCTTCAAGTTTTAATATTCTTTTATCTTTTTGAGACACACTGTCCTAATATGAGGACATCACGTTTTCTCCCAACTACGTTATGTGTACTGTATATCTTTGTTACATACATCCTCATGTAAGGACTGTTGCGAATTACAGTACACTTTTGCCGAACTCCCTTTCTGTTTAAAACCACTGATTATACACAATCTATATTTATCAGGCACTAAAAAAGGGGAATCAGTGAGAAACCAAAAATATTAACAGTAGATGGCATGTCACAGAGGGAGGATGTTTAATGCTTCTAATATAAAAATACTGTGTTTAAAAAAATGATCTTAGTGGTAGTAACATAAGAACCAGCATAAGGATATGTTTTTGATAGGGACTTCAAAGCTCAGTATATATACAGTATTAAAGTGCAGTAGTCCATGGCAATTATATGATTTAAAGCCAGTCAAGTCATCTTATGTGTAAATTTACACACAATCACTTTTACGTGAATGCCAAATGTCTTGTAAAAATGCTTTAACCAATGATTTATGAACAAATCCATTTATGTCCAGCTAGATAAAAAAAAGGCCTAGTGCAAGTACTTTATCATGTTACATCAAACGTCTGGGTTCCACTACTAGCATGAGGTGAATGAAAGCATGCTATAAATACTGTACATATACTCTAAGGGTTATTTATTATGGTTATAATCTAATATTCCTGGTCCATAGTAAAGGTCAAAGAACATGCCCATGTGAAATGGGTGACGGTCAAAACCGGGTAACATTGAAACAAATATATAGAAAAAAAATCAATCAGCAGCATTTAAATGGACACAATCAGAAAATAAAAGGCAAGACAATGGAGAAGACAGCAGTAGAATTATAAGAAAAGACATATGTCAAAACTCGACATGAATTAAGTTTATGAAGTGAGGTTCTTACGAACATAACTTTTCTAATAGATGTATTTTTGTTAAAAATAATAATAATTACAATAATTAAGTAAATGTACTGTATATAAAATAAACACGAAACATTAATAAATATCAAAAGCATAAAAACCCCAGTAACCAGAGGCGAGTGTTGAAAACCTTAACGATCAAAAAATAAATAAATAAATCTACAGACGCTTAATATTTCACTCAGTTGTATTTGTCTATATAGATGAGATGCCAATAAAAATTTACTCAGCACAACAAACCAGGCGAAACCTTGTTCATGCTATTTGCGTCCTCCGTTCCTTCCCCTCCCGTCTCGCTTTCCTGCACACTTTAGCACAGGCTCCTAATCTCCATCCACCAGGCACCACTTGTTTTTGGTATGTCCTTTCACTTTTGTTTAGCTAAGTCATTCTTATTGTATAACCTCCAGGCAAGGAGTGGTGCCGTCTGGAGGGGGGAAAAAGAGCTACTTTAGCACGAACCCGATAAGATCTGAATGTTGTTTTCCAGTCACCATGCCAGGACCCGAGCAGAAAGCCGCACTCAGCAGAACGGCGTGGCACTAGCGCAGCATTATCATAGTCTGATGAGCCCAGAGCTGCAGCCCACGGGCACTTTACACTTCTATTGCCACATGCTAATGGAGCCAAAGATGGCCTTTTATGAGAGCTTATCTTGTGAGAAAGTGTATGTGCGAGTGTCAAATTCTGCAATCACCTGATGCATGCTTTTTTCCTCCTATATATATAATCTGGCTCCTGCAATCCAGATAGCGACATTTCCTTCTTAATACCTCATGTGTATATAAAAAAAAATGACTGCAAAATGTAAAGTTGTAAAAAATCAATCATCATGTTTTAAAGCAGTGAAGACAATATAATACTGAATTAGATTTTAAAATATTTACCTTCTTAAATAAGCTTTTCTTTATAGTTTATAGATTTAATAAATCTCTAGTGACTGAGAACTGGATCTTGTTCCTTTTATGAAACTGGTGGGGGAGGGGCACCGGGTTCAATTCTCTATCCTTCCTATAGGTGGCAGTGGTGTTTTTGGTGTGTGTGTATGTATTAGTGCACGTTCATGGGGTACACATGCTGAGATAAGCAATCCTGAATGCATGTCTGGGCAACCTGTCTGGCGACAGCCATGTTCTCTAAAACCAAATTTGAAAATTTGGTAAGATGTTTTTTTTTTTTTTTTTCTCCACCAAAGGAAGATTTAAAAGCAAATTTGGAGTCACACATTCTGGTCGTTCTCATGCAAAGTGATCCGAGCTCCTCCTTGTCGAGCGCAGCCAGGTGGCCTGAACACAATGGCTCTCATTATGGAGCACAACTGTAGTGTGATTACAGTCAGTCACTCTGAAAGCACTCGCTTCTGAAAGGCCATTACTGCAAGTGTGTTTGCCTCCGCTCAGTTATGCATGTGTTAGTGATGAGCTGGAGAGGAAAATCATTTTCAGAGATGACTCTATTACTCCATTTTCACACCTATGCGCTAGAAGCATGGTTTTATTTATATAGTGAATATCTACGTATATGATGTGTACACATTGTAAAGCTATTAAGTTATTTCCGGGAACAAATCAAATCAGGTTTGGTATGGAAAAAAAAGATAATAATGTTAATGCCTGCATTGGGTGAGACTGATGTTGGGTGTTTAATGAACTCAAGACCCCAAGGCCCAGTTGTTTATCAGAATCGAGCCAGAAAGTCTTAAATAAGAACATTCAGAAAGTTAGACTGTAACATTCCAGCAGAATGAAATTATTGCATCTGATCAGTCAGAGCAGATGGTTCTATTCTAAATTATATAATAATAATAATAATAATAATAATAATAAAACTTGTCTTGTTAAATGTGAAAGGGCAAAATCGAAAAAAAAAAACAAAAACATACTGACACTGCATATCCTTTGCATTTTAGATAAAAATCTGAAATTTTATCATATCAATAAATATACATTGTCCAGGCAAATCAACAGCAAAACTTTACATCCTACTATATTGTATGACTTTTGATTATTACATGCAAAACTGTGACAATTAATGCATGGAGATGATTCTGTCTCAATTTGAGTCCAGGAATATGCCTGTGCCATCAGCAACAAAAAACTCCATAGATGTGATAATCTGGTCATTCAGTACATTTAGGTCATCAGCTGATTTTATATTATTGTCACATACAGTAAAGTGGCAGAGTCTAGACCTGACCGACTGAAGCAACACCAGATCATAACAATATAAAGTGTTTCCCTTCTCTATAGCAATAATTTAACCTCATCAGACTGACTACATGTCATTTTTTTGCTCCAATCTTTATCCTCCTTAGCAAATGTTTTATTTTTTATAGTAGTTTTCTTATGGCAACACAGCTGTTGAGTCCCAATCCTCTGAGTTCTCGTGTGTGGGAAGGTCTTACTTTCACATCATAACATCAGTTATTGTATGTTGCTACTGTAAAAACACTTATTTTAGTGTAGAATGAGTGAACTAAGACAAACCTGTGATTTAAAACACTGAAATCTCTATTGTGAGAGCGCTGTGCAGTTACAGACATGTAATCAACGCTTTCAGACCAATAAGATTCAAGAACACAACAGTGCAGTAGTCTAATAGCTTATAACACCCAGATGATAATTTACTATTATAAACCATTTATTTATACACCGGGTAACTTACAATGTAGGTTACTTTGTATGTATACAATTATTGACTGTTGTAGCCTCTTTTATTGCTGTGGACAATGCATCAGCCTCCCGCTACCTCATCCATCAGTGCAAAGGGACCACCACTGACCAGTAATTATTTGAACCATACATCATTCTCAGCACAATAGTGACACATGGTTGTGTGTCTGACACTGATATGCGTGTATCAGGTGCTACAATGTAGCTGTTCCTGGAGGCGTTGTAGAACAGGTTAGAGATTATGGATCATCTTTTTTTTTTTTTTTTTCTTCCCCCACACACAATGAGTGTGAAATCATCCATTAGCCATACATCAGGGTCAGGTTCTGACCACAGCATGCTGCTGTGCCTGATACACGCATATCACTATAACCCACACTAGCATGTCAAGGACACTGCTGTGCTGAGCGTGGTCTACCCCATCTCTTAAAGGCGAGGGTCACTGCATGTTTCACTGCAATATTTCTTTAAAATGACTACGAAGAACTTTACAGGACGTTTCACTCGGCTATCGTGCAAAACATGATAAACTGCCCTTTCAGACTTTCTCAATTTGCTACAGATCCTTCCTTCTTTTTGTGAGATTAAACTTACACATTTTATAACAAAGGGTAATGCATCCAAAAGAGCCGATCACACCTCTTCTTCTGCTTCTGTCATGCGATCAGTAAAGCTAAACTAAGTCCTGGGCAAAAAAAAAAAAAAAAACACCTGCTCCAAATTAAGTACAGTAGATGCATCTACTGGACTTTTGGGGAAAGTTGAAGCCAAGAAAAATGCTTACAGTTTGATACTGCCAATGTAATTTCCCCAGCACTTATGAACTACTATGATAAGGTGCTGTCATCAAGTACCCAAGAGAAAATGAAAGTGGTAATGGTTTGTAGATTTATCTTTTTTATATTGCTCAAAATGTTTCTCAGAACCTTTTACAACCTTTGCAATGTGCAACAAGGCTCTGTACTTTTTCCCTCGCCATGAAAACACAGTCAAAGCAAGAGTTTGCTAAATCTTTAAAAAATAAATCTCAACAAATTATTGCCACTAAAAACCATATTTACTTTTCCACAAACACAACAGCAGGCCGATTTGTAAATTTTGACCAAATTGTGAATAGTGGATTTATAGTGTTTTGTAAAAAAAAAAAAAAAAAAAAAAAAAAAATATATATATATATATATATATATATATATATATATATATATATATATATATATATATATATATATATATATATATATATATATATTAGAAAATTCAACTCAATTCAGAATTCAATTCAAAATTCAACAAAATAAAATAAAACCAAATATGCCCCAAATATTGTATTTTCTTTAGTAATAAATTTAATATTTTCTTTCTTTATGCATCTTGTGCAAGAACTTGTTTGAACTACTTTGTTTTTGCAGTTCGGTCATAAAGGTTGGAGCCTCCGGATTTTGTGACCTTGGATTTTGATCTTGAACTCTTTGTCTTCTAAGCCCAAAACTTGGCAGTCTGTTGTGCATTAGAGGTTCTGGTGCCTTTCTGTCATGGCTAACATTGACATTTTCCGGCAATTTATGCTGCATTGGTTTATCTGCGGGGTCGGACTAGACGGCCGGCCGTTTAATCCCCAGAGACAAAGAAGAGCCTTGGGTGCCTATGATCCTATAACCACTTTACTGGTATATAACTGATAATCAGCTATTCAATTCACCTGGTAGTCGTCCTAATATTATGGCTGGATGGTGTGTGCATAGTGGTATTTATTAGTATATATTAATACAGTATATATTAATATATTATCTGTATCCTGCCTCTATTTTCCATCTCGCTATGGGAATGTCAGTTGTAAGAAATGTCAGTTGGATAAAAAATGTCACTCTCCACCATTTCACCACCCAGCAGAAACAGTGTCTGGCTGCTTTCCAACTGACACATCTCACACACATACATGCGTGCATGCACACACACACACATGCACACACGCACACACAAAGTAAGAAGCATCAGTCACTTTTATCAAGCTCATACAGCTTTTATCTCCACAGTTATGCGTTAAAGCCATTAACATCAGAGCCCTGAATTATGATTCTAACACACAGCCTGCAAATATTAACACATGTACCACATCGATTTTCTCACTTCCCTTGAGCAATAAGAAGTGCCTGAGGAATTTCACAAGCTGAGATATTATATTCAATGCTGAGCATAATTCCTTCTCAGTAAAACATATGCATCCGTATTGATTTGGAAGTTGATGTTTATGAACAACACGCCTTATAAGGATTCAGAGCTCATACTTAACTTCTTCTGTGATATTTACAAATTCAAACTTGTGCACTGAAATAAACAGAAGTATGATTCCAATGTTGAATTTAAGCCAAGGTAAGGAGCTGTTATTTCATCCTGGTTATAGTTTTTCAAACTATGCAATACCATATAAGGTTAATTAAATACACAAATAGGACACCATTTAATAATGATATTTTGAAGACTATTTTTTATTCTTAAGTTATTATAACCCAAAATCCGCTATCGTGTTTAAGTCTTAAAGGCAAATGCTCGTGTTTAAAGGTGGTGGTCAGGACACCCAGTCTCTAAGCCTTCTCTTTATGTAAGATCTGGCAACCTTAAAGGCATGAGGTAAATGCAGGAGTTACAAAAATAGTGTAGTTATCAATCATATTTGGTTAAAAACTAGAACAACTTAAACATGCATGTAACATGATGACTACTGAATATGAGTAACTTTCCTGATGTATCTTTTGGATAACGTGCCAAAATTCTTGCACAGACTTTGATAATCATATTTCTACAGCATCCAGTATTTCTTCTTCTTTTCTTTTTTTTTGTTGTGAAAATTGTACATTTTAAAATATAAAATTGGCTTGTTTTTTCACTTGTGCAGAGTGCACACACATAATATATTAATAATTTGTATGAAAAAAGAAATTGGTCCATCCATGTGCCATCCAACACACTGGGCGACAGATTTTCAGAAATATAAATATATATTATAAATATATTTGTAGAAATATATCTATTGTTTTTATGGTAGTTACTTAAGGGGTCGGGTTGCCAGCTTGATGCCCGATTGTCATTCAAACACTATGGCCTACAGTATTCGTGAACGCCAGTCTGCCTGACCAGCATGTCTTTGGACTGTAGGAGGAAATCTGAGTAACTGGAGGAAACCAACCAAGCATGAGAGAACATGAAAACTCCACACATACAAACCTGAGACGGGACTCAAACCCCGACCCTGAAGGTTCGAGGCGACAGCGCTAACCACTAAGCCAACGAGTCACCATTTTAATCAATGCAGATTAGTATATGTTGTAAATTTGCTTTTCTAATCATATAGTATATCGTTTGTGTGGCACTGGTGGCTCAGTGGAAGGTGTTTCGTCTGCCACGTGGCAGCCCCGGGTTTGATTTCCAGCAAGTGCCCAAAACCCCAGCCACTGGATATAGTGCCGGTCCCAAGCCCGGATAAAATGAGAAGGTTGCGCCAGGAAGGGCACCCGGCATAAAACCTCTGCCAAGCTTGTACAGTATGTGCGGACTGGTCGTTCGCTGTGGCGACCCCTTGCCGAGAGCAGTCGAAAGACCAACAACAACATATAGCCCGTGTATTAAAATGCAAAATTTATCAGTATATTATAAAAAATTTTTTTCTTTGGCAACTTTGAAATGCTGAATCTTTAAAGTCACATTGGACTTGAGTGCAACAGGTTCAAGAGCCGCTGCATCTGATGATCTACCAGGACAGGCCTGAACATGACCAACTGATGTGTGTTCCATATATGCATCTGTGTAAGTGTGTACTGTATCTCTTAAGGGAGATGTACTGCATTTTAAACTTGAAACAGGGAAAGTGTGTATTAAGGGAGTGTGAGTGAGTGTAAAGCGTGCTCTCGCTCTCCCGGTGCTTGTGCTCAGCAGGTTGCGTGAGGAGCAGGTGCATGGCAGGTGGCACCACACTTGTCCACACGTTCAGGTGAGAAAGAGAGACAGCTGGTGCCCTGGGCTTCACGGTGGACAGAGTTCAACACTTCCTCTTTCACACACACTTCCTCAGCATGTGAGACACACCTCTCTCTATTCTAGCCTAACCAGAGTGATGTCTACCACCTGTTCAGTGTATGATTAATACAAGTCTGATTAACATACAGGATTATATTATGACATGGGACTTTGGCCTTGAGACGTAAAATAGGGGGTTTGAGTGATTGATTTATGAATCACAGTGACTGAGATCAAACGCTTACATTCATTTAAATTCTTGGGGAAGATGCATCATAAAAAAACAGACAGTATATAATCAGTGCTATGTATATTATGCATAACGCACAATGTGATGAGAGCTGTGTGTCTATAAGAAAACCACTTGTTAGTGAGACTAATCGGAAAAAAAGGACTTCAGCTTGCTAGGGAGCGCAGTGATTTGACTTTGGGGCAGTTTAAACATGATGAGAACAGATTTGACCGTATGCCAGAGCAATAGAAGCATCAGGGTAGGAATGCAACCACATGAAGCGGTGCACCCATCGTACTGTACATAGTGGCCACTGTACAAGCCTCTGGAGGCAGTGTCACATTTACATTTACTGCATTTGGCGGCCCCTTTATCCAGAGCGACCTACATTTTTATCTTATTATACATCTGAGTATAAGGGTTAAGGGCCTTGCTCAAGGGCCCAACAGGGGCAACTTGGTGGTGGTGGGATTTGCACCATAGTCCAATGCCTTAACCACTGGGCTATGTTGTGTGGCAGTAATGCAAAGTCAACTGATATCACATTTATTGAGTTTCTTTCTTCCATGCCAGAATCAAAGCTAAAGGCAGAACATTTTTTTCCTTTTTTTTTCTTTTTTTTTTTTTTTTTGCGGTGTAAATGTGAGTGTCTGTGCCTGTGTGTGTGCATGCGTTTATGTGTTAAGATGTAGGTATGTCAGACAAAAAAGTAAGGTTTTTTTCAACACACTTTTTAGCCTTGACTGTCTTCTTAGCTATATACTTTTCTGCTTGTGCTATTATTAGATGTCTTGAAGAGTTTTAATTACACTTGCTCATTGACTCATTGTCTCCAGACAGGAAGAGTGTGTTAGCATGTTTTGATTGCGTTGCGCTGGGAAGAAGATTCAGCTCGGTTTGAGACCGAGGAGATAATTGAAAAAGCACTGTGTTGTAACTTGAAGATTTAACAGCGGCACTTGAGTCACTTAACCTGAAGAATGCTGTACTCTTAAGAAAGTGTAGTAACACTATTGAAAAAGACATTCACCCCGGGACTTCTCGACACATTCACAAACGGTGGAGAAATATTTGTATAGTGATTATTGATGATCGAAAAGAGCGGAAAGTCATAGAATGTCAAAACTTAGTGTTCACCGTGAGCCACTATACTACTACTGTATAAGTTCCTTTTTTTCTCTATCTTTTTTTTTAACAACATGTTGACCGAGCTTTAAATCATTACCTGTGCAGTATCTTTTCCATTGCAGTAAATTGATTAGATTAGAAGATTTTATTGCAAATGGAAATTAACCACCACTTTAATTAAAGAAATGATTTGAAGTTGATTTATTCACGTAACAAAATGTGATAGAGCAGGATCATACTCTGAAATTCATGAACAAGCAGATAAAGGCAATTTTAAAGAATATACACCAATCAGCCATAATATTTACTCACTCATTTACTTATTTTCTAATGCTTATTCTGTACAGGGTCACGGGAAGCTTGGAGAATAGCCAGGGGGACACAGGGCACTAGACTGGTACACCCTGGTTGGGATGCCAATCCATTTCAGGGGCCCACCATAGAATTACAACACAAGACATTCTGCCCAGTATTGTGTAGGTGCCCTTTGTGCTGCCTGGGCAGCCCTGGATTGGGGCATGACTCAAAACCTCTAGGGGTATTTTGTGGTGTCTGGCATGAAAATGTTGGCAATGGATCCTTTGGATGCTGTGTTTTGGGGAGTGGGCCCTCCATGGATCAGACTGCATCCCATGGGTGGTTGATTGGATTGGGACTTGGGGAGATTGGAAGCCAGGTACTGTAGGTGGCCTATCCTGCTGGACCCTGGGCATGGTGTGCTGTGGACCTTTCTTGACTTTTTTTTATGTGGGATCGGACCAGACAGGCTCCGATCTCATGAATGAGCCTTGAGTGCTCGAGTGATACTGTTGTCACAAGTTCATGGTGCAAGTGTAGATCATGTCTAGTGCAAACAAATCTTTCAAAGAAACTAAATACAGGTCATAAACACTACTGCGGCACATGTGATAACAAGTGACAGCTAAAAAAACAAAAGCTTGGCAATGAGACGGTGAAAATCTAGAACATGAATAGTGCTGTTAACAAGGCCTATTGAGACCCAGGTGAGAGTGATTAGGGAGACAGGTGACATACAAGGTGCTGATGGATGGTGTAGTTCTGTGCCCTTTGGCACTACCATGTAAATAAGCTTGTTAATTCCTTATTTATAGATATAAGACTCAACAACCGCGGTCACATTAAGTCTATATTAAGAAAATGTATTTCCTCAATATCTCTTTATTTATGAGAAGAAATCGATGATTTAAAACAACTCTGAATACGTGATCGCTGGTAGAAAACGCAAAGGCTGTAAGCACACAAAAATACATAAACAACCTACAAGATAAAAAACTAAACACAGACCCAGTGACACTGAAACACTTCTTTGTCTTTCGGCTGCCTCCATCTAAACCTATCCTCTGCATCCTCTTCTTTCACACCAACTACCTTCATGTCCTCTCTCACTGCATCCATAAATCTCCTCTTTGGTCTTCCTCTAGACCTCCTGCCTGGCAGTTCCAACCTCAGCATCCTTCTACCGCTGAAACCCAGAACTTAATTAATTACACAGAGAGTCACAAGACATAGGTGGATATATGATGGGCATGTGATAGAATTCGATCGGGTTGATGGGTAATGTAGTCCTGTGCCTCCATGGTGCTACCTTAACGACTTAATATCTTACTAAAAACAATAAACTTAAAGAGCACTCTGCTAGAACATGTGGTTGTATCTGGGATAAAATTCACCTGCTAACACGAGCCTTTAAGGTTATAGACAATCCATATATTCTAAGGCTAATAATAAAAAGAATCAAGTGATTTAAAATAATATTTTACATGTGAGGAGTGTTCAAGTCAAATCAGCACTTTTGATTGTGCAGAATAACAGAACACATAGAACCTTTCTCTATATAATCCCCTGCTACACTAATCCACTTATCCTTAGCGCTTGGATACTATCAAGGTAGAAAGTTTTCTCAGTACGCCAAAACCATGATTGGACTGCCTGCTTCATGTGTGAAACACTGGCCTCCCAGGAACTCCTTTATTTGCCCAAACATATGGAAATGGCTTGGCATGAGTTTAGGAGAGTATTGTACACCCCTTGTATATTAATGGATTATGTTAGGATTATCTATCATTCTGTCGGTGCTGTACTGTACGCGGAACACTACACTAATGCATGTACAATCTCGTGCTACAAAAAAAAAAAAAAAAACACTTGTTGGAATAATGCTATAGAAACCCGCCGGTCTTGTCATATATATGAAGTAACTCTTTTCCTTTCACAGTAAGAGTAAGCTTTGCATCTCTCCACCGGGCGATGAATCTCGGCTGGCTCGCAGCTTCTCAATAGCGGCGTTAAGGACGAGTTTTCTGCCATAGGCTGAGTTATAATAGAGGCTATGAGTGCATCCAGCTAAACCAAATGTCAACGTCTCTCCCATGGGCCTCACACAATAGCCATCTGTTTTTGTCTCCTGTCGAGATTTCTCGCCGACAAACCAGTAAACACAAAGCCGCGTCTCTCTGCATGCTTTTACTGTCAGGGTCTCCATAGAAACCAGAAGAAAAGGAGTAAAATCCTATTCGACCTCTTGAAAAATCACCTTTCATATCCGAGATTTAGAGAAGCACAGGAACAAAGCAAGGAATGAGAGTCCAGGGGTTCTTCACATGTGGAGTGCACTTTTCCAACCAGCTTAATGGTTACCTTTCTGGTTCCTCCTGAATGGAGGCATGAGCAGATGTGTGCAGAGTACAGACGCCATCAAAGCCAGGCGCCGCGTACACATGTAGGATTGTTTATTAGAACGAATGGGAACACACAGGATTTCTTTGCTTATATACGGTATGTGTTCAGGAGTCAGTGATTTCATTTTACACCTGTTGCTTTAATTCTATGAGGAGTATTAAGTGTGTTTAATCAAAGTGGTTCAATAAGTTCAGGTAGAAGTTGTTTATGGTGTTATCAATGGGTTTTTCAATGATGCTTTTGAATAGCGGAGGTTCTTGTTTTTCCTGTAACCTCTTTCGGAAGTGAAGACCAATTTAGAAGCTCTTTTCAGACGGCAGAAAGAAAAAGATATTGAGTTTTGGTGAGATGGCTCAAAAGAAAAAAAAATTTAACTTTAGATTTGATTTAGGTTGCTTTAACATTTGCTTTTACAATGTGTGCCTCCAAATTTTAAAATCCATTGGTTCACCTTTAGAAAAAGCACTTTCCCACCTGTGGATCTGTTAAACAATTTCATATAAACAGCATACTGTAACCACTTCACTACTTGATGAAGTTCTCATATATCGTTTATATATATATATTTGACTGGACATACTGTACAGTACTAGGCAAAAGGTTAAACACATATTTGGATTTATTTTTCTGCATTCTAGAACAATATTCAACAACAACAATAAAAACAGTCCATTTTTATTTTAAGACATGAAAGTCAGCTGTTGTCAAATGCATTTGTGAAACCCATCAAGCACCATGATGAAACTGGCTCTCATGCAGACCTTCCCAGAAAAGCAAGACCAAAACTTACCTTTGCTGCAGAGAAGACGTTTATTTAGCGTTACCAGCCTCAGAAATCAACGATTAACAAACAGCACGATATAGAGCCGCTATGAAGGTTTACTGAGCATAAGTAGCAGATAAATCTCATTATCAACTTTATAAAGAAGATTATTACTTATTTTGGATACCTTCAGTATTGTTTTACAATGTAGAAAGCAATAAGACCATAGCATTACAGTAGAAGGTTTCTCCAAACTTTTGCATTGGACAGGCACCCAGTCCGGGAGCCCCCTGGGACAGGCTCCATAACCCTTAGTGACTTTGTGCAGGATACGACCCATAGGGAGTGACTGAATGAATGGATTGAGATTACAAAGTGCTCATTTGCTTAAAATGAAAAAAAAAAAAAAAGAAATCAGCTTAAAAACAGCTTCTAAAACAGCATGGGCAGTATAGGCTATGTTACATACTGACCCTAAAGGCATGTGAAAATAACCCACAGGGGTCTGCTATAGGCTGGCATTGCCAATCGTGGTGTGAAATCCTGTGTAAAGAGTAAATCTGTTCTGCCCCGAGCAGTGTAAACAGTGGCCCAGCACTGTTTGCTTGTTGACACTGACTACAGTGCATGCATGTCAGCCAGCCGAGTCCAGAATGTAAGCTGTTAAACAGGTTGTTTATGCTTTTCCTATGTATCCGAAGCCGAATCTCTGCTCCGAGGCATATGGATTTCAAACACATGGTCCGGCTTTGTGCCCTGCTGCAGGGGAAGGCAGGAGGAGGAAGCAATGCGGGACAGTTATGACTCTCTGTCAGTCATGCATGAAAAACAACAACAACAGAGGCCTGGGTCATGCTGACTGCAGGGAAACAGCAAGGGGGGGGAAAGGCGGCTTATGGACAAAGCGCGGACCTACCGTTAGAGTCTGCGAGTAAAGAAAGCTTCATTATCCTCTCCAACCTACCACCCACAGCCTCTCAGCCCGTGGCTGAGAGCTAATCAGAGTGCCACTCTCCAGTTATTTTTCACCCAGGGATGGAATTTTAATAAAACCAACATTGTTGATGAATCAAGTAGCCGTCTGAATAATGGGATAAAGTGATTATATTTCTCTCAAATTCATCATTAATAAGCAATTACATTTCAAGCCCATCTAACAGCAAAATAAAATCTGGAGCAAGCCTGAGGTGACAGGTGCAAGGGAAAAACTTGGGTAAAGTAAAGCCCAACACCTTGTAGTCTACTGAAAGCCAAAAACAACTAATTAAACAAGTGGAATCAGGTGTGGCTTCTGCTTGGTTGAAATGAAAACCTCCACACACACCGGTCCTTTCTGGATTAGGTTTGAAACACACAAAAATGTGCAGATCACTATCTACAGCGACTTACATTTGATCTCATTACACATATAAGCAGTTGAGGGTTAAGGCTCAAGGAACCAACAGTAGCAGCCAGGTAGGATTTAAACCTGGGAACCTCATGAAAACCTCATCCACTAAACTTCCACTGCCCCTATCAACTTAACATCAACTATGAACTGTGGTGAGCAGAAATAACATCTCCTGTTTCTAATGAGCTAGCAAGGGGCAAAAGTGGCAAGGAAAAGCCCCTGGACACGACATGAGGTAGAAACCTAGAGAGGAACCAGACTCAAAAGGGGACCCATGCTCATTAGGTATAAAACCATAAAAACAACCATAAAACAATTCCTGCTACAGTATATCTCTGTACTATAAACTTAAAAGTAAAATATACCAGGAAATGTGTTTGAGTTGATGTAAGGCACACTTTGTTGATAAAGACTGTTGCGAAAAACTGCACAATCAGCCGAGGAGATGACCATCTTCATGATCGTCAGTCACCACAATCATCCCAAAGCAGACCACATGGGTCATCAACCAGAAGTTGTGCACCAGGATGCATTAGACTGTCCATTCGAGGGGAAGGTGTCCTGCACAGAAGAACGACTTACTTAAATATATGATTAAGTTTTCAAGGAGCTGTCCTGTCCTTGAGAAAACGGATCCTCATTTGCATATCAGTGAAAATGCTAATTAAATCTGGTTCAGAAATTTTCAAACAACAATCTCAATCAAAAGACAGCAGACTTTCTAAAAAGAAATCCTTTAGATTTGGGAAAGTGCCGCTGTAGTTACGAGAGCTGAGGTATGCGTACTAGAACCATTTGTGTCCGTACAGCCATAATTAATATGATGTGGTGCCATTTAGATCGATTTACCCAGCCGTGTCTGAGCGGAGCGTCTTCTTCTTCTTCTCCCCCTCTGAGAGAGACTCCAGTGGGAACTGCGTCTCCGTGCACATGACGCCTCTCAAATGAAACATTTACAGTCATGTCCGGCATGAGGGCCATGCTGGTCTATGTCTCAAAGGCAATTAGAGAGCTTAATTCTCTCTGATGCTGCTGTGGAGCTGGAGAGGATGAAAGAGCCTCCACTGGGGCTGATCGTAATGCTGTGCTCATCATGTTTTTGGTGGCATACTGACAAACGGAAAGTCTTATGCTCTAGGGTTTGTGTCACTCTGTCAGGACTTCTATTCTCGAGCCTTTTACTCCTCTGTCCTCGCTCTATAGAGTGGAGAATTATTATCTCCTCTTCACATGTGGGAGATGTGGGACCCTGTCCAATTAAGCAATAGAGTATGTCAAAGAGCTACTTGTTGACAGCTTTGGAGAAAAATAATCAATGCGGTTTGCATGCTTCAGGTGAGCTGGTTTAGCCTTTCTTCTACTTCTTCTTCTTAGCAGCCAGAGAGAGAGAGAGAGAGAGAGAGACAAAGAAAGAGCGAGCTGGTACAATCCCAAACACACCTCACTGACCTTGTCACAGGAGGAGGTTTGAAAGCACATGCCGTTATATAAGCTGTCTGTAGAAAGACAGTTGCAGGATCCGCAGTGGTCCAGACGAACTCGCTGACCTCTACATGCATCTTTCCCTCCCTCTGGGCTCGTCTACCTGAACGAGAGCGGATTAACATGCCGGCTGGGGAGGAGGTGTGAACGGCGCTTCTGATAAAAATACACCGCGTCTACACTTGCATTCGTCTTCAGAAGTAGAAGTAAATATGTGATTCTGTAATGGTGTCGCACTGGGGTTGTGCATTTTTAATGAATAACACTATAGTATCAGTTATTCATTTGAAGGCGTGTTATGTAGTATATTCCAAAAAACTATACAGTATAATTTATTTTCTTAATTTAGAAACAGGCATACAAAAGGAAGTGTATCTAAGTTTTCTAAGCTAACAATAAAGTAAATATAACGGTATTCAACTTATTTCTAGACCAAGTTCAATTTCGAGCTTCACCTAGCGGCAAATATTTGGCTAAATCCAAGTATTTATTTTTAAAAGGAAGCAAACGGATCTGGTAATAGAATAAGAAAGCCTGAAATCAATAAAAATGTCGTTTATTTGGTGGTAAACATATATTAAGAAACATTAGATCCATTTAAATAGATTTAACATCATTTCACATGCAAAGGTGTAAATATTTGCAATTTTTTTTTTTTACCATCATTACAATATCATGTGTTGGCATAGTTTTCCTTCTACAATATAATAAGATGAAAGAGCAAACAATGATGTCATCTAAAACCAGGAAACTAAGTTGCTGCATCATCATCATCATCATCATCATCATTATGTAATACATAACGTGTACCAAATATAAAAATAACATATTAAGCAATGTTTTCATTGTTGGACATTCAAACAACAGGTGGGTGATGGTGAAGGACAATGTGGAGAAAGAGAGAGAGAGAAAGAGAATAGGAGGAGGAGTAAAGAGCACAGCAGGAGCCCGGGCAGGACATTGCAAATAACTGTGCAGTGGAGCTTCTCTTTCCAACGCTGTTGTTGATTTGGAAGGAGCGTGCTGCTCTTCAGGAAGCATGGAGCTCTGGAATGCTTCTGTTTTCCCCCTGGCCACCACAGCTGTTTCCTCCCATCAGCCCCTGCAGGAGGCCAACACATCACGCCCAGCTTACAGCTCACATAGGTACTGACATCTCTCTCTCTCTCTCTCTCTCTCTCTCTGTGTCTCCCCACATTGTTCAGGAGGGGAAAGTTATTCCTCTGTCATGAGGTCATTTTCAGATCTTTTGTTTTAGGTTAGAAACTGCTGGTCACTAACTAAAGAGTAGCAAATAATCATCATCATCATCATCATCATCATCATCAATTGGTAACTAAGACTAATGAAAATACAAATGTATTCAATCTTACTTTAGTATAAAAGGCTGCTTTCTTGATCACAGATATTTTTGTTACATTATTATGATCTTCAAGCATGAAAATTAACTTCAGTGCACTTCGCTCATATCCAAGTTTCTTCATATTTCTTCCAAAGAGCTAGGCGTTCTTGTATTTTAAATGTAGACACGCGGGATCATTCTCCAGGCTTCCTGAAGGACTCTTTTTGGGTCTCATTTTCACTCATTCCTTTGACAATCCAGCAACAACCAGCATGTGTCAAAGAAAACCAGAGCACCTGATAAAACCCATGAAAACACATGGATAACAAACAAAAATGTCCACAAATGTAAAACCCACCAGGCACAGGGAGAACTTGCAAACCCCACACACACATACCTGATGCAGGAATCGAACCCAGGATCTGGAGGTGCAAGGCGACAGTGTTAACCACCAAGTCACCATGCCAAGCTATATTTAAACACACACACTATGTGGCCATAAGTATATTATATATCCACTATCTACTGTAGCAGTCATGTTGGAACAGAAGGAGCCATTCCCGAACCGTTCCACAAAGTTAGAAGCATGAAATTGTTGAAAATGTCTTGGTGTGCTGAAGCATTAAGAGTTCCTTTTACTGGAATTAAGGGGCCGAAGACAACCCCACACCAGTTCCAACATGACTGCGCACCAGTGCACAAAGCAAAGTCCATAAAGACATGGATGAGCGAGTTTGGTGTGGATGAACTTGACTGGCCTTGGACTTGAGTCCTGACCTCAACCTGATAGAACATCTTTGGGATGAATTAGAGCGGAGACTGTGAGACAGGCCTTCTCGTCCTAAATCAGTGTCTGACCTCAGAAATGCGCTTCTTGAAGAATGGTCAAAAAGTCCCATAAACACACTCCTAAACCTTGTGGAAAGCCTTCTGAGAAGAGTTGAAACTGATATAGCAAAGGGGACGGGGCCAACATCATATTAAACCCTATCGATCTTATGATATTTTTATAATTATTTTTATTATTAAATGTTGCAGCTTTTGTGTTATTAGGTTAAAGAAAGAAATAATGTATATAATAAAAGGAAGTAATTTGTTTCTTGGACATTCCGTAGGTGCTATGAATGGACAAAGCACATGGCATTCTTTAGAAAGAAAAATAGAATTTTGGCAAAATGCAATTTCAAGGTCACAAAGAAAGTCTTTTTATTTTGACCCTGTTGAGTTTGGTTTGGCTGTTTTACAACATGTGTAACTCACAGCATAGCAGAAATACACTGAGCTCCAACGTCCTAACATGAGTCAGCCATTAAAAGCTTTTATGTCAACAAGAAATATGTTATGTAAACGCAACATCAAAATTGATGAAAGGAAATTTGTGATATTTATGATAGCCGGTGCCTGCTGGAACAAGCAGTTACAAATGTTTATGTACGTTATTTGTCAGTCATGACGACAGTTATGCTGGTGTCACATACTGAAGGGCCGCGACTCCTATTTTTAAGCATGAATACGTTAATCCAGTGTGGTCTTCGGTGTTGTGGCTCGAACCCTTTTCTCACAGAGCACTCATGAGATCATGTTTAAGAGACACTGAGAAAACAGCAGTCGACAATTGTGTGAAAGTCCAGGCAGCACTTATTCAGTTAAGTGCAAAAAAAGCTTCATTTTTACGAAAAAAGTAAAAAGAAAAGAAAAAAAAAAAGATCCTCCTGGGAGTGCTGTTGGCTTTCCAGCTCAGCTTTAATTACTGGCTGCTCTTCAGGTCCAAAACCCAAGCCGTGTTTTTGTATCTGGGAGGATGTTTGATCACTGTCACGATGTGCTGGGACTTGTATGACTCGGTTATCTTGTTTTTTTGTCTTCCCGGTTTTCCGCCTCTCTTTCTGTCTGATGTCCGAAAAACACTGTAGGTTGCGTGTCCGTGTCTTACTCACTTGTTATCCCAGAAACAGCAGGCCACAGAGTCTTATTTTCATCAAGATGTTGTTTGAGTCACTGAGTCGGAGTTTTCTGCTTTTTTTAGTAAAAAAAAACGTGACAGTAATGTTTGCTTAGGCTTACTGTAAGAGCCCTCCAGAGAGGCAACCAGTACATTTTGAGATCATGTCCACGGAGATATAAGCCACTCTCATGATTGTCTCATGTGAGACACTTTGCTAATTATCACCACAATGTTTGCTTGATGGAGGTTACGGCTTTCCTCAAATAGAGAAGATTATTGCTCATCAAAGCTCTATTGTTCAAGACGGAGACTGAAATAGTGACACACACAGTTTACTGTTAATCACAATTAGAACCAGGCCTCTTCTTATAGCATTAACACAGTGAATGAATAAAAGCCTTTTCTTTCTTTTCATTTACCTTTGTATATGTTTTAAACCCAATGTTTTTAAGGTGTGCCAAAACTTTATATTTCCACGGCCTCGCTTTATTTCCCCTAATAGTTTAAAAAGTCTCATATAGAACCTTTGTGTTGTAGGGTTCTAGAGACTCAAACCCTAGAGAGTGTCTACAGCGTTTAAATCGTACTTACATGTATGTATCTAGCAATCTCTATACAATTAAAACAAATCAGTGCTGTTGTTAAGACAAATGACAGTGATAAATTCAGGGTGTTTCTGATATTTTATGTGACTCAAGATACACTGCCATCTTGAAATTGATGCAAATGTGGCCATGACTGATACAGGTCGCTCAAACTGCACATGGTGGTGAACTACTGTAACTCTTCCTCCGTACAAAAGGTGCTAGTCTCCATTACAAGTGACGCACTTGCACCATGATTGAATGGAAGTCGGGAATCCTCTTTGAAATTCTCCTTTGTTGCAGTTGATGGTCTCTCATTGTCTCTTTTCAATGCTGGTTTGATCTTCTTTAAACTTCTTCATCCATCTGTGCACATTGGTGGTGAAAAATGGTGTCGTCTTCTTAACATTCTGTAGCGCAGAATAGGAGACATCGACTGTGACTAAGGGGATTTTCAAAGAGGATTCCAGAGTTCAGCTCTCGACAATGGCACTATGTCGAGTAGTAGCATCGTATAGTGGAAGAATTACTCTACCAACATGTACTGTACAATTTAAATGACCTATGTCAGTTAATAAAAAGTTAGCATTAGTTTCTGTATAGCTCTTGTAAATTGCTTTATGAAAGAGAAAGTGATAATGAAATTTGTAACAGCATGGTGGATTAGTGATTTGCACTACCACCACACACTCCATGGTTAAAGATCTGAGTCCCCCGTTTAGTTTGTGTGTGGGTAGTTTGCATGTTCTCCCCATGCTTGATGGGGTTCCTCAACAGGTACTCCAGTTTCATGCAAAGAAATCGAGATAAAATATTGGAAAAATATGGCAAAATATGGAAAAATAAGTGAGGATAAATAAAAGATATTCATAGAGGAAGGAAGTTATGAACGTTTGTCTAGTTCCAAAGATGCTGAATAGGAAAAATGGACTTTACTCTCATAGTCATTTTTAAATAAGATTTCATACTTGACTTTTTTTTGTGAATGGTTTTATATTCAGACCAGAGAAGGTAAACAAATGGAACCTTCTTTGAACTTTGTCTGAAGAAAGTGTCTGGTCTGATGAGCTGCTTCCAGCTCTATCATTTAAAAGAGCTGTTCATGTTAGTGAAACATTTGAATGTTGTAAACATGTTGAAGAAGGCTGTACATCTGTGAAAGACGATCCTGGTCGTGGTGGCTCGGGGTCCACTGCAGTTGTTCCAGTAAACCTTCAGCAAGTGAAACTGTACACACAATCATTGATCAATGTCATGTTTGGGTCATTAAAAGAGTTCCTGGGAGACCATCGTTTGGAGCAGGCAGTCTGATCTCGACTCTGGCGTACTGAGAAAAAACATTCTTATCTTGATGATATCCAAGCACGAGTGAAATGCTGAGATAAATGCATTGGGGATTATAGAGCAGGGGATTATGTAGAGAAATAAAGGGAGTTTTTACTTTTATAACTGTTTTCTGTTAATTCAAAGTCCTGGTTTGACTTGAACGCCCCTTGTGCATACTGTAGATGCATATGACTGGATAAAACCCAACTGAGATGGTTCATATTTTCAAAAGTAGAGAACTATGGTCGCTACTTTTTTTCAGCAATAATTTCTCAAGCACTTGCTTCAGTCCTCTAAATCCTTCAGCAGTTAATGCCTCCTTTTAAATGTTCTTGAATCTTTCAACAATTAATTGCCTTGAATTAGCTAATAAGTAGTCTCCGGATTTAATCGGAATCCATTTTCCCCGTTTTTTTTCTTTTTATACTTCACTTTACTACATGGAATCCTAAGGATAAGCCTTTTCACATCACAAAATGATGTTTATTATATTGAATAATTTTAATTAAATCCTGCTTTAAAATCCAGTCCTGGACACAGAGGTATATAGTCAGAGGGTGTATGTAATACGTTTATAATCTAAACGCTCAGCTGGGTTTGTACCTTGTCCTTTACCAGCAGGCTTTCATCTATAGCCACTTAAATATAGCTCCCTTTAATATCCCTTTCCATTCCTTCAAAGCGTTCGCCTGCATTTTTGCTGTTGGAATCAAAGTCTTTTTTTCAACTCGGCATACCATATTGTCTTCCATACTTTGAGAAACCGACGTGACAAATGCCAGAAACGGAAAGACGTCTTCTCGTTTGACGTCTGAATGGAAAATCTCAGCTAGAGCCAAACAGTTACTAATGGCACCGGCAAGGCAGCATGAAAACACAAACAGGATGCTGCCACAACCTTAAATGACATTATGTATGGGTGTGATGTAATGGCCTATGTTAGTTCTGCAACACTGTTTATCTGACCTCCTTTCTCTTCTATTCAGTTATTCTGTTTATTATCCTCAGGGCCTGAACTGCACAAATGAAATTTATATTCATACAGCACAAACACTGCTCGATAAGCATGATTTAGCAACAGGTTCGAGATCTGTGTGTAAGTCAGAGTTAAGGACACATAAATAAACAGTAATATAGTTTACATAGAAATTGCTCATAAAAGGAACTCAGTCAATTTATCACAGAAACATTACACATAAATGGAAGAAAAAAAAGGAAAGAAGGAAGGAAATGGAAAAATGGGATAAAGTGTAAAAGAAACATTATTCAAAAATATTAAATATACAAAATGAGTGAATTAATGAATATATCAAAAAAGAAAGTGAAAAAATGGGTAAACTGGGAAAGAAAGATAATTGAAAAGAATCAAACATTCGAAAATAAGTGAATGAATGAATGAAGGAAGGAAGGAATAGGAAACAAAGAAAACAAGTCTTATTGTGCAAGAAAAAGGCAACAAAGAAAGAAATATTAAAAAGACATGGGGGAATTTTGTGTGAAACTAATGAACATCTATTAAAGAAAGAAAGAAACTGAGAAAGAAAAGGAAAGAAAGTGGAACGAGGAAACATCAATTATTTCAATAAATATCACTCATTCACTCACTTATTGTCTATACTGCTTCATCCTGTGTACAGGGTCTCAGGGGCCTGGAGCCTATCCTGGGAAACTCAGGGCACAAGGCGGGGTACAAACTAGATAGGGTGCCAATCCATTGCAAGGTACACACACTAAATCCCACACTACGGGCAATTTGGGAATGCCAATTATCCTAATCTGCATGTCTTTGGACTGTGGGAGGAAACCGGAGTACCCAGAGGAAACCCACCAAGCACAGAAAGAGAACATGCAAACTCCATGCACACTGAGGCGAGAATCGAACCTGGACCCTGGAGGTGCAAAGCGACATTGCTAACCACAAAGCCATCGTGCCAAATAAAAATAAATATATGAATAAATAAATTAATAAATCAGTACATTAGGAAAGTGCAAGAAAACCACTCACTGGAGCATTAGAGAAAAACAAAAGCTAAAAAGGAAAATGACCACTTGACTGTCAGCGGCCCTCATTTTTGTTAGCTACACTTCCAGTTATATTTTACATGGACCGTCCTAATATAAGGAGCTTTTGGAGAAATTTTTGAGAAGAGCTGTGTAAAGCCTGTTCCTGTGGCCTGGTAGACTTCCTGAGGTCACCCTACTGACCTGACACAATTGGCACAGCTCTGTTCAGAGGTGTATAAAGCAGGCGGGAACAAAATTTGTTATGCTAGCTTCTGTGTCATGAATGCCACCATTTTTCCGTCTGTTGTATACAAAGCGTGAAAGTCTTAGATTTCAGATGAGATAAGCCACATGCATGAGGACCAAAGAATGCGGGAACGGTGACCATTTGAAAACGGGTATGAAATTCTGGGGAAAGCATGGGGGTGACAGTTAAGAGGATAAATAAAAAGTTGTGTAGTATGAACAACGAGTAAGCACACCAACAAATAGAATAGAAAAGAAAAGAAAAGAAAGGAGAGAAGAAAGAAAGAAAGAAAGAACTGTCTTTTAAGAAGCATCACACAAAGAAAAGCCCCCAGTGGATTTATTATTTAAGGACACACTCACAGTGGGGAGGAAGTTAAAAACTTCAGTGCCACTCAGAGAGCTGCTGTGATTTTATCATGTGTATGTGATGAAAAGGAATGCTTCAAGCTTCTGATGGATGACAGCTGTCGACTGTTTCAGCTTCTCTAAGCGTCATTTTCCGTCTCTTTGTATATTTGTGTGGAGGTGTGCATAATTACGCATGCGTGTGAAGAGCAAATTCTCCATAGCGTAGGAGTGCGCGGGTAATAAATTATTCCGCATCGTCTGCCGGGTTGCTGACTCGGATTGACATAAGCCCTTTTGGCATTCCTACAGAGCAGCAGCACTGAAAAGTGCAGAGCGCTTCACATGTAAAGGGAATATTAGATTACAGACATGGGGAGTGACTGGGAGGGACAGGACACGAAACAAGCTAACACAATAACACAATAAGACCATTAGCCGGGTTGGGTCTCAGCACAAACTTAGCCAGCTAAGCATTAGCCAAACTATGGAGTTGCAGGAAGTCTGAAATCAAATGCCCCATGGCCTTTACCCTGCTAAATCACATTTTTTCATGCCCCTCCACCCCTCCACTGCTCATGGTGGCTTGTTTTTTATTTTATTTCAACAAATGCATTCCGTGAGTGTAGCACGGGCCTGTTCAACTTCAACGTACAGTGACTTGAATGGGAAAGACTTAGGATATATGAGCTGGGCAAGAATACTTTAATCACAGGTTACAGGAGGTATTATTATGTTTTATACCCGACCGTCGTTCAATTCTCAATTCTGAATGGCCAGAAGGTGTTGATTAATTTTTTATAACCGCGGCTCTGACAGTAGTGCCAACTGTAATTCAAATCATAGCTTTGTATTTATACATCCCATCTAATACGCTTCTTGTTTCTATAGTAACAACATACAGTGCACAGGGTCTTGTACAGTTGAAAAGAGATGGTGATGTTCTTTTAAAGGAGATACTTAGAAAGAGGGTTAAGTTTTAGAATCATAGGGACTTGTCTTCATTCATCTAAAAAAAAAAAAAAAAAACATTAGCGAGGTCAGGCACTGATGTTGGGTGTGGAGGTCTGGGGTGCAGTCAGTGTTCCAGTTCATCCCAGAGGTGTTCAGTGGGGTTGAGGTCATGGTCTTTGTGCAGGAGTTCTTCCACTCCAACCTTAACACAACATATTTTATGAAGGGAAATCTTAAAACTACAGCACATTTTAATTTGTGCTTGGTCCCTTTTATGCTGGGGTCATTGCTGAATTAAATAATTTCATCCAGAACATCTGGAACAGGTTTTGCCTAAGATGGCCTTCCTGTCGCAACACACCCAATTTCTCCATTTCTGGATTTGCACTGAATTCCATTGGCTGGGTTAAATTTGAGCAAGTAGGATTAAAGGCCCAACAGTGGCAGGTCTTGAACCCTGCTTTATCCTGTGTACAGGATTTTAAGAGACTTATGGCACGATGCAGGGTAGTCCAGGAACAGGGTGCCAATCCATCCCAGGGCACACAAATTCACATATTACTGGCAGCTTGGGAACACCAATTAGCCCAACCTGTACGTCTTTGGATTGTAAGAAGAAACCTGGAACACCCGGATGGAGAACATGCGAAATCCAGGCACACAGATCCTAAGGCAGGAATTGAACCGAGACCCTGGACGTGCAAGTTGGCAGTGTTAACCACTAAGCCACCGTGGCAACTAATGTTTTACTGCTAATTTTGATTAACCATGTCTGGGTACCATTTAGAATTTGGTTTTCTTGGTTTTTTTTTGTAATATGTTGCAACAGCTATTGTAACACCGTTGCTTATCACCCCTAATAAAGGAGATTTTGGCACTGGACTCAAACCTTTAAACTCATCTACGGTTTAGATCTGGACACCATACTTGAGACACAGTACAGCAGCTAAATCAGCAGTTGGCTCCCATCGTTCACTGCAGTCAGTGTGACGGCGCCCAGAACTGATGAAATTCAGTCAAAACATCCATAACTGTAGCAGCATGTCAGTGGAGATGAATAATGGCACTTGCATAGTATGGTCTAAATCTGAGACTGATTATTAATAGCACACACACTCCACTCTGATCAACATGAGTCCTCTGTTTTATGGAGCTAAGTGAATGAGATGCAGCATGTGGTTGTGAAAAATACCCCTGACTAAAAAACACATTGTGCAATAGCTTGTCAGTTGATCTCCTACCATGATTGCACTGCTTGCAATTTCCTAACCAAATGCACTTGAATTGTGCTAAACAAAGTGGCAGATAGCTTTCACCAAGTGCCTAATGCTATATTTCCATACACTGCAGTCAACACTAAACAATACTTACTATGGAGCGAAACAATAGATTTGACAGTTGACATACACAGTAGTTATTATGAAACATATACTCCTTGTAATAAATACATATTTACCAACATCCCTCTGTATAATGCACTGTCAAGCCTTCGAAAGCAGTCTGTCAAGCTGATTGTCCATCACTTACTACAGCCTATTATTTACCAGGGGGTTGGTTTTTTATTTTAGGATTTGTTTATGCATACTCTCCTCCTTCAAACCTCAGGCAGAAATGCTCAGTTTGTTTTATATCCCGTGTCCCTTGGAATACCCATTTGTTTAGTAGTATCAGCAGGATTCCCAGAGTTTAAGGGCAAGGCCATTCTGGGTAAGTTCTGGTGGATTAGTTTAAGGGGATATAGACCTTCCTGCAAACCTTTCTGCACTTCTACCACAGACCTCATCACCTTCCTGGGGGATTTTTATTACCTCCTTACATTTATTACCATTTCCCCAGCTAGATTTGGCCACAGAGGGTTCCACTTCTGCAGCCATTTCCTTACCAGAGGAATCCTTAATGTCCTTAATGTCCTGTAGATCAGGGTTGATTGACTCTAGTGGGATCCAGATAGGGCTGGAAGGATGGAAAAATTCTCTTTTGTGAGGGGGTAGGATGTGTTTCTGCTGGGATGCTTAAGAGATATTGTAATGGACATAATGCATTTGGGAGCTCGTCTGAGAACTGGATAGCATGAACATATTTGAAAAGTAATAGGTGTTTAATTGAGTTAAAAGTGCTATGCAATCGCTTTATTTCTCATGAACACCAATCTTTATGAAATATGATTATTGGTCAATACCAATGCTGACGCCACGGTGGTGTAGTAGATAGCAATGTTGCCTTGCGCCTCCAGGGTCCAGGTTCTATTCCCGCCTCCTGAATTGCATTATTACTCAAATGCAAAGTGTTCTCAGTTCTCACAGAACTTTTTGCTCGCTATTACTTAACTGCTACATCTCACAGCAGATACATTATCACAGCTCACTTCACTGTGCCACACCCACTAATACATTTATGTACAAGCAATACATACCACCTGCCATTCATTTTTAATGACAATGCTCTCTGATACTCACTTGGGTCAGCTGCACTCATGTATAAAGATACTGTTCAACTGTATGGTCCCTCCTGTAGTAGGAGAATGCTGTAGTACCTCCTTCTGTTGTTTTCACAAAGCACATTTCTGATTTGCTATACTTTAAACTGGAATATGTTTAGATCTCTGTCTTTCATCTTGTGCACATTTTATCTAAGCTGACTCAAATGCATTGGGTGTATACTGTCTTGTTATATTTTAGGATAGGTCACATCCCTGCATAATTTTATGTTTAAAAGTGGAATGTGAATGTTTATAACTGGAGGACAGCTCTATAGTGTGACCTGACAGCCCTTGAGGGTATCTGTTCAGTTTTAGAGAAATAAGAAATAATCAAACTTCTTAGTGTGGGTTGTGTGAAGAAAAACCCTAACTGAGGTCACTGGGACTTCACGTCAGTCTAAAGGAAGACATGCCAATCTGTGCGGGTCCTGATGGGTCAACCCGCGACTCCCAGTTCCTCTCTTGCTTTGCCTTGGCCGCTTTCCATCTCTTTCACTCCCTCCTTCTATCCGACAGTCCAAATGAATGCATGTCTCTTTCTCCTGACCTTACTCGCTCCTACGCTGACTCATTTTCTTGTGGTGGTTTGCTCCCGCTGCGTGTCTCTCTGACGCTGAACCGACGTGAACTCTTACTTTATTACTTTTCTTTGCTCTTCATCTCCCCCTCTTGCCCTCGCGCTGGCAGCAGCTGCTACCAAAACAACAGCTGGACTAAAGTCAGCCAAAGAGGGCAGGAGTAAAGCCTCATAATGCAAGAACATGAGAATGAGAGATGGACTGTGCTAAACAAAGTCTTGGATTTCCATTTGCAGAAGGAAGTAGATTGATGGGGATCCAGATAGAAGGAAAGATTGCACCAGGGTTTGGCTTTTTCAAGAACTTTCAGCTCATGAATATATTAGTGGGATCCAGTTGAAACCAACACCTAATTTTATAAAGACACGCTTTAAGTACAAAAATGTGAAAACCACCAGGAAAAGTAAGATGACATTACAATATTTGACTCTAGCTTGTTAATGGCAATGCTTTCAAATAGAATAAACACTGTTTATATATTTAGTGGCATAGTGTTTAAGACCTTGGACATTTTGATTATTTGACCATTATTGAACAGAAGCTTTTGAGACTATAAATTAAATTTTGCCAATATATGTACTCAATTGTGTGTCTATTGCATGTTTAAATAAAAAAAGGAAAAAAAAATTCTAATATAGGTAATTAACACTACTTGAACCAAAGCTTATTAAAGCAGCCGTACCCTTGGAATGGGCTTAGGGGCCTTGGAATCAATGACAATGAGATTTAGGCTGTTTTCACCTTCAGGACTTTGGCCTAGATCTGAGAACACTTGACCCAAAAGTTCCGTTTGTTTAATTAGTGTGAAGACTCTGTACTTTTCATGGGCATATGTCAGGATAACATGCCTGGGTCCACTTAAAAAGGTGTACTCAAGCATGGTATGACGTACTCGGGCAGAGCTTGGATCTCATATGGAAGCTAACTGTACCAACACATGAAAGTTGACCACTCTATAGAATGTAAAGTCATCCCTAACACCTACCCCCTAGATTTGAAGAGTTATTATATGACCCCAAAGAGGGTAATATAATAACTTGTATTTAATGCATTCTGTCATTGGAAAGCTCCTGCAAGTTTCATTGAATATTAAGAATATTGAACATCTGAATAATAAACAAAGCATTTAAATAGTTTGATTATTTAGATGACTTTAGTTTAAGAGGTCAATGGGAGAAACACTGGGGACCAAAGGCCAGCCAGTCTGGTCCAATCCCACTGAAAAGCCAATGCAGCACAAATCATCAACAAAAGTGGGCATGTAAGAAATCCACCAGAGTGTACCACAGCTGTCCTGCACAGGTCCCAGCAGGCACAAAGCCCAAGTGAACTGGACAAACAATTTTGATCCACAGAAGCCACACCCTGCAACCCACAGCACCCAAAAGATCCATCACCAATGTGCCAGGCACTATGGTGCCAGACGCCACTGGACTTCCCCCGAGGCCCTGCATAGTCATTCTCCAAGTGGCCAGAGCTGCCCTGTTGGCACAAACAGAACCCTAAACCTAGATTGCTATAATGTTATAATGTCATGGCTGAACAGTGTATTTAACAACTACATACACTCATTACAATATGGTTTAAATTAATGGCTTTGGAGAAAGAAAGATTCTTCACAGTTTTTCCACATGCAAACAACTAGCAAATCTAATCCAGTCCAGTATCCAAAATTTATTATCATTTGTTTTCCAGCTATGGAGCCACAAAGCTTTGGAGCCTTGAGGCCGATGTACAAACACGTAAGAAAAACCTAAGACTAACAAAATAAAGCGTGCACACCACATGTCTCAATCATCACACCGTTTACATTACTTGATAGCTAGCAAGCTCCGGTTCAACAAACATATTACTGTTGATTGACATAACATGGAATCTTAGAAAATTAGTTTCATGTTTTTGATTTGATTAAGTAATAATAGCTAATCTGTTATTAATCATTTAATGTATGTATGAACCACCTCCTAGTAGAGGCAACTACCATGGTAGAGGTGACATGTTCGGAAATAATGTATTCCCACATTTAGCTATTAAATGATCTTTTTTTTTTTTTAGCATTATTTAGCCCTATAGAGGTATAGTTGACACAGCAAAAAAATACAAAACAAAGTGCAATTAAATGGTTTCACTATTAGAATCAAGCTACTTCTTGATCACACCATTTAATCTTATATAAGTCAGAGATCAGAAAGATTCTCTATCTCAGTTCTGGTATTCCTTCTTAAACATTTTAGGTTTTGGTGTCTTTCAGACGATTATTCAGTGGTTTTCAGATTAGCGTCAGTCACATGTTGTACTGTCATATCCTCACAAAGCTTCACCGATGCAGCTGTCAGCTGCGGGAGTGAGTCACGAGCCCAAAAGCAGGGTCAGTTCTCCTATCTCACTGATCTACCTCTAAACACGCACTTGTTCTGTTCCACCGCTCCACCCAAACCACAAAGAGCTGACACCAGACACGTCCTCCTACGCTCTCCCACCCTGTGAAAAGCAATGCTATCCAAAACGCATCACCTTACACCATTTAACTGCTTGGTAACTCTAGACAACGTCGAGAACCATTTGGAAACCTATTAAATAGCTTGGACACCATAGACCAACATTTGGTAGATGGTTTTGGATGTAGGATTAGCCTCTTTAGTGTTCATTTGTCATCCATCTGTTTTTGTCAACCAATTACTTGGATGTTGAGTCAGGCTGATATATGTAGTTTACAATAGTTAGAGCAGCACTTGAAAGGTTATATAATTGGCCGTGGTTAGTAAACATAGCACGGGTTGCTCCTGGCTAAGTCACACTGACAGTGATTGCATAAAGCAAGTTGCGTTCTTTTGTTTTTTCCTTCTTTTTTCCTTTTCAGCTGCCTCCTATTGTTAATTTAAACCAAACAGACATGGCAGAACATCTCAACAGCGGTTGCCCTTTTGTCGCAACAGCTGCCATCCCTGAGGATGTTTGTGTGTTTCTGTAAGTTTAACCCAATACCCTCTGACTCACTGCTCTTCTCATTTCACTGTAAAAAGAAGAATACAATGTATTAAAGCTCACTGTATACCCCAGAACTGTGATATTCATCTCCGTCTTTTTGAACCACCAGGCAATTCACAATTCTTGACAATGAATGTGAAGTTAGACAAGCATTCCAGGAAAGAGATGAAGGGCAAGGCACATGATTCAGATGGAGGCAAATCATCATCATATCAGACAACACTATAAACCTTGACACGCAAGCCACAATTATGAAGCCATAAAAGGGTGTACTGTTGATTGACTGCTCATGTTAGCTTTTCTCTTAAGTCCTAGATCATCTCTTTGGTATTCCAGATCAAACGTCTCTTAACAAAAAAAGAAAAAAAGGAAGAAAGAAAAAAGCCTAAGGATGCTTTCACACCTATTAGTCTTTAAAATACTTTTGAATTGTTTGCCATTTGGTTTGATGTACATTATAATTGAAGGAACTTAAAACTTGAGGGGAATATAAGGCTGTAAAAGTGTGCGGATGAACTTCATTGGTCAGAGTTTCATTTCCAAGCACCATAGACACAGAGCCAGGGTTCAATATTTGACATGACAGTTATACAAATGGGTTATTTAAAATATAAGAATCTTGGGAGAGATATGCGTCTATAATGAGTGTTCTCTTTTTCTCCCTACGTCCCTCTCTCCTTTTTTTTATTATTATTCCTAGAAAGAGCACACCTGGTATTTGAGTTTATGGGTTTGTTTAAAGCATGAAAAAAAAAAAAAGAACTGTCAAAGAACTGTTTCTATAAAGAAAAGCAATAAGGTATTTTTCCGCTGTTACCCATCAGCCAACAAGACAACTACACATTATCCGGTACATATAATAATGCCCTACAAGTGTCCTCTATCTGGATATAATATTAACATATTATTTACAATGAACAGATAATGTGTTTTAAACAAATACAAATACACATAGGAGATAAATCATACAGTATATATAAAGTAGTTTGCCAGAACTGTTTTCAAGGCACCTTTTTGACCTTAGAGGGCAGCATTAGGACTGGGATTCCACAGAACAGGAAAAAAAAGTTGAGTTGAGTTCAGATATGAAGTTACAGTATAAGGACACTTTCATTACATGTAATGCATTACCAGCATTCACTCATTTTCACTCATTAACCTGGTCATGGTCATAGTGCTTTAAATTAGGCTTTTAGGAAATTTGGAAGAGGCCTGATTAAATTCAATAGAAATTATTATAAGAAGGGACAAACAAAACTAATCATTAAAAAAGTATTTATTTATTTTTTTTACACATATGTGGTTAAGACCTGATAAGAACTGGAGTGATGTCATCCTGAGAACCGAGATATACCGTTATGTACATGTATTTTTAGAGTTGATAACTATATATTCAAGTTTGGCAAAAGAATAACAGTCCTCATATGAGGATATATATATATATATATATATATATATATATATATATATATATATATATATATATATATATAGACAATGAAGATGGGAGAAAAGGTCATGTCATCATATGAGGATCATTCAGGTCTCAAGAGGTGAGTTTGACTTCTAAATCAGTCAGAGTTCAAGTTTAGGCCACTCCAACTTTAGCTTTAAATCCAAATCCAGGTATAAATACAGGAACTTTGAGTAGTAAACAAATACAGTACAATCACTGGTAGTGGCATTTTGTTACATCACAACAGCGTTGCCACTTCACTTATTAACCCGCACTAATCAATTGCTCTAAATTGGCTCCTTTGATATTGCTTTAACTCGAACAAGTTACACAATTGTCAGATCTGGGAGATTCATCTTCCTGTTCTGATTACTCAGACGAAGATCTTTGGCCTCTCACATTCAGTTACTCCTACACACTGACAGTCTAAATAATCGTCCCAGTTCTTCAGGAGCGAAAATTGCCTAAAATAATTGGTTCCATTACTCCTACAAAACATGTTGCTGTTGGCTCATATGCATCATGTGTTAGCAAATTTACACTCCTTATTTCTGTTTATTCCATAAAAGGATGCACCTTTTTTTTCTTCTTTTTTGGATGGGTCAACTTGATCTGGGTTCAGCTTATTTTGAAATGCTGAGTGTTCAACTTAGCTTGGAGCAACCGCTGGCAGAGAGCATGCGGCTCGCTGTCCAAGGTCAGGTTGTTCTCTTATTATCGCTGTAACATTAGCACATTTTTAAATGGTCACTGTATCCACATTTCAGAATGACAGTTTTAGTGCTCAAATATATTTCAAATATAAACTACCATCTAAAAAATCAGTCATTATTATACTTGCATTCACCATTTAGGAATAATTACCATTTTTCTTTATACAATGTCTTGAGACAACTGACTTCTTTTTTTTTACATTTTGAGATAAAGAAGTAAAGAAGGCAATCATAAGACTGAAAGAAAAAAACCCAAGACATATTAAAGACATAGTATAATCTTTAAACAATAATTTAGCACTTTCTTAAAAAGTCATTGAAGGCAACAAAAGACAACTAAAGTAGATTGCAAAATGATTACTTTGGTAGAGAAATGAAACGCTAAAAAAGTCAAGAACACTTTGAAGGAGGTATCCACATCATTGTCAAAATCTACAATCAAGAGACATGTTTATTAATAGAAATCCAGAGAGCTTACATCAATATGCAAACCACTGGTAACAGCCAAGAATAGAAGTGCCAGATTAGACTTATGATATGATTGGGACAAAAAAAATATGGAGGAAGAAAGAAGGGCTCATGACACAAAGCATACCACTATCGTTCATACCGCTTAATCCTGTATTCAGGGTCGCGGGGGGCCTGGAGCCTATACCAGGAGACTTAGGGCATGAAGCCGGGTACACTATGGACAGGGTTCCAAGGGCACATACTGTACATGTCTTTGAGCTGTGGGAGGAAACCAGAGTACTTAGAGGAAACCCACCAAGCACGAGGAGAACATGCAAAGTCCATGCACACAGGAACGGGACTCAAACCTGGCTGGGAATTGAACCCAGACCCTGAAGGTGCATACCACTTCATCTGGTAAATATTTATATAATAATATATCAATAATATATTTATTTATAACGTGATAAGCTAAGTAAAGTAGAGAAATTCAGTTCAGAAGTGTACAGAGCTGTACTTTCTGCTCAGATTCAGTCAAAAACTGATACCATTAAAATAAATCTTCTGATGTCTGATGTCTGATCTCTCCATAAACTGTATGTGGAAACTCAAGCAGACCTGATGAAGCTTATAGCTCACATTGCTGTAGGTACACAATATGGACAAAATTATTTGGCCAAACCTGTTAATTATTGATTGAGGTGTTTCAATGAGGCCCCTTATCCCAAGTGTAGCTTTAGCATACCAAAACATCTTGGACAATGCTATGCTTCCATCTTTGTGGCAATATTTTGGTGAAGGCCCTTTTCTATACCAACATGACCGTGCCCTAGTAAAACAATAACTATAAAAGCATGGTTTGATGAGTTTCATGTGGAAGAACTTGACTGGCCCGAACACAGAGCCCTGACCTGACCTGACCTCAACCCCATCTAGCACCTTTGGGATAAATTGGAACTGGAGATTGCGAGCTAGGCCTTCTCGTCCAACATCAGTGCCTGAGCTCGTAAATGCTTACAGAATGATTGGGCATGAATTCCCACAGAAACACTCTAAAATCTTGTGGACTGCCTTCCAAGAAGAGTGGAAACTGTTATAGCTGCAAAAGGGGGACCAACTCCATATTAAAGAATATGTATTTAGATAGAATGCGATTGCAGGTTTGGCCAAATACTTTTGTCCATATAGTGTTGTATGTTGGTGCAGTAGTAATTTTTACAACGTTTGCTCTAATATAGCAACAATGAAAACAATACAGTAATCTCACTGGCTTCAAAAAAAGAAGAAAAGAAAAGGGCTGTCATATTCATAACTAAATGCCAAATGATGCCAAATACACCACTGCTGGGCTCAGTTTATTCCATGTGGAGATGGCCTGACATCCACAACAAGAATGTTATAATTGCAGACCTCATGCAAAGACCGCATAAAACTTGTTATGAACATAGCAGCTGAGAAAACTCCACCGAGGAACACGCCATGCAACCAAGCCTGTGATTGGCCATTACAAATGAAGTGTTCCCAAGCCAATTTCGTCCATTCTAAGATGGATGACTTTAAGGGGAGGCAATATTCCCTCTCGCAGTCTTGGAAATTGGCATGCAATTTTAATAGCACCATTTGCATTTGCTGGAACACTTGTGTACAAGTTTGTTGGCTCAGGAAGGTGTTTTTGTCTTTATGCAACCCCTACAGACATCATCTACGACCTCTATGTTCTATATACTGTGAGTTTTAACCTAGGTCTTGCGCTCAGGCTGTAGTAAATATGCCTATTGCAGACCCACTCTACTGCTCAGAATGAGTGCACTTTTCTTTATCCTCCCTCCTCAGGAAGCTGATAAGCTAATGCCAGCAGCACTGCCCTCTTCAACCAAGGCCAGTGACACATCTCACCTCTTAAACACATCTCTGTTGGCTTCGCTCCTCTCTGTTTCATCTCATCTCGGTTTGTTTCCTCTCTCCTGGATGTAATTAACAGCAGTACCTTATCGAACAGGCATGCATGTGGTCGGTACGCTAAAGATTACACAGGGACCCTAATGAGCTGACCTCCTAAAAGAAATGACGGAAATAATAATGAGATGAAAAGAAATAACATATTGTGTGTTTTGTGCAGCTGTGCTTATTAAATAAAGTGTTACCATCATGTCAAAAGTTGACGAAAACAGGTCTCTCACTCTCTGACTTTGTCTCATCCTGTCATGGTTCAGAGCAAGAGGGGTTTTCAGGGACAAGGGGAGTTCCATTCGCCGGTTAAAAATACCGCTGAGGTCATGAAATGCTCCGAAAGCCTTATGTAAACAGGACACACTAAGAAGAAAATCAGGCAAGACTGTTTTTTAATGGTTGTTGTTTTCTTGTGTTGCACTGGTTAGTGAATCAGACTTTCCCTCAAACTAAATCTTGGCTCTGTGCTCCTTGTGAGTGCATGCAAGTGTGTTATGAGGTCATATGTCATCCATTTAACAATTAAGTATTGACACTAAATTTAGAGTTATGCAGGAATGTGCAGCTGCCACTTTCCTTAGTTGCAGTGAAGTTTCCACGATTAATGTCTCTGAAAACTCTGAAAGCCTGACCAAGACAGAGGTAGGGTGTTTATATTAGTAATCCTCTAATCTATAGGCACATTATGTAAGTTCAGGAAGGTCAATAGGTCAACAGGTCCAGGGGTTTGTTTGGATTGGAAAAACCGGAGACTTATACTAAGGAGAGAGAGAGAGAAGAAAAAAGAATAATGTAGAGACAATCTTTTAGGCTCTAAGCCAGGGGTCATCCACATGCAGACAACAGACTGACAAAATATTTTAGGTCATCCATTTGTAGACTTAAAAATATTGCATCAGACCTGGCCACATAGTTGAGTGAAGAAATCCCGGGCGCTGTGCATGGTTGTTGAAGTCGGATCGTCTGACGTTCAATGACTACTGATGTTTGCACACACAAGTGTGTAGAGTTTACACCGAATGGTGCAAAAAAGAAACATCTAGTAAACAGATGAGGAAAAAGGTCACTAGACTGGTTCAGTCCTTTCCTAACCCAAAATAACAACTTTATTTTTTACTTTTTACAACCATGGTGAGCAGAAAAACATCACGTTTGTTCTTTCAGCAAATTGCCTACAACAGGAGGTAACCACATTGGATTCCACTTTTGTGAGGCTAAAAACAGAAATCTGTGGACACAAATTCACCAACACTAACCTGGATACTGAAAAAAAGCCTCAAGCATTAATAGTTAAGCTTTGGACGATAACTGTTGTGTTAGTTGTTTATTTGGCCATCCATGTAGGAATTGTATATATCATTGAATGCAGACGTTTTAATCGAATACTCCTGGCCTGACCTTCTCTTTGACAGATTTACACCATTCTGGCTCTGATAATCGAATGCATCTTTAACAGAACTCTAAAATGACACCATGCATTTGCAAGCACAGCTGCTGTTTTTGATTTGTGTAGACCTTATTGGAATGACTTGTGTGTGAGAATGTTAGAGAGAGACCGAGATGCTGTCACTTATTCCCAGAACTGTAAATTCCCCTCACAGGTGTGTAAACACTCACTTTCCGTAAGGATGTCAGAGGTGGTGTTGGTTCAGAGCTGAGCTTCGAGCTTCATTGAGGTTATGAAAGCTCTCTGAGAACTAATCTACTGTATGGTGGTTTATACTTATTTTCTTTCTGGCAACTCAGTGACTGTGACTCTGAGATTTGTTTTAACCGTGAGGGTTGAGTTTTTAAATCCGGTCTTATACTCACACTGTGGTAGTCATGTGAGAAGATGAAAGTTTGTAAGGATTAATAATGTGTTGGTCTGTAGACTCTTTTCAAAACTGTTTCTCATGAGCAATGGCCAAACAGCTGCACCGGGCTTCTTTCGTGGTTTCAGTGCCTGTGCCTGTTTCAGTAGCCACAAATTTAATTTCTGTCACACTGCTAGCCAATATGAGAGACTTTATCACTCATCTTGGCATTTTTGATCCTAAAAAAGAGGCAGTTGAGGTGAGTTTGTGGGACCTTTTTTTCCTTTTTTATTTTTTGCATTGCTCTTGTCAAACTCTATGAGTATATCAGGATGAACTAAACATGATGTTTAATCTTTACACTATGAGCTTCAGAACTTCACCTCAATATGGGAAGGTGTTTATACCCGGCAACCAAAATTATTTTCTCCCATTTCGTAAAATATTAGACTGAATGGATAAAGTCTTAGACCTCCCCTCTCCCTGGTGATCAGGCCCACCACGACAGTGTCGTCAGCAAACTTGATGATGGCGGTGGAGTTGGTAGTGGCCACGCAGTCGGAGGTGTACAAAGAGTACAGCAGGGGGCTCAGAACACAACCCTGGGGGGCTCCAGTGCTGAGAGGGAGTGAGGCTGAGACATGTCCGCCCATCCTTACTGCCTGTGGTCTGCCAGTTAGGAAGTTGGAGATTCAAAAATGCACTTTTTTATCATAAAAATGAATTAATACATCAGCGCGTACTGTATTAGCACAGTTGTGTTGCAACTTCTTTCAATTTATTCTGGGCTTAAAGGCAAGTGTTTTCCCATCTTGGACTCGTCTACTCAAAGAAAACATTTTCCAATATTAGAGGAGTGAACAAAAAATTACTAAAATGAATGATCCGTTCAGAAAAAACTGCTCAGGAAATAAACTTGAAAAAAATGTTAATTTGGCAAAAATTACCTAACAATGCTTTGCTAACGCAATCCAAAGATAAAAGAAAAATATAGGAATTCCTCACGAATTAAAAAAAGAGCACTTCAAGGTTTGTTCAGTTGTTCTTTGTTAATTAAGTGATTTTAGCTTCATTCCTAGAACCCTTTCTTAGAAAGCAACACTCACTCATTCCCCAAGGCGCGAACACCTGGACCCCTGGAAATTGAAACCGAAATCCTCTGTTCTTGACTGTTCAGGACAGCATGGTGTCACAGCAAGGTAACATTATGCCCAGGTTCGATCCCATGCTTGGATTACTCTCCTCTCCATGTAGAGTTTCGCATGTTCACCCTGCATTCTTGTGAGTTTGTCCCCACAGTTTGCTGAGTTCCTCCAGCTCATGTAGGTAGGAGAGCTACATAAGCTAAGTTGAAGGTATGAATGTGGTGCATGGTGCCGTGTGATGAACTAGTATCTCAATAAAGGTGAATTCGCCAATAAAAGCAAAGCTCTCCCAGGACAGGCTCCAGATCCACAACTGTACTGACCAAGATAAGGCACTGAATATGAATGAATGGAATAAATGAATCATAGAATTAAAACTTTTTTACACCCACACTAACAGCAGCAAGAGTGGGTGTAACATTTAATAGCATTATCAAACTATGAACTTTTCACATTACTATATAATTTCCTAATAAGACAAGACAGCTTGAAAAATATTTTAGCCCTGAGTACCTCATCAGTACAATCATCAGTGTACTTTATGAAATAGGAATTACATTCAAAATGACATAATTAAGCTTGAGGACATTGGTTTTAAGGCAATTAAAGTTTTCTGAATTGTTAAGCCTTTATTCTTGTAGTTAAAAAGGAATTACTGTAAGGGATTTAACACCACTCACCTCATCACTAGTTATTTATTTAATTTTTAGTTAAAATGATGGGAATTAACATGCTAGGCTTGTGTGTGACAGAATAACAGCATATCTGCTGAATAGCTTTGGAATGAGGCAGAAACTGTACTACATTTCCTCGGCCTCAAACAAATAAATGGAATAGGAAACAGGTGACATGCTTCAACTTCCCGTCAGCATTAACATCAGATGTAGTTGCTCTTAGACGTTCCCAAGCTAATCAGAGTGATGATGGACTATCTGTAAGTTTCACCTAACAGAATCATAAGTCCCATTGACATTTTAAACTTTGACATCAGGGTCATTCAATGCTAGAGGACAGTGCATCATGAACACTCATCCTCTCTGCCACTCATTACAGGGTAGCTTGAGCCTATCCAGGGGGACTTGGGATAAATGATGCAGGGTACACCCTGGATGGGGTGCCAATCCATGGCAAGACACACAAGCACACACACATTTGGCATGCTTATTCTCCATGTCTTTGGATGAAAGGGAACCGAAACACACCAAGCATGGGAGGAACATGCAGAGGGGATTTGATTCCTCGACCATAGAGGTGTGAGGCCACAGTGCCAACCACTAAGCCACTGTGCTGCCCCATCAAGAACTATAAAAGCCTTACAGTAAATCCTATGAAAACCAACTACATGTCCTTCATATATTTTAATTCTTAGTTTTTTTTTTTTTTTTTTTTACGAGATCTGGTTCATTTAGTTAGAAGAATAACATACATTCATCATGATTATGAGCTGTCTCCTTTGTAATCATCTTCCCATCATCAGTGTTCCTGAAGAGCTGGAAGTCATAAAATGTTTAACGACTACTTCTTGGTTGACTGTCACCAAACGACAAATGTGATATGCAAAAGCCTTACTTGTGAAATAGTCTGTTGGTTTTTGTTCTAGTTTTTCCACACTAAATTTGATTTACATTTGTTTCTACTCTTCATTCTTCTCATGGGTCAGATATATCTTCTTTAAACAGATCCTTACAGATCTGTTTTGCAGAAATACATATAGATAGTTATAATTGAGAGATACATTGCCTGGCCAAAAAAGACACACATTCTAATGTCTTATATGTTATTGGACCACTCTTTGCCTTAATTTCAGCCAGAGCATCATTTCATTAAACTTATGCAGTGACGCAAAATTTCAGTCAGTCCAGATATTGCATTGATAACGGGAGAGTCAGACGAAAATCTATTGTTTGAAAAACCTGGTCATTCAGTCAATTCAAGTCATTAGCTGACCTAATTTCTTGGGCAAATAATGTTACCGCATAAATAAAGTAACCTCAGATCATAACAATGCCCCCACCGGCTTTTATGATGGGCAGTAGGCATGACGGGTGCATTACTTCACTGACCTCTTTTCTTACAGGATAAATCTGGACTCATCTGATCTTTTTTTCAATGCTCCACAATCCATTATTTAAGCCTCCTAGCAAATTGAAGCCTGTTTATTTCTAAATAACCTCACTCATAAGTGGCTTTCTTAAGGTTACACAGCTGTTAAGTCCCAATCCTTCAAGTTCTTTTTACATAGTGCATGTGAAAAAAAAAATTAAGTGATTTCCCATCATGCTCAATTAGGATGTTTTTTGAACCACATTTCTTCTTTAACAGTTTAACCCAATTTGAGTAGTTTCAGCAATCTCCTTTGTTTTTGTTTTTTTGTTTGATGCCAATAATTTGACCCTTCTTTCAAATCTTTGCCACGACCAGAGGACATGTTTTTTTAAGGAATAAGAAGCCACTCATTTACTCAGTTATAGTTAGATAACTGAACCACATTAATCACTGCCGTAATGATCTAATAGAAGGATCTTAACTATTTGCTTGTTAATATCCAGTGGATTTTTATTTTTTAAATTATTATTATACATTTTTTTTTTACAGTGTATATCTAAGGCGACATGGTGTTGTACCACTGTCGCCTTGCACCTCCAGGGTCTGGGTTCGATTTCCAGGCCAGACTCGATTCCCATCTCTGTGTGCATGGAGTCCACCTCATGCCCTAAGTCTAATGGGATAGACCTCAGGTTTCTGCGACCACGAATACCAGATAAAGAGGTACAGACAATGTAAGAGTGAGAGTGAGTGTATATCTATCTTAACAGTGATATCATGTATGTAATAAGGGTTTGTTAAAGGGAGAGCACAGGGCATTGTATTTAGCTGCCATAACTTAGTCAGTGATCATAAACATGAAACGTATGGTGTTCAAATTATAGATGGCTATGGAGACCATTCAACATTTGTACGCAGTGTTACTGGAATAGAATGGGATGTTCTATTAAGATAAGGAGAGAACCCTTGCACCTGGTACAGTAGGTACCTTGCGATCAGGGCAAGAGTGGCAGCAGTGCAAGAGTGGCTGTGCTGCCCTATCCTGACCTATAATCGTGAGTACAGGACGTAAAATCTGCTGAATTCCTAGACCTTTCCTGACTGACTCTCTGTGATAGCATGAGGAACTTGACAATCTGGACGAGCATTGGAGTACAGGCACCATTCCAAAAGAGGTAGGTTGGGCACCATACAAAGATGCTCCCTGGGCAGAGAACCATGGGATCAGACCAAGACTACAGGAGAGATTATATCTGTTAGCTTGTGAACATTTGGAGATCCTCCAGAAGCAGTCGGCATATGTAGCCAAAAATAGGGAAGTCTGGGCCGATCTTTCTAGCCTGTTGCCACCATAGCCTACAAGCTGAAAAAATGGAAGGAGAACAAATGGAGTCAACCCACCTACTTGTCTGTCTTTTAGGAGGTGGGTGGAAACCTGGAATACCTGAAGGACGTGTGTCTGAACAGCTCAGAACTGAACCAGAACATTGAACAAGAAGTGGTATGGTGGACCTTCTGGATCTTCAGTACTGTCATTATTTTCCTTAACCTTTATATTATAATGTTCTATAATTCGAACCCGGTTAGAACATTATAATACTCACAAAATAATCTGAATATTAAAAATTAAATAAAATAAAATAAAGCTAAACATAGGTTGTCCAATTGAGCCAGCATTGCTTGATAATAACATGTTTTTTAAAAAGTACAGAAATGTTTGAGCTCCAAGGAACAGCTGGTCTTGGAGGCTGTTGCACTGTTTGGAGCTTTATAGTTAATAAAATGGGAACATGTGGGATGAGGGTGAGAATGATCGTTAGTTTCAACCAGAGTACTTGTATAGAGCATTGAGCTAAATCAAAGAACATCCTGATGCCACTATTTGGTTTGTAATTGATTGTTTGTAACATTGACAGGGCATTAGTTTATTGTCAGATGTTACAGAATCAAAAATAACATTTAATGAAGCAAAGGAGGGGTGAGTGCCAAGCTTGAGTGTCCAACAGTGACTCAACAGTGATTTACAACCTGGTTATTAAACCAATGTGTTTTTCTGAGCCAAATCACCCTGTACCAGCAGAGCACAGCACATTCCAGGATTCACACATCACTAAGGATATTACTAAGTGTTTGAGCAAAGGCCATGACGTCATTGAGTCTTTTAACCACACCGCTACGCTAATTCTTAATTAATGAATACAGTAAATAGTGGCTTCTTGGTGACGCTGTGATTTTAAACTTCTTGGAAATCCAAAAAGTAGCCCAAAGCCGTAACAACTGATCCACCGCTCGCTTTATACTGTACATCACAACAACTTCTAAATAATTAAAAGACACCACCGCCATATCTGACAGGAAGGATGATACCGTAGCTTTGGTCTTATGTTGCACGCTAGCAAAGAAAATGTGTATCTTTTAGGTGTTAAGTGAGATCTACAGAAGAAGAAGAAAAAAAAAATAAACCTGGCTTGCAAACCTAGAGATAGTTTGAAAAATTGCAGTTGGGTTGTAAAGTATCACATTTGCCATGGTGATAATATATTCCGTTTTTAAAAATGTCTTACTGATAGAATATAGTGGTGTTTGATGCCATTGCTGAGGTGCTGCAGAGAGCTTATCCGGAGGTGTTAAAAAACACACACCATCTGTTGACCGAGCGAGTTCTATATGGTTCAGGAATATGGGAACAATATGGGAATATCAATTAGATCCTTCAAACCTTGGCGTGTAAAAAAAAAAAAAAAGATGCTTCTTATTTGCACACCGCCATGGGACAAGGAAGATGAGGTGTGTGGGTACGAGAGGAGGGGTGCATCTTTAATTAAACCTAATTGATATGCATGGAAAAAAAAAAGCTTCATATCTGTTTGAAAATTTGACTGTTTCTCTGAACATATGGTGTCTCAGATGGAGGAAACAGTTTTCTCTCTCTCTTGTTCTTTCCTCTATAAAATGAGGCCCTACTCCAGGGAAAGGAATACTGTAGGCCAAGACATGGCCGAATTAAAAGCTGGCACTCCTTTTGGCATCTGTCTTTTGTTTCATACTTCAGCCGGTGTGTTTTCTATGCTTTCTAGCAATTCTGCGTTTGAAGTTGCCTAAATCTTGCTCTCTTCCTTTCTCTTTCTAGGTGTTTTAGGCTCTGCACTAATAACCTTCTCCTCTGCATACATACAGTGTGCTGTACATATTAATTCAATTATTTGTCCTCATGTTTTTTACATTTCTTTAAAAAGCAGTCACACTTCATTAGTTAAGACTCCTGCACATATATGAGATTATTTTAGAATAAGTTTAAAGGCTCACTTGGTAAATTTTGACCACCGTGCCATAGTTTTTTTTTTATGTTTACAATATTACTGCTTTTAATTTGTCTATCTATTTGGCTTTAAACTTCAATGTAATTAGATTTGACGCAAATTATTATTATTATTATTATTATTATTATTGTTGTCGTTGCCAACATATTTTGAATGTTGGTGCATAGTTACACACCACAGAAACGACATAAACCTCATCAGTTCAGCTGTAATCAGATATTAGCTGGCAACTTATCCACTTTGCTAAAAACTTTGTAGTGGACCTATACCAGGCTACAAAGTTTTAAATGAACTAACTCACTAAATAAATCCTTGGTAATGCTTGTTAGCATCAGTAAAGAAAAAATGTGATCAAGCCACATGCGGAGGACCTTCATACCAGAAATGTGGTTGTATAAGGAGTGTTCAAGTCAAACTAGGACTTTTGATTGTGCAAAATAACAGAGCACTCTTATGAAAGTAAAAACTAGTTTTATTTTTTTTGTATACTCCCCCACTACACTAATGCACTCACTCTAATCCACTGGTGCTTAGATACCATCACGGAGCCATGATCGGACTACCTGCTTCATTCCTGAAATGCCGGATTTTCAGGAACTCCTTTGATGCCTCAGACATGTGGAAATTCACTTGGAGGGAGGTCAAGACTGTATTGGCACAATATCCTAGCTGAGTTCCCCTAATGTGCAATGTTTGTGAATAAAGGTTCCCACAGGCAGAACCACAAGTTGGCGAGAGGTTATCTGTCAATTTTCATGGATCAGACTTTCCACTTGCGCGGGAACGACTTCAGTGGGTTCTGAGTCACCTCAGCCGGGATCCTTATTCGTGGACGTATGAACTTTTCCACTATCATTAAGGAATTTCATCACAAGTCCTAGTTTGTAAAATAACCAGCAACAAATAGTACATTAGTACTAAGTACCCTAAGTACATTAAAACCTTACTAAACATGAAGGCTAAAATAAATGTACATTGTTTAATTAAAATGCAGATGATACGAGTCAAAGAAGGTTAAATTGTAATAAAAATTGCATCCCAAAATATAATGTAATAGAATAATATGTGACACCGAGGAACACAGTGGGTTATCAGTGACCTTGAAAGGAAGCAGTATGGCAATGAGGTGCTATAGGATCCTCTCATTTCTTAGTAAATTAGAGCATTTCGTAGATGTGCAATTAATTTAATCACTGATCTTCGGAGTCCCACATAATGTTCCAATTATCTAAACTTCACTTAATGCTCCAATTTTCCAAACGTGCTCTCATTTGCTGTTTCAGCAGATCTGTCTAATTGACCAGCTGTCATTCATTCCGTCAGCCCCTGTCACAGAGCTACATGCTGTATTCCCTAAATTCCTTTTAGTGCTTTTTAGTAAACTGTGGGCATCCTGCAGTCAGTGTTTGTGTGTGTGCGTGTTTCCAGGCAATCTCCAGTCATCAGTGTAAAATGAACCCTGTGAGGGCATGTGAGTGGTTTGAAAGTGCTGTACTCAGTATCCTGGAAGAGATTCTTTGTGATCAGTAAACAGCACCGTGCCGGCAAAACAGTTTAAGAGAAAAAAAAAAAAATAGAAGACATGGATAAAAAAATAAATAAATAATAATAATAAAAAAGGCAGAATGGAGAAAAGAAAATTCTCTATCTGGTATAATGAATATTAGAATTGTAACTCCGCTCTGTAGATATTGTAGCTTATTATTTATTATTAAATTACATTTAAGAGCATGTGGAAACTGATTGGGTGAATGGATCGCTACATGGCTTACGCAGCCTTTTTTCCCGTTCTTCACGGAAACTTACTGGAATTGGATTAGGCCTCACCTGTAATTTGCTTGAAATTTTAAAATGCTTAAAGTGCTGTGTTCCCCACAGAGCATGAGAAGGGAACGGGAATCAATAGGTCAGAGGTTATCTCTGGGAAACACAAGGCCAGTCTAATGTGATTATAATGGGACCCATCTCATCCTCTTCTTGTCGATAGGACGATGAACTCGATGAATGGAAGTTGGATAGTTGTGTAAGATGTGAATCGCAAATGTTACAGGCTGATATCCAAAGAACATTATGGGAATTTCTAACATTATTTTTTATTAATCCTTGTGTGTTTATTTACTACTTACTGCCGGATATGTATTTCAACCATGTTGTGGAACTCACCTCTTACACCAGAGATCTGATTCATTCTTAAATCTTCTGTTTGTTAAGGGGTTATTTTTTTTAACAACTTAATTTGTTAATTATTGTTACCTCATCGTTTCCATAGTAACAACCCAAAGAAAGCCATATATGGGAGATACTAAAAAATAAATAAATAAATATATATATACCGTGCATCCAAAAAGTATTTGCAGTGCATCACTTTTTCCACATTTTATTATGTTACAGCCTTATTCTAAAATGTATTAAATAATTATTTTTCCCTCAGAATTCTACACACAACATCTCATAATGACAACATAAAAAAGTTTATTTGGATTTTTGCAAATTTATTTAAAATAAAAAAATTAAGAAAGCACATGTACATAAGTAATCACAGCAAAATGACTTTTTGTTATCACTTTATAACAGCTATAAGCAGCCATTACTGTTACTTTCTCTTCTTCACATGATTTATTCATTTTTGATACACTTACCTAAAGGATTATTAGGAGCACCCATAATAATACGATGTTTGATCCCCTTTCGCCTTTAGAACTGCCTTAATTCTACGTGGCATTGATTCAACAAGGTGCTGAAAGTATTCATTACAAATTTGGCCCATATTAATAGGATAGCATCTTGCAGTTGATGGAGATTTGTGGGATGCACATCCAGGGCACGAAGCTCCCGTTCCACCACATCCCAAAGATGCTCTATTGGGTTGAGATCTGGTGACTGTGGGGGCCATTTTAGTACAGTGAACTCATTGTCATGTTCAAGAAACCAATTTGAAATGATTCGAGCTTTGTGACATGGTGCATTATCCTGCTGGAGTAGTACTATCAGAGGATGGGTACATGGTGGTCATAAAGGAATGGACATGATCAGAAACAATGCTCAGGTAGCCCGTGGCATTTAAACGATGCCCAATTGGCACTAAGGGGCCTAAAGTGTGCCAAGAAAACATCCCCCACACCATTACACCACCACCACCAGCCTGCACAGTGATAACAAGGCATGATGGATCCATGTTCTCATTCTGTTCACGTCAAATTCTGACTCTACCATTTTAAATGTCTCAACAGAAACCGAGACTCATCAGACCAGGCAACATTTTTCCAGTCTTTAACTGTCCAATTTTGGTGAGCTCGTGCAAACTGTAGCCTCTTTTTCCTGTTTGTAGTGGAGATGAGTGGTACCCGGTGGGGTCTTCTGCTGTTGTAGACCATCTGCCTCAAGGTTGTGCGTGTTGTGGCTTCACAAATGCTTTGCTGCATACCTCGGTTGTAACGAGTGGTTATTTCAGTCAAAGTTGCTCTTCTATCAGCTTGACTCAGTCGGCCCATTCTCCTCTGACCTCTAGCATCAACAAGGCATTTTCGCCCACAGGACTGCCGCATACTGGATGTTTTTCCCTTTTCACACCATTCTTTGTAAACCCTAGAAATAGTTGTGCGTGAAAATCCCAGTAACTGAGCAGATTGTGAAAGACCGGTCCGTCTGGCACCAACAACCATGCCACACTTAAAATTGCTTAAGTCACCTTTCTTTCCCATTCTGACATTCAGTTTGGAGTTCAGGAGATTGTCTTGACCAGGACCACACCCCTAAATGCATTCAAGCAACTGCCATGTGATTGGTTGATTAGATAATTGCATTAATGAGAAATTGAACAGGTGTTCTTAATAATCCTTTAGGTGAGTGTATATATATAATTCAGTCTGTTTTTACAGGAGTGATTGGATTCCTTACAAAATGTAACTAAATGTTGTGAAAATTAAAGCAACTAAGGGAAAATGCAACATGCAGATCAGAAGAATTGATTGCTAGTGAGAAGAGCAAACACTGATTTAACTAAAATCATTCCTAATGTACTTGAAAGAGAATGATATTTTATTATGGTGTTTTTTTAAAAGATTTAATCTTGTGGGTATTTTGAGCGCTTAAATAAATGCATAATATGGAGTCTTTGCATTGATCAGTGTGTTCACCTGATAGGCGCTCAGGATGTTTAGAGGACACCGATACACTTGATAAAATCGTGCTTGCTGACTCCACGTGCAGGCCGGCTGATAATGAAGAGTCATTCAGTTGGTCATTTAGACTTGCCTCAGCCCTGCTGGATCATTAGCTTGAGGGGGAAGAAAGATCCATCCAGATCGACACACACACTCACACATTCTCTCTCTCACACACACACACAAACACACACACACACACACACAGGCAGTCCTAGAGTATAAAGCTCTGGCTGTTCTTCACACACACAGCAGGATGAGTCATATGGTGGAGTTCGGGTTGCCGGATCTCCAGGCCTCAGCTTGTGTTACAAATCATCCCATTTTCTTTGAATCACTGTGGCCTGACACTCTGTTCCCTTCCTTTAGCACACTTTCATCTCTTACTGATAGACGGATAAGATGCCGCTTGATTTGGCTCGTGGAAGGAAAATCCGAAAGCCGTGGTCGGAGGGGATTCTAATTTAGTAATGAACCATTGGGGTTGCAGAACAGTTGGATGGGTGTCTATGTTCCGATTACCATCTGCACTGCAAATGCACGCTGATATAAAACATGCTTGGAAGTGTGTGTGTTTATGTGGGTGCGAGCGATTGCAGAGCATTTGGCTCTGTTTGTATTGTCTTGTGTGTGTATAAATCGAGGAAATATGTAGCCTTGAGCTCTGCGTCTTAACCTAAAACCTGGCATTATTATGACGTCATTTACATGCCATCTACCAACTTTGCATGACACGCTACTGCATGTCTAGTGATGTCATAGTGATAGTTGTTATTTATATACATCCATCTAGGAATATATACATCCATCTAGGAATCTCTGGAGTCCAACTAGGCACCATGCTTCCCAATGGTGACCAATGTATTTATTCTGACAGTAGTAGGACATCCAGTCAACATTCATAAACACATTCACACATTTCTCCAGGGTACCTGAAGGACTCCCTTTGGCTCTCATTGTCACACATTCTTTCAACAATTCCGCAACAACCAGCATGTTTTTGGTATTCAAAGTAACCTGAACTCAAGGTACCCTAATCTACATGTTTTTGGACTGTGGGAGGAAACTAGAGTACTTAGAGGAAACCCATCATACACAGGAGCACACGCACACAGACCCCGAGGGCGAGGTTACCGTGCTAACCAATAAGCCTCCAACGTGCCACCAAATTTATATAAGAGCATACTAACATGCTTACTTATACAATAGCAAAAGTTCGCTGTTTATGATGTCATAACACTTTTTTCAAGTTTTTTCATACATTTATAAAGCTTGTATACATTGAAACAGAATATTGTTTGGTAAAACACATAGCGGTAATCAAGACTTCATAAAGATGGCAATATTCAAGTTGGAAAATAATCAAAAGTTGGGATGGTTAGATGTTTCTTTAGATGTCTTTAAAAGAAAAAAATAAATGTCATGAAGGAGGGCTGGTTTTTACTGCAACCTTGCACCTCCAGGGTCGAGGGTTCGATTACCACCTCTGTGTGTGTAGAGTATGCAGAGTAGGCTAATTGGAGTCCCCAAATTGCTCAAAATGTGTGATGCGTCAGGGGTGCTCAGGGGTTAAAGCATTGGACGACAGTTTGGAAGGTCCCATGTTCAAACCCCACCACCACCAAGTTATGGCTGTTGGGCAAGGCCCTTAACCCTCAACTGCTCAGATGTATAATGAAAAGTCGCTCTGGATAAGGGCGTCTTCCAAATGCATATATGCGATGGATTAGCAGCCTGTCCAGGGTCTACCCCACCTCGTCCCTGAAGGATAAGCAGCAGAGAAGAAGTATGGGGCAATGGTGGGTTAAACAGTTAAGGTTCTGGGTTCCTGTTCAGTAGGTTGTTAGTTCAAACCTCAGCACTGCCGAGTTGCCACTTTGAGCCCTTGTGTATGATGGTAATAATGCATCCTAGCAAAACTTTCTTCTTAATTCAGTTCCTGAGCAGCAGCAGCCAAAGCACTTTTCCTTCACCTAAGTGTTATTATGTGAACAAAAACCTCAACATTTACAGGGGAAATAGCTCCGCTTATTTTGTTCCCATTATGTCAAAATATTCTTACGCAACATCATAGCATCAGAAGCTTTTGAGGATTAGATTTGCTTCAAAGCTCCGGCTCTTTTCTAACGCACGTCTTTTTTATACGCTCTCGTAATTAATATCTATTCTGAAGCCTGGGCATTAGCATGCAGCCAAGAAATCATCTCCTTTAATCTTTGCCAGTAACTGCGAGGAACCTTTCATGTTTCTTTTCCTCTACGTGTCTCTCAGCTTTTTCTGGTATTGCTAAAGACTTTGAAGCGCGCTCCCGTTCTGAGCATTTAATAGCACTCATTTGTCTGTGCTCGGGCTTGTTGTTGTAAAAGTGGACGGAGACGATGAAAGATCAAGGCGAGGAGTTTATTTTAAGTGCAGCTGGTACGGCGCGCGACGCGGACGATCTTCCCCGCTCCCTGTCTCTTGTGCCGCAAGTCATGTTCGAATGCAGATGTTTTGTTCTTCAAAGCAACATGTCTGCGAGTATGTGAGCACATAATGCGGTCTTGATAGAGCTACGCTGCTTTTATTATGCCTCGTGGTGCTTTTCGACTACAGTGAATCGTAAAGCCAGCATGTTGCAAGGCCAGGAGTAGGAAAGGCTCGCAACACTCCTCCGTGCTGTAGATTTGATTTACACGTACCCACGCCCTCTTAGTGCACGTTAAGTGCATAGTTGACTGAAATTGAAACACAGCCACATCCTCAATTCTCCCTCCTCCACCTTGCAATGTTTTAAATAATGCATCTGCTCACCCTGGAGAGCTGTATTGATGCCTGATTTAGCCTAGAGGGTTGTAAGGTCTCTCTCACGCTCCTTTTTTCTCTCTCTCTCTCTGCCATTATTTATACATCAGCACATGCATTTATACATATTACCGTATGGGTGAAAAAAACATTTGTATGTCTCACTGTGTGTGTTCATAATGGACTGCATATTTGAAGTATTTTAGACATTATGTTGAATTCAGCACATAGTAAATAAATGCTGGAGGTTTTTCATGTCTCTAGGTTCATCTCCCTTTAACATTAGTTTTTGTTTAGTTTTTTTTTTTTTTTTTTTTTTACCATGAGTCCATTTACAGTACACTTTGTCACCAAGGACATCCATTATAATACGTCTTGTATTCTGTATTTAAACTGGGTAATTACTGTATATAGGGCTGTTTGTTTGTTTGATTGTTTGCTTGTTTGTTTATAAACACTGAAAGGTTAGATAAAAGTGGTTTTCCTTGTGGGATACAAAGAATGCAAACAAACAAACTTGACAAAATGTTTCGAATTGGTTACTGAGTTAAGGCTGTTGGTTAGATTTAGGTGTGGATGCAACATTAAGGACAGTACAAGTATAGTAAACAGTACAGCATGAAGCCTTACTATAATTTAGTTTTTCCATCGTTTTCGTGAAATTTTTTTTTTCTAGTAAGAGTTATTGCAAAAAAAAAATGCTTGCTACATTTCTGAATTTTGTCTGAAGAAAGGGTGAAAACCCATGCATATTATAGAAATCTAGTTCCACGCTTCCATCCCCAAAATTTATTTTATAGAATTTATGATCATTCCATGTTTTTACGATAAATATTAAATTACTTGTCAGTTTTAAGCTTTCCCTCGTTATTTAAGGTATACTTTTTTTCAGAGAGCAAAAAAATATATACTTTCCATACTTTACTATTTACTCACTAACTCATCTTTTAAACCACTTTATCCTGTATTCAGGGTCGCGGTGGGCCTGGAGCCTATCCCAGGAGGCTTAGGGCACGAGACGGGGTACAATCCGGACAGGGTGCCAATCCATTACAGGGCACACACATACACACACTACAGGCAATTTGGAAATGCCAATGAACCTAATCTACATGTCTTTGGACTGTGGGAGGAAACCGGAGTACCCAGAGAAAACCCATCAAGCGTGGGGAGAACATGCAAATTCCATACAAACAGAAACAGGAATCGTCCCTCATCTTGACACAGGAAACTGTTTGGTTTTTATCACTGGTGTCTTTGGTTTGCTCAGTAGGGTTCTATATCTGCATCTTAATTTCCGTAATATGTCTGCCTAATTGTGCATAAAAATCCAATCTCGAATCAATTGTGAAGCCGTATGTTTTCATTGTTTTATGCAACTATTGAAAAACCATAAAACTTTAACATGATCTATTAGTTTGCTTGTATCAGCCTTGGACCAAATGCATTTTTTATTTTTTTTTGTCTGGGAGAAACCTAGAAAAAAGACAATGCAATTTGGTGAAAATACAACTGAAAATCGTTTTTTTCCCCACTTATTTTTATCTGACCTCATCTATTCCTTATTAAGGGTAGCATTGCACGTGAAATGCTGTCACCATCCTGTTTGTTGGTACAGTCATAAAAAGCAGAAAAAAAATATCAAGATGCAAGATAGAGACAAGGCTGAATTACATATTTAGGAAGTAAGGGAGTGAGCGAGTTTACTCTCCAACACTGTAATGACTCTTTTTGCTCTAATGCGCCGCAATATGGATGGACCTGGCGGGGAAGGGAAGGAGCGAGAGGCGGGGAAAAAAAATGCATGTCGTCGCAGCTTCTTGTCACTGTCAACTCTAATGAAAAATGGATATGAATCAAACGCACACACCACCCGCCTTCATTAGACTCAGCACTCTGTCCCGTGTAAGGACGATCCGGTAGAGAACCGAAAGTGTGGCCACTGAGGCGTGTTTGTATACACAAGGGAAGCACAGCTCATCTCATCTGTGTGCTCAGTCAGGTAGAGAGATGTGTGTGGTTTTTTTTTCCTGTCTTGAATTGCCTCCTCTGCTATTTTCCTATGCTAATAACAGGGAAAGAGGGAGATGGAGTTGGAGGAGGAGGGGGGGGGGCATATGAGGAGAACACTGGCAAGCAATAAAGTAGTGTCTGAAACTAAGCTGTTTTGCATGATTCATTCTCTGATAACTGCCACGTCTTTGCTGTTGTGCCATTTTCAAGAACTGTGCTTCAGATCTCAAAATATTCCACAGATACATTATAAGTGAATCTATGAGATAATGTACAGCTTACAGCCTCTGAAGCTACATCTAAAGCACATGTTTTCATCCAAACCTAGAAGAAAGTTGTTCCATTAGTCATGCATGCATTAAGGTTTGAAGGCCATGTCTAATAAAAACATGCATAACAAGTTATAATGCATTATTGCCCACTGTAAAAAGCAATACAGTTTATAAAGCATTTGTATATAGTAAATTTGCATTATTTAAAAAAATGTATTATACAGTAAGTAGCGTTTTTAACAGTTAATTAGCAAAAAACAAAATGACAATATTATAGTTAACTGTAAATTATTAACAGACATCCTGTATTTTAATAGCTTTTTGTTGTACCTGTTAACTATGACAAAACACATTTATTAAAACCAACAGCTTTTCTAATGTTTTATTTTTTACAGTTTTATTCCCACAAATCTACTATTTCAAAGATTTCTACATAGATTCAAAGCACTGACTTTACAAACACTGCTTTGAAGTGTTGCAGTATATTGTAAATGTATTGTTTTGTAGTACATTGTAACATTGTCCTTTTGGTGGAGTTGGTAATTTGTTGTAATATTGTAAAGTTTTGTAGTTCGTTGTAAGGTGGTAAAGTTAAAAAATATTTGTAAAGTTGGATTTGTCAGTTGTAAGCCAAGTGATATGTTTTATAAAGAAATTTTTTTTATACAATATAAGTGAAATTTAATTGTATTCCAACTCTTAAAATTTTATCAAGGTCAAAGTTACAATGGAGTTCTGCATGTTTGTCATTATGAGGTTCTAGGTTTTGTATGTTTCTTTTTTGTAAAGTTGTAAAATTTGTAGTTTGTTGATTATTTTTCGATCAAAGTTGGTTTTGTCAGTTGCAAGCAAATTTAATCAACAGAATTTCCAGTGCTTTTAATTCTCGCAAATTTTATCAAGGCCAAACATATACTGAAGTTTTACATTTGTAGTTGTGAGGTAATTAAATTTTATAATGTCAAGTGTTGCTTTATGTTATAACATATTACATGTTGTAAAATGTGCTACTTTGCTGTAACATTTTAAAGATTTGTTATATGCTGTAGTTTTTGCAGTTTGTTGTAAAGGTATAAAGTTTGAAAATATTTGTAAAGTTAGATTTGCTTTGTCAGTTTTTTTTGTTTATTATTTGACAAAATAATGGGAAATTTTAGTTGACAAACGGAAACACATGAAATCAATGGAACTTCCAATCTCTTTATTATCAGCCTTTGAATATATGGATTGTCTATACCCTTAAAGGCTTGTGTTAGCAGTTACCATTTATCCCAAATACAACCACATCTTCCAACAACATAATATTTGAAGTTCATTGTTTTTATGGCGTTTAGCAAGAAATTAAGTGAAATACTGTCAAGGTGGCAGCACGGTGGCTTAGCGGTTGGCACTGTTGCCTTGCACCTCCTATTTAAGTTTTATAGTGTAATGTGTAGTGAAGTTCTATAGTAGTTTTGTACATTCAGAAAAAAAAATTGGTTAACATTAGGTTTAGACCACAGATGCAGATAATATCAATGCTTTAGAGCATGTGCTTTACAAGCTGAAACTGCAAAATAGGTTTGTTTTGTCATCATCAAACACACTACATCAGCCATAACATTAACACCATATAAAATACATTGATTATCTATTATATGTGACAGGATCATGGGAACCCAAGGCTCATTTATTCTTCTTGAAAAGCTAACATGTCTGGCTTAATCCCAAAGAAAAGCTAACATAGCATGAAAAAAAAGGGGACTGCTGGCTATGATAAAAAGTTTCAGGAGAGTCAGTGCTTGCTGTGTATGGGGCTTAACAGGCAAAGAGTTCAAGGTTGTTTATCCAGCCTCCAAATTCCCTAGATCTCAATCCAGTCGAGCATCTGTGGGCTGTCCTGAACAAACAAGTCTGATCCATGGAGGCAACTTACTGCAGCACTTAAAGGATCTGCTGCTAGATCCTGGTGCCAGACACCACAGCACACCCCCCAGGGGTCTTGTGGAGTCACGCCTCGAGGGACCAGGGCTCTTCGGTGGCACAAGGAGAACCTACACAATACTGGGCATAAAGTTTTAAGATTTTAATGTTATGGCTGATCGGTCTATATCCTCTATGAATATGTTTGATTTACTGGATTTTATTTCTATTCAGTGATTCTTATGCATAAACACAACATTTCCATAATAACCAGAGGATGGATGCCCGGCTTATGCACCCAGTGTATAATCCCACCAGACAACTATATCAGCTTCTGCAGACTGATGGATCTCTTTATCATAGCAAAAACACATGCACACACACACACACACACACACACACACACACAATTTCATGTTTTGCATATTGGCGTAGAAAAACCGGAGAGAAAATTACACTACCATTTTTAGGACAGACATACTTATTACACTATATGAGCACAATTTCTAGCGTTACAATGCTACTAATGCATTATAATTATGGTACTAATCTGTCCTTAGAAATAGAATGTACAGTATATACATTCGAAGAAAAAAATATTACAGGTGTCATTATCATTATCATTAAGTCTGTGACATAATGCACTAAGCAAACTCTATGTGTAAAGAGCTATGTGTTGTGTTATTGGCATAGCGTTTAATTTTGTAACAGTTGATATTTTCATAAGTAGTAGGCTAATAACATTGTGAAAAGTATCTTCATATAGACATTATCCTGTAATAAGCACTGCTGAATTATTTTGTTTGGTTTAGTCAGATGGTGTTGAATAAGGATCCATAACACAAACTCTAACGGTGTTTATGGCTTTATTCAAATCATAGGATTCTATTAATGCATGAATTAAGTTGTGTTATAGTTTCTATGGTAACAACTTATTTACTTTCACATGGTTTTGTATGGGTGATAGTTTGCATTAAATAAAAAAAAATAAACTAGTTGTTATTTAAGAAGAAAAAGTTATTGCAGGAGTTTTCAGTGAATTGAAAGAACAGTTTGTCACCGCCTGCTTAAAACTACTATGCTGTAAGTAAAGGTCTAACTTGTCTTGTGGACATTTCACAACATTAAAAATACTTATTGATGAATAAAACTTTAAAGCTTATATAAAAGTCTATGTAAAATAATGATTTTCTTTAAAATTCCATTTGAGGAATTAAATGCCTCATGGCATGCTATTTTTGGAAAATAACTGTAAATCTGCTAATTTGTCGTTGATTTTTTTCCATAACAGCATGCCCCCCCATCCCCCCCCCCCCCCGACACACACACACTCAGTGATTTCTCCTTTGTTCCTGTGTCAGTACACATATGTTCCTTTTACAAATAGCATTTTGATGAGTATTTAAAAAAAAACACACACAAAAAAAAAAACTGTGTTGAAAATGTGATGAAGTGAGAGAAGCAGATTGACTGTGAGGACATTACCACGGTGTGTGTGTGTGTGACCACGTGAGTAAGAGCACAACGTTGTCGAAATAATGGTGAGGCAAGAAATGGAAATTAGCAATGTGTTATGCAAATGAGCATGCAAATGACAGGGCACAGTGGAGGTAAAAGTGCCCTCTCTCCAATCAGGGAATCAAATCCATCTCAGAGGAAAGGCACGGAGGGGTAGAGGGATGGACAGAGGGATGGAGGGAGGGAGACTAAATGAAGGCTGCGTACGCAGAAATAGTGGCTCCTTGCTGGGGGCTTAACTACAGGCTGGGGCCTCTCACGCTTGGGGCTCTTTGTCTCCGAGATTCCCAATCAGCCAGGACTCAGTCTGGCATTGCCTCCGGAGGGCATTAATGGTACCCGCACACACACACACACACACACACACACACACACACACACACACACACACACACACACAAGTATACCTCCCCATGACTCCATTTCTCTTCCTCTAGCCACCCCCCCCCATACACACACACATACACACACACACACACCTTCGTCCCTTTGCCCCTCCCTTACATGCAAATGGGTTCTTCCTCAGTGCTGCTCTAATAAGGCCCCAGTAGGACAATAGCTAGCAGGCCAGTGTGTGTTACCAAATTTTTTTTTAATAAATAATCTTATATTTTTATAACCTAATCTACAATCAGTTTGACTTTAATAGTTCCTCAGGATATTCTTCATTTCCCCAAATATTGCATGCTAATTACAACACACCTAACATGTTTATGAATGGGCTCTGTATTCTAAAATATACAATAATAATGTACAGTACAGTACATACTCTATACAGTACACTTGCGTAGTGCTGCATGCTTGTTAAGTGTTGTGTCTGGATTGTTGGATTTAAATGTGTAGTCTTGCGTTGCGTGTTTGCAGCTCTGTGGATGAATATTGACCAGGATCTCTGCAGAAATCCCAGAGGCTTCTGGTAGTGAGCGTACTTTCTATTTACTCAACACGTAAGTCGCTGCTGGAGAAAGAGAGAGAGAGAGAGAGAGGGAGAGAGAGAAAGAGAGAGAGAGAGAGAGAGAGAGAGAGAGAGGACTGGCGATTCGTGCTCTATTCAAGGGGCAACCTCCAGCTCTGAAAAATGAGTGCAGTGAGGAAGTGCCAAATGTGCAGTTCATCGAATGGCCACTAGAAGCTCCAAAATTTAGTCGAACCCAATAAACTATAATGTTAAAATCTCAAAGAAAAAAAAAAACAACAACAAAAGAAACATTTTGGTCTCCATACCTAAATTTCCAATTCATGATTTCCTATTCATGTCAACTGTATATGGGTAACTTTTTATGTAACTTTTTAGTAAAATAATTTTTAACTATTTATGCATTTGGCAGAAACCCTTATCCAGAGGTGACTCACATTTTTACTCCATTCTACATCTACACTGTGAACCCGAATAAGTTAGATAATAATAATAATAATCACTTAGCTACATTTTTTAAGTAATGATGTTTCCAGTTTTAAGTAAACAGAACTATAAATTTTTGAGTTTGTTGTACTCATTCATATTAATCGTTCTTTACTTACATTATTGAGTAGCCTAACTCATACTATTTAATAGCAATTATCATTTGTTGCAAATCAAATACATTGTTGTTGGTCTTTCGGCAATGGGTCGCTACAGCAGACAATCCGGTCCGCACACAAGCTTGGCACAGGTTTTACACCAGATCCCCTTCCTGACACAACCCTCCCATTTTATCAGGGCTTGGGACAGGCACTTAATGCAGTTGTTGGGAATCGAACCCGGGCCTTTCGCATAGCAGGCGAAACACCTACCACTGAGCCACCGGTGCCCTATACTGTAGCTCTGATGATGTCAGAGACAAAATCGCTAGTTGGTGGAACTTTAAGGTGACAGTTAGTGTTACTTAAGTACTTACAGATACTTAAAATATCAAACTTGTTCAGCTAACTTGAAAAGTGTAATTTTTACAAACTCATAAATACAAAAAAAGCTTTAAATACTCATCAAGTTCTTTTAATTTAAACTAATTGTAATGATTTAAGTTAACAGTACTCAATGTTTAATTACTTTGAGCGTAAGGGTTTACAGTATAAGCAGGTTTAGGGTCTTGTTCAAGCAGCCAACTATGGAACTTTGAGGTTGTTGGGTTGGAACCTGGGACTTTCCAAACAGTAGTCCAATGCTTTAACCACTAAACCTGATACTATTATGCACAATTAGGGATGTATCTGATTTGAGTGACAAAACAGCTAGCTGTCTGCTATGTATTGTTTTAGCCAACCAGCTAATTGGAATCAGTGAACTTGACTTTTCAGCTGAGTAGACCTTGCAGAACATTTAGTTAAATGTAAAGTAATGTTAGCATATAAATTACCGTTTGCCACCTTAGCATTTACCTCTGCTAAGGCTAAGCTAGCTAGCGTGTGGTAAGTGAGGTAAGTAGGAATGTTCTGGCCACAGCCAGGATTCATTCATTCCATTTATTTGAAAATTTATGGATTAGAACATAAAGTTACAGACTACAATGGTTAGAGTGCAAACTTTAAATTCATCACTTATCTGTTGTACTGTAACAGATAGAATGAATCTATGTAGAAAACTGTCAATCACACGGACGAAAAAAGAATGCTTTTAGCTGGGTTTTTACACATCAAGTCAGAAAATGTGTTTTTTTTTTAGTTTAAACATTGCACTTAAGTGCTGACAGACTTTTTTTTTTTTAGTTACATATACCGTACACATCAACATGACTATACATAGTAACTACACAGGCACTACATAACCATTTATGAAAGCTTATTTCAACAGCCATTATGTATGTTTTGTACGATAAAGACTGAATTACAAAAGGTTAACAAAAAAAATATATGAAAGGCTAAACTATGTATGAAAAAGTTTTTTTTTTGTTAATATTGATGTCAAGTTTGCATAATGCCTGAGGCAATGTCATGAAAACTGACTTTGAAGATCAGTGCGCTTCTGGTTCATCAGAGTCACATAATGATCATGATGTGATGCGTCAAACATCATAACCGAGCCAAATGAAATTTCCACAAATTTACTGAAATGTGAAAAATGAACAAGTGTATGAATTATTTTGTCCTGTATTCCTGGGGAAAAAAACAAAACATTTTTTGTTTAAAGTTTTGTCCTGTCTCATCAAATAATACGAAAAATATTTTGTGACACAAGCTGTTTACTTCATCTACTGTGCTCATATGCGCCACTCTGAAATTACAATTAGAGTGACGCTTTGCCTGTAAGCAATGAAATCAGTCGCAGCTCTCATAAGTGATAATGGAAAAGCTAATGACAGAAAAAACATATGTTCACACATTAACTTGCCCCATTTGCATCTCTCTCTCTCTCTCTCTCTCTCTCTCTGTCTTTATGAAAATAGAATAGAATAGAATATAAAAAAAATTAGGCTGGATTTTTTTCTTGGCTTCCTGCCTTCCTGTTTGTTACAGTATAAAGACTTCTGTAGAGCACCACGCATTCATTTAATCAGTGATTGTATCATTTCCAATAAGCCTTTCATCCTTTGATTGTTGAACGCAAGGTGGCAATACATCCTGATTGGGATGCCAATTTAACACTGGGCACGGACACACACACACACACACACACACACACACACACACACACACACACACACACACACACACACACACACTGTCTACACCTGGGAGCAATTTGGAATTTCCAGGACACTTACGCGCATATATTTGGGCAATGAGACAAAACTGGGAGTGACCTTGAAAAGGCACATAAGACACAGAGAGAACATGGGAAACACCAATCAGAGCTCAGGATTGGACCCGGGTTCCTCTGAGATGGCTAAATTACTTGTTCTGCAAGATACTAAAATTAAATAAATAAATAAATAAATAAATAAATAAATAAATAAATAAATGGAATGGACAGGAATATAATTGTTTAGTTAAGCAGATCTGAAACAAACAGTTCTAATGGAATACAGTACAGTCAAAATGCACAGCTGTGGTAATTGCACAGTAATTTATAGAGGCCTTGTTAGTACAGCTTTTAGTGCACTTATAATTATGTTGTGCTCATTTTTTTCTTCTGCAAATAGTCAGTATGTGTTGTGAATAATGTGTGCCTTAAAGAGAAATCAAATAAACTTTCCAGGAAAAGTAAAGGTTTCTATATCCCCAGTTCTTTTAGCTTGTTTTTCCTTTTTCATATATCGAGAAACGATTTTCATACTGAATTCATTTAGGCTCTCAGAGTTCATTCTTCAGAGTCAAGGTCGACATTTAAAGTCAGATTTTTTTAAGTGGTGTTAGTGGAGATGTAGATTTATTATTATTAGTATTATTATTATTATTAGTATTATTATTATTATTAGTATTATTATTATTAGTAGTAGTAGTAGTAGTATTAGTATTATTAGTATTAGCACTTTTTACCACAGTGATGAGCAAAAAAGGAGAGATATCAGATAAGCTACAACAGCAGAAGATAACACCAGAAATTCATATTGTCTAGCATTTAGAGAAGCATCATTAAAAAAAAAAAATCCCATTTTACACCTCACCCCTGTCTCATCCATCACACATGTTTTCGTTCATTAACTCTAGTATCTCCTCTTAGATTTCTTAGATTAGTAGGTCCAGTCAAAATCATTCCACTTAAGGATCCTGAGTAAACAGTCCTGCAAAAATGGATGGAAATGAAATTATTTTAATAATCAATGATTCATCGAAACATGTCGCTTCGCCCGGGTATAAGGAGAATAATCAGAGGAGAAGATATAATGCAGATGAGAGACAGAAACAGTCTTTAGAATAAAATATAACAGGAATAAGTATGATGTATATTTACACATAAGCACAACTGTATATGAGATCAGGAACATGCTGCTTTTGAATGTTTTGAACAATTAATTCTTTAAACACTCATCAAAGGGTGCTCAAGATACTGTATGTTGTAAAATATTAAATAAATTTTGGTTTTTGGCTGAAAATGGCTTTTTGATGAAAGAAAAGTAATTGACAAGAAGGGATTTTATCTTCTTTACCACTTTTCCTGTACAAAGTTGTGGGGGACCTGAAGCCTATCCCAGAACACTTTGGGCACAATATGGGTTACACACTTCATGAAGTGCCAATCCATCACATGGCACCTGCAAACATGCACACACTACAAAGAATTTTAGAATGGCAATTAGGCTAATCTGTATGTCTTTGGAATGTAGGAGAAAACCAGAGGAAAAGAAACCAAGAGGAGCCAAGAGGAAACCCACCAAGCACGGGGAGAACATGCAAACTCCATGCACACAGATTTTGGACCCTGAGGTCAGAATTGGTCAGAATGAGCTCTTTTAATGATATCTTTACGTTTCATATATTGGAGGACCAGAAACCTGTCTCTGTCTGTCTGTATGTCTGTCCAACTGAATTTGTCACAGCATCACGCAAAACTGGCCAGGAGAATTTTAATGAAACATTGAGTAGCTGGGACTTTATGAGCAGTTATGCGACAGATTACATAACACCATCTAGTGCTTTTTTTGGACAAATATATCCAAGCTGTACCGTACATACATGACTTGTAGCATGGCTTATACTCCAAAAAATTCAGATACAATATGAAACCTAAACATTCAACTATAAATGTAAAGATCAATGTATGTTTATTCTTCCTGCAGGAAGTTTGTCTTATATGATCTGAAACTGTGGTAATAAAAAGCAGTCTTGTAAAGCACCACTATGAGATAAAACACGGGTCATTAAAGCAAACTTAGGTGAGAACGCGTAAAAAATACCTGAACTGAGAGCACATTGGTACAGTATGTGCTAAAATCAAAATGTTGAGTATAAGTGATGTATAAACATTGCCAGATGTAATAATTATATAAGACAGGGAGTGTATTTGCCTGACAACGAAAGAAGTACAGTATAACCTAACGTAAACAGCTACGGCTAAGATACTCAACCTTACAAAATTTGTAGTTCTTGAGTTCATTGGTTACAATAAAGCTGATCAGCCTATTTTTAGCTTTAACAATTTAGCTATTTCATTATTCATAACACCAGTCAGAAATAAATATAGTGAAAAAATCCTATTTGACTCACGTCTCATCCCTTAAACTTGTTTTTTATTTATTATTCATAACAAATTTCTCACTTGTGGGACTAATAAAGGTTTATCTTATCTTATCTTATCTTATCTTATCTTATCTTATCTTATCTTATCTCTATGATCTATTCATAGATTAGTAAGCCAAGTTAACATCAGGGTCCTAAAGGTCCTAAGCTAATAGACCTGCAAAATAGGTGGAAATCAAAGAATTTTCATAATCAATGATTCATATGAACACTTCACTTTTTCCTGGTGTTTAGGCTTTATGCTGGTGTAAGGAGACATCAGTGGGTTGATACAACTATAATGCATATAAGAGGCAGGAACAGTCTTTAGAAAACAAATCTAACAGCAAAAACTGGTGTGTACTTACATATGGTGTGTACTTAACATTTTTTGTGCCATTAAACATTCCCACTCATAAAGGAAAAGAATGCTGATGCAGATCAGACTAGCTTGGATGACAGTGCGGAAAGTGCAAGCATTAGAGCCATGCTCGGCAGGTGAACCTGCTGATCCGACACCCACAGAAGAGCAGAGTGAGCTCCAGGAGGGTGACAACTCAGTGGAGTTTAAAACACAAGGTGCTAACATGTCTCCTTGCGACACTGAGAAGCAGGATGTTCAATCGACTGAATGCTAATCTGATAGCGAGCACACTGACATCGCAGGTGAGGTGAACTTGCTCGAAAGAGAGCTAAAGATTTGTTAACAGGGGAATATCACAGTACTGCACTTGCAAAATATATAAATAACTTCTCACCAAGCACTCAGTCATCCATTTCTTTGCTAGTTCTACTAGTTCTTTTTAGATTCAGTGCACTCAGGTGCATGCTTATAAGTGTCTTTGGCATCACTTAGCAATTAGAGAGAAAAAAAGGGCCAATTGATGATCAGAAGTAAAACGTCCTCCGGTATAATTTCAATCTAAAGCTGACAGATTCTCCCAGTCCTAATTTCCACTGTCCCATCTGGCTTGCTCATTGGGGATCTACAATAAATCTACATCCAAATGCCTGCAAAGCTCCTCTGGGATAATTTCTATTGTTAAAAGGCCTATATAAATAACATTAAACTGTGTTTGAATGGACAAAATAGATGCCAATGTCACTATTAAAACTTCTCTATTGTAAAAATTGATATTGATGCACCCATTGCCTTTTTTCTTTGGAAAAACAAATAAAAAGAAAACTTTGTATTTAAAAATTCCCACATGGCACAAAAATGAAATGGCCAACATCCAATAACAAAATCATTAACTGTTATTTTCCTGAATTCACACAAAACCAGGGTAATAGATTTGCTTGATTTAGCCTCAGGTCAGTGGCCGTCTGCACAGTGTTATAGAGATCAGATCAATAAGTAGTGCACACAGCTCAATTCACAGGTTTAGGCTACTTCCCGCCAAACTACAATAACTCTGCTATAGACAAATAGGAAGTTTACTTTTAAACCACTAACAACATTTAATAAGACATGTTCCTTTGGTGAAGATATTCCTATTGTTTTACTTTTTTCTGTTGTTAATCCATCCATTATCTAGTAGTATACTGTAGCACTTTTCTTTGTTGGGATTTTTGGGTGGTGGGGGTGAAGCCTATCCAAGGAAACTTAGAGAACAAGGTGGGGTAGACCAAGCGTGAGGTGCCACCCCAGCATAGTGCAAAACTTACACTCACACATCCAATCATACATGAAATCACCAATTCACCTAATCAATGTCTTTGGACTTTGGGAGGAAACCAGAGCACCCGGTGGAAACCCACCAAGCATGGGGAGAACATGCACAGTCCACAAACACAGACCAAAAGGTGAGATCAAATGTCCAACCCTGAAGGTACGAGAAAACTGTGCTAACCACCAAGCTACTGTATCACCACATTGGAATTTTAAGTTTTAAGTGCAAAAAAAAAAAGAAAGAAAGAAACCCTCCCAACTATGTTAGACTGATGACAGTTAGTTAGTAACCTAGTAACCTAGTGTAAGTATTTATCCAATAACGGAAACTTCAAAGCACTTTTTGTAAGTCACTCTGACTAAGAGCGTCTGCCAAATGCCTAAATGTAAATGTACTGTAAATGTTTATAATAGACCAGAAATGTAGACAAGCACTGAGAGATGGATGTACAGTGGCAAAGTTATTTATTTTTTTATTTTTTTATTTATTGATTAATTGAATGACCTAAATGCTAAGAGAAGTGTTTAGGTCATTTATTGATAATAGATAATGTTGTGTTTTTAGCTCACATGGGAATAAAAAACAAGTATGATGGGTGATGTAATGTGATGCCAATGGAAAGCTTCCTTACTGTTAGCACCTAAAAAGACACTTGATAAAAATGTTTTTGTTTATCGATGAATAAGATATTTCTATTTTAGCTCATACAAAGTTTACTTTAATGTTAAAAAACTCTGTTTATGGTATCACTTGGCTTATAACACTCCTGTCCTAACCAGCCTTTCTGCTTTGTCTCTCTTGAAATAAAAAAGAAAAGTAAAAAAAAACAAAGAGGAAAAAATCTCTTGCTTGTCTGCTGTCCTTCTGGCTTTGTGGAAAGAAAAATTCTGCCCCCTGCATCAATGATACATAAATGTTTCTTTAGTTAAAACCTTACCAAATCATTGATTGCACATTTTGTTTAATAAAAAAAGGACACATTGGTAACTGGACCAATTAGACAAATCTAATAAATTAAAACTAAATCAAAATCTGCTGATCAAACAGAATGAAGAATTAATCAGTTTTTTTACATGGTACAGTTTTAATAGGTAAGTGGTTTAAAAGATGAAGAAGAAAAAGAAGAAGAAGAAAGGGAAGTCATAACTTTCTCTCTCTTTCTCTCTCTCTCACTATGAAAGATGACAGAATGTCATGGGTTTGATGGATGTGGCTTGATATGTAACCATATGGCACAGGGCAAAAACCCCCTCGCTTTAAATTAGCATCTTCAGAAACATACCATGTAAACATAATGGTAACACTATAGTAGCATCAAAGTCAGATACAGCATGGATAACAAAGAATGAGCCAAAACTCAAAATAGAATAATGCTTCCATCCACCCAGGAACCTCAATAGTCTAATCTGGGACTGTGGCAGGTCCTCCGGTCAGCATCCCCATGCTATGGGCAATTTGGGAACGCCAATTATCCTAATCTGCATGGACTCTGGGAGGAAACCCACCAAGCACAGGGAGAACATGCAAACTCCATGCACAAAGACCCAAGGACCGTAATAGAAAATAATAAACAGTTATTAAAGTAGAAGCAGACACATTAAATAAGGTTACATAAGGCATACAAAGTTTATTTTTACTTGTTTTACGAAAAAAAAATATTTTGCACATGTTGCACTTACGACAACTCAATTGTGCAATGAATGAATTCTTACAATGAATCATTATTAAATTACAAACACTTGTTATATTGATTTATTATTAGGGGATTAGAGGGAACATTAAAAAAAAAGTCCTTTTTTTTTCGGAGAAAAAAAGGCGGAATTCTGAGAAGGTCAGAATTCTTAGAAATCTCTCTCTCTCTCTCTCTCTCTCTCTCTCTCTCTCTATCTCTCTCTCTCTCACACACACACACAAACACACACACCAATACTAAGGCCCTGACAGGACAGCAGGCAGACGCTGACCTACAGCCATTGTGGTTCTTATAAAATGTAATGACTGGACAGACAGACAGACAGACAGAGTCAGAGAGACAGAGAGAGAGAGACAGAGAGAGAGAGACAGAGAGAGGGGGGGATTCCCCTGCTGCCAAGCTCACATCTGCTCATTACGGAAGAGTTATTTCCATATTCTCAATAACTCTGTCAAAGACGATCCGGTCTCCTCCGTCGCACGGGGACTGTTGCGAAAAATAATGGAGCCGGATGTGACACGATCTGAACCTCGCAAGATCAACTTGCCTGTGTTTTATTAAACTGGTTTAATCACCAGTGCAAGAAGAAAAAGGAAAAGAAATAAATAAATGGAAAAAAAAGAGCCCATGTTATATGGCAGCGTTACAAATCGAAAGCAGAGGTAATAATAGTAAGCAAACTAATGACATAAAGGGAAGGTGATTAATGGACCATAACATAAATAATTACCCATTTTCTTTAATTATGCCGTAGATATTTAATCTCTGACTATTAATTATTGATGCCGAGGTTGGAACATCGCGTGGGTTGGAAGTAATTTAAAGGTATCTCGAGTTACATATTAACAATGCTAATGATTCACTGACAGCTGAGTGAAAATGCGCATTTACGATGAGCTTGGGCGAAGATTAAGGAAGAAGATTTTCACGCTTCTGCACTCGAGCAAGTGTAGAAACTCGAACGCGGAGGTCAAAAGGTGTCTAATATGAGCTATGCATTGCTTATGCTTTAACGCTTTTCTGTCTCTGGATCAGATATGAGGGAAACGAATGAGACGAATAAACAAATGCCTGAGCTCGAATGCTCATTAACCTTGACAAAAGCCTCGTTTCTCTGAATGCTTATCCTCTGTTAGCATTTTCCCTGATTGCATTATTGGAGTCGTTTATTGCAGGTAGCATATCCGGGATGCACACCAGGAAGGAATCTGCTCCTTATCTGACCTCATAACAATCCCAGGTTATTGTCTTTGTCTCCTACTCGATTACCTGCTGACAAATTGTAATTAATTGGATATTTAAACATGGTACAATGGCGAAGACTCTCTTTATGTCCATATAGTGGCACAGTCATTAAGCAGCAGTTATTGTGTTTGCTTTATTTTAATTAGCCAGGCTATTGAGGGTAAAGAAATATGGCTGCGGCTAGAGATTTGCCAGTTCTTTGTTAATGCAATATTCAGATAGCTAATAAAATAAACACCAAAAAAAGAAGGGAAAAAAAAATAACGTAAATGTGTGTGTGTGTGTGTGTGTGTGTGTGTGTGTGGGGCGAGCACATCCATCACAGCAGGGCTGTATTTCCTCGGATGACGGCGGCCCCCAGAGATAACGGGAGGTGAACAAAGACATTGCTGGCTGCTGATTGGCTCGTTTAATCTCTGTCAGTGGTGGAGTCACAGGGTGCAAACACACTGATTTATATTCTGAATCAATCACACACACACACGCTCATACACAATGCAGCATACAGGCCCTGAAATGTTTTTCCCCCCAACAACTAAGCAATCTTTAAATAAATATTTTTTCCCCCAAAAAAAATTCTCATTTAAAATGAAAACAAGCTCTATCACTATTTGTTATTATTAATTAATTAATTAATAAAGATTTAAATAATTAATAAAGGTTAATAATTGCCTATAATATTTTTTGCCAGATATTAATTGCTCATAATATAAATACTTATATATAAAGGCATATAATATTTATTGCTTTATTTGTTGATTTATTTATTTAATACAATATGCATGTCCATACCTAAGAAGTAAACTGTTTTAAAGAACTTTTTGCCTTTTAACGGGACAGATTTAAAGCAAAAAAAAAGCAAAAGCAAAAAAAAAAAAAAAAAACAGTGGCAGCAGCTACTCACTACACACTCGCTCCAGTCTTTCTGCCAAGTGCAATTAACTGCCCGAGATCGTCGCCTGCCAAAACCAGAAACACAGAGCTGCTCCCTTAATATGCATTATTCCTACTGAAAAAAAGACAAATCTGCTCAGAATAAAAATACTGAAATTGTCAGGTCCAAGCTGACATCAAACACATGTGTACACACACACACACACATAATGCGAGGACCTTGTTCAGAGCTTCTGACTTAAGTTCAAAAGCTATGTGAATATTTATGCGAGGAGCTCTTCACATTCAGAGTCAGTTTATGCAGGTGCTTAACTCGAATTTCTGGGCGGCCCATTCAAATTGAAATGACTCACGTGTGCTTAACGTCTCTGAGTTGGCAGATTCTTCGCCGGAGACAGGAATTCTTCAGCGGTGTCTAGACGAGGCTTTTTAAAAATCACGCACCGTAATTTAGACCTGAATGAAAATGTACAAATAAATTAATGGAACTGATTTTTTTCTTTTACATTGATATACAATGCAGTTGAAAGGTCATTTGTGAGTCAATATATGAATAACTAGATATACACGTTTGACAGTAGACTAGTTTGATAGACACTCTGAGACACTGTATATTGATCCTTCGTCTCTCCGCTTTTCATGACATGGATTCCTGAAAACATTCCTTTGAGATTCTGGTCCATGTTGGCACGAGTGCATCACATAATTGCTGCAGATTTGTCATCTGCAGTTCCACCACATGCCATAGGTGTTGTATTAAATCGGTGACTGGGGAGGCCACTGCAGCACACGAAGATTATTTCCATGTTCATGGGACCAGATTGACATGACCTGTGCTTTGTGCCATGGTGCATTATCATGTTGCAAGTATTCACTATTATGGTATACATCATACTGTAGTATTGTCATGGTGAGAAACATTCAAATAGCCTGTGGCATTCATGCAATTCCCCACACCAGCACATCACCACCACTAGTGTGAACTTTGGTTCCATGGATCCATTCTGACAATATCATTTTCATGTTTGAGCAAAAATTAGGGTTTTTTAAACCAGTTGACCAGCCTTCCAGTCCAGTATATACAGTAGGCTGCCCCCCCTATCCTCAGCTTCATGCTCTTACCTGATGGCAGTGGGACCTATTGTGGCCTACTGATCATCTGCCTTAACATCATCTGAGATGCTCTTCTGCTCAGTTATATGGTGGTTGGATGAAATACCATGTCATTGCTAGCCATCGAGCTCTATCCTCTCTAATTAACAAACCGGGTCCATCGCCAGTCTCAAAAGCTGAAGCCGCAACTCATTATAGTTGTAACTTGATTCTCTCAAGATAGTTTAATGTTAAGGGCTTTCTTATCTCAGCATTGTAAGTACATCCGTGTAAGTAGATCCCAATACACTTACCGATTTGACTCAGTAAATGTATCTCTGAAATCAAAGTCTTTTCTGGTCTCTGTAGACGGGAAAAAGTAATCAATATCCTTCCAGTGAGTGAGTGTAAGGAACTAGACACAATTAAGACTTGAGGTGCTTTACCCTACTGAAGTGGATCAATTATATGATGCATTATAGAACTTGAACAAGGTTGGATTTGATTACTATTTGGCATGATTCCCCACCACTTGCTGTGTATTAATGCATAACACTCACCAAGGTTGGTCAAATTAGATGTAGTGGATAACCTCTGGCCTTCGAAGAATAAAAGTTAGACCAAGATTCAATATTGACTAAATATTACATAAGTATGGATCCCCAAACTAGCTCTGCTGATTATAGTATGGCCTTACCTACTTCAGTATGAAGTATCTTTCCACCAGTCCACTCCTGTCCAGATGTTCCCCGAGTGGTGGATCAGTATCAGCACAGTTATGACACTTGGTACACAGTTAAGTCGAGCCATGGATATAGCTTGACTAGGCCATTTAGTTGGACTTCTGTTCTTGTCCCAGTATACAAGGACAGGAGGGGAATCAATCTATTGACCTGGCTGTATCCATAGATTGGACACACCGGGATGTGTGTCCGCTATTATAAGCTACAATAGGTGGAGATATGTCCACTTTCAGGATTTCTAGCAGTGAAAACATGGACAACTTTACAGAGCTGTACATTTCATACATTTCTGAACGAGTTACCATTTTAAAAAGAAAGTAGGATGCATATTATACCCTGATGTTATGGTGGTATCCAAAGGCAGACAACACCACCATATTGTTAGTAGTTTCTTCCACTGTTATGGATTATTATATTATATGGATATATATTAATTGAGTTATACATTAGAAGTTAAATTTAACGTTATTTCAGTTGTACAAGCATGTTTACATTTCATTTAAATGTGAACATGCTCAGTGGATAAGGCATTGGATTATGGTTCAGAAGATCCCAGGTTCAAACCCCACAACCACCAAGTTGCCACTGATGGGCCCTTGAGCAAGGCCCTTAACCCTTAACTGCTCAGATGTGTAATAAGATAAAAATAATGAGTGTCTGCCAAATGCCTAAATGTAAATGTAAATTTAAAGGTGCAACTTAGTTGGACTGAAACAAAGTCTTGTAAACATACTAGCCATGTGTGACTGGTCCTTATATCATGATGCTGTTCGTATATAAGATGCAGAAGCAATGATAGTACAATTATGGTATGGTATAGAGTGTACAGATTTTGCTATAGAGCTTATATTTCTATAGTATGATTTTAACCCCAGCCTTAACCCTAGTGATCATTGCATCATGTTATAGTGCAAGCATACAGTATTGCATAAGGACATGGTAGTAGCAAACTACAGCATTAAACTATTGGAACCCTATTCCTTTAGTTTAGTGAGGTTTCAGTTTAAATCAATGTCCCATAGCAGGATATTAACAGCAAAAAATACAATCGGCCTGAATCAAATAGTGACATAGCACAAGCATATACTGTAGTTGTATTGTAAATGATTAAACCTTGGTATACTTATACAGTTTATAGTAGTGTCATATACAGGTATGTAAGATGTTGGGCTGCAGCATTGGCGCATACTGTAGTAGTATGCAATTATCAAATAGCTGTATATGCGTTTAGTGACAATGCTATAAGTACTGTATAATCACGTAATAGTATATTAATTATACAGACTGTCATAGTCATATAGTGATATAGCAGACTTCCACGAGCATAGCAACATCGCACAGGCACACGACTCGTTGCTGTGACATAGACACACATGAGTACAATGACATGGCACATCCACAAATGGGTATAATAATATGCCACAACCACACAGGAGTATTGTGACATTGAACCACCACACAGGAGTATAGTGTCATGGCAAGTACACATGTGTATGATCACATGGCAAGTCCACACATGAGTATAATGACATGGCACAGCCACACATAAATAAAGCGACATGGCACAGTCAGATGGGTATAGAGACATTGCACAGTTACACACGAGTACAGCGACATGGCACAGTTACACATGAGTATATAGACATTGCACAGTCACACAGGAATATAGTGACATAGCAGAACCACACAGGTGTATAACGATATTGCATAAATGCAAAATATAGTGTATAGTGACATCGCATAGATGCACAGAAGTATAATGCCATGGCGAGTACACATATGACTATAATATTATGGCACAGACACATATGAGTATAATGGCATGGGACAGTCATATACTGTATGAGTATAGAGACATTGCACAGTCACACAGGATTATAGTGCCATGGCACAGCCACACAGGAATATAATGACATGGCAAAGTCATATATGAGTATAGTGACATGACACAGACAGTATAATGACATGGCAAGTACATACATGACTATACCGATATGGCACAGCCACACATGAGTATAAAGACATTGCACAGCCAGACAGGAATATAGTGCCATGGCACAGTCACATATGAGTATAGTCACATATAGGTATATATAGTACAGTCACATATGAGTATAGTCACATATAGGTATATATAGTACAGTCACATATGAGTATAGTCACATATAGGTATATATAGTACAGTCACATATGAGTATAGTCACATATAGGTATATATAGTACAGTCACATATGAGTATAGTCACATATAGGTATATATAGTACAGTCACATATGAGTATAGTCACATATAGGTATATATAGTACAATCACATATGAGTATAGTCACATATAGGTATATATAGTGCAGTCACATATGAGTATAGTCACATATAGGTATATATAGTACAGTCACATATGAGTATAGTCACATATAGGTATATATAGTACAGTCACATATGAGTATAGTCACATATAGGTATATATAGTACAGTCACATATGAGTATAGTCACATATAGGTATATATAGTACAGTCACATATGAGTATAGTCACATATAGGTATATATAGTACAGTCACATATGAGTATAGTCACATATAGGTATATATAGTACAGTCACATATGAGTATAGTCACATATAGGTATATATAGTACAGTCACATATGAGTATAGTCACATATAGGTATATATAGTACAGTCACATATGAGTATAGTGCCATGGCACAGTCACATTTGAGTATAGTGCCATAACACAGTCACATATGAGTATAGTGTCATAGCACAGTCACATATGAGTATAGTGCATAGCACAGTCACATACAGTATGAGCATAGAGACATTGCATAGCCACACAGGAATATAGTGCCATGGCACAGTCACATTTGAGTATAATCACATCTAAGTATAGTGCCATAGCACAGTCACATATAAGTTAACACAGCCATAACACAGTCACAAATGAGTATAGTGCCATAGCACAGTCACATACAGTATGAGCATAGAGACATTGCACAGCCACACAGGAATATAGTGCCATGGCACAGTCACATATGGGTATAGTCACATTTGAATATATGCCATGGCACAGTCACATATGAGCATAGAGACATTGCACAGCCACACAGGATTATAGTGTCACGGAAAAGTCACATATGACTATAGTGCTATGGCATACACACACAAGAGTATAATGACATGGCAAAGTCTCATACAGTATGAGTATAGTGACATGGCACAGCTGCACAGGACTATAGTGATATGGCATAGACAAGAGTATGGTGACAGTAATATGCTATGTATTGATAGTACTATTATAAAGTCTCAGGTATACACCACCTTTTTGTCTAGTGTCATAGATATTGTGTACATAAATGTATGTTTATGAGGATGAGCTTGCATAATAGTACAGTAATGTACAGTAATAGGTTATTGAAAGGCTTAAGCACAGTGATGACGGTATAGTGGCAGTTAATTAACGCAGAGCATAAAGACTCAAACCTAATAACATTTCTATTATGGCAAATGAGTGTACAGTACTCACATACTGTAGATAGCATGACTATAGTATTACAGTAACTTAAACCAGACGTTTCAGTGAGCTGGTTATTCAACTCATGGCCACTGGTAAATCGCCTGTAGGTAAAAGACATGAAAGTATTTATAGCTTACTCATGTTGAAACATCCCATTAGTTCTTATTCGGAAGTCAAGAAGAAGAGCTAATGACGTGTCCTGTGCAATTAGTGAGAAATACGCGTGTGCCAATATTCCGTCTCAGATAAAGGCTAAATCGGAAAATCACCATCTAAAAATATTTGACACGTCACATTCATTGAATGGGTGATGGACAGGATTATGTGCTTTCAAAATCAAATGTTTGTAAAAAAAAAAAAAAAAAAACAACAACAACAAAAAACAAACAAACAGCTTTTGGAGCTTTGAGTTTGCGGAAGGTTTTTAAGATAATACCGTAGTACGTTAAATAAGGTATAGATTGCATAACTGATTGTTGATCTGATTCAATTGTGTTGCTCAAATAAATAAATAATCAATTTATTAAATCATTTTAACGAAATAAACTTGTCCAGTCGGCTGCGCTCGTGCTGTGAGCGGAGACATGCAGCGTCTGGCATTGTGCCAGTTTTGTGTTTTTCTGTCTTTGCTCTGCATGGCTTTGACATTTTTCTCCCCCCCCCCCTCATTTTTGTTGTTGTTGTTGTTGTTGTTGTTGTTTTAATTAATCGGCTCGAGCAGCTTAAATCATGAATCGAATGTCCTCCTTTTTTTTTTTTTTTTTTTGCCGCTTTTAATGCACTTGTGAATAAGTTTGACAGAGATTCATGTTCATTCCATGGCATTGTGCGTGCCCTTGATCCCCCCCTGTCCCCCCTCAAACTGAGATGTGCATCTGTTTGCCAGACAAACACACACACACATGCACACACACACACACCCCTCCTGTACACACTTCATTTATTGGCTCGCACATTCACTGTCAGAACACACACACGCACCTAGCTTTGCCACCTTTCCTCACTGTTAGAGTGAGACAGATGCCACAGCCGTGAGGCAGCGCAAGACACACACTTCAGACAGGAGTGTGACACACTCGGAATAAATTAGCGCACTGGATGAGGGGAGCACTATGGAAAAGCGCAGGAGCCAATCAGCCGCTTCAGGCCCCCCCTCCTCTCAGCAGGGGGCCGGCGCTCGGCTGTTGCCGGAGCGAGAAGAAATTTTGGCTTAGCAACATTCTGACCAATCAAATTCCACAAACAACAGCGGGGTGAAAATAACTTTAACGTTCTGTATGTCAAGGAAATGAAGAATGTGCTCTAAAAAAAGCGCGCCGTTGCCAGGTTTTTTGGGCTGCCTGCGTGGGTGTGCAGGGCAGACACAGACACCCAGACTCTGTCTGAACACACTTCCTTTGTTTCTGCTCTTCTCTGTTCTAGATAAACCGAGTGTGTGTTTAAACAAAAAAAAAAAAAAAGGGGGGGGATTTAGCCATGATTATTTGTCACATTTCTCCCACCTACATCCTTAAATCCTCTCCTTCCTCTGCCTTGTAGATGTGTGTTTTTCTTGGATAGGACTGCACTTACAGTATAATGGAGTTTCCATATGTTTCAGTCTAAATGTAATAATAACAAATAGTAGAAATACAATAAGCAGTGGAATATTGACGAGCAACGTTCAGTGATCAATAAATTCCAAAAGAAGCATTGATTTAAAAAAACAACAATATATTGATAGAATAGATAATAGAAGTAGATTTGTTGTTGTTGTTGTCGTCGTCGTCTTCATGACTCATACTCTCTCCATGACTGGGTTTGACTGCTGCTTTTTGGTGACATCATCTCAGGGAGTAACTGAATACAAATACATTGTGCATGAACAGATAATGTGTCCAAAACAGATACAAATCGAGTGCCTGAATATGATGCATGCTTTTTCTTTTTTTTCTTTCTTTCTTTTTTTTTTTTTTTTTTGAAAGTTCTGGGTATCCTGCAGGATGCAACGAAACATTGCATAAGCAGGTGTGTTTTTTTTTTTTTTTCTTCAGTGCATTAAAGAGCGGTTATTAGATATGAATCTTGCTGGATCATGTATTCATTCTTACAGTAGTTAGAGTCCGATCAGGGTCACAGGGTTCAATGCATTAAATTCGGTTTATATTTAAATACTACAAAACTGAAAATACCAGCAAATCAAAAATGTGGACAATTTAAGATGTAATTATTAATTTATTTAAACGAACAGTTTAGATTATTCTAACAGTGCTGGCATCTCTCTCTCTCTCTTTTCTCCGTTTTTTTCTCTTCAGTCCAGTCATTTCCAGTATTTCCGGCGGGCTCCTAATTTATGCCACGCCCACCTCAGGTTCAATTCTAAATACAAAAAGATACAGATAAAAGCATATGGTTACACTCCTTTTTATATTATTATATCGTTGCTCATGTTTTATCATGTGCACTCAAAATTATTAGCTTTCCACCTCTTTTAGCACGAGACATTCCAATATATATATATTTTTTTTAAATAACGTGCCTTATGACTGAATGGGGTTGTGTGTATAAGGGCTGTGAGCCTGTGTGACAGCTCTAACCTTTTCAGTATGCTGAGTGGTGCAGGACCTGCAGCCTGGAGCACACGATCCCTTGTCATCTTGTGATATGAGAACACGAGGTCGGACTGTTAGCTGTCCGTGTCGGGGCTAAGCTAAAGCGGCCACCGATAATTTAATACCACACATCAGCGACATAACTCCATCCGCTTAGTTGTGTCCCTGCCTCTCTCGCCCTGTCTCTTCCTGACTCGCCTCTAAATGATGTCTCGTCCTCTTTCTCTTTCCTCCTTACATCTCTAGGCAATTATCTAGACTCGCTCTTAAACAGGGATAATTGCCTTTGTTGTGCTTCGCTCCCATTTCGGTGTCGACGGTGACAGTTACCACGGCCACCGTTGAGCCGTTGCCATGGTTAGGAGTCTCTCCATTAGGCTGTGCTCAAATCAGAGAAGTGTTGGGAGCCCATTAAGAGAATATGAGCGGTGTAATGAGTGAAAAAGAAAAGACCTCGTTAGGGGCACCCACTCTGATTCCTGAAGCTTCCACCACTCGCTTAATGGTCAGTGCTGCGATATGAAATAACAAATAACCCTACAGCTAATGTTACACATTTCTCTCTCTCTCTCTCTCTCTCTCTCTCTCTCTCTGTCTGACTCACTTTGTGGTAGTGGTCTATAAGAACCTGGTTGCTTGACCCAAGACTTTTAAAGTCCTCAAACTTGTTGTGACAGTATAACATTTTAGTCGACTGTCCAGGGAACCATTTCTGCAAGAAAGATATTTTATGTGATGGAAAGGCCCCCTGTAATGTCAATCAGTCTGGAAGTCCTCTTGGAGAAATCTTCTTAGCTTCCTGACCAATCACCGCCATTTTGGCTCAAAATGTGTTCAACTATTGCATTTCTTTAACAGACGAGTTCAGTTCTTTGGGAAATATTATGCACCGTACATGTGAATGGTATTTAATGGATAGTATGTTGCTAGCAATAATAATGAGATATGTTGTAGATGTAGAATGGTTATGACATCATGCTAGCATCGTGAAATTCATGTTTTACAAATGTTTTAAACAAAAATGTCCAGAATGATGTATAATACATAAAGACGATTTCAACCTGGTAAAATTCTCTATTTACAATTTAAACATTATAATGCCTAACAAATAGCTTGGCATTATAACACTATAACAAATGGTATAATGGCTCATAATTTGTATAGATGTTCCTTAATAATGTCAAGATTAATAATGCATTAATATGGTGTATCAGTTCATTAAAAAATAAAATAAATAAATAAATAAATAAATAAATAAATAAATAAAATATATTAGCCAATACTACTAAGAAATATCTGTACCAGGGTAGTCCTGTGGGATGTGTACCATGGTATATAGTGTCATAATATTTTGGACAGGACCATGATATTTATTTGGATATAGTACATGTACACTATGGTCCTTGATTCTACCATTATACATCATTTGATACAATGGATTATATACTATAGTACTATACAAGACTCTTTCATATGCCGTGGTAATATGGAAGATGTACTCAGATATATGTATATTTTACATAGTAATTTTAACAGCTTCTGAAATGCCATTTTACCTGTTATGGTACCATTCATTGGGCTATCATACCAGGAGTATGTACTAACATATCTAATGTTGTACTTTATATATAAATGCATACATGCCATATTATATACCTGCTAAGACACCTTTTGTAGCCACTGTGGTACCCAGTAAGCACAGGTGTATTTACTGTCATACACACAATAGTAACATCATGATGTCCTACCATGGCTAGTGTCTGAAGTACCATGGTTGTACTATGGTATATTATAGTATGCCATAGTTTATCATAGAACACTGTAGTACATACCTGGTAATTAATACCAATACATTTTTATTTATTTATTATTATTATTATTATTATTATTATTATTATTATTATTATTATTATAGTTTTTATTACTTTACATAAGAACGTATATACTAGTGCTAACAATAATTTATATATTCGAGAGCCAGCCATATTTGTATGCATTTAAAGCTGAAACATGTTTGAAACATGCACAAAACAATATTGTATATATAATTTTTATAGGTATTTAAAAAAAGATTCATGATTGCCTTCACATACCAAAACAGAAATACCTCAAAATTGTGTTGATGTCTCAATTATTTACATTTACCTGACATACATTTTTAGTGCACATAGAAATTTTATGTTCATAAATAAAAAAAAAATGAGGAATGTTTTTTTTTATATGCTTTTCACTTCTTTTTGAGAATTCTCTCCAAAGTAAAGGCCATTCAGTATTTTGTACCTTAAGGTATTTCTGTTTCCTCACACATTTCAAAGACATGTAGGTTAGATTGATTGGCGTTCCCAAATTGCCCTTAGTGTGTATGTGTGTGTACCCCGCCTCGTGCCCTAAGCTTTATGGGATAGGCGACCCTGAATACAGGATAAAGCGGTATAGAAGGTGAGAGAGTGAGTGAGTGAATTGGCATAGTGTTACATTATAACATCTAAAAAAAATCTAGGACATGGTGAAGGACAGTCATGTCCCTTTCTGTCATTTGGAATACTTTAGCAATCTTTCTTCTGTTTGAGACGTGTGCCATGTGCACCTCGGGCTCTCAAACTGCTGCTCCTTGGCACAAGAGCGTCCTCCAGGCTTTTTTTTTTTTTTTTGTTTAATTCTATTGCTTCCCCCAGACCTGCTGTGCCACCTCTCTCACTGTATTTGTGTGCTGGGTGTAATGAGAGAAATTACTATAGAGGTGCTAGAGCCTCACTCCTTCACTTTAGCCCCCAGCTCTAATAACAGGCCTCTGATTGCTTCCCTTTTTCTCAGGAGAGAGAAAGAGTGAATGAGCATGAGGCAGAAAAAGAGAGGAAGAGTGGGGATAAAATGCAGTAAGAGAAATGGCGGGTGGCTATGGTAGCAGCTCTGTAACAATAACCCTACTCCAGCGGGATTTATTAATACAGCGCAAGATTGACACCTGAATATGATTTCATCCCGTAGATCCATACAAAGCTCTCGTGGCGCTCCGGGCGCTGCTCCCCTCATTAGTAGCCTATCTGCCAATGAACTTCGACAGCAAACCCTCCTATAAATCAATGTCCGCATTTCAATGGAGGTAGAGCAGTATGAAAAAAAAAAAAAAACTCAAGCAGGAAAACTGTGCTCCAGGAGGGAGGCAAGAAAAACTCGTCTGGCTCAAACCGAGCAGCGTGTGTCTTTTCTTCTCCGTATTGTCTTGTCACTGTACGCTGTATTCCTGTTGAACTTACAGCCTTAACCCTGATGACCTCAGAGCGTGTGTCATGCTTTGTCCATTTTGAAATTATCAATAAAGTATGATAAGAAAAAGAAACTGGTCTAGAAGACGATATCGATGAAGTTGCCCTTACAAGTTCTTATAGAGTTTGTTGCTATAAAACTGATTGGTCATTATGTTGGAAGTCATTGAGATTGAGATACTATCCAATCTGATGTCATGAATATTAATTACCACCATTAAACCAATTAGGATTAAACATCGTCTGATCTTTTTTTTTTTTTTTTTTTTACCAATCGTGAGGCCATTACTGCTGCAGCTTCAGATTCCTCTTCATGGTTGAAAATCCTTTCTCAAGGTTTAACATGCATTTTAAAATGCTTTATCTCCTCACCATGGTTGTTAAGAGTCCTTATTGGACTTAACGTTCCCTCAACCATTCTCCTCAGATCAGGACTGTTGTGCAATCTCACGATTGTTGTGCGTCTCCTTCACGTTAATGATATGGGTGAATATTAAAGAAAACTTTTGACTTGGAACTGCATGGTTTTGTCCCATGTCAGAAAACATTGGCATATTGGTTAAACATTTTAAAGTGGTCACTTTTTACTCATCTACTATAAACAGCATCCTCATCACATTCATTTTTACCCGCAATTAATCAATCAAGTTTAAAGACCCAATAGATGGCAGCACAAAGCTCCATGCACAGTCACAGGGAGCACCGACCTTCATAAGTCAGTGTGCCAAAAGACATCCTCCTGGGTACATCAGGAGCTGTGCAACTGGTGCTATTCTTCTATTTCATCATGGACAGCAAGGTAGAAAAAAGAGCAAAAATTCTGTGTGAAACTAGAAAAATCTCCCACATAGACGTTCGACATGACGAGAGATCAGGAGGACCATTAACGAGCTGAACCCCTGAAAATGTCGAAACCACTCGCCAACTTGTTCTTGATGATTGATGGAGAACTTCCCATATGGCTTCCGTCGACCTCTATTCAAGTCCAGACTATAATGTGTCATTCGCTCAATGGAGAAGATCATTGGTCACAAGCTTCCCTTGTTAGTGTTTGTTGTTTTTTATTTTAAGTTCCTTGCATTCAGATATCAATAGCACTGCTTTGTGACAGGGTTTATTGTAAAAGAGCTACACAAATAAAATCAGATTAAATAATAACATTTATTAAGTCAGTCTTTGTGGTAAGCTGTGAGCTGGGCTTTACTGCTCAATCACTGTAGCGCATAATTCTATGTAATCATAACCATCCATCTCTTCAGTGACCAGCAAATCCCCCCTATCCTCACCTCTTTCTCTGATAATGACTGAGAACATCAAGCCTTAGGCCATATGGCGGCATATGTGTGTGTCAATGTGGCCTCTCACACACAGATTGAGCGCAGCGGTCACATTTACACGATGTCACCCCAGATGTCGGTCACATGTAGCCCGAGTCCCCTCAGCATCAGGAGCAGCAGCTGGGGAGGGAATTTATGAACATGTCTGGCTCCCACACCCCATAAAAAAAGCTTCATATACACTGTAGCACAGGGGGTTCTCTGAGGGCAGAAAGAAGGCGTGTCTGAATAGGACAAGAGTATAAATCGAGTACTTAGGAACGGATGACCTATTTACTCAGCCCAAATCATTATGGTGTTATAGGAATGCAATGTTCTACAAAACACCAGTACTGTACTTTTGTAGAACATTCTATGACTTATGATATCATACAGTCTAATATGAAACACATATTAGGCTTATAGTATATGAATATATATAAATAAAAAAACAAAAATTATTGACAATGATGTCAATAAGAGAAAGAAGTGACTAAAACGACAATCAATAAGCCAATTAATCAATCAATTAATCAATTAAGCAACATCAATGCTTTTAAGCTGATTGCTGCTAATCATTAAACAATGAATTAGCTACAATTTGCATAAATAATGTTTTAAAAGAAAATATCGATGACGGATTTGGATGATTTGGATACATTTATTTACAAATGTTACATGTAAGTATAATAAACAATACATAAACTAGGTGTGTATAAGTCATAGTATATATTTTTATATAATAATAATAATAATAATAATAATTATTATTATTATTATTATTATTAAAATAGTTACAATATTAGCATTTAACAATATTTTACAATTCACAGGAAGAATGCATGACAAGCATTGGACAAAATAACATAAAAAACATACACACAGTGCTCATTAGGGGAACTCACATGATGAGTCATGTGATGTGCAGGGTCAAACAGGTATTGCATGGGCACTGATTTTAGCAATTGTCAAAAACCATAAGCAGCAGCAATAGTAATGTAATTTAGGGAACAAAAAAGTTAATTATAGTAATAAAAATCATCATAATCATAACACATTAATAAATTGTGTCATGATCTCTAATGTTATAAAAACAAAACTAATTAAAGGCCAAGCACTATTAAGGGTATCAATGTAAAACAATCTGTAAATAAATAAAACTAAAACTAATCAATTTCCACAAACATACTATTGCGAATGAAGTGTAAGTGCAAAAAGTGTATTTATGATGCACAGAAGGATTTGTGTCTAAGGTGTACTGCAAAATTTTCGGGAAACGGTAAAATGGGAATTATAGAATGTATGATGTCCAGACCAAGCGATGATACTTTAGACAATCCATACACACAATTAGTTTCTTTGAGAGAAAAGGAATAAATGTATTTACTCAAATCATTGTCAATTTACCTTGGCTAAAGTTATCGCCGAGAATGCGTTGTTTTAAATGAGAAAATGATATTAGATAAACCAGTGTGCAACCGCAATCTATCTAAATATACAGTATACTATATGGTGTTCATCATTACCGTTATTATTTTCACTTAAACGCCAACACATATACACAATCCTAATTGTTTTTCTCTCTCTTAAGAACTTGCATTTAATACAAACCCAATTAGCAAAAAATCCTCGTGTTAATGTTCCTGCTGCTTTCAGTCATTAAGAAGGATGTATTTTTTGACTGATGTTAATGAAGAGTGACAGAATGTGCTCCTAGGTGCTCGTACTTAATCTTCGATCAATGCTCGAAATAAAAACACTCCTCGGAAATGGATTTATTCTGTCGGACGTTTGCTCACACGAGAGCGGAACGAGAGGCACGTTACCGGGGAACATGTCTGGTTTGATTATGCTCGTGTGCAGGTGAGGAAAGAAATGTTTTTGACATGCGCCGGGATGACGGCCTTTGCAGGGGGATGAAAGGGAGGAGAGGCTGAATGTGCCCTCTTATCGAACAGCACCACACACGAGCCGAGCTTCTTTATATTGTGTTCCATTTCCTCTTTCATCCGTCTGTGAGCTTGGCTTGGATTACTCCATTACCTCAGGGCAGACTGAATCTGTGTGTGTGTGTGTGTGCGCGTGTGTGTCTGAGACATGGCTCTAATTTAATAGGATTTGGTACTCGTACACTTTGGGCCTCCCTCCTCCCTGAATTAAGCGGCTGAATGATTAGTTATCTTTAGAGAAGCACCCGGCTGAATGTGACTAAACAAACATGCCCTCCTTCGCTGCCAATTCATGACGCTGCTTTATTTGCGTTAAGTATTAATTTTGTTGAAAACTTTTCAGGCTAATAGCTGATAATGCTTTGGCAACAGAGAGCAGCAACCGATAGCATCACTAAACAGCCTTACTGTTTGCTCATATTCATTTTCTCCCTTTCACTTTCGGCAAAATGTAGATCGTGTAAATGGAGTGTGTTTGTTATTCATTAGAATTGGAGGCGCTTTTCTGACATTCCTCCTGCTCTGCACTATTTACAGTTTTTAAACACACATACACATACACTGATAGAACACATTTGGGTAAGCTGATTATTTTTTTTTTTTTTATGCTTTTCTCTCTCGTGGTCCTGGATGTTCTGTTCAGTTATAAATCCCTCAATGACCATAGGGACAATTTTCTTCGATGTTATAGTAAAGGAACCCTGGTATTAATTTTTTGATCATTCAAAGAATCATCATCATCATTTCAAATCATTCAGCAATCGCTCAGCTTCATGGTGGATCTGAAGAATATCCCAGGAACGCTCTGTGAAGCGGGAATACATGCTGGGAATGCATTTAAGAGAGAAATCAACACGAAAATATAAAATCTTTTTAACACATTGGCCATGTATCAGCTATTTGAATGTAAGGTGAACAGAATGTGAACTGCAGAGCTGACTCACACCAATGTGGAATGCTCAATTCTGATTGGCTGGATTACTTAGGTGTTGATTAGTTTTCAATAACAGCAGAACCGAGAGTAATCTTCATAAATATTTACGTTTTATGTTCTAGGAATTTGTCTTGATGGTCACTTTCTCAATCATCTTCTATACAGCTTTATCCTGTATCCAGGAACAGAGACTTACGCCATGAGACGAAGTACATCCAGGACAGGGTGCCAATCCATCTCAGGGCACACATCCATGTACACACACTCATTCGAACACTACAGGCAATTTGGGAACACCAATTAGCCTAATCTGCTTTTCTTTGGACTGTTGGAGGAAACTGGAGAACCCTGAGGAAACCAATCAAATTGGTTTTAAAAGGATTATTATTATTTCTTAAGATAGAGTGTTTATTAACTCCACCCACACAGACACAATGTTGGAAATCAAACCCAGGACCTGAAGGTGCAAGGCAGCAATGCTAACTGTGCTGTAAATAAGGAAGAAAAAGGAAAAGAAATACAATATAATCTGGCCAGATAATGAGCATTTATACTGTAGCTGCTATAGCATAAGTAATAAGAGGAACTAATTTGTTTCACAGGTCGTCTACAATATTGTATATAATCATAAACTGATATAAAATAAATTTACATGATTTTATAATTCATCGTTAATGTAACAAGTGCAATAATTGAAAAAGTTCCCTAGTATAAGAGAAATAAAACACTATTGAACAGTGACACATCTTACAGTACCTCACCGTTTAACACACTGTTTCTTTACTCTGTTACCTTTTGAACCCTGATTCACTAATCCATGTGCGAATTTGATTACACCTGCAAAATAACACCCAAGCTGACTTACAAACAGGATCTGTAAGGTATTTAACCTGTCAAATGAGCTAAATGACATGTCTGTTTAAAGTGATTGAGTTAATGAATATCCGATTCAGGGAGTTCCTGCTTAAAAATAAAAACTACAGTGAGAGTTCTTAACTACACCTGACAGGCACGTTGGTACTAGTGATGAAGATCCACACCAGTGATGTGTCCAGATTGCCTCACTGAAAGAAATAATAAAAATAATTAAAATAAATAAATAAATAAATAAATACATAAAGTGACATAGTGGTTAAGGCCACAGTTGTAAATAAGAAACCTGTTCTTAATCTGTCTTGCCTGGTTAAATAAAGGTAAACAAAATAAAAATAAAAAACACTGTAGCTTCACACCTCCAGGGTCAAGGGTTTGGATCCCGCCTTGGGTCTGTGTGTGTCTGGAGTGTGCATGTTTCTCCTCATCCTTGGTGAGTTTCCTCTGGGTACTCTAGTTTCCTCCCCCCCATCCAAAAACATGCAGATTAGGACAATGGGTCTTCCAAATTGCCTATAGTGTGTAAATGAGTGTGTGAGTGCATGTGTGTGTGTGCGTGCGTGCGTGTGTGTGTGTGTGCGTGCATGTGTGTGTGTTTGTGTGTCAAATGAATTGGCACCCTATCCAGTGTGTCCCTCTTGGAAGTCTCCTGTGATAAGGTCCAGGCAGCCTGTGACCCTGTACAGGTGACAAGTGGTTTAGAAAGCGCTATAGGAAATAAATGAAAAAATTAATTTAGGTTGATCAAAGCAAGCAAACAAACAAAGTAAATGGATAAATAAATAAATAAACAATCATGGACATTTAAAATAAGGGCGATAAATGTAAATATAATTGATGATTTCTAAGGTAACTGGTAACTCTAAGTTTTGCTCTTGTTTTCCTGGGATGGTCTTCATGACAACAACATTATGGTGCTTGATGCACTTGTTCTTGCAAGAACTGAGTCAGATCAGCTGACCTTTGTGCCATATGTATTATTTCATAGTTTTGAAATTTTCAGTATTGTTCTAGATCTTAGAAAAGTACTGGTACTGTACTTAAATAAACAAACAAGATTTTTTTTTTTTTTAAAGTTACCATACAGTATTTACGAGAGAGCTCCCTAATCTCTGTTTTTGGGATCCTAACAATCCTATTTGCCCCGCAAACTTGTGTTAGGGCCATAAAACCATGGGGTTGAAGTTCAAAATTCACATTGTTGAATTATAGCACGTCTCTTTGGGTATTGGAGCAAATGTATCTATTTACTCTGTATTTTAACCGTTTTTTCATGGTGTTGAGCTTTTTTGGGAACATACCTCTGGGATTAATAGATCACTAACAGTGTTAAATTTGGTTACTTTGAGATAAGAAATGAGACATTTGGATTGGACGGTTTCCAGATTAGTGAACATGTAGCAAAGATCAGTCTGGACCTAAATATGAACTTTTTCACCATTACAGTAGTGGAATACTTTGACATCCAGAACATCAATTATAAATCTAATGTAAGACTCCAGTCCCAGGATGGACAGTTATTCAACTTGTTGTAAATGTAACTGTTATTCTTTCCGCACTGACCTCAATATGACCTGGCTGTACCCTCCAGTTTTCCTCAACATCTGAAAATATAATTTCCCCACGGCTGAGACGTGCTCTTCTTTTCTACTACCTTACATCTAAAAGCCATCATCATGTCTCAGTACCTCCTGCTCCTCACCCTTCAATCACTCCCATTCTGATATACACCGCTCAACATCAAAGAAATATGTGTCAAAGGCATGCTGCAAAATCTACTTTAGTTCTGATGGGGGACATTAAAGGGGGGAAAAAAGTGCCTCATCTCTTTTCTTAGGGGAGGAGTGAGAGCGGCTTTGCTTGGTGGAAGAGAGGGCCAGACGCTGTGGCACACTTCTAGGGCACAGACGGCCTCTTCGCTGCCAGCCTCGTCTGGCGTAAGTGTGCCAAGAGATGACTCATGCTCATGAGTGTGAGGACACGGCGTCTGGAAAGACAACGGGAGGACCGGAGACCTGACAGACACACAGCGTCTCTGCTAGCAATCTGCCAGCTACAGATACACACCATGTTACAGCATGGTTTTAAACTTCCCAATTTTTCTATAAGTTTAGAAATAAATTTAAGTGAACCCAAGTATGCATTCTTTAGATTTATCAAAAAAGAGAAATTGATCACACTTTCTGTGAAATCCATATTCATACACTGTAACTTAATATACAGTAACTAAGTTGATAATATTTTTGAAGTTGAACTTTTAAATAATATATCGTAAAAATGTAATAATATGGAGTGAAAAAGTTTGTGATCATTGAGTCACAGTGTAATGTGTCACTCTACATCTGTTCTTCATAGTTAAGAACTTGAGTGATGTAGCTGAGGCTGAGGAACTGTCAAAGCCAGAACTGAAATGGCATGATGAGAGTGTGTCACGCAGAGACGTGATTGAATTGTTTACTACACATTTAATACACATATTACACATGACCAGGAAACACACTGAGGTAATACTAGTAAATCCAAAAGTCGTTATTAGTTATGAAGGTCGTTAGTAATAACATACATCATTACAATGATTAGTAACAGTAATTAGTAGGGAATTACTTTTTTGGATATTACTAAAGCTTTATGACGCTAAAGTTGATAACAAAAGTTAAAAGTAAAACAATTAAAAAAGCACAGGTAGAATAATAATTGATTATTATAATAATGATAATTCTGTAAACCCCATTATAAATGTGAGATTTACAGTAATGTGACGTGTCACATCAAATCAGATATTAAATCGCATTTAAGTGATTTAAATGATGCATATTTAAAAATTTCCGATTCAATAAGCTCCACTTTGATGCCAAGGTTTCTTACTGCATGACACGTGTTTATGGTCAGAGCAAGTTTGTTAATGATGAGTGGCTCAGAATAATCAGTTAAATCATTTTACTATTTAAACAAGAATTCTGTGACGTAGTTTCTACAGCTTCATTGTGACATCAATTTCATTGATACCACTAAAAATCACTTCACCAGCGGTGCAGTTTTATAGCGGGGGACAAAAAAGCATGTCACAACTGGAGGAACTAGTTTGGTGCTTTAAAACACTGTTTAGGATTCAAACTTGCTCAACTGTGTTGAATTATCAGGAAGATACGGTATTTATTCATCTAAATTGAAAAATGTATACATTTCACTTAATGCGTTCTATTATCCATAGCACAAAATTGATGACTCTGCGACTTAATACGAAAAAAAATTTAAGTACCTGTAGCATTAAAGTTGTGCTTCTCTAAAAAAGACTGTAAATCAATAGTTATCACATACCCGTCAAGAAACATAACATAAAAATGTTAGCTGGGAAAAAAAAATAAAATAAAATATACACCTGCTCCAAGTCCCTAATAAGCATTAGTAATTATTTAAAATACATTATTTATTTTTTTTATATTACATGATTATGCTCTGACCAGAAAATAACAAATTAATATAAGTGTTATAAATAACCGCTAAAAAAGAAAAAAATATTTATTTCACACCCACACCTGTGCACACACACACCTGCCAACGGAAGGATCTCTCGGCATGCGTCTGGATCGTGCCTGTTTGTTTTCATAAATAATGTTTATATTCCTAATAACTGAGGTGAAGATAAGATCGAGTGGATAATTTAAAGTAAATTTCAGTATGAAATCAAACGCTAGGAGAGGTCAGAGGAGGAGGAGGAGGAGGAGGAGGAGGAGGAGGACAGGAGGAAATAAAACGGCCTCCGGTGCCAGGTTTTATCACTTTGAGGCTGTCTGGTAAAGACATTTGATATTGACTGAGTCTAATCCTGATTTGGACTGCAGAAGCGTGAGCAGCTGGACCGCAGAGCTCACACAGCCGACCTGGAATCTAATTCAACCCAGAGCAGGAGTGAACCGGGCCAAATCGAATGCTACCGCGCCCCGAGTCTAGCACCAATCGAGTCCACAAATGAGCCCATCTGCTGGCGAAGGCCATTACCCAGATCCATTTCTTTCTTTTATTCATCCACCCACCCTTTTCCTTTCAATAAAGAGAAAGAATTGACTGGTTGATTTATAATTTTTTTTAAAGAAGTAAACGTAAGCTTCTTAATACATCATTTCTATGACCTAGTTTAAGAAAACACAATTACAAAGGAGTCGAAATCGAGCTGGTCCTTTTTTTTTTTTTTTTTTTTTTTTTTAGAATATCATGGATGAAAAGACCGCCAGATTAAGGTAAGTGAAAAGAGAATATATGCACATCCTAAGCTTCTCCATCAGATTAGTTCTCATCATGTCGTAACAGAAACACCTCACAATTCTTAGCTGATTTAGTTGAGGCCGAGTGAGATGATAAGAGTTGTTTAATCACAAATAAAAATGAACGTCAAACTATTTCAAGCCCTGGAGATTCCCGCGAGACAGCGAGCTGGTAAATCCTTTCGTCAATACCTCCTGAGCCGCCTCCTCATCAGTACCGTTCGCTCTAATTCCTACCACTAACGTTCATTCTCCTTTCCCTCGGTGGGGATCTCAACCCCCTCCTCCTTAACCTCATCTCATCCTCTTCTTAAATGCTATGGGTCATTTGTGTGTGTGTGTGTGTGTGATAAAGTGCCCGAGGCTCTCGATATCTTTCTTATCAAGGCCGTGCACTATTTGAAATGTTCTGGCCCAGAGACATTAGGGCATCGTGTTTTTTGCCCTTTGACCTGTCTCAGCTGGAACATCAGGTCAATCTTGATAGATTACACTCCACATTAGCAGGAGACAAAATGGCAGGTAATTTTCTGAGCAGGTGAAGATTGAAAAAATGATATTTTTTGTAATCGCCAGCAGTGGCCTAGGCGTTTCTGAACTTGCAATCTAATATATTTTTTTTTTGCTGTATTGCTTTTCCAACTCGGTGCACATCTCACATTGAGATGCTTTTCTGCTCACGGTGATTGTACAGAGTGGTGCTTTTGAGCTCAGCATGAGCTATACGATCACTGAGATCACCACGCGATCAATGGTGTGAACATTAACCATATCTCGATGATTTCATGCACTTTTTCCATGTGATCAGGTAAACTGATTATGTGCAGTAACCTGTTAATGATGTCTGTTAATGTAAATCATCATATTATTTAACATGGTTTTCCATTTTTTTTTATTTAAAAAAATAATTTATGTTTTGTGCTTAAATGCAAGTGCATGTTTTTAAAGGTGCTCTAGACAGTTTTCAAACTTTCATTAGACTGAATTTGCAGAGTAGGAATATGTCCACGTCTCTTCATATTCTTCTCCCTGGTTGGAAGTCCCTCTCCGTGACAATCTACCCGGCTTTAGAGTGTGATTTCCCTTCCCATGCCGATGCCACCCTTGGAGCCGTAGTAACAGAGCCACTATGTGGGCCAGCGTTGTCACAAACATTTTAAGCAGAACCCTGGAATTGTGCCCCGGGCTCTGTGAACACTGTGCCAACACTGTCCTGGTGCTCCTGCTCGAGCGATCATAGCGTCGGTGTAAAACCCAACTAGACACTACTATCTCTCCCATCCAGCTGCCTGAAGGCGGCCCACTATTTACAACGTCTTTTATCCATGTGCTGATATTGTTCTATTATTTCACTTTTTTTTAATACAGGTGGTTAATAATAATAATAATAATATTTAAAACATTCTGATGAAATTATAAGCAAGATTAACTAATTATTATTGCTATAATAAATTATTATCCTAATTACTTATTAGCTACCGTAATGTATTAATAGAATTAAACATTTTCATCCACCTCCTCAACACCTTTAATCTTATAAGTGTTAATTAATTTGACCAGAGCAGGAGGGGCTCTGTCAGTCGTTCCAGCTGTAATTTAAATTACATGTTTATACGGGGGGCGTTCAAGTGAAACCAGGACTTTTGATGGCACAGACACATTTATGAGAGTAAAAACTACTTTTATTTCTCTATATAACCCCCTGCTACACTAATGCACTTATCCCAGTGTTTCAATAGTGCTTGGATATCATCAAGGTAGAAGGTTTTTTTAGGACACCAGAGCCAGTATCAGACTGACTGCTTTACATTTGAAACACTGGCCTCCCAGGAACTCCCTTAATGGCCCAAATATGTGGGAATGGTTTGACTGTACATGTGACATGGGAATAACTCCCAGCTGAGTTCCTGTACTAGTGGATGATTGTGTGTACAGTTCTGACAAACAGATGCACTTCTTCTGCAAGTTGGTGCCAAATTATCTGTTGATTTTTAACAATCAGGCACTTCTTAGTCCTGGTTTAAATCGAATGCCCCTTGTGTTAATGCTCCAGTACTAATACAATACTAATGCATTATTGTTTTTATATTGAACGGGGCGGCTTGTATAGTGGATGGTCCATGTAGTCCAGTCAAGTCAGGTCAAGTTCATATATCATTTATACAGTAAGTCAAGGCATATGTACAGTATAATGAAATGCTTGTGGATGACAGAAATTGCTTACATAACAGAATATACAGTATAAGGCAACACTCGAATCAGTTCACCAATCAGAGTACAATAAACTGTAAAAAGTACATATACTGTACTCATAGTACAGTAAAGAAAAAGAAGCTAAATTGTTACACTGTATACACAAAGCATTAACCTATGACAATTAATCAAATGATTTTTTTTAAATATGTTTTTAATTTAACAAAGAAAAACATTTAGTCATTGATGATTATATAAAGAAGTCGTCAGTGTCAGTGCTTTATAATAGTAATACTGGATAATAGGACAGAATTGCTCTTTTATGTTTCTCAACGTGTGTGTTTTTGTCTTATTAACTTCAACAGAGAGAGAGAGAGAAAAAAAAAAGGAGCACTTCGGGGCAGACAGTTATATGAAAATAATTAACGTTTTGGAGGTAACAGGCATCACCACTCCATACAAACATTGATTATTTTCTTATAACAGCATGCCCTGAAGTGTTTTACAGTATACCTTACTTAACTAACATGGGCCTTATTTTCATACTCAGCTCTGCTCTGATGCACTTACATCACTGACTTAACACCTTCTCAGAGCACACCCCTCGCTCTCTATACATGCATGACTTCTGTGTCACTGGGTGAATAATATTAACCTACACGTCTCTACTCCTGCTTAATGAATATCGGCTCAGGATGCACACAGAGCTCATTATACAGTAGGTACATCACCCGTGGCTGTAGGCATACGTTTTCACACTATTAGTTAGAGATTTATCGTTAACCAGTATCTGGAACTAAGAGCACTGATTAAACCTGTAGTCGCTCAATAATTTCACAATGCTTAATATTGCTTTAAATAACCACTTAGACTCACTTTTATCACTTTTTTATATAAGTGGGACGCAGTGACGCCTCTGTAATTAATCTCGAGTCTGACGGTGGATGTAATGGTGTCATTACATTCATCAGGAGATATTATGAATGTTACATGCTCCACAGGCTTATTATCCCTTTTTATATATTATTTGAAAGATTTAAAGACTTATTAGTCTATCCTATCGGTATATTCTTTTTATTTGATCACGATTTTAGTTTTTATGTCAGGATAATTAAGGATTTTTAGGCACTAAATAAATGTGAACTGCACACTCCAACTTCTATCATCAGTTTTATCCCTTTTCTTTCTCCTATGATGTTAAGCCCTCAAACTCATAAAATCTCTAAAGACCGTTAGCCATTGATCCTCACTACTCCCTTTAAATAACCCTGACGCTCACAATTGTTTTGGGAAATCTTGCTCCAACATCGTGTCCGTGACCAGTCCAAGCCTTCGTTATCTCTCTGTCTTGATTAATGTTTTGACCGTAGCCTGCATCCTGCTTCCTTTTTACTGTCTGGTTTATTCCTGTTTGCTGATTTTCTGACCATTTGCATTGCTCGCATTTCTGAGCATTGCTTATCCCTTTGGTTTATCGATTACATCAGATTTAATATAAACAAGAATCCATGCACACACACATAAATATATATTATATATATATATAAAAAAACCTCCAGGGTCTGGGTTCGATTCCCACCTATATATATAGGTGGGAATCGAACCCAGACCCTGGAGTTTTTTTTTTTTTTATAATATATATTTTATATTATATGTTGTTTTTTATACTGTTATGGTATTAGTAAAATCAGGATTAAAAGCAAGTGCTTTTGACTATGTCAAATATTCTATCATATAGTCTTAGATAGATAGATAGATAGATAGATATTATACCGTATTTTCTTGCAATGACCACAGTTATGTTTATGACTGATTTCTTATTTTTATTTGCCCACTTGGTTGGTCATTTTATAAGCTCTATAAATATATAAATATATCAACATATTGAAAATGACCGTAAATGTGTGCTGTTGGTTAAAGCGGAATGGACCTGAATGGGAAAACAACTTAAATACCTGCTCTTATTTATCTTTCTCTGAATACACAGTAAACAGTTTCAACAATGACGGAGAAATAATTCATAAATGATTTGTATAATGCTAAGAGTGTGTAATGCCCAAGCTGTAAACAAAGGATTATCAAATGCCTCATGTACATTCAAATGCAGTATCTTTATTTGCCAGGAAGGCTCGTTCAGTAAGAGTGTTTGTTTTGCTTCACCATTCGAGTGTTATGCATCAGACAGTTTGTTCTGCTGACGGAGTGTTTGGTGTGTGCTGACAGAGTGTTGTGTCTGAGTCTGTTCTGCCCACCTGCCACATGGATGACTCCGATGTTGACATTTTGGGTGGATAAACTGATTCCCATGGGTTTGGGGACTTGACAGTGTGTGTGTGGGTGTGTGTGGGCAGGGCGCTTGCATGCGATAAAGGTTGTCTTTTATCTCTGTTGTAGACAGAGATTGTTGCATTGCATCATTCTTTTACTCACATACCACATACCATTTGATTGTGAACCATCGACTGGATAAACTAATGCTTAATCCCCAATTACGAGGGGCGTTCAAGCCAAACTGATAACAAATTCTCATGAATGAAGGCGTGAAACCAATTTACGTTTAAAGAATACTCCAAGCATTGCATATTGATGAGACTCTTGGTTGCAGTGAAACATTTATATGGGGCAAACATTTTAAAGAACTCAGTTGTTCCTGTGAACTTTCAACGAGTGGAATGCCAGATCCATAAAAATCGTGGTATCTTGGAACTATATACACTTAATCATTCACCAACACCACTGGCATTGCCACATCCCCAGTACAGTTCTGACCTCACTCCAAGCTGTTCCCACATGTTTGGGCCATTAGGGAGTTCCTGGGAGGCCAGCGTTTCAGACATTGCTCTGGCGTCCTGGGAAAACCTTCTTAAAGCACTCGTGAAACACTGGGATAAGAGCATTAGTGTAGCAGGTGATTATATAAAGAAATAAACAATGTTTTTACTTTCATAACTTTGCTCTGTTATTCTGTACAAAGTTTTCTTTGTTTTCAATTTCTGAACAAATTAAATTTAAGATTAATAAACAATATTGTGTTCTAAAGGCTAAATGGCAGAACATTTATCAGACTAAGTTTTAATGAGACATTTCTTCAGCCAAATTATTTTAACCCTTCGATAATTAACAGAATTAATTTGAAAGATTCTGATTATTTTAGATGAACTAACTAATTATTAAAATTCCAAGCACACACACATGATCAGCTGGGATTTAACTCTACAGCAGACTGAGTCAGAAGCAGATGGATGTAAAGTATCAGTAAGACGCAGAAAGAAATAACACAGCCGATCCCTTTCCTAGGTCGAAGCTTGACAGGATTAAAACAAGTTACATAGAAGACTTTGTAAAGGACAATTTAATGAGGAACTAGAACCAACAATGTTAATTAAACAGAAAAGGTAAGAACAAATTAGATACAGATAGGCACTAATGTGAGTAAAGATAACAGATTAATAGTGGAGGTGGATGCAAATGCAGACCTTTTCTTAGGTAAAGTGCAAACAAACAACCAGAAAACAAGAAAACATGTGGATGTGCGGATACGAAGCAAAGAACATACTGTACAGGTTATAAACATTTATAGGCATTTGGCAGACACCCTTATCCAGAGCGACTTGAATCCATTTTTATCTCATTATAAAAACCCTATAGGGTTAAGGGCCTTGCTCAAGGGCCCAACAGGGATTGTAGGATTTGAACCTGGGACCTTCCGAACCGCCTTAACCCCTGAGCTACCCCTGACCAAAACAGTGTTGCACAAAGAGGAGACTACAACGTCTTGACAGCCAAACACTAAAAGACGTTCAGGTAAATGTGATGCAGCATGCATGGGGCTGATGGATAGTGTAGATTTATGTCCCTTTGATGAGCAAATGAAGACAGGAATGAAGAAGATCTGAAAAACAGGCCATAGACAAGAAGCATTATGACCTGCATGTGTTGTTGGTCTTTCGGCTCCTCCCATTGTGGGGTCGCCACAGCGGACAATCCAATCCGCAAACAATTTGGCACAGGTTTTATACCAGATGCCCTTCCTGACGCAACCCTCCCTTTGTATCTGGGTTTGGGACCGGTGCTGCATCCAATGGCTGGGGTTTGGGCATTGGAAGGGGGACTAAACCTGGGCCTTCCGCATGGCAGGCGAGAAACCTACCACTGAGCCACTAATGCCCCTTTATGGCCTACATACAAAGTGTTAAAATCAATATACGCTGCAATGAAGGATGATGAAATGGATGTATGAGCGTGAGTATGTTATGGTTTACCCTTTTGCATGACTAGTACAGTAGGTACCTCCTCCTGATTGGAATAATCATATTACACTAACACAAAAACAAACAAACTAAATAACATAGCTTTGAAATTGCCATAGAAGAAAGCAAACCAGTCGGCTAGATAGCTATTTAAAAAAAAACAATACGGCATATTTAAGGAAATAAACCCTTTCTTAAAAAGAAAACGTTAAACTATACTGGCTTTCATTAAGAAGAAGGTTATGACAACAAATCTGGTACTTGTATTATAATGTTGTTTATGGGGAGGGGGGCGGGATAATAATCTATAGATTTTACTGTAGTATAAATTTGAGATGAAGAATGAGCAATTTCTCAGGCTTTTATTGTACACGCGGTTGTGAGATATGATAAGACAGTGATAGATGTTCAAGGTGTTTAATGGCCAGGCTAAAAATATCATATTATTATTATATAGCCATTATGCTTTTATCACATAGTACTGAGTCTTATCATAGATATTAAACTATTATGCATATACTGTATATATGTATATATGTGTGTGTGTGTGTCTGTGTGAATCACAACCCAACCTTACTAGGTCAATACTGGAGCTGTGTTTTAGCTGTCTCTAAATCATCAGAACAATGAGTTCTTTTTTCTAGTGTGCGTGTGAACGGACTTTTTCCAACCATTAAGCAAATATGACATCTGGTGACCTCAATAGTACAAGATTGACACTGAATTTAATATACTGTTTAATCATCAACCTCGTGGAGTTTGTTCCTCGTCAGTGAGCTGAAAGATATTATCTTTACGTTTTCATAAACGACTTTCATGCAAATGTCATGTTGATTAGAATAAAAGGCATTATCATGAAATTCCATAATGCTAGGCACTGATCTGCACTGCATGTTTCTCTGTACAGTCTGCATTCTCTTCCTGACATTTCAACATGGGATTGTTTCACACTAAAGGTTACCCTTGGTCAGGAGTTTTTCAGTGTTTAATAGGTGTCCCTCACATCTAACTGTGTGATTTGACCTGGTTTGTGTGTATGTGTGTATGTGTGTGTTTGTTACTTAGTTGCCTCTTATACCTCAAAGGGGGCACAAGCAGCAATCAGTGCTGTGTGTTTTTGATGGATGGAGCAATCATAAGGCACAAAGGACTTCATTACCATTGGACACACCGCTGCTAAGAAGCAATCATAAATACACACGTTAGCAAGTGGGCTGGAGGATCTGAGGCAAGGTTTGCACGTTGTAGCAGTTATCATAAAGTCGCCAGAAATTAAGCAGATGCTTTATCAACTGGACGCGGCTATATAGAGGTCATACGGGTCGACTTTGTGCGATTTGAAGCAATAAAAAAAAAAATCCTTCATCGCTGTTTCTTACACTCGAGAAACAAAACATTATTCAATGTTAAGACTTTAATTCGGGACTTTCCGTATAACATGACAGTAGACATCATAGTGGTCCAAGTATGAAATAAATCATCATGGGAGGGTGCTGTTCTGGGAAAGTAATCAACAGTGAATCTCGTTTACATTAACCTAAAGAATAATTATATAAACTGCGATTTCTTTGGAATATTCGCAAGAAAAACATATTCTTTTGTCTTCCTGTTTTTGAAAGCCCTTCATTACTTTGACCCATAATCCGACATATATGATGTATGTTCTCATTAGGTTGATAGGGATGTGCTATTTAATCTGTCACGGTATTCGTTATTAATTGTAATTATCATACATCTGAATCATCGCGTTATCTGCATCCCTGAGCAGCGCTTGCTGTTATTTCAGTGAGAATAATTAATGTTGTCCTGCCAGTATGTCGGCTCAGACTGTGATCTGGGGCTATGATAAGGATGATGATGATGACGGCGCGTGTCTGTGTTCATAGCTGTTACCAGAAGTAGGAGGATTAGACTTGGTGATGAGGACCACAGCGTGTGATTTACTGTAAACAGGCTCGCATTGGGTGCGCTCAGAACTCGCTAACATCACTTGCGGACACACCTCGGTGCAGACGCTTCATATTGTCCTATGTCTCCCTGTCTTTCTCCCTCCCTCGCTCTACCCGTCAGCAAGAGTGCAGCCAGGATGGATGTGATAATTGTGATAAAGCCTGTCTGTAATGGGCTGTGTTGGCCAGGCTTTTGTTATGCTAATGCCGAGCGATTAGAGGCCTGCTGCCGAGCTGCTCGGTCTAATCTATTCTCTGTCTCCTGGGGGGGACGCACATTGGGGATATTACACCCAAGCCACGTGGTCAGAAGTGCTCCTACACTCTTCTATTCCCCACACACACACCAGTGAAGTGTGTGTGTGTGTGTGTGTGTGTGCCAAGGCAGCTTGCAGTGTGTTAAGATTTAAAGCCAGAATGTCTTTTTAATACATTTTTTTATTTTTTTTCTCCGGAACAAATTTCTGCTTTAATCTCTTCATACTTCCTTTTCATTTGGAAATCTTAATGGAACTTACTAACTCTGAGGTAGTTGAAAGCGTTCCTGGGGGTCCGGTTCACTGAAATCGGTAGACGCCATCTTCCAATTGTGCTGCATAGTGTGTTCATTACTGTTATCTTTATAGCATTTTATTGGTTATGTACTGTATGAGGTTGGTTTGGATACGTAGAAGAGATCAGACCACATCTACTACACCTAGAAAGCTTTTCATTTTAACACACTCTCTGTATTATATGCACCTGGTAATCAGCTTCAGAGATTGCAACCTTATAAATGAATGAATGAAGCGTGCACAAACATCTAACTGCTACACATTGATTTTAATGAGTGATGCAGGTCCAAAGATACAGGCCAGCAACAGCAAACTGTAGGTCAACGACGGTTTTAAAAGAATATGTGCTTATATACAGTAAAAGCCTTGCTGGTGTGTATTAACATGACAAATGTAGAGCTTTTAAAATGAGCATATTGTTAAAAATAATTTTCATCATAGAAACAACCGAAAACAACAATAAAAACACATGATCATGTGTATTTGTGCTATTTTTTTAAATGTGTCACCCATTTTTTTATTTTTTTTCTGCTGAGTCATGTTTGGGGTAGTCGGTTAAAATAAATTTAACTTTATTTCATCATCTTGCCAATTTAGTGCTGAAAATAAGAATATGTCACAATCGATGTACTGCACAATCATGAGCCCTATATATGATTCTTATAAAAAAAACTGATAAAGTTATTGAATAATGGCAGAAATGCTCTGAACTTTAAGGCCTATGTTAAATTAGTTGAGTTGGTCAGGGTTGCCAGGTCTGTGAATTTCTTCCTAAATTAATGTTTGATTTGGTAGGCAGCATAATGATGTGCAGTAATTACTATTATTTTTAATACATGTTTAATCAGAATTATAGTAAAAAAGGGCAAGATTTTTAAAGCAGACAATAAAAGTATTGTCTGAAATTATGATCACAAATGTAATAAATGGACAGGTTGATTGGTGAACCAGTAGAAATAAGATGTTGCAGCTATAATAGTACAGTGAAACCTCGGACTGCGAGTAACGTGGTTTGCGAGCGTTCCGCAAGACGAGCAAAGATTTTTAATAAATTTTGACTTGGAAAACGAACAAGTCTTGGTTTATGAGTACCGAGTATCATGTATCATGCATGCGCTTCTTGTTTTGATCCCAAGCGCCACGTGATCACAACCGAGCCAACACTTTTTATCTCTTATGCGCTGCGGAATTGTGGGTAATCGTCTCCCCTGCTGGGTCTTAGTACGCGTCTCTCACTGGTATAATCAAAATCCGTGCATGCATGAACTGTTTACTATAACACTGTGACCATATGTTTGTGTGTGTAAAACATATTTTATTCTGTGTCTGTATGCATGTGTGTACAGCGCACATGTACTGTTTATTATAACACGTGTGTGCGTGCATGTAATGAAAAAGTAAGTCTCATTAGAGAGGTTAAAAATCCATTTTCTCTCTCTGGTTAGTTTGTTTTATTTTTACTTTATATTTCGTGTTAATTATTTTTATGTATTTATTTTTTTGTGCTGTGGAATGAATAATTTAAGATTCTATTATTTCTTATGGGAAAATAAAATTTGGTTTACGAGTGTCTTGGAATATGAGCCCACTTCCAGAACGAATTATGCTCGTAATCCTAAGTTTCCATTGTACTGTTAAAGTGAATTGGGCTACTAATTATTAACTGTGTTCTTTATGTGGAATATCAAACTGACACAGTTTTCATACATACTGTATCCATAAAACTGTAATTGCACAATTGTATATGATGTACTGTAGCATTACAAATTTCCCTTCACTGTATATAAAAGGCCCAAACCAACTGCATTATAACAAAAGTGCGGGGAACAAACCAAACTCTATAAAGACATGGTGTGTTAAGTTTGGAGAGGAAGAAATGTGTGAAATTGTCTAATTATCTTTGCATATCCCAATGTTTTAGAGAGCTGGGGTCAAAGGCCTGGATCAATCATGTCAGCTAAGCAGTTCTGTGGCTTGAACCATGTACCTTCTGACTATCAGTAACTTAAATGCTATACCATGACTCTCAGATCTCGAGTGTCATACACAGAACCATGACCTCAAATGCTTTCATCACCTTTGCGATGAACTCGAGTGCACCTGGCCCCATCACCCAACATCAGTCATCAATGCCTGACCGCTCTGATGCTCTTTTAGCTGAATAAACACAATCTCCCCAACCACGCTTTCCCAAAATGGAGTGGTTCTCAGATGTTTACATCATTTTGGCCATATATTAGTGCTGTTGCAATGATACAGACTCATGGAATGATCCATGCAACAAACCTACAAGCCTATTATATGATTTATTTTTAATATTAGGATATATTTTGTAGTTGCAATTGTAGTCATGATTTGGACTCATCAGTGTTTTTTCTTCAAAATGACCTCATCAGTCCATAGAAGACAATAAAGAATTCTTTCTCTGAATGACCTTCAAGGAATTTGAATGATGCAGCTTCCTGTCCAGCATGTAACTTGTGGAGTATTCAAAATCTTTATAAGGAGTTAATGTGACCACATTGACTTAATGACAAAGAATAAGGTTTTCAATCGATTTACACATCAGTGCAACATTTTCTTTTTCACAAGTATTTTAATGATTATTTAATGACTTGGCTCACCTACAGATATTTCAGTTGTCCTGCTTCTAATGCAGAGAACCTCTCATTGACAATGTGTGTACCTCTCTAGAGCAGCTAAGTGCGGTGTAATCGCAGGCTCCTACATAACACACTTACAAGGTGGGCCGGCGCAGTTTGTCTCCTGACACCTTTGAATGCCTACGTTCTCCATCAGCCCCTGGGAGAGTGTGGTGCTCCTGTCACAGCTCGCCAAGCCAAACACACACACAGTTTGTGTTGGAGAGGCTAGCTGGACACACTCCACCAAGAAACAGCCAAGAGAAACTGGCATCAAGCTGTGCTCTACCCTGCCTCAGAGGTCAGCACAGCTCACTGCTGAGGTGTGTGTTTGTGTGGGTGTGTGTGTGTGCAGATATTGGACATGTGTGGCATTGTATAGATTTGTTTGAAAAAAAAAAGTGTGAGAAATAAATGTAAGCCAATTCACACATCAGATATTAATCCAGGCTCTATTTGCAAGCCAGTTCCATATTTCTTTTAAGTGTATTATACTCATTATTGACTCGCTTTCTAATTGTAAGTCTTTCTCCTGTTTTGCTGTTGTGCATGAACTCACATAAATAAGATACCAACCAGTGAACCAGTGATAGGGTCATGGGCGCTCAAGGTACATGAATGCGCACGGTGAGTGAAGGCTGGATCGCTTTGGTTTCATCCCATGCAATGTCTAGGATCTTCAGATCTTTAATCAAGGTGCGTCTCCATATTTGACATTTTTCTCCCTGCGGTATCCATTCTCCATAGCCATGTTAGGGATTTGGTGACCCTCCATCCAGAGGATGTGACCAGTGAGACGTGTCCCCTTAATATGGTAATATGGAGGCTACAAATATTAATTAAATATTAATATTATTCTGACTAAAATTGTACTAAACTAAATTTCTCAAAATCAGAACAACCTTCAGATAATGCATTTGGGAGTTGAGCTATAACTATAACATTACATCAATCAGACACCTAAGATCAATATGTAGGCACCTCTGCACATACTCCACAGTTCACGCTCTCGATTTTAACCCGGAAGTCAAACATAATGCATAAAGTCATTAACAATGTGGGAAATAATAGCTCAACTGGGAATATAATACAAACAAGCTGAAAGTAAGGATATCATCATCATCATCATCATCATCATCTAGCATAATGGATTTCTGTTCATTTTACCCCTCTGTCAAATGTTTTACTTCTCTTCCAAATGAACTGTTTCAGTGTCTACACTATGTAAATAAATGCCTTGTCTAAACCCCAGCCAATACAAAAAAAAGGGAAAAAAATGTATCGCCATTTCCAAATAGCTCTCTTAAAGTTTAAAACGTCTTTAAGTTCAATTGCTGTTTTAATGAGTCCAGATGGGTTAGTTATGTGTAGATGAGGTGTACTGTAGAGCATTCTAATCAATTGATAGTTACCTACTGTATTTCAAAACCAAACCAAATTAAAAGCGAACCAAAACCTAAGTCTCTTAATCTTTTAAACATTAAAGGTCTCACAGTGTCAAAAACCCATATTGATTATACAATTTCAAGGCATTATTATGTTTTAGATCATTCTACATTTAAACGATTCAGCATGACTTAAGTGGACCACAGTGGTTAAATCTGACATTAACCATGTTGGTCATCCCTGCTTACATTAAACAAGGAGAGATCTAGCCTCTCAGATTTGATCTGGTCCATGAGCTTGATGCGGCATAACTGCCGAGATTTTGCTTAGTAAATAATTCATTATTTTTCCCTCATGCTCCAGCTTTCCCTAGCTCCACATAAAAGAGTCATCTTCTCCTATCTAGTTGCATTTTTATCTATGATTCTATCAAAGCCTTATAAGAGAGGAGTAGGAACTGGTAGTAGGGAGTGTGGGGGCCCTTGCAAAAAAAAAAAAAAAAGAAAAAAAAAATTATTTTGCCAGACGGTCCCTTTTGGCAAACGCACATTAAGTTCATTTCAATGGACCAGATGCTCCCTTCCTCTTAAAGCAATTTGGATTCACAGAGCTTTGCCGGCCTTGCTGAAGAGTAGGCTCTTCGTATTTGATTTGTAAGTGGCTCAAATCGAAGCTTTCATTCGAATGTGTGTGCATATGGAGTGGCCGTGTGCCTCAGCCTGCAAGCTTCGTGCTGCGGGCTCCCCTTTTCCCTAGACAAAACCCCCATACAGCTCTTTCAGGGTGCCTAATGGATGTGGATTTGAAGAGGCTTTGGCAGAGACTTCACACTGATTCATGTGCTTCACTTCCTTCATTTTGTACCTTTGTGTTTTTTTTAAAGCTTTCAGACATGACTTCTTTTTGGGTGCGCCAATGGATATTAATTAGCAATTCATTTCTATTCGAATGATAAAACATGCAAAAACATGAGCGATGGTCATGTCACCCCTGGAACCCTCGTTTTCTGTATTTTTCGTATCCAGAAACAGGAAGCTGGCAATATTTTTATGTTTTTTTAGAAATTGCCTTTTTGAGCAATTTCTGTCTTGTTTCATACAAGAAGAATATGAGGCATAATCGCTTGGCTAAACTCTAAATGCAAATCAGAAACCTATTCGTTTAGTTAGTAAGTTCATACAGCTGATACTGTTTTATCTTTCCAATATTTATAATAAAAACAAAAATGTATAATTTAAGTGGTAACACATAATGAGTAATAAAGTAGCATAGTATTTTTTGATTTTTTTTTGGTTCAAATTAGTATTTAAATTTAAAAGGCCAGTTAGAGTATATATCAAGAATTGAGTAAACATTAATTAATGCACAAAAAAAATGTTTCGGATAAAATGTCAGCTCTGTTTAATGATTGACTCTAAGTGGTCGTAAGCTGTTAATTCCTCACTCACATACTGCTTATCCTGTGCCGGGTCGCAGGAGGCCTGAAGACTATCCCAGGGGACTCGGGGTACAAGGTGGATACAGAATGCCAATCTGTCACAGGTTACACATGCACGCACACACATACACACTACAGGTAATTCGGAAATGCCAATTTCTTGTCTTTGGACCGTGTGAGGAAATCGTAGTACAAGCCAAGCACTGGGGGAGCATGCAAACTCCATGCACACATACCGAGGCTGTAATCAAACTCTTGACCCTGAACGTGCGAGGCCACAGTGCTAACCATTACCCCACTGTGCTGCCATAGTTGTTGATTCATTTTCTTAAAATCAGACAGTAAGTGTGTCCTAATTCTATATTCCGTATGTATAATTGGTCTACTCAATTTCAGTGGTTTAAGAAGTGCTTAATTTTTCATGTTTTTTTGTAAGTAAATATATATTTTTATATTGTGATCAAAATAATTCTCCAAAAAAAAAAAATAATCCGACTTGGTATGCATGTTCCAGAACAGTACATTTAAGTTTAAAAAAAAAAAAAGAAAAAAAAAAAGCATGCCATGTCGTTTCCATATGTAACATTGGGCTGATAACATCACATCTTATCAGGAGACACAACACCAGCTTGTTGTTGATTACTTTTCTATTATAGCACACTCCCACAGTGTTTATCCCGAGGTTTATTATCTGTGTCTATTTACTAGTGGAAAATATGACTGCTGAGAATGGAATCTAAGATTTCCCAGGCCTCCTATGGGATGTTATTTCTGACAAATGGGATGCATGGTGGGGTTTGTCTATAGATGAGTCAGGAGCATGCTCTTAGTGAAGATTTATAACCAGATTCTAAGTATATTGAGACAAAAAAATAAAAGCATGTGTATTAATACATATCATGATTTGACTTTAAGGACTGTAATTTAACTGTAGAAATAAAGTTGGATTTTTGTAACCCAACTAGTTTTATGGTAACTGGTAGGATTTTTTTTTTAAGTCTGTAAAGAACGTAAAAGCACTAAAGTATTGTGATAGACACTTGCATATTTAATCAGTCTAGCACTTAAAGCCATATGCTGTAATCCACTCCAAAGCTGTTTTGAGTGAAATGACAATTCTTGCCCAGCTCCCAGTGGTGCAGAGTGGCAGAAAACAGCAGGTTGGGAGACAAGGTGAGACATAAAAAGATAAATGTGGTGTGAGAGAGACGGCGGGTAGCCGTAGCTGTCAGCTACACGAGTCCGGTGATCATATTACTGCAAAATGAATAATAATAATAATAAAAAAATTATAACCCAAATGCTTAAAAAATACATTAACGATATATATTCTGCTTATGCACGACTGTATTGCGTTGCGTCCCCATGCTGAGAGTGAAGTATGCATCTTGGTCGGTGCTTTGATTAGACCATGAGTGGATTATGAAGATTAAAAGCAATTTGTGATGAAATGGAAGTGCATCCATTTCTCTGAGAATCATTATTACAAGCCAATATCGCAGCATTGCACATCGAAGCCGGTTTATATTTAGCAGCCTGCTGAATGCTTATTTAACTTGTATTAGCTCAGAGATTTTAATCTGCCTTCCAACAATGCAGTGCTAACATTGCCAAAACATCACTTGACCGTGTTTCAAATTACTCTACAAGCGCCTCCAGTAATTTCTCTCATTTTTTTTTTCTTACTTTTATCCAAAACACAGCATGACTTTATGCCTTTCAAAGCTCACAGTTAATAGTGGAGGTTAAGAACGTAGTAGTTTTGGAGAATAGATTCAAAACCTTTTATTTTAGGAGTCCAGGGAGGCCAAGGTGTTACTACAGGCTTGAGAGTGTTTTATAGGTAAGAATGTTTAAAAAGAACCTTTGGAGGTGTAAGTAAGCAGCAGGGAGAAAAAGCAGAAAAAGGGAAAAAATATATTTTTTGTAACTATTTGCAATATGGAAGGATCTGAAGTTTGGAGCAGCTGCTTTTTACACTTCATGGGAGTCATTGAATGTATGGTGCTCCAGATATCTGTATCTTAAAGTTTTTTTCCCTCTATAATTAAATCTAAACGATTGCAATCACTGGAACAAACCCAAAAGACAAAATCCCAACGCTGTCAGCTGTGAGTCCGCTGGATCCCAGTTCCAATGCACTCATCTCTAAAAGGGGTCTGTTGAACCGGGTCAAGTCCCTCAAGCTTGTCATCTCTTTCAGTCATTTATCCTTCAGAAGCTCAAATCAGCATGTCATAAGTGAGATTCCCCTTACTGGTGTTCAATGGATTTGTGTCAATGAATAGTTTTTTTCAGATTCATTCAAAAGTTCAGAATTTGAGTCAATGATTATTTCAGGCCAAGAAACACTCATCCTTCTTTACTTAAATAATCAAATCACTCGATCCCAAGTGAGATTTCCTTTAGTGGATCACTGTTAAAGTCAGTAGTGGCCTTGCACCTCCAGGGACCAGGTTCGATTCCCAGGAGACTCGATTCTCGTCTTTGTGTACTTGGAGTTTGCAGGTTTCCCCTGTGCTTGGTGGGTTTCCTCCAGGTTCTCCGGTTTCCCCCAACAGTCCTAAGACATGCAAATTAGACTAACTGGTGTTCCCAAATTGCCCGTAATGTGTGAGTGTGTGTATGTGTGTGCCATGCAATGGATTGGCTCCCTGTCCAGGGTGTACCCTAAGCCTCCTGGGAAAGGCTCCAGGCCCCCCGCGACCCTGAATACAGAATAAAGCGGTATAGACGATGAGTGAGTGAGTGTTTAAGTCAGTTATCCTTTCGGTCATGTCTAAGATTGACGCTTCTGTCATACAGCAGATCAGTGAATCTAAGTAAGATTGTCTCCTGTTGCATTCAATGTGACAGTCTTTGAGTCTTTAATCCCTTGTCACTAAGATTTGTCAATAGATCACTCAGAGAATCTCTTGGTCATAAGGGAGATTTGCTTCTCAAGCATTCAGCCAGTCAGTGATTGAGATTTGATCATGTATTGTTCAGTGGATCAGTGAACCTCTTCTTCATGAGTAAGTTAATCCTTTTGCACTTTTGTCCAGAGGATATACATGGAGAATATTTTTCTAGACATGAAATCACTTGAGCCGTTGAAAAGATTCAGAATTGGCACAGTTTTGGTCAGACATGAATGAAAACAGACTCTGGATGTGAAATTGTGATGATGATGATTGTGAGGATGATGATGATGATGATTCACTACTGCTAACGCTCTAGAATGGAAATTACACAGCAACTCGTAATGTTCTTCCGGCATTTCATTTCTTTTTTTTTTCGTCACTTCGATAATTGAGTCAAAATTAAAAGCCGAGATATGCATATGAGGCTCGCATTGTTTGCCTGTTAGTATTGACATGCTCTCATTATCAGATATTAATTATAAAGTGCTAATCCAAATAAAGATTGTACTGTGAATGGATGCACGTGTGTATGTGTGTATGTGTGTGTGTGCTGTGCTTCTTTTAAGTACAAGTGCTATAAAAACACAGGTGTTACAGAGAATGCTTTTTATGAGTTTGGATTTAATTAGAGCAATGAAGTCATTCTTTCTACCATCGTCATCTACAAGCTTCCATCACTCTATCACAGATTACCGCAAAACCCCAATTTATGGGCTTGCTTCAGTTTTAGTCCACTGGGTCATCCAAAGTTAACATTTTCCCCCTGTTTTTATGTAGCCACTAATAAAAGCGCCACCTCGTTTATTATTCAACTTATTTCTATAAGATGTCTTGATCTATAACTTAAAATTCAAATAATGAGTAGTATGGAAAGAAAAAAAGTTAAAAGGGCACCTATTATGCAAAATGTTTCTTTGAACAGATCTATATTATGCATGGATGAATAAACGAACAAGAACAAAATTTAATTGTCCAGGGCTTAAACAAACCAATTAAATTCCTGCCCTATTATGACCTCATATAAGCCTTGTTGTTTAGTTCTACTGTTCTATCACAGGGCGTGGCCAGCAGTAACACATTTACATAGACAGTAAAACACCACATAAAATAAAGGAAGTTGAGGCAACATTGTTGGAACATTAACACACACTTTGGGGAACTTTGAGTCCAATATTAACCTATTAAAAAATATGGGACCTTTAAAGTCCATACATGAGTTTTCAATAAATTACAATTATTGGAAGAGGTTTGATGTAAACAACATCTGCTATTTCATTTTGCAGGTCAATCATGACTCTTTCAGTGCTTTCTTCATAATCCAGCACACCCAGTTTCATGAGGTCACCATTTATGGGAAAAGCATCATTGATGCACATCCCACCAGAGACTCAGGAGACAACTGAATGAATGTTTTTTCATGTGTGTATGATACTACTAATAATTATGGAAGCATCAATACAGTCAAGGATCCATCGGATACAACGAACAGATGACATAAAATGACAGTAATCTGGCCACATTTTATGATTGATGATGTCATTCATAGAAAATGTTTTCTTAAAATATCTAGACGAAGAACTTAAGCAACCTGATATATCATCTTAAATGTAAAGCTCAGATCTACCAGCAAATTAATACATATGTATATACACATACATACAGTACATACATACTTACACACACACATTTTACATTGTTAAATTAATAAATATTTATTTCCTAAAGCATTTTTTAATTTGAATCGTCACTTTGTACTTTATCACATGGCCGCTTCTGAAAACTTTTCCGCTTCCAAAGTAAAATGTCTTTTCTCATCCCTGCACCAACACTTTGTCCCGAAGCTCTCACACTCCTGAAACCTGTCAGAATGACAACACCAGGCTTGATCATCTCTTATCAAAGAGAGTTTCCTTCTTCCCACTTTTTTGCCTTGAGGTGTTGAAGAGGGGAAAGAGAAGAACTGTCAGGCAACTATAGAAATGTACAAAGAAAGGCACTGAAGACAAAGCTGATCATAAATAGGCAAAATAATGGGTCCACTTTGTTTTAAGCTTTATTCTTATATGGAATACCAATGTTTATAATATTATCCAAATTCATTGGTTTTAAAATGTCCTTATACAATCAATTGTCTGAAATGCGTTAAAATTAAGGTGATGATGTGGAGGATGGCTGTTTTGTTGTTGCAGCGGTGTTAATTGCTGCAATTTCAAAATTCCATTCACTATCTCTACCAATGGTGCACTTTTGGAGCATGATCAGCTCCACATTCTTATCCTTAAGCATACCTTTTGTGTTCTTTTCTACCTTCTGTTGCTTGACATTTCTCTTATCCCTCACCATCACCCTGAGGCATATTGAAAGAGTAATGAGGTCCCCTTTGATTGCAGTGATCAAGACAGCTGTTGACATCTCGACAGCTTTCACCATGGTGAAAGGATTGGGTGCTGCAGAACCACCCGTTGCCTGACTGATGAGAGCCAATCTAACCGGGCAGTGCTGTGCGGAGTAGCTAAAACCAGTGTCTACGCTGAACAAGGTACTCAAGAAGATTGACAAACAGCACCATTGTTCGTAGTTGTTCCCTGTTGAAGATGCCAAATTAGTTCTCTTCTTTTGCCATGGTAGTCCAAAGGTATCTGAAACATTGATTAAGATTAAGATTCAATTATTTGTCACATATTATTCATACATTGCAGGTAAAAAGTTGGGACCAGTGTGTTGGGTCCAATGGATAACATAGGGTTAAGGGCCTTGCTTAAGGACAGTGAAAACTTTGCAGTGACCCATATAAAACCATGGTACAGAATTTTTGACAGGATCACTGACATGATACTTATTTGCTAAAACCGTACATGTACCACATGGTTCTACTATGGTACATGCTTTGGTTCGAAGGTACATGTATATGATTTTACCATGTATGGTAATATGGAATATGTACCAGGATACGGTGAAAAAGGTGGTATATATGTTATTGTACTGCCTGTACTCACTACACTATTAGTATGTACTAACATGTCTAATATGGTACAGTTTGTACAAACATACCATATTGGATACCTGCTCATCCAATACTTAGCCAATACCATAGCCAATAAATACCATGGTATTTAAGTAGTGTGGTACACACCATAGTACAACCACAGTACAGTACTTACTGAAGTGCCACAGTACCTACCATGGTATTCACCAACATATAAGGTGATGCATACCGTAGTACTACCATGGTACCTCCTGTCATAGCACCTACACTGGTACTCTAAGTTTCTAAGTCAAAGTTTCTTACAGGAACGCCTATTTAATTAGTATATTGAAATAAACACCAAAAACAGAGCCTTGTTTTACAAAATTTAATATGAGCTCGAATAAATAACAAGCAGTGTGGCTTCAATTATCTAATCTAAATTGTATCATGTGACTTGTTACCATGTGGTATATACAGTTATTATTCTTTGTATTATTAATTTGTGTAGTGCTCATTAATCAATCTATCTCTTTTGTCTTCTGACCAATCAGAATCATGAACTCGACAGTGCAGCCCTGTGAATGTTTGCATGCACACGCTGTATGTTATAATTTTCCCACCGTTCTTCCATCTATTTGAATTATGTTGGCTACACTGTAGTGATTTAAAACTACCCTTCTTTTCTGATGTTTGGTTGGTTAGTTTGAAAGAGGTACTCTTTGATGCTAAAAGCTATCGAGGCAGAAAAGAACAGAGTGGATGATGAGTGAACAGCAGTGGACAACAGAACAAAAGGATGTGGAGTGCTGACTGGACAAGGCATCATGAAACCAAAAGCAAGGTGAACGATGACAAAGATGCAGCCTAAAAAGCATTAGAGAACATAAGTGCAATGGACATGCACACACAAGCAGGCTAGAGACGCTGATACAGGCTCGAAAAAAAAAAAAAAACAGAGGCAGCGCTGACTGTAATTGCTGCCATGAAATATTGCGCTCATAAAGCGGTCAGTCGGGCCACTTTTTCATCAGCCATTTTTTGAGAGATGGTCCCTGTGTAAGTGCACACCATATTGAGGCAAATATAACACTTTATTTTCCCATTCCTTCTCCTTTCACTTGCTGTTTATTGTTGTTTTTACAAAGCATATTTGTCTCCATCTCTGCTGGCTGTCGGAAGATGGACGTAATTGGAAGCGTAATCAAGGAAATCAATGTGATAGAATTTTTTTTTTCTAGTTTACATTCAGTTTTCACTTAAATGTGCGTCACGTCCTTTATTTTTATAAAATGTAATTGTGCCAAGGCAATTGCACTTAAATTATAATCGCATTTTTAACAATGTGATGATGCCTTAATATAAAAAATAACAACGGTAGTTTTTTAATATTGTACAAATGTAAGTGTTGTGATTAGTAATGTGTAGTTATCGTGTGCACTACATTTTATTCCTTCTCATAAAACTAGCCATGAGGAGCAGAAAGACCAAAGCCGAGCTGAAAGAAATGTGAAAATTAATTTCGCTAAGAGAGCATTTATACTCATTTTCCTGAGAGAAAATAATAACAATAAAGTTATTTCTCTAGTGACATGCCTAAGAGTCATCTTTTCCTTTGTTCGTTGCATCAGAGTAATTTATTTATTTATTTTGTGTGATTTCCTTTTTTTTTTTTTTTTTTTTTGCGACTTGATGATGATGTACCGAGCCCAATAAAGAGCTCATGCACGTGGCTCAAACTGCCTCTGGCATATATTTTTTACAATATGTGCTCGGTGTTGGTGTGTGTGTGTGGTTCGTCAGTAAATGACAGAACTAAAAATTAAATAACATCAATCAAAAAAAAAATTATATGGCACCTTTTTAAACAGAAGTTAACAAGGTGCTTTAAAGGAAATAGTTAATCTAAATACAATAGGAATAGAATACAATAAATATAATACAAATAAATAGAAATAAAAATGTAATAAAATAGAAACACATGGACACCAAGAAGGACTACTGTATAAGTAACAAAATCCACTATTCACTAAAAGCTATGGAAGATCTAAGTGAACTAAAGAGGCTACAATCGTTTAGCTGGATACTCGGTGCCTAAGGTATTTAACGTGTCATACACAAAGATAAGGGCCTTAAAGTTCATTCTTAAACTAACTGGTAGCTCATGTAAAGTAGCCAAAATTGTATGTGGTTCATTTGACAGAAAATGTGGAATTTGAGTGATTAAAATCTCATGAAATGTATTTCTTTTTTTACACCCAGAACTTATTTAATTTAATAATTTGCAATTGTCTAGCTATTTTCATCTAGCGCACACTGACACAGGAACAATTTCAAATTGTCAAATGTATTTCAAAATAAAAGTCTTTTTTTACTGACATAGATTAAGGTGATTAATATTTATTTCTTATTGTTTCATGGTTTTTGGGTTTAACCTATTTCATAAAATATTGATGTTAAAATATTGTGAATAAGATTTATTTCATGAAAAAAAAAAATATCTCTAAATGAAAACTTCCATGTATAATCATAGTGACAAGACATTTCCTTAAACTTGGCTTTTAAGTAAGAAAATGTATTTCATAACTAAAAGTGCATACTATATTTTCTGAACATATGTGAGAAATTTGTCTGTTTTGTTCATTTATATGATTTTGGCATCAGCAAAACTAAGTGACAGCACTTTCCAGCATTTTTGTAGAATGACCCATGTTTATTAGCAATCCGCACAACAAATCCTCACATTATAACACAGTGGTGTAAAATCCTTAATTCGGATTCAGAAACTAGATTATATTCAACAAACGTAAACAATGATGTATTTGGTGGACTCTTCACATGAGCAAATAAAAAAAAAATGGGTATAAATGTTTATTTGGTGACATTTGGTTACATCATGGGCAGGGGTAGCTCAGTGGGTAAAACATTGGACTAGTGATTGTAAGTTCTTAGGTTTAAACCCCACCAATATATATATATATATATATGTTAGGAAAGCTTTGTACTTTGTCAAGCTGCTGTCTTATTAACTTCCAGAAAGTGGAACCACTGTAATTACTACTGAATGTGTTGAAATTAAGCTAAACGTCTATGTGATTTATAACATATTGGTGTAAGAGTATGCCTGTTATGGTAGAATTTCTTCGGATTACACCATGAGACAGAGATTTGCAGAGTCTGGCTGTTTAGTGGTCATGGAGTTTTCAGGGAAATTTATGCAATCTTGTGTAATGTAGCAATGCACTTTCCCACCACTAAAAAGGAATAAGTACGCAAATAACCTGAGCTAAGCAGGAGATAAGTGCTTTGTTTCACATAACATTGCGATAGTGAATCAGTTTTTCATGAGCTAGCAGGCTGTACTGCTGCGTTTAAGGCTCTTGGATATATGCACTGTGTGCCGTATTAAGATTGAGGATCTGTGTACTGTACACAGATTTGAGCTGTGTACAGTATGTATGGTGGTGTTTGAGTCATATCGAAGAGGGACTTTATTATTTTCACTTATTCCAGCTTAAATGATGGTCTAATGCCACTTTTTACAATTTATTTTAATGGAATCACAATAACTGTTGGTGAACTAAAATAAAATAAGATAAAACATAAAGATACAAATTAAATAATACTATGTGTTGGTTCAAGTTGTGTTTTAGAAGGTGCTAAATAATAAGAATGGAAATTTTGAAAAAAAAAAAAAAATGATCTGAAGTGATTACCGTAATAATGACAAGGGGTAATTATTCAACAATATATTTGCAATACTCTATGGAACAGTAGTTCGAAGTTTATATCAATGCTCATCATCTTCTCATTTGCATAAAGTAAGCCTGTGTTTGGGTGTGGACCATTGCCTGGGACTTTCCCATGGCTGAGAGACCAATACCCCATAATCATCTCAATCTGTTTTTTAAATTTTATTTTTAGTTTTTAAATTTGACAGTAAAATGACATGACAGTTGCATGTTGTATGCTTGATTTATGGAGATGTGTAAGTCAACCCCAAAATATGAAACCCGTTATCTATCTATCTATACCCACAGACAGAAAAAGAGCGAGAAGTTAAGTTTTATTTTTAGTTTTAATATTTAACAGTGAAATGACATGACAGTTGCATGTTTTTATTCTTGATTTAGGGAGAGATACATACACACGAATATAGTTGCTATAGATACAAATAGTATCTATAGATAATGGGTTTCATATTTCAGGGTATATACAGTATATACATACACAGAGAGAGAGAGAGAGAGAGAGAGAGAGAGAGAATAAAAGAGCAGGTCACATGAACAGAAGACTAATAGAACAGGTAGGAGGGAATAATTCTAAATAAATAAATAATAATAATATTATGGTTTGCCTTAATATTGTATTACAAATTTACAATTTATAGTTGTTTGCGTGACAATTTGCAATGTTAAGATTAGGATGAAGCATGAATCACTTAAGCACTCATGCATCAGATTTCAATAAGATACAGTTAAATATTTCAAAATTGCTTTATCATGTTAGATCTCAGAATACCAGCTCGGATTTTGGGCACGCATCCAACGAGTAGGAGTTCTGGAGGAAGGTGAACTTTAGATAAAGGTGAAAAAAAAATAGGAAGAGAGAGACAGAGAGAGAGAGAGAGAGAGAGAAGCATAGGATTGCACTCCGATTGCATCAGTCCTCAGTAACGAGATGAGGAGATGCCAGGCTTAGGTGCACTAATAGGTTTTATGCCTGCTGGCTGGATCAGAGGAGGAGGAGGATGAGGAGGAGGAGGAAGATGGAAGCAGCAGACACATTTGTCCCTGTGACATTCCACGGTCCAATCTTTTTCTCAGTACCTTCACTGCACTCTTTCCGCCCGACTAATAACACCCCCTACCATTCCCCTCCTACCCGTCCTATTAGTCTTTTGTACACTTCCTCTCTGACCTGTTCCTTTTGCATTTTATCCATCACCAGCTCCCTAGAAATAAGACCAATTAATAAGAAGCGGCAATCTTCGCCTAGTAAACAGAAAAATCTGGAATGTCAAAGCCGAACCCAAATATGAGGGCACACAAAAGAGATGGAGGGCGGTGAATAGGCGAATCAGCCAGGCGAATCTGCGCCAAGGCCATTCTGAATACATGTTTGTTTGGGCTGAATGGTGCAACACATTGTGAGCTTCAGAGCCGCGTTCCTTTCATTTCATAAAAAAAGCCAGCAGTAAGAATTTATTATAGTGAAAAAAACAGAATTACATCTCCTTTAATGTGTCAGGGAAACAGTACGTGTCTCCTGTGCGAGACAGATTGGAAGTGGAGCGCTTGCTGTGCCGTCGGTTCGTGATTTATTATTTTTCTGTCATAACGGGACGCCCCGTTCAGATCATCTGCCAGAGTCGCTGGAAACCCCGGCAACAGCAGAAGTTGCTGGAGCGTTGCAGCATCCTCCATCAATTAAGAGCAACATTTCCCTGCCCATTTTTCATAAGCTGGCAAAAATTACGTAAACATGCATCATTAGAGTGAAAGCTGACCTAATCCTGTACAGCTATTGATCCAGTATATAGCAGCTGGTCTCTTTGAGTTCACAGCCCTTTCAGTTTTCAGTGTGTGAATTAAATCTGTACTGACGTTCTTGGAGGTCTCTTATAGTTTTGTTTTCAGCTTCAATTAAAAACATATGTAACATGTTCCATGATGAGAAAGCCAGTGGTTTGTGTTAGGCATTAACCGCTCTATTGTAATATCATGAAATAAACTGTCATCAATTTATATGATCCACATATAAGTATAATCTATGTAAGCACATTTCTGGTCTCTTAGGCAACAGAGTAAACAGTGCATTATGCAGAAGACTGATGTAAGATACTTAGGTCATTTGTTTTCGCATTGCGGTGAGGAGTATAGTAAACTGAACATGCTTTTTAGTCCATGTAAGGAACTTGTCCATGGTTATGCACAAGCTCTCCATTTGTCAAATGAAAACCTGCAAAATAAGAATAAATTCTGCCACTGATGGATTATATCATTAATTTATCAGCCGCTTTGCATGAGTTTCCTGGATACAGTATCTACAGTACATGGTGGGTGCAGTATATGCATTAAAGATTGGTAATAAAGTCCTCATTTCTAATATAAATTCATTAAAACTAATTGTATATGTATTTTATTACATAGAATGATGAAAGCAAATCTTTAAATTTTAGCACAAATGGTGTCAACTAATTTCCTCGAATGGCCTTGGATGGAATGCGCAGTCTTCTGAAAGTTGTTGCTTGAGAACCTCCTGAATCAGTGCCTTCAAATCCTCCAGCTACTTTCCCTTTTTTATATAGAGTATATAGTTGTTTGATATACAAATAAAAATATTGTATGCTTCATTTATTCTCATTAGTGTGTTAATAGAATGTGTTTTTATAGTTAATATGAATAGTTGTCTTCCCCCTCTCACTGGCTTTTCACTTTTTCTTTCTTGTTGATAAATGAATTAATACATGAATAAATAGATAAAGAAATAAATAAACCCAACTTTTCAGGTTGCTAAGAAATCTTTACGGTATAAATATAACCATGCAAACAATATCTATCAATCTGCAAACAGAAATACTGATGGCGATGAAAACAAATAAACGTTAGCTATGAGATCAACAGTAAGTGGATACTGTATATGGAAAAAAAGAATTATGACAATTACTACCATGTTTTAAACTCAGCCAATTCAGCTTTAGAAAAGAAAAAAAAAAGCAGCTACATTGGAAATTGGTAGATTTTTATATTGGGTCCTTTTGAATTCTAAAATGACACACTGAAACATACAAATATCCATACTGAAGTACTGTAACAGTATATGGCCATTATCTATCTATCTATCTATCTATCTATCTATCTATCACTACAGACAGAAAAAGTTGAATTTTTCAGCGAGAAGTTTTCTTTTTATTTTCTTTTTATTTCCTTTTTATATTTGACAGTAAAATGACATGACAGTTGCGTGTTTTTTATGCTTGATTTAGGGAAAGATACATACACATGCATATAGTACCTGTAGATACATATAGTATCTATATATAATTGGTTTCATATTTCAGGGTATATACAGTATACAGTATACACATACACACAGAGAGAGAGAGAGAGAGAAAGAGAGAGAGAGAGAGAGAGAATAAAATAAAAGGTCACATGAACAGAAGACTAATAGAACAGGTAGAAGGGAATAATTATTATATTAAATAAATAAATAAATAAATATTATGGTTTGCGTTAATATCGTTTACAATTTATAGTTGTTTGCATGACAATTTGCAATGTTAAGATTAGGATAAAGCATTAATTACTTAAGCACTTATGCATCAGATTTCAATAAGATACAGTTAAATATTTAAAAAATTGTTTTATCATGTTGGATCTCAGAATACCAGCTTGGATTTTGGGCACGCATGGTAATTTATTAAGAAGTAAGTCAAATTAAACAACTGTGCCGCCCTTATAGAAACACTACATGAAGTTAATTTAATTTATGACTTTGGTCATATCATTATTTTTTTCCTGATTGTAATTTATTATTTAAATAAAAAAACATCTATTATATACCATTGCATGGCATCTATTCTCGAAAACGTATATAAAAATACCTACCTCGGCATCTTATCAACTCACAACCTACTTATTCAACAAATTATAAAAATGTTAGAAGTTCATCACATTATATCATATAATTCTTAAACAACCTCTGACATTTGATTCAGAAAGGTGTAAGGTGCTCTCATTATTTGTGAAATTAAAGGTACAGGAATATGTTCTATAAACTATAAGCAGTTTGTTGATGTGTGTTTTGACAGATAAGCTAATTTTTTTTTTAATTGATTACCATCATGAACCCTACGCAGAGTTCCGCTGTCAGAAATGATTTCAGGTAGAAGGCTTTTTAAGAAGCTAAGAATCGTTTATTAAAATGTAAAAGAAAAATGACTATTTCTCGAACATTCTGTAAAGTAACAAAGGATTTCTAATTACTCTGAACTTCTGCTGAACAGATTCGTCTTGAATCCTAGACAGTGGAAATCCCTTTTCGGCCTGTCTCTTGTGTCCTTGCAGGCCCAACATGCTTAAGCGTTTCACGAGAGGTGTCTGCCCTGGACCCAAATGCACTTAGGGTCATGACCTTTGTCAACAATCGGGCCAGAGGGTAAGTCTGATCTGTACATTATTATTCCAAGCACCTCCTCACTGGCATTTGATCAAATGCATGTCCATTTCAGGATGCAGCCCTGGGATCTTGTGTCAAAATGTCAACTCCTTTATCTATTTGGAGTGCTAATGCTAGCAATATTTATCGCACATTCATTAAAAAGGACATAAAAGTCTGGCTTAGTGCAACTGAATTGATAGGAACTGCTTTAGAGAAAGTCAGTGCCTTAACGCTGATAACTTTTACCACCCGAGGAAACACATTTTTACATGATTTAAGCAAATCGCTTCTCTTAGAATCGGCCTCATTTCTTATTCTTATTATACCGAACCGTCTCTCCATTACAGGGATACGTGGATCTGTTGTCTCATGCCAACATTTATTAATATCTCAAAAGGTACACTAACCAACATCATTATGAACCTGCCAAGAGAATAAAAATTCATTATTTTTAAAATTATTCACTCACTCATTGTCTATACCACTTTATCTTGTATACAGGGGCATGGGGGGAGGAACCAGAGTACCCAGAAGAAACCCACCAAGCACTGGAAAAGCAGGACCCTAGAGGTGTAAGACAACAGTTTTAACCACTAAGCCAATGGCATGCCTTATATTAAATTAGTTTATGGTTATTTTTATAGTGGGTTTGCACCACAGTTGGTGGTTACACATGTGAAGAGGGCAGGTTTAGTCAACTCACCACCAACTATGACCAATAACCATTGTTTTCTATGACAACTCCATCTATCCATCTAGCCTCTGTACTCCAACTAGGGACCATGAAGGCAAATTGTGATTATGTATGTATTACTTCCCATTTTTACAGCCATGGTAGGACCACCGGTCAACATTCACTTGCGTGTTTACACACACAAATTAGCCTAATCTGCATGTCTTTGGACTGTGGGAGAAAACCCAAATACCCAAAGGAAACCCACCAAGCATGGGGAGAATATACAAACTCCATGCACACAGACCCCAAGGCGGGAATTCAACCTGGTCCCTGGAGGTGCAAGGCGACAATGCTACCCACTAAGCTATGATGCCATCTATGACCAATCACTGATCATTTTGTTATCTGTTCACAATTGTTCCCTTTGACCAATGCATATTGTTACTTTTGAGCAATGATCACTATTGTTCTCAAAGACCAAACGTTGATCAATCTTGTTTCAGAAAACTAATCACTGTACATCATTGTTTCCTGTGACCAAAAACTGTTCACCATTGCTTCCAAAGAACAATCACCAATCACTATTGTTCCCAACAATCAATCAGTTTTGTTTCCTAATGAGCAATCAATGATCACAGTTGTTCGTCCGAGCCACATACTTATTATGCAACTACTCATTTTTCTAAATATGCAAACAATCATGATGAAAATATCAAGTGTGCAAATTAGTCCATGGTGACTTTTCTCAGCATGCATTAGCTCCTTTCACCTCAAATGATTCTTCAGTATTGGTTGTTTATACTGTAGATTCCAGGATGGGAACATTGCAGTAGTCATGATTTCAGCAGTAGTTCTGCAGTATCCACTTAAAATTATCCACCAGATAAGAAAGAAACCTGTCCATAACCTGTTTTTAAGTATTATAAATCTTTTTTCCATGAAGACTAGTGAAGGTAAGTCAAAAGTGCAGAAGCTTCAAGCTAAAAAAGAGCATCAGGATGAATCATTACATACTGTACAACCTGTGCTTAAACTGACACACACATGCCTCAGAGAGATAAAGAAGCTTTTTTCAGCTGTTTCTTAAAAGCACCACTTACACACCATCCTCCACATTTATCATGGGATATTTTTTTGAATTATGTTCTGAGATGGTAAGTGGAGTGGACCAGTCCATAACATGCTCCCCCTGCTGAGTTTGCTCTTTCTCACTGCACACTCTTCTCTTTTGATTTGCTAGCATTATTTTCATTTTCATTTAGATGAAATCAGAATTGGCCCTTTATTTCCACCATGTCCAAGCACTTCTGTTATTTCTGCTCCCTGTACATGTGAAATTGCCAGTGACCTCCACTTCAAGCTTTTTTTTTTTTCTTCACCCGAACATAGTCCATTCTAGTCATCTGTTTTGTGGAAACATGGGCTTTCAACACTTTTGACAATAGCTATGTAGTTTGGTGTGTAATGAGCTGTAGAAAGACATTACCTCTGTCTTCCAGGATGACAGATTAATGTCACTTTTGCTCAATTAAACATGGGGAGAGCTCAAGAGCACTGGGGACTCAGAGCTTATGCTTTCTGCAGGTATAGCTTTACACACTTGTAAACTGGTACTGGATCTCTAATGCTAGTTTTATATGGCATAACTGGCATGGTTATGATGTACAATTACTTTGAAAAGCCAAATATATTTTGCTTATGGAAAAGTCATACACATTTCAGGTAGCAATGCGGTATTTATTTTCCATTAATGACCATGTGAATAATATGTGAATTGCTGGAATTACATACGAATATATTTATGATGAAAATGTGTGAATGGGAATGTGTGAAAAATAACAAAACAGTGAGTAATTACCTTAATATGAGAAAAAAAAAGACTAAAGCAGATGCAAGTGCAATTTGGGCATTTGAATAAAAAAGGCAGGCAAAAATTGCCCAGGCAAAAGTCAGTCAAACTACAAACATTGAGGTAAGGCAACAACATGACACGGGCAAAACTATAATAGTTATAGCCAAGCAAACAGGTTGGGAAGTTCAAGGTGTGGTATTACAACATGTATGAGTGAGTACGTCCGTTAATACTGTATGCAGATGATTGGGAACGGGTGTGAATGGTTAGAGAGTGTAGTTTGCAGTGTATGCTGGGAAGTGGAGTCCCTAACCAATTAAACAACTCCCTGACAAATGATATAACAATTCAATGACTATTTACATGTGAAGTTTATGTGACTTTTCTCTAGGGTTTGTTTGATAAATTATGAAGAAAGGTATACTTTATTGAATAAATTATCATTTGTATAAGTAAGCATTCTTAGTTTCTGAAAGTGTTTTCTGGCTTCCTGCTGTGTTTTAGATTCATAACGCATTTGTAGCTAGTTAAGTTTACTTTTAAGTACACAAAATGTTTCTATGGAAATTCTTTTAAGCTGCTGAGGGAACTTTGCATTCCTACCTTATAAGGTGTTTTTTTAGGCTTTATTAAACTTTATTAATAAATGAGATTAAATAATTGAATGTTTAATAATCGTTTACCTGAATCCATATCATACACTTTTCATATGTACATTGCACACTCTAATATTTTGTTGGACCTCCTTTAGTTTTGATTACAATGCACAATATTGCATCGAATCCAGGTGTTATAATGATTTCTCATGCTCACCAAACCACTTTTTCACAATTTAAATCCTGGAATATACCTGTGCCATCAGGCATGAGAAGTTATAGCTGTACTAAATACTAAATGTAACTTATTAACAAATGGTATTCTTATGGCCGCACAGCTGTTTAGTCCCAATCCTTTGAGTTCTTATCACATTTTGAATTACTTCTACTAGCTCTGATTTCTGTGATCAGTTTTTCTCTAAAAAAAAAAAAGTGATTCCTCATCAAGGTCAGGTTTTTTTATTTATTTTTTTTAATTAAATTTCTTCAGCAAAGCTGCTGCTTCAGCACAATTCTTCTAGGTTTCAATAATGTGTTAGTCAGTTTTAACCCAATTCCAAAAAACAAATTAATGCTTGTTCTTCAGGTCAATAATTTAACTCTTTTGAAATGACAACTTGGTTATTATTATTATTATTATTATTATTATTATAAGTAATATATTACTTATATTATATATATATATATATATATATATATATATATATATATATATATATATATTTTTTTTTTTTTTTTTTTTAACCAGGTCATAAAGATTAGCAGTCATCCCTATTCTTTTCCTAAGCCATTTTCACTGTATCTCACTGTATAATATGAAACACAGAGGTTTTACCTGTGGAGCAGCTGGCCTCTGCTCACAACATGCCAAGAAAGATGATAATTTATTTATTTATTTATTTATTTATTTATTTTTAACTTCGCCGTTAAGGATTCTCTTTTTTTTCCCACTCCATATGCTGATGTCATGTTTACTAACAAAAAAGCATATGGTTATGATGTTGGCAAATTTCCATGAATATGTTGTAGCATGCAGCAGCTGGAAGTAAGAGTGCAGTTAATTACTGCGATTCAGCTGAAAACTAACTTGCTAATAGTTATTCTTTGTGTGTATTTAAAGCTGGCTGCTGGAGAACATGGCTTTAAAACTCATAATTTAAAAATATTGAATTACAATAATACTTTATTATTATTATTACTACAAAATTTAGTTTTGTAAAGTAATTACTATTTAAATTTGAGTAAATACTTACTTTAGTATATCTAATTACCTAATTACATGAGTATACTTAAGTATATTATACTTCTTCTGAATTGAATTGAATGTGAATAGCTACTTTTAATGTGTGGACAATCAATTATATTTATTTATTTATTTATTTATTTGTGAAACATTTTGTTCTCTTAAGTACACGACAGTATCCTCTTGATTAGTTTCCCATAAAAGCATGCCTGCTTACTTAGACAACAGACAGGTTATGAATGTTAGCTATCTAATGTTCCGGCTCAGGCAGCTGTTGCTAACACACAGCTGTTTTTGTATGCGTCTGTGTCTGATGCGGTGTTGCTCAGCTCTACTGATCGCAAACCTGAAGGGACTGATTTACTAGCATTAGCTCTGTTTGTTAGCATTAGCGTTAGCATCGCGCCGCTCTCCAGGGCCTGCCGTGTGTGCTCGAGTCGTGTTTGATGTGCAGGTTGGCGTTCGCTGCCTTGGTGTCCCTGGAGCCCCATGCTGGATGGATGTACAGGCTGGGCATGATGCCAGCAGGTGTGATTAGCTTGTCCTCTCACATCAGTGTGAACAGGCCTCCTCATCATGTGCAAGTGTGCCAGGGGAGGCATACGCCATCTGCTGCCATCTCCGCCGCCAGTTGGGTGCCAGTCGTACACACAGGCATCACTCCCTGGTGCCCGGCGGGCAAAGAAATTGGGACGGCAACCAAGAATGAAAGTTTTCACCTGAGAGCAGCCTCGGATAAGTCTTAAGTTCAGTTCATTAAAATCAGTTTGTTTAAGGAAACAAATTAAAACTTTTCCCACCCTCAACATGACAGAAGGTTTGTGCTAGAGTGAAAATATTTTTTGGATTTAATAAAATTAATGACAAATATGTGAAGTTCTTTGTTTTTCTATACACTCTAAATTATTTTAAACTATTACCTGAATCTCCAGTCTATAAGAGATTTCTTTGTGTGTGTGTGTGTGTGTGTGTGTGTGTGTTCTTGTTTTTGTGTGTTTGTTTTGTTTTCCATATTTAGTTTCATTGATAGTACATAAAATAATCATACAATTAATTGAATATGATGTGGTTATGAAATCAAATAAAAGGATCAATATTATATTCCAAAATAGTGAGCAAAAAAAGAGTTAATAGTTGAAAGTGTCTGAAAGTTTGCCTGTGACCTTGGATGTCCACTGGTCCCCCGTCTGTTTCCTTGGCTCTGCTTGAGTTGAGCACGCACCTGTGTGTGTGCCGTCTGTCTGATTGTGAGAGCGAGCATCTCCTGAGGTCTCGAGCTAAAGTCTGGGATGGCAAAGGGCATGGCTCAATTAGGTTTGTTCAACAGCGAGGCAGCCTTGGCCTTTTCAAGTGCTGTTACATTGAATTGAGATTCTTTTACTTAAAAGCATCTATGGGAGTCCATGTGGCGACTTTCAGTGTGTGTGTGTGTGTGTGTATATGTGTGTGTGTGCATGTGTGGGAGGGTTGGATCTACTTTCATTTGTCTTCTCAAGCCTTCGGAGGTGTATTGATTACAGCATGTCTGAGCTTGTGTGTCTGGGTTGGTGTGTGTCCTGCTTGTGCTTGCATGCACTGTCTCCCATGCTGAGGCTAGAGTGTGTCTCCTCCTAGGTGGTGTGCTTAGACTACAGATCATCAACATCAAAAGTATTATGCTTTGTGCTTTGTGTGTGTGTGGGTGTGTTTGTGTGCGTGAGTGTGTGTGTGAGAGAGAGAGGAGGATATGGAGATGAGATCCGGCTTCATGAGAATCCCCTATTCCACACATACCCTTTAATCTTGGCCTCCATGTAAATCCTCAGTGCCTCTAACGACTTGGCCCGCACTGATAAACAGAAATTAATCAAAGGTAATGATGTCTCTGTGCACGGACTTTTCGTGTAAACATGCCAGATACAAGCGCTAATGCTCTATGGAGGATTTGTTAAATTCCAATTACAGTAATGGTCAACCTCGTTCTGAAATGAGCCTCCATTATAGATCACTGTTGTTTATGTCTTTAAATCCTTCGCTTGTTTATGGAATCAAGCCTAAAATATACTCTGTTATGGTTTATGCTTTTATGCAAATAAATATTCATCAAAACGACAGCAGCTAAACCATTTAAACAGAAAAAAACCCTAAAAGGTCCAATAAATAATTATTTCTTTAACAAGTTAAATCAAGTCTGACAAAACAGTGTGCATGTGTGAGTGATTCTGCTTCAGTTCCCTTAGATAATGCATTTTTATGCCTTAGTTTCACTCCTCTACTGAACATGCTGTTTCGGTGTTAATGGAGATGAGCTACTGCTAAGCCACGCCCCCAGAGAACAAGCTAGGGAGGGGCTCTTCTTTCATGATGTTAAAAAAAGTGGAATTGGCTTTTTCCAATTACCTTTGATTTGAAGTCAATATTAGTATTAATATTACTGATGCATTCATTCTGTTCATATACAGTATATATACTGTATATATATATATATATATATATATATATATATATATATATATATATAGATAGATAGATAGATAGATAGATAGATAGATAAATAGATAGATAGACCATTTTAGAGCATGCATCATGATTATGTCATGGTGTTAGCTGGGAGAAAGAGTGGAAGCTGGAAGCAAACAAAAATCTCCTCAGGCTAATCTGCTACCAAAAATATCATCTTGCTGCGTTGTTGTGAGCCAGAATCAAAGGAGTAATGGATGGCTCTAAATTGAAGTTTTATGACATACCAGCTGCCACTGCCATTAAAATAAAAAAATTAATTAATAAAAAGAAAACTAAGGCCATCATGTTTTTAGTGCACACTACATATCAGGTAAAGTTTAATAAAGCACCGTGTGTGTTGTAGGCCTGGATATATGTATACATTTTTGTCATGACACATAACATTCATTAGAATTTTGGAAACTAGAAATTCTGCATCGGAACACAGATGCTCTTTGTGGTGTAAAGCAATTTAGGCCAATTTACAGTATATCCCTCACTCACCCATTGTCTCTACAGCTTCACCCTGTACAAGGCACACAGTTCATTTACACTCTAAGGAACACCAATTAGCCTAATACGTGTGCCATTGGACTGTGGGAGGAAACCGGAATATCCGGAAAAAACCCACCAAGTACGGGGAGAACATGCAAACTCCATGCACACAGACCCAAGGTGGGAATTGAACCTGGACCCTGGCGGTGCAATGCGACAGTGCTAACCTCCAAGCCACCATGACACCTACCAGTGTACATGTGGCTAATCCTGTCATATCAGCCATCCATTCAATGAACTATTTGTGTTGGCAAATTAAGGCCCGGATTTTCTAGACACACTTTTCCGGGAACACTCACAGTTCAGGAGAATGAGTAACTGTAGATATTCAGATAAATCCATATATTTCCCAGATTTTGTTAAAACACAAGACAACAAAACTGACTAGTCAGCGTTACCGAATGTGTTCTGGGAATGTTTTTGCCTCCAGCTACTGTAGGATCTACCCATGAAAAAAGTACTCCCATAATCATTAAACCCCAGAATTGTTGCCAGAAAATAGGAAGCACACAACTGTACAGAATGTGTCTGCCATGTGTATGCATGTGTGTATGCATGTACAGTACAGTATGTATGCATGTAGAGAGAGATTGGGCCTTGACATATTTTTTGCATGTTTCAGACCATCAAACAAATTTAAATATTAGTCAATAATAAAACAAGTAAACACATCATGCAAGGTTTTTATTATTAAGGGAAAACAAAATTCAAAACTGCATAGCCCTGTGTGAAAAAGTGTTTGCCCCCTAAACCTAATAACTGATTGGGCCACCCTTAGCAGCAACAACTGCTATCAAGTGTTTTCGATAACTTGCAATGAGTCTGTTACAGAGCTCTGGAGGAATTTTGGCCCACTCTTCTTTGCAGAATTTTCATAATTCAGCCACATTGGAGGGTTTTCGAGCATGAACGCCTTTTTACGGTCATGCCACAGTAACTCAATTGGACCCAGGTCAGGACTTTGACTAGGCCACTCCAAAGTTTGTTTTTCTTTAGCCATTCAGAAGTGGACTTGCTGGTGTGCTTTAGATCAAGATGTCCTGCTGCAGAACCCAACTTCGTTTTAACTTGAGGTCACAAGCAGATGGCCGGACATTCTCCCTGAGGATATTTTGGTACACAGCAGAATTCATAGTTCCATTTATAACAGCAAGTCTTCCAGGTCCCAAAGCAGCAAAACAACCCCAGACCATCACACTACCACCAACATATTTTACTGTTGGTATGATGTTCTTTTTCTGAAATGTGGTGTTACTTTTATGCCACACATAATGGGACACACATCTTTCAAAAAGTTAAACTTTTGTCTCGTCAGTCCACAGAGTATTTCTACAAAAGTCTTGGAGATCATCAAGATGTTTCTGACAAAACTGAGATGAGCATTTATGTTCTTTTTGCTCATCAGTGGTTTTCATCTTGAAACTCTGCCATGCAAACCATTTGTGCCGAGTCTCTTTCCTATGGTGGAGTCATGAACACTTTAAGGCAACTGAGGCCTTCAGTTCTTTGGATGTTGTTGTGGGGTCTTTTGTGACCTCTTGGATGAGTTGTCGCTGGGGTAATTTTGGTTGGCCGGACACTTCTGGGAAGGCTTTTCACTGTTCCATTTTTTTTTTTTTACCATTTGTAGATAATGGCTCTCTTAGAAATGGCTTTATAACCTTTTTCAGACTGATAGTTCTCAATTATTTTCTTTCTCATTTGTTTTTTATTTGTACTTTTGGGATCTCGGCATGATGTCTAGCTTTAGAGGATCTTTTGGTCTACGTCACTTTGTCAGACAGGCTCTATTTAGGTAATTTCTTGATTGCAAACAGGTGCGGCAGTAATCAGGCGTGGGTGTGGCTAGAGAAATTGAACTCAGGTGTGAGTTTAACAGAGTTAAGTTATGGGGGGCAAACACTTTTTCCCACAGGGCTATGTGTTATCCTTATCTAATATTTAAATTTCTTTGATGATCTGAAACAGTAAGGTGGGACAAACAAGAAAAAAAAAAAGAGAAATCTGTAAGGGAGCAAACAGTTTTTACACCATTGTAGATCCCCCCCCATATCATTGACTCCTCCTTTTTTAATAAGACCTTTATATGTCGTGCGTGTGTGTGCATGTGTGTGCGTGCACGCTTATGGCAAGGGGTCTGTATTTGTCACCACTCTCACCACAGACGGCCAGAAACAAACAAGGCCAATTAGTCCAACTGCTACACACCAGAGAGAGACGAGGACAGTCTCCAGAGCCCAGAGCTACTCCGCCTGTGATTTCCCATGGTGCCTCCGTAGCAAGTCCACCTGAAGTACACTAATGCAGTAATGGGCCTGAAGATGTGTAATGAGGTAATGATGATAACGCCAATACTGTCCTTTCGAGCTGTGTGCTAACAGGCATAGCTTCGTCTGATTATTGTTTGGGGAAAGAAAACCGGGAAAAGTTGTTAATGGTACTGTAGCTAGCCAAGTGGGATTCCTGGGGGTATTTTTTAAACTACATATACTAGTAAAAGTATATAACATTGATATTTTGTCCAAAAAGAGATTTAATCTAGTCTAAAGTTATTGAATAGTAAATTAAATAGACTTTGAATTTTCATTTGCTATCTGCTAGGAGGATTTTACAGTGTGGTTTTGTGCAATGTTCCACTTAGCTTTTTCTGTTTTTGCTAAGTCATCATGACTGGTAGTGTACATGAGATCAAATGTGATTTTCTGTATGAACACAATGAAATTAGGTTTGAACTTGAGCCTTATGTGTGAAATTCACAGTGAAAACTGAGTATTGATATTTTCCCCCCTTGGCCTTAATCACTGCTGCTTCAAATGTCCATAAACGTACGTAAATGCCCTTGTCTGAAATCGATAACGGCGCATGGAAGCCTGGCAGATATTTCCGTGTCCGCGTGCTTCAAATGTCAATACATTCTTCAATCAGAGGCAGGACGAAGCTGTCATTAGAATGGCTTAAGCTGGAGGGCTGAAGTAAGCATCATGCCGTGCTTTACTGATACGTGGGGATTTAAAATGTCAATATATTCTACTGGAATCCATTTGATTGCAAGTGCAAACTGTTCAAGACGTTCTCATATTGTGTGTGTATATGTGTGTGTGCGCAGGCGTGTGTGGTTATTACAGCTAATTAAAGGAGTTATTGTGGTCATTATTTGTGTAAAGATCTGAAATTATTGCTTAGCTATAAATATGGCAAGTAAGGAATAAAACCCAAAGGGGCGCAGGATAGTAATCAATGATGCATTTCCGGTATCATGCTAAAGTTAATTATTTGGTAAAAACAGGATGTCCAATCAGACGTCTTTTATTCCTTTTATACCACAGCAATTTTCTCAACAGTTACAATGTTTTATATAAGAAACAACATACTGTTCGTTTTATCTGCTTACAGTTACATCTAATGTTGCAGAACAAAATCAGGCAGCTTTTGTTATCAGTATTGTTAGAGACACAAAAAAAGCTACAAAAAGCTGTTCCTCTAATTTGTTTTTAGTCTTTTGGGTGCTACTGTTGAGGCATTGCCACATCAGACCATTCCATATAAACAACAGCTTTGGCACAGGCTTTACACCGGATGCCCTTTTTTACACAACCATCCAATTTTATCCAAGCTTGGGACCGGCACAGCATTCAGTGGCTGGGGTTTGGGCACTGGGTGGGAATTTGAACCTGGGCTTTCCTCATGGCAGGCAGGAAATCTACCACTGAGCCACCAATGCCCCTGAACATGAAGGAGTAAAAACAATATATATATATATATATATATATATATATATTAGTGCTGTCAAAATTAGTGCGTTAACGCATGCGAATAATTTGAAATATTTAACGCATTAAAAAAAATTTACGCAATTGACGCGGTTGCAGTTTTTTTTATTTCCTGTTGTGGCCGACGTGTGTTCAACGTGCAAAGAAGTATGAATAAGACCAAGGAAGGACTTTTAGACGGAAAGTTTCAGTATAAAACTCTGCCGGATGGTTCTGTGGATAAAACTAAAGTAATCTGTACATTTTGCAAAGCCGAATTTAAATACCAGAGAAGTAATTCGTCTTTGACATATCATGTAAAAGCAAAACACCCCACCGAAACAATCTTTACAGGGTTTCGCCAATGTAAATTGCATTGATTGTTTTGAAATTCAAATGACACAAATGGCACATACCTGTGTTTTTATTTCTGTAATAAATATGGCTTTCAAGCCAACAGTTAATTTGGAGAATATTGATGGTTTATTGCAGGTATGTTGTTTACATGAGAAAATCTGTGTTACAAGTTAAACAAAAATTTCTAATAAACAATCATATTTGAATTTAAATAGTTTCATTGTCTTGAGTTTACATGAATTATTTACATTTACATATCCAAAAAGTTTCAGTCTTTTAATTGTGATTAATCGCGATTAATTGCAAAAAATTGTGCGATTAATTAGTTATTTTTTTTTAATCGATTGACAGCACTAATATATATATATATATATATATATATATATATATATATATATATATATAAATAAATTGACATAAATTTTATATAATTACAATAATTACGAAATACATTTATTAATAATTTTTTTTTTTTAATTTATATTAGAATCTAGTTTAATAACTAAAATTTAAGGAGTTTTTTAAGGAGTTGCTGCAGGTGGTTTCTTTATTTTAGCATAGGAAAACATATCCTCATTGAGAAGCTGCATCATAAAGCAATCAGAAGTCAAGTAACGTGCAATAAGTGTTACTCAGGCAAAAGACAAAAACATTAATCAGAAATTTACTCATAGCCGTAAACACTACAGCACAGAGATATAAGTCTCGGTGTAAACAGGCGCTGAGTGTGTATTTCACAATGAACTGTTGAAGTGAGAGCTTTTAAGGAGTGTGACTGTGATTGAGTCCCAGGTGTGCAATCAGATTGACAGTAAACATGATTTTGGAAGTGTATACTGTATGAAGGATGGGTGTTCTAGTCCTTGACAGTCATGTTTGTAAGTCCTAGGGATGCTTGTACATCATTGTGTGTTACATGACCTGAAGAGCAATTCAGCTTCTGGGATTGACATGATAGTAGAAAAAAAAACATATATTTGAAAAAAAAAAAAAATGCTCTGATATCCTAAGTAAGGGTTAAGATACAACTATTAAAGGCTTTTCAATGCTTTATGATATTGGTAATCATCCATAGGTTAATATTACATGGTCATGTGTAAAAATACACACCATGTACATGGTGGTACATACGGCAAATCATATGCATACATACTATAAATAATATAAAAAAAAGAAAAGAAAAAGAAGTTAGATTAAAATGTCATATGATGTGTCCCTAGTGTAATGTAAATGGTAAGATAAAAAGGGGCCAGGAATTTATTCATATGAAACTACTTGAGCTTGAGTAGAAGTCTTGATTTATAATAGATAGCACCAAAATGGTCTACGGTAGTTATTTGAACTAGGCAACAGCCAAGACTTTACTCTCAAAACGTAAAAAAAAAAAAAAAGGTTAGTAAGTGATGTAAAATGATAATAAATACTCTACAAACCACACAGATGGCAGCTCCTCTGTTTAGAAAAAATAGCATGCAGTAGTTACAATAGCTTATAAGCTAACAAGCTAGCATTCTTGTTATACATCCATGCACAGGTTTGGGAGTGCACTGCAGTCAATCCTGTGAACGTTCAGCATGCTGATCCTTGAAAATCGACAGATTACTCGTCACCAAGTTATCTGTATTGGTGCATTTGTCTGTGTAAAATGTACACATGATTGTTTACCACTTTACAGGAACTTGGCTGTACAGGAAATTGACCTTGCTCCTAGCCATTTCCACATGTTCGGGCTATCAAAGGAGTTCCTGTGAAGCCAGAGGTTCAGACGTGAAGCATGGCTCTGAGGTATTAAGAAAACATTCTACCTTGATGGTATTCATGCACTAGTGAAATACAGGGATAAGTGCATTAGTGTAACAGGGGATTATATACAGAAATAAAGGGAGTTTGTATTGTAGTGTGTAGGCATATTTTGCATACTTTGGATTTATACAGTGTACTATATTGGTATATTTTGAAATATATTACGGTAAATGTTTATATGGAGTAGTTCACGACATTTATAATAATGACTGATGAGTGAAACAAGTGTAATAAAACGGAATGAATGCTAAGCTTTGCAATACTGGTGTCTGAGTCCATGCAATATGCTGTATTAAAAATATTTCATGGTAAGCACAGTGCATCAGCCTGCATCTCTTTGATGTTATTGCTCTTAGGCTGTTTTAGCAGTGCTTGCACACATACAGTGTCGCTGCTGGAAATGAATGCCTTCTATTGATCTCCTAATGAACATAAGCAAAAGGAGAACATCGGCGCATATGTGATGAAGGAATACAATAAGAGGTTCAGGGTTGAATGAGGAGAGGCTTCTGGCTAAATGTATTCATAAAGAAAATGTGAAAGTGTAGGATTTTTTTTAAGCCTGCCACGGTCTTAATAACTCAGCATGCTTTCTATTGTTATTCATGTTTTAATAATGCTGCTCCTTTCATACATTTCCCGAGACATCAAGTGGAGTGCTGCAGGGATTGCGATGAATATGGACTGAAGTCAGAGTACAATTTTGATTTGATTAATTATATACATTTTTTTCACTTGTCGAGTAGTTTTGATTGAGTTACATTGAAAGTGCAAAGTATTGACTGTATAAGTTAAAACATGGAGTATTTTTTTCCCACTCTTTTCCTTTTTTTGGCACAAAAAAATGACCATTTATTGCCAAAATACATTTCTTTCCCTAAGACCATTGCCCATGTTTTACCATCTTAGCATTGTGTAAACACACACCTGAATGCTCCACACCAGCAAACTACAAAAATGTATGCTTTTATAAAGGTGTATGCACAGGTAAGGTCCATGTGTTTATGATCAATTAATCAAGGGTTGATGATTAGCAGCAGCTAGATGAAACATAAGTAGTAAGAGGCTATTTAATATTGCTTCTTTTTTTGTTAAATAAGATATGCAGATAAAACTTATATGTTGTGATGTTTCTCTATGGTTGTAATTGACTTATACAGAGAACCAAAATTTTATATATCTTATAAAATTGAAGTGAGTGTGTCATATTTTAATTTATGGTTTCGGTTTTTCTTTGTTTTGGAAAGAAAAAGAAGCACAGTGAATTGTTTTTTAATGCTTCTTTCCCCCGCATATCCCAGTAAGGAAGCTGCAGGGTCAGAGCGCAGGGTCAGCCAGAGTGCAGAGCCCCTGGAGCACACAGGATTAAGGGCCATGGCTTAAGCGCTCTACAGTGACTTGGTGGTGCTGGGGCTTTCCAGCATGAAAAAGAGTGTTTATATATATACATATATATATATATATATATATATATATATATATATATATATATATATATATCTGTATATCTTCTGTATATAAATAATATATATATAAATATATAAATATATATATAAATGAGACACAGAGGGAGAAAGAGAGTCTTGTATAATGGCTTTTATTGTTCTTAATATGCAATTAAGTGAACCCAGTCATCTTAAGACCCTAGGAAAGTTGTTTTTCCTTCTTCTTCTTCTTTTCTGGCTTATGAAATGTCACAGGGTCAACCGGTGCAATCACGTTAAGAAGCTGCATTTATTACTTCATCATTCTAGGCTTAACAGGGAAAACACTTCCGTAGATAAAATGAAGTAGCAGGAAAGAAATTATACATGTGATTAGATTGTACTGGATTCCATGCACTATCTTGGAAACACCATTATACTGATGGGATTTAAAATAATGATGACTTTTTTTAAAATGTAATTTTATTCCAGTGCACAATAGGTGGAACGGTTAACATTGGAAATATTGCCAACAAATTGACTAGAGATGATGCTCTCTATGGAAATGTAAAACAGCTTGGCTCGAATCAAAGGACAAGCTTTTTATTATTTTTAGGATAAGGAGGCAGGGCAGAAGTCTAAGGAGAAGAAAACTCAATTGTTGAGAACTGCTGATGGATATACCATAAACAACAACACGGCATACAGTATATGACATAAAGCATCTTATTTTTAAACACCAATAGTCCTGGCTATGAATGAGTCTCTGAGAGGATAAATCCCTATGCTGCCATGCGTCTGTCTTGAGGTTGCCTGATTTAGATTTATACCTGGCAATACCATGAAAACACCAAAGTTTAAATGTTCCTTCTGCAATCGTCAGTACACAGACAAATGGTTCACAATAGATTTACTACACTACATTAACTAAAACACACCAGTAACACCAAAGAGTGATGCTAACCTTGAATTGCCTACCAAGAGTTTCAAAAGTCACTCAAAGCATTCTAGGACGCGCCGGTTTGCGGCAGCCATCCAATTAGACGTAAGGGTCTCCTTCTTGTGTCCCGGATCTGATCCACTCCCTCTGGGATCCCTCCTTCCTTTCTTATGATCTTTCACCTCCCACTGAAGAACATTTTGGCTCAGTCTCCTGAACTCCATTAAATCAGCCTCATTTTTCTGCCTGTTCTTTACGACAGAGAGACGAAAGGTTCAGTCGAGTTGAGCCGATAAGGCTGGCGAGAAGAAACTTTTTTTTCCCCTCTCTTCCATCTCATTTCAAAAGGTCTTTGTGCAAAGCGAGACTCTTTGAAATGCTGATTCAGTGGCCTCGGCAGACGCAACGCTCCCTCGTGGGTAATGGTAGCAGAAGTTCAAAATGAGAGAAATGTTTGACTAGGAAAAGGCCGACTTTCAAGTGTACATCAGCGGATGTCTGCGATACAGGCAATCAGCCAGAGAGTACAAACCATCGGGAGAGAGATTTCAATAAAGTCTGAAACATAAGCATGTCCTACATATTCTTTTATTTGATGAAAAGTAACCCAGATAGAAAAAGACACAAAAATGTTTAGAACCTCCCGCTGTGCTTATTCAGTTATTCATCTTGAAGCATATTAGATACAATTCCCTATGAGATTTTTGTATCCATAATGCATTATAAATGCTTTAAAAAGGCAATATACACCTTGCATCTAGAAAACCTTAACATAAGTCTGCATAAGAGCTCATAGATACCTAAAGAAATAAGAAAGACATGTAAAGAAAATCCATTACAGAAATTTTATATTAAAAAATCATTACAAATTGAAAAAAAAAAACAATAAAAATACATTCAGGTCTAATTTATGCTGAATAAATGTTTTACAACATATTAATTTTGTTCTTTTTTACTGAAAAACTGATACAAAATACATATTAAACATTTTTTAATAATTAATGTGTCTAAAAATTTTCCATATAACTCTGCATTTATATATGATTATCATATGTTAATTAAATACACTGTAACACTATGATGTGTCATTTAACACACATTTGTTTTTCTCTTCTTTAATATTATTTTACATAAATGTTCTGTTATAATATAACTATATTGTATAGTCTGTGTTGTCTACATTACAGAATGTGCTGTGTACTGTATGCGACTGCAACTATTTAAGAGCTGTTATAAGGAGTTATTCTAGTCATTATACTATAGGGTATTAAAAAATTCATGCTATGCAGGGTAATCATTTATACAAGGAATTAAACATGATCAGCAATGATAATGGGCCAGCAGTAGCTTAAACGGTTATGGCGCTGTGTTGCAGATCGGAAGGTCGGGGGTTCAAGCCCCAGAACTGCCACGCTGCCACTGCTGAGCCCTTGAGCAAGGCCCTTAACCCTCTCTGCTCCAGAGGTGCTGTATCCTGGCTGACCCTGTGCTCTGACACCAGCTTCCTAACCGGAATATGCAAAATAAAATAAAAAATAAAAAAAAGAGGAAAAAGAAAGAAAAATAATTTCACTCTGCTGTAAGGTCCATGTGACTAATAATTGAATCTTTATTGGATTCACTGAATTTGATTATTTTTTCAATAACAGCACATCCCAATGTGTTTTATTCAACTAATACCACAGCAGTCTCCCAAAGCAATTTTTTTTCCTTATGTGTGCATTTTATATATTTATTATGTTTACGTTTCTAAGGAAAAAAATACCACATTATACTGTATGTTGCTAAAAAACTGAAAAGCATAATAAGCTTAGTGCTGTGGAGGAAAACAGCTTTATCTCTGACTGTTACAAATCACTAAAGTTGCATTCTTATTACAGGAAACATCGCTCAATTCTAATTTTTTGGTCAGATCAGACTTGCATGTCATGATGGTTCACATTCATAATTACAAATAACTCTAATGTGCACGTGTCTGTTCCCTGAACCAGCATCGCCATGTCTATGTACGTACCATCTGAGTTAAAACGTCATTTTCACGTGACCCCCCATTCATTTTAAACAATGAATGCAATTTTATCAAACATATACTTTTTACAGTATATATAGTAAACATATAATTTTTCTCTGGAGGATAGCAAGCAGTTAATCAGCTGTATATGTGGAAGTCCAGAAGAAGGAAGAAGACCAGACGTTTGCTAACTGTTGCTAGCATTGCTTTGAAATACCCGTGCTGCTAGTGCTAACTGGTGAGCATCTAAGCATACACAGAGGCAAAAAAAATCACGTGCATCCCGATCTGACCTTTTTCATTCACGTCACATGACTGTGTATTGGATATAAATCTGATCTAGGACCACATACGATGTAAAAAAAAAAAAAAAAAAAAAACATCAGGTTTGTGAATTCAACTCTACCTAAGTGTATTTAAATAATTACCCAATTACTACCTCGCTAGCTCTTAAACATTTTAATAGGGTTTAATAGGTTTTATTTGCACGGCTGACATTAATGTACTATATAAAGCAATTACAAGATTATGGCAATAAATAAATAAATAAATAAATAACACAAGCATAATAAAATATTCCATTCCTAGTCTTTGACAACCAGTTATCCATATTTTCCATGATTAAAGACTAATTATTGGCTATTTTAAGTGCTGTTAAATGCTAATAGACAAAAAGAATGAACATTAGTTTTGCATCAATTACCAGTCTATAACAGGCTATAAATTACTTTTAAAGCTTTAATGTATTTCAGGATACACAAAATAGTGCAATAAATGCAAAATAATCAACCTTTGTCTCATATTATCTTATTTAAAAATGGGCCTATTCTTAAAATTGCATTAATGGAGATGACCTGATGAAAAATCACAGCAAAGACGCTCATGTCCATCATTAGGGCCATCCTCAACTGTTCAATGGCTAGACTTAATTGGAATCATAATACTATGTCTATACGTAGCAGTGCCAGGGTTTTTTTTATTATATATATAATTTTTTTTTATTTTTTTTTTTTTTTTATAAAGACCTGGGAGCTGAAACACCACCATCAACTGTGGCTTGAGTAACATCCAAAAACAAGTCTAAACTGGCCTGCATTGACCTGCATGTGCCACTCTAAACACGCTGAGTGGAATTGAATTGTGGCATGCAACCCAAACTCCGTTGCAAAGAAATGATCATGACAGAATTCGTTACGCCCTGGTGCAAGGAATTTATTAAATTTAGCTTTAAAGGAAAAAAGAAAACCTATAGGAGCTGGATGGATTGGTCAGACTTCAAAGACTAGAATAACATAAGAGTGGGATAAATTACATTCGGTAACCACAATCTACATTCCTAAGTATCAGTTATTCATAAGACATCATTATAAATTATACTAAAAGTTACAGTATGTCTTATATACAGTATGAAGTTTACTTATTGTATATCCATGGCTGATTCTAAAGCAGAAAGAGGCACAGATTGTGTCCTTGCAATTTCAATAACCTGTCGGTTCTCCGTTCCTGTTATATAAGCAGCATGTAAACAGCAACTGAGTGGCATTTGTGTGCCTTATGATCTGCTTTGATTGACTATTCAGCTGCTATAAATGTATTTAGTCACAGCATGCAAACAGCTAATGAGACATAAACTGCATGACAGCTCCTTCATGGTCCCTCTCTCTCTCTCTCTTGGTCTAATTACTGCCTTAGAACACTTGGCCGACTTTGCCTTGTTGCGGAGGACATTTAGCTGGCACAGACCGATCTTTGCTTAAAACTCCAGAAATGGTTGGCTAGTAAACCCATGGCGTTGTGCCATATGTCTCTGATATTTCAGTTGCCACATCATATCAGAAATGAGATTTAAGGCAGCTATCTCATAGCCAGACACACCAATCACATCCAGTGTCTTGTTTTAGCCCCACAGTAGCCGCAGACTTATCGCACCAACGGGAGTTGAAGAAGCAGAAGCTGCCTGTGGGTTTGGAAAGGCCTGCCTGAACAACTCACATTGGATCATTTTTCATCTTCCTGTTTACAGAAAACATGCCAGAAACAGGCAGGCTGAGCGGAAAGTGAGCCTCTGAGGGAATGGCTAGTGCAGGATACACTGTGAAAGACTCAAATGGAGACCTTCGTCTTCCTTACACTAATATCCAACTCCACTTCACGAACCAAGCGAAGACTTTATTAGACAAATGTTTTAACATTAACGAGCACACAAAAGATTGTAATGCCTCTAATGAGTACATCATAAAATTCTTCAGTTAAAACCTCCCCAGTTACAGAATTGCCTGACTTAGTTCATTTAAGACTCAAAATTAACTATCAGAAATTAAACCTTCATAGCAACAAGATGTTTGGAGAGGGAAAACAAAAAATATGTCTTAAATCTTGACGTGCTTGATATATTATGTGCATATATATATATACACACACACACTCACCTAAAGGATTAGGAACACCTGTTCAATTTCTCATTAATGCAATTATCTAATCAACCAATCACATGGCAGTTGCTTCAATGCATTTAGGGGTGTGGTCCTGGTCAAGACAATCTCCTGAACTCCAAACTGAATGTCAAAATGGGAAAGAAAGGTGATTTAAGCAATTTTGAGCGTGGCATGGTTGTTGGTGCCAGACGGGACGGTCTGAGTATTTCACAATCTGCTCAGTTACTGGGATTTTCACGCAAAACCATTTCAAGGGTGTGAAAACATCCAGTATGCGTCAGTCCTGTGGGCGAAAATGCCTCGTTGATACTAGAGGTCAGAGGAGAATGGGGTGTGTATATATATGTGTGTGTGTGTGTGTGTGTGTGTGTGTGTGTGTGTGTGCTTAATTAATTAATAAACTCTTAATTGGCCCCATATGGTTAAGTTCATGTCAGCATTAACTTAATCTGGGATTAAATTGCATATTTTTGTTTTATATCTGTTTTTGCTGTTGCAAAAGAAATTCAATCAACATAATAATAATAATAATAAGAAGAAGAAGAAGAAGAAAAAGAAGAAGAAGAAGACGAAAATCTATTAATTTTAAATAAAATAATAATAATAATAATAATAATAATAATAATAATTATTATTATTATTATTATTATTATTATTATTATTATTTTTATTATTATTATTTGCTTTGGTGACTTATTTAACGACTTTTATCATGCTAGTTTAAAAGCCACTAGTAGCATAGAATGACATAACACTCACAGTATAGATGAAATATGGTACTGACATGAAACATGAAATATTCTAATGAACAGAAAAATATCTTTGTATCTCCAACTTTTTGCACACATTATAACATTATAAAAGTTTCCCAGTCCAGTCTGGTACACTATACCACTAAAGATTCAGTGGCAGTCCATAGTACCAGAAACAGGTAAGGGCAGCTTGGTGCCACAACCTGTATTCAAAACCAAACGTCAATAAGCATTTTCAGTAAGAAAACATATATAATAATGTTACATCATCTTAAACAACACGCTGTCTAATTAGTAATTGCTTCTTAGTCATTCCAAAATGCATTTAACATAAGGCTAATACAAGTTGCAAACTACGTTTAGCTCGTTAATTACAAGGCTGAATCTCATACCCCTCTCAAACTCATGATCGAGGGCATTACTCAGTGTATGGAACAAGAGATTGTACACCCTACTGTACATACAGTAGAGCACTAGCTATTTATTTAATACTATTTGTGATTCAACCCATGAAAGGTTACTTAGCTGGGACTATTCTAAAGCAGAATAAGAGAAAACTACTATAAAAGATACGTAAACTTACATGATTTACAGGATTGTCCTCCACCTCTATGGGTTTCCTGTCACTTTTTGGCTACATAGTTCTGGTAAGAATTTAAAACTAGTCTATAGCCACAATCTACATTCCTGAGTATCAGTTATTCGTGACATATTACTAACATTTTAGTAACAGTTGCACTAAGTCTTGTATGTTAAGCTCACAGTGCTTATTGTGTATACTAATTCAAGAGATTAGTCTGGGTCTGGATAGATCTGGATTATACCATGGACACTTCATTACCTAAAATAATTGATGTTCTTGTATTTGTATACATTAGCAGTATTATCCAACAGATTCTACCTACTTCAACATTAAATGTTTGACCATGATTTGCTCTTTCATAACAAAAAAGCTGGATTTCTTTTCACAGAAAGCAACTGTAAAATATATTGTATACAGTATATTCACTGTTTATCCTGAGTATTCTAATTTATTCTAGCTACATTTGTACGTGTAAAATGTTTATGATTTGAACTAGTAATCTAGCACCTTCAGGGTAGCTATTCTATATTGTTCTATTCTCACCTCCACCGTACTATATGCATGGAGTTTGCATGTTTTTCATTGCTTGGGGTGATTTCTGCAGATACATTGGTTTCTGATACACAGTTCAAAGAGAGAAGTATTACTTTAAACCAATACAAAGTTCTTCTGGTTCTTTATCATAAAATGAAATATTTATATCCTGGAGACAAAGACTCATTAAATGGTGTGATGAGGATAGAAATTAAGTAAATTATTTGCCTCATATCACTTTGCACTCACCAGATCAACGCATTTAAACACCTTTGCTAAATTCTGGAGAAAGGTGTTACACAGCATTCTCTACTTGACCTCCATTCTCAAAATACCAATTGAAGAAGATATTTTGGGGGGAATATTGTTCATTCATCCAGAACAGCTCCAGAGATTGTAATGCACTAAACCTCTTCTAATGGCCCAACACTTTTACAACACTTATTTATTCACTTATTTAATTATTTATTTACTATCTTTCTTTACATTAACCTAGAACAAAGGTTGAGCATAATTATTGATTGGGTAGCAATAAGACAGGTTGATGCTAACCATGTCATGATCTAAAATGTCACAGTAGACTACTAGATGATAACTTATAAAGCTGATAACTTACTGTATCTCTGATGCCTGATGAGGGACAGCAATAGATCCCAGGAAAATAATGAAACCAATGCCTGTGAGGCAATATGGCATTTCAGCGTTTGCCATATCAGCTTTGAATATTAATATATCCTCGGGGAGACATGAGATGGAAATGAAGAACACATTTCACACAATTTCCCCCACTTTCAATTCCCTAATGAAGACTATAAATAGAAAATGAAAATCTTATATCTTACAGTATTTACACATTTATGAGGTACACCCTAAAATGTTTAATATTAACCATGCCTGGTCAAAACATTCACTTATAAATTATGTAAGAATCAAAATGCAAAACATTACATTGAGGGTATGTTTTGGCATTTTGACAAGAAGTCCATTAGCGACACATGCATTGTGAATTTATTTGACTACAGGCTACATGGGATTGCCTGTACTGAATATCTTTAGTTGTTAAGAATGTCTCTGCAGAATATGGCATGTAGGTTCTATAATAATCAGTCTGTTATTATGCCAGTGACCTACATCCTGACAAGGGTAGTTCGCAGACAGATAAATAACATTTTCGGGGGAACATAAATGTCAAACACTGGATAGCATAAGATGAAAAATAATGGAGTCTGATTATCTATCTTGTGTCTGGGATGCATAGTCTGTAGTAATGAGTCGTTCATAAACGATTCGTTCTTTTTGAACGATTCTTTAACATGACTCTCTAAGAAAGAGAATGAGAGAGAGTGATTCGTTTATTTTCTACTGGGTGTGCATGCGAAAGCATCGCAAAACCTCCGTAGGTTATTTACAGGAAACAGAAATAAGTAGTTACCTTATAGTCTTCTAGTTCGAATCATTCACTCTTTTGTTATGTGACTCCTATAGACGCTATGCAGTGCAATAGATTCAAAAGAATGAACTACTCGGAGTAGAAGACTCGTGAGAAGAACCGCTCAATTCTGTTTCCTATGCAATGCACTGCATAGCATCTATGAGAGTCATGTGACAAAAGAACGAACGGTTCGAACCAGAATATATGAGAGGTGAGCAGGTCATTCTGTTTATTATAATATGTCTTTAGCTGCATTGTAATATTTTCATTACTGGAACTATAGCCATAATTTCTGTATGTAGACGTGTTGGGGGTCTATTTATCGAAAATGTAACAAATACCAAAACTTAACCCTTAGTACTTTCATTCTTGCTTGCATTTACGGCATTTTGAAGACACCCATATCCAGAGAGACATCTCATTTTACATCTGAGCAGTTGAGGGTTAAGGGCCTTGCCTTTAACAACCCTTGTTCCATGCAAAATGCATTCCAGTGCAGTACAGCTGAGAATCATATGAAGTTTGTGCAGTCCCACTCAGCTAAATCATGTTGGTGTTAACTGTTTTCCTACCCCAAAAATAGACGAAGCTTTATATGAATCTCAGCCGGAGATTGGAATGCGTTTTTGTATGAAATGAGGGTTGTGGCATATGGACAAGATTACTTACAGTGTATTCGTGTTCAAGGTGACACTTTTTACAGTCAGTGTTCAGAGCAGGAAAATTTATAGTGACCAAGACCTACGGTTTTTGTTAGTCTTTCAGCTGCTCTCGTTGAGGGGTCGGCACTGCAGGGTAACTGATCCACACAACAATTTGGCACAGGTTGTTATAACGGTTGCCTTCCTGACACAACCCTCCGATTTTATCTGGGCTTGCAACCGGCACTGCATCCAGTTGCTGATTTTTGGTGTTGGCTAGGAAAAAAACCTGGGCCTTCTGCATGGTAGGCAAGAAACCTACCACTGAGCACCCAATGGCAACCAAGACTTACGGTAATGTACTTATAATAACTTTAAATTTTGACTTAAAGCAGGCTTAAAAATCCAAACTATCTCTTTAAGATCAATATGTGTACAACCTCATAAAAGGCTAATGTTAGGGATTATGGGATTGATATAATAACAGAAACCAGACTGATGTTGAGCACTCCATCTGTTTAGTTCACTATACCACACCATTATACTGTACTATATATAAGTGGCACTATACCATATAATAATATAATAATAAAAACATAACTCAAAAGTATTAAGATATAAAACTAAACATTTATTTTGCTACAATTGTATAAAAATATATAAAATACATACATAAATATTCACCACATCAAAAGATTATTATAAAAAAAATTATAATCTTTTAATTTATTCATTTAACAGATTTCCATTATACATTATGTGAAAAAAGCATCACATCACATCACATTCACCTCTTTTGGTAATATTTTGGAATTTTTCCTCAGCAGTCATCTACTTTTTTTTGTGAAGATTATGGGTAAAAGAAAACTAAGCTACACTTAGTCTAAATAATCTACAATTAATAACATGCAAATAGATAACAAAAATGACCATGTAGAAATTAAGCAACTAAAAAGTGTTTCTGATTTGTGAAATGCATATTTGCAAAATGATAAAGAGGAATTTCAGACAGAGCGTGCGTGCACTGTAGGAAAACTCAGTGACCTACAATAACCATTAAAAAAGCCCAGTGCCATCTGTGGACTGAATCTCGCATTCCAAGTTTAATAAGTAATCCAAAACATAAGGAATCCTTTTGGAAAAACAGAGAAGAAGTTGGTTAGGCTATTTAAGACTTGTTTTCCTGTAAACTCTCAATTACAGTCTATGGACTGAGGCTGAACTGCAATCAGATGTGCCCTGTTTGTAATGGCACGGTGCTGCGTGTAAGATGGGTCGAGGACTTTTAAGTTCGCGTGTGTGTTTGAAGTCACCAAAGTCTGATCGAGAACAGTAGGGTTTGGAATAAATGAGGGCTTTGGAAACTTGCCAAACATCAAAGTTACAGCGTCGTATTGAGCTGAAAAAGATACAGCGCACACTGGAAAATTGGCAAATGGAAGACCTGTGTGTAGAGAGTGAACATATGGAGTCGAGAAGGGTTTGGCACAGAGCGGGCAGGGTGACCCACTTTTTGCTTTTTTCCCCTTGCCCTGGACAGCATGAGCCATAACAGACCTGTCAAAACACAGAACAAAAGTCGAGGGTGTGATGTAAGCAAAGCACAAAATGTCAAAATTAAGGAAGTGTAAAATTGAGCTAGTCCAAAATATATCATCAGATATATCACAGCTTACATTCTGGAAATATACTCTAGTTTACGATATATCATTAATATGTTGAGTTACTATTAATATCCTATAGCTGATTGTTTTGCTGTACCCGGGATAGTTTGACCACAACTTTTTAATAATAACTATATATTTGTTAATAATAGGATAGAATATCATGGTTTCCTGGTCGAATATCATAAATACAACTGCACTAGTCAAGAATTTAATTTTTTATGGATATTTAAATGCATTTTGATGAAGGCGTATGGTTTATGATGATAGTAAATAGTAATGTTACTGTCCATGTACAAACTAAATACTGAATTTATTTTAATTAGTTGATTTTTATCACTTCAAGTGACACCCCCATAAATAAGTACATTTCAACTACAATTTAAGCAAAAAAATGAGGAAACGAGCCGTTTTAAGGATCCGGAGACTATTTTGGGAACACAGGGTATGTGATGCTGATGCATTGCATCTCCACACCTTGGGGCAATTTACAGTCACTAACCAGAAGTTACTGGTATGTTTTTCGGAGGTAGCAGGAAACTGGAGAACCTGCAGGAAGCCCACGTTATCATATAAACCCCAGAACTTTCAGGTGCCAACGTTACCCTGTACCCCTTCTATGTCATGCAATAACAGTGTAGACCGTTTAAAATCGTAAAAAAATTCTTCATCACTGCATAGTTCCATATGTGTATACATCTTCACTGTTATGAACAGCTCTTGGCGTGCACTCTACTGTATATTTCACTAGTTCAGAAATACAGATTTCAAAATATAACACACAAATTGGAGTGGCATGAAAATTAAGAACACCTGCTCCTGATTTTAAGTAAGAGCAAGAGAGAGAATGGATTCTTTGTCTCCACAGTTTGACTGAGGACAAACTCGCTGGATCATGTCTCCACTCAATGGGTTTGCTGAGGAGTTTCATTTTGCAATACTACACCACTTCATGAATGGTTAATGACATCAGTATGACAGCACAACAATTTCCATATGGAGCTTGGAAGCATCTTCTTTTCCCTGGGAATGCTAAATGTTGCACCTTCGGCCAAATTTTTTATTAAAAAAATATGTTTTTCTCTTGTATTTTACATTCACATTTGGCCTCAGTTGCTTTAGTAATAATAAGTTTCCATTATTCAATACATCCATAAAGAAAGTGCCTTACTAGACAGTAGTAAATGGGTAAACTTACACCAAATCTTTAAAGGAGAGAAAAAACATTGACAAAATGATAAATGTATTAAATACACAACCCAAAAAACAATTTGATTTAATCGTGATGTGTCTATAGTTTAGCTTCCAAGTTTCGTATCCCTATAGACTGTTTACGCTTAAGAACCTGCTGAGGCATAATATCATATCATGTAAAGAACAATCCTATCTGGTAAGCAGTGAAACAAAAAAAAGCAGTGAGTCATGTGTAACAGATGTTCGAAGGCTTGCTTTATCCTCGGCTCTGGTTTTGATGTCCTTGCTCAAGGATCACCAAGCAGGAGGACTTGATTGACAGGAGACAAATTGCTATATTTGCTCTGAGTGATGTCTTGACTTTGCAGGCACTGAACGTCTGCATAGCGCCGAACGTTTTCTGCTTTGAATAATGCATAAATTAGGTCTTGTCTGGAATCCTTACCTAAAAAGGCTGCAATTAAATCACGATTTCAAAAAAGCGCACATGCTAGCAGGTGACTCTATCTGATGAAATCCGAATCTCAATGCACTTACTTAGTCATCACATACTGACATTTTCCGTCCATATATTTGCCCCGTGCATGCGTTACATCACCGGAGCCATTCTGCGCCCTTTGTCGGGAGGACAGGAGCAAGAGTTTCAGTTCAATGCAACGCCGGAGCTCTGAGCAGCCAAGCAGTGATGGCAAACCAGGAGAGAAAGTGGCGTCGCATTGTGATCTCCTCCTCCTCCTCCTCCTCCTCCCCTCCCACACTCTTCTCCTGATCCCTACAGCAGACGGATAACAGCGCAGCCACAGACGGGCAGCTGAGGACACGGAGGAGACTGGAATATATGGAAGAACTTCAGAGCTGAGGGAGCGTTTTCTACTCAGGCACTTTGCAGGCTATTATGTCTGGTGTGTAAATCTAACTCTGTCTCGTGTTCTCGTTTTTGGCTTCTCGCTCATCCGCCGAGCCAAGACATGAAGGAGACTGATTTAGGTCAGCATGTCTGGCTGGCTGAGCGCTCTGCACTCTCTCAGTGGCAGCTTCATTCGACTGACTTTTTTGGGTTCATCTCGCTGAGCTCCCCCGAAGACCAAGCAAAACCAGAACCAGAAGCAGAAGCAGAAGCAGGACCGGCCCGTGCACACACAGGCCTGGCTAAACCGGTCGCCGAAAAAAAACATAAAAGGCGACACAGCACAAGTTCTTCTGCGACTCCAGCATCCTCTCTTTGTCCGAATGCAGCTTTCGTTCCCCTACAGGTCCCCAAAAACTAGTCCGTATTCTTTGTTCCACCTCCAAGATGGAGCGTAATTCCGAGTTTACGAGTGCCGTTTTGCCTCAACGTCCCAGTTCTCAGCCGTTTCACCAGGAGAAAATTAGCCCACTTTGATGGAGAATGGAAAGAAACAGAGCACTTTGGGAGAAAAGTGTGCGAGTGGCAGCAGTACGCTCCTCTGCCTCCTCTGTCTGCAGTCGTCTGCTTGTGTCGCACTGCGTCTGAGAGAAGGAAGGGGGAAAAAGCTCAGCGTCTCGGCACACTCGTGAAAAACCAGCTCCGTGACACAGCAATCAGCTGACCCGCTTTGTCATCATTATCGGTCCACGCAAACCAAAAAGGGGATGCTGGGAAGTTTTTCGGGGTGTGGCGCCACCTGACTACGCCCTCTCGTTTTTTTTTTTTGTTTTTTTTTTTACCTAATGGTTGTAGTGGTGATATTTGAATGTGGCTGTTTATTGCTCTTTGTTTCCTAATTGTTTGGGTTTATCTCTCTCTTATTTTAAAGCTTTCTACAAAATATACTACCGAACTGTATCCTGCGCTGCATCTGAATCTGCTCGGTGTTTAAAAAAGGGGGGGATGTGCAAAAACCTCCGGAACCTCACCTCAGAGATAACAACATGTTTTTTTCCACATCTGGATGGGCACATCTGCATTCCGGAGATTCGAGTTAATCATTCATCTACTTAGTGCAGTACAAATTGTTCTTTCTCTGCAGCAGGAATGAATAAAAATGTTTCTTATGAAACAAAAGCTTTTAAGGATACATATATATGTGTATATATATAGAAGCTGCTTAAACAAAACCTTTAGAATTTTTTTTCTCTGCTGATCTACCTCAACAGTTTAAGCCAAATATTTATTTTCTTCTTCTTTGCCTTCTATTCCCTTACCTACCTTTACCTCTCAATAAAAGTCGAAGTGTTAAATCTTCTTGCTGCAGATTGACTGACGTGAAACACAACCACATCTTAATTACCCAGATTCAGACATTGAACGAAGCTAACACGACGCTCGGAACAAAAGAGGAAAGTGTTAAACATGCAGCACGAGTAATCACTGTGCTCTAAGAGCAGTAATTTCAAAGCATCATTTCCTGCTGAGGCCATTTCCCGTACAGTGGCCATTTAATTTTCCATTACTTTCCTGATACTGTTGATTGCTTTTCCTTTCCCATTCTATTCCCAACTTAGGCTTACAGCAACACACACTGACTCTTAGAGGATGATGGCAAAACCAAAACCTCAGCTAGAACATACAGTATGGTTTAGAGTCTAGTATATACTAGTATGATGGCAGATGAGCAAAAGCAACCTGTTCGAAAGATGTATAAGCTGATGTATATAAGATGTATATAAGATTTTCTTTTTTAAAAAGAGATGTTTAAGTATAATAAATCAGAAATATATTATATAAAAGACAGTGGAAAAGCAATGTGACACACATAGGAGATGGGACTGGAGCTGTCACAACCTGATGCTGATTATTTTCCAAAAACAGCTTATACATTTACATTAATTAAAAACAATTAAAGAACCACATATACTTTTTGTCCATTTGTAGTTGTTATTAAGTTGTGAAACATCATCAAAGCAAACTTATTCATATTATCACTTATAGTTTATAGCATAAAGAATCACATTTGGGAACGCAAAGAAGTGTCAGTATCAATACCTCAAGAAAAAAAAAACATATTTGTAAAAAATATGTATTTTTGTATATTAATATGTTTCAATAAATGGTACCCTAGATTGGCAAGGAACCATACATGGTAACTTCACTGACTTTGATTTACAAAATAAAAATGAGTACAATCAAAGATTTTGAAAAACAAAATATTAAAAAATAAGAAGTCACAAAAGCAAAAAACAGGCTTGAAAAAAGTCTTGAAATTACAAGTATATCTAACAGTGCCCTATAAAGGGTTTACCACTATAGACAGTCGAATATCGCCACCTTTTTAATTTAAAATACATAACACCTAAGAAATAACCATCTATACAAGGAAAACATTCCCTAAAAAAATATATATATTTCATTAATTAATAAAACACTACATATACTAGACATTACATATTACTTTATAAACAATAATTAGTATGTTAAAACAAGCACATGAATACTACTATTAATAATAATAATCTAAGCTTAAACTTAATCCAAACTTTTTAATCAATCAGAAATAATAACTTGGAGTTATAACTTGAAGTTAAAGTATAATTTTGTTTCATTCTATATTTTAATACTATTGACTATTTATCACTATCAACTCACAGACTAAAAATAGAGTTATATCTATTTGTCAAGTAGGCTTGACAAACAAAATCTAAAATAATAAAGCCCTTTTTTAGTGCTGATCAGCAGTATGACTATACACTTATTCCTTTAACAAATTCAAACTTGAGTCTCAGACAGTCTTAAGGTTTTAATGATCAGTGTTGAAGCAGCTAAACAAAGCACATATTGTTAGTTTGTCTGCAAGAATACAGGATATCTTGGCGCAATCATTCGGAATCGTCTGGGGATATAGAGTGTGTTAGCAAATACCCATAGCCCATTGTTCAGTAACAACCCATACCTTCAGTAACAACCCATACCTTAAAACCATCAGTTACTGATCTAAAGGAATGCATTCGAGATCATTCTGCATGTAAATAATCCTAAAGACTATTTCAATGTAAGTAAAGTGCATGTTTATTCCTAATAGTATGCCCAGCTGGATTAGTTTTAAATATTTTGCTGCCAAAACAAAATGACTACCCTGGTTGAGGACACGAGTCCATCTTAAAGTGGTAAATATTATGTAAATATGAGTGTTCAATTAAAACTGAGACTTTTGATTGTGCAGAAACACACACTGATGATGAGAGTAAAAATGCCTTTTATTTCTCTATATGATCCCCTGCTATATTAATGCACTTATTGGGAGGAACGCCATGATCAGACTGCCTGCTTCACGGATGAAACGCTGGCCTCCGAGGAAATGACCCAAATGTGGAAATGACATCAAGTATAAATGTCAGGACTGTATGGGGTGATGTTGCAAGAACTTCCAGCCGAGCTATTGTAATGTGCAACTGGTGCTAGTGAATAATTGTGTGTACAGTTTCCACAGCCAGATACGTCTTTTCTGTAAATTGGTGACACTTTATTCATCAATTTTCGAGGATAATTCATCATTCATGGATGTACAACCTTTTCGTCCCATTCAATTTCATCACAATTGCTGATGTAAATGTTGCCATTACTGAATACAGTACTAAAGTTACTTAGTTACAACACAGAGATGGTGATGGTATTTATTGTGTATAGTGGTAAAATTAATATTGAGTGCCAAAAATCACCTATGAAGATTATTAGGGACGTCATTGAGAGTGGATTTGTCCTTTAAAAGAACTCTGAGTTGTATCAAGTTTTAACTGGAGAAGCAACGTTTTATAGGAAAGAATCCCAGACCTTTAAATACAGTCATCATTAGTTGTTGTAAATAGCCAGTTTGCCATATAGTGTAAAACAAGCTCCTTTGCTGCATGCCTGAAATGAGGTGTTGTCATTGTGAAGAATGTAAATCTGTGAGCTTTTGACCGAATTTCAAAAAGAGTGAAAAATTCAGACCAAGATGGTCTATGGGCATTGTGGCTGATTTATCACCAAGCTGAGAAGTGCACCTTGGGGAGACATAAGCGATCAGCCATTGGCTCCTGAACTTCTGTCCTTACATCTGTCCTCTGCTCACAGGGGAACACAAACTGCTGAGCTGAACAAATGAATGCCCCTGGCAAACTAAGTGAGGTTTGAGTGACCTTCTGAGTGAAGTAAGAGCCAAAAAAACTTCTGTTTTGGAGGAGGGAATGGAAAGTCCGCTTATGACGTCTGGGAAAAACTTGATTTAAAAGTGACCCCAGGCTAAGATGACATGTGGCGGCCATGCAAAGCAGTAACATGTGCAGATATACAGATACCGGACAAGAGCTTGAGTCAATGTGTATGTCTAACATAAAGATGAGGGGAGAAAAATAAAATCTCAGCTATTTTGACGGGCTGGTTGCAATATTCCAGAAACTGCTCATGTTCAGGGATAACAGTCTGTAGCATGTGTGCAGAAGAGAGCCAAAAACTAATCCTACAGACAGAAATACTGTACCTTGTTGGTAAAAGAAGTCAGAGAGAAATGGTTAGACTGGCTTAAGGCAGGCTATGGTAACTCAATTAACCACTCTTTACAACCATGCTGAACAGAAAAGCATCACAGAACAAGACGTACGTGAGCATGGGAAGTATCTGCTGAGATAGATTTAGCTTTAGCCTGACTAGAGCTCCAGTTCTGTTTAACAGTCTCATTGGAAAAGGTTGTGAGTAAAAGCACATGCACACACATATACAGGACATATACACACACACACAAACTCACAAAGGACCCATTGTCCTGGCAAAAGGTTAGTAATATTAGACAGGTATCGAGGAAGCTGGTTTAGATTAGAGAGAAGCGTTACAATGCATCACTTCACCACACCACATACTCCAAAACACACAATAAAGAATACTTACTGACTTCTTCATACAGCATCTAGATGATCTAACCAGCCCATTTAAAAAAGCTTCATGCAATATCATGAAGGACAATAAGTCACATTAGATTATTTATACAGTAAATCACATTTAAACATAACACCCCTGGGCAAAGTGCTGAAGGGACAAAAAAAAAAAAAAAAAAAAAAAAAAACATCAGGGAAGACATTGAGAGGTTTCGTCCGCAAGGTTAAGGGCATTTCTAGCAGTGCAGTCACACTAAACTTATTAAATAGTGTGTGATGAAAGAAGAGCAAGGGTTGCTATGGTAACTCAGGGCAAGCCAGAGAAGTGTGTTTTGGATAGTGCTGTGATAAAATGCACTGGATAATCAAACCTGGAGGGGGTGAAACATTTGTTTAAATTCCACAGAAGGCAATTGTTCAATTTTACACCTTAAACAACTATATTTTACTTATGTAAACAAATGCCTCTCATTTCCTGTGTATGCACATTGTAGTCAGTTGGCCATTCTATCTATCTATCTATCTATCTATCTATCTATCTTTCTATCTCATTACATATAAATAGAAATTATATACTCATTAAGCAGTTAAATAATTAATAGTAAATAATATAATTTAATATACTGTATAATATACTGCATAGAATAGAGTAAGAAAGTAGGTAAATAAATAAATAAATAAATAAATAAATTTTACTTGCACTGAATATTTAATTGTATTTTTTTTCCTGAGATCTAATTTCTTGCCTGACCCGATTTATTATTACTATTTTATCTTATTTACAATTTTTTTTTTTATTTTGCATTTGCTGATATTGCTTATTTTGCAATTGCAAATTATTATACTATTATTATTATTATTATTATTATTATTATCACTACTTACTATGAGGGCTGTGCTGACAGTAATGCAAAAGTGAGCTTTTTTTTTTTATTTTACTTACATTCATTTTGCTCATTTTGGTAGAGTACCTCTTCCTCTACCCCCCTTTTTAGGGGCAGTGGTCGCTCAGTGTATTAAAGCTCTGAGTTACTGATTAGAAAGTTGATAGTTCGAGCCCCAGCTCTACCAGGTTGCCACTGTTGGGCCCTTGAGCAAGGCCCTTAACCCTGTCTGCTCCACTGGCACCATAAAAAATGGCTGAGCCTTTTTGGCTGAGAGTAAAGCATTTCACTGTTCAGTAATGTAGCTGATGATAGGTGATGAATAAAGGCTGTATTTTTTATATTATAACTCTATAACTCTATAATATCCTTCTTAATGAAGGATAGGTGACATCATCCACAGAAGCACCACTGTCATGAAAGTGTGTATACCGCTGCACCAAATTTGTGCAAAAAAATAATAAAAAATAGATGATTTGAGGGTTGTATTCAACGATGGTGCAAATAGATAAAGACTAATGACTTTTGTCTGGAAGAAGAGTTACTTTACTAACATGTGAAATTTAAATGATCTGTTTGTTAATATAAAAAATAATAATTGTGCCCACTTTTGCATTACTTTTAGTACAAACTTTGTATTATTATTATTATTATTATTATTATTATTATTATTATTATTGTTGTTGTTGTTGTTGTTGTTGGTAAAAAAATATTCAGATTCAGTCTGGTACTTCTCATGCAGTCAGCAAAATAAAATAAAATTGATTAATTCCTCAGCGCAGGCCTAACCTGACTGTATTTTATGCAACTGCTGAGCTTGTAAAACGTCTGTTGACAGTGCTTTAGGGCAAGCAGCTGCCTGAGTGCTTAATCCACAGAACGACGTAGTTGTTTCAAAGGCGTTGAATACTTGCTGAAGGTAATTTGGCAAATATGTTAACAGGATGTCTTGAGGAGATGTTCCAAAACTAACACACTGAAACATTAAAAACTAAAAACTGTTTTGCTGTTGTAGCTTGGTTTAAACAAGGATATTGTAAACAATGGGTGGAACAACAACATTTTTACATTTTCAAAATTTTTATCAAATTTTAGGATGCTGGCTGGGGTAAGGTTAGAATGCTGCAGAGCTAAGTGCTATATCTTAATGCTTTCCTTGAGGGACAGGCAGACATGTTGCTCAGCTTCTGGCACCAAAACTATGTGCCAGATGCTGGATAAATCATTTTTCTTGTAAGCACATATTGCTGCTCAGAAACCATTTTATTTTTTCATATAAACACAAAGAAGCAACAATGACTACACTGAAAAAAATATTAAATAATGCACCAACCAGTGGCAGAAAGTTTCAAATTCCAGACTTTTCATTAGAAATGTAACAGTGTATCAATTCCTGAGCTAGAAAGAAACATGATGAAGGTCTTCTGTGTCATCCTCTTAGATTCGGCAAGTGTTATAGAGGGTCTGGTCAAGAGACAGATTTTTATCATCATGATTATGCATCACTGGGAACAATGGCTGAGTAGTAAAATAAAAATAAAAACACCAAACACAATGCTAATGTGCAAAGTGGAAGTCTAATAGAACACACACACAATAACTGGACAATAATAAGATCCAAAATGACCTATGATAGTACCGCATTATATTTATTGTATTATATACTTGTTGCACAGGTTCTCACAGCTCAAGCATCTCCTGGCATTGATGACTCTGTTTGTGTAAGATTTCCTCCACATTCTCCAGTTTCCTTCCACCTCCCATAATCAGAGAGATGTATTAACAGCTCTAAATTGCCTTGAGTGGTGAGTAACTGCTGTCCCATCCTGGGTGTATTCCAACCTTATACCCATTGTTCGTACTATAACCTCTAAAACAACTACGAGTGAATATATTGCAATTGTGTAGCTTTGTGTAGAATGCAATCACATTGTGCTATATGATATACAGGTACTACGTATAATCTCCTGAACTGAACTATAAATGTACCATCAAAGGTAGAGCTAGAATTTTAATTATAAACCTTAAATACGTTTTATAGCTGCAACATATGTCTATGCTCCTACAAATTTAATGCAAACTCCTTAAAGGTCAGGGTCAAGTTTATTGTGAAATTATTTTAATTAATGCCACGATTAAGGCGGTAGGTTACTGGGTTTCTGATCGGAAGGTTGGGGGTTCGAGGCCTAGCACCTCCAGGTTGCCACTTTTGAGACTTGAGCAAGGCTCTTAATCCTCTCTGCTCCAGGGGCGCTGTATCCTGCTTGACCTTGTGCTCTCACCCCAGCTTCCTAATTGGGTATGTTAAAAAATATAATTTCACTGTGGTGTAAGGTACTTGTGACAAATAACTGAATATTCTTCTACTTATTATTATTATTATTATTAGCGGTATTATTATTATTATTATTATTAGTAGTAGTAGTAGTAGTACAGTTTAGAAAACAAATTAACATCAATACCTGCCTATTATTCTATTATGCAGAGTACACCTACATTATGTATTCCATCCAGAACACACACCTATGCATTAGGTCCTGGATAAAGCTTATAGACCGTTTCTATTTAAAAACACCTAGGCAAAGGCTCTTTCTTAGAGTTTCCAGGCGGAATCGATTATATATCTGAAAAGATTTCCAACCTGTTTACTGCGCCTGACGGATCTAAGAAAACACTCTCCTCTAAATGCATTACGTAATGCATATGCACATATATGTTTCTCTCTCTCTCTCTCTCTCTCTCTCTCTTTCAGATTAAATCGTGTCTCTATAGGCTCTTTGTGCCTTCATTGACTCTACCGCGACATCTAGTGGAGAAAATCGTGTTTTTGAATCGAGTCCAAAAGATTACGAACCTAGAGTTAAGTGCTTTTTCTTGATTTTGTGGTTCATCACTGTTTTCAGACTGCAGCATTCTGGTTAGGTGATGTTGTAAACACTCCTATTCATAGTCTACTGCATCCCCTAAATAGTAGACTATGTCTAAACTAGATGTGGCATATGGGCTATGGTGTTTACTTTAATGGGTTTGTATATTATTTTAACAAACTTCACCAAATTTGGGGGAGTTAAAGTTATGTTATGTATGGAGCGCAAATGCCTTCTTTTCCAGAGTATGAAACACCAGTGAACTCCATGAACATTACAGCTGATCATAACAATATAACACAGAAATAACTGGAAATACAAATATTAACAAATTATATATAGGCCTATTTAAATAATAAAAAAAGGTGTATATTTATAAGTAAGTTGATTGCAATGAATTGTTTATTACGGTATATTAACTAATATATAGCACATTAGTAAAAAGCATAAACAGTTATAATAAATAAATAAATAAATAAATAAAATTGTTAATAAGTGAAGGGAAGGTGACCCAAACAAAAACTGGTCGTACTCGTCTATCACAAGTCACTTAAATGTCTTCTGATCCTGTCTTTGGAAAAGAGGAAAAAAAAGGAGGGGGAAACATGTACCTTTAAAACCAATTTTTGCAGTGTAGACAGGAATGAGGTCAGACATAAAGCTCCTCATTGCACGCGCCGATTATTATTAGATACTATATTCAGCCAATGTGCGTTAGGGGGCGTGTTTTCGGGCACAGACAGGCTAGCGACAGCAGCCGATTGGCTGATTCCTCTCGCCGTGCCACTGTGGGGAGGATAAAGCCGAGCGGAGGCGCCGAGCTGAAAATCTTGAAGTTGTGATCGGTGAAAGAAAGATCCGGACTATGAAAGAGCGCAGTGGCTCAAACCTGCCGCATGGTGCTGAGACGAAGCATGCTGAAGAGTTTTCTCTCTTTCCAATAAAGTTATTATTTTTGCTTCTTAACCTGCTTTGCATTCAGAGCGGCTCTGGGCTCATTTTCAGTCGCACTGGCAGCTGAGTACTGACATTTTTTTTTATATATTATTATTATTATAAATTTTTTTTTTAAAGACATTTCCGAAACTTCCCTTTAATCTCCAGAAAGAGACACAAGGACAAACAACGCGCTTGTAACTTTTTTCTTGTTTGTTTCCACGCGCTTTTACGCACGTCCCTGAAGCGTGGAAGACCGGACATTCAAACTGTAACGAGATTTTATTATTTCACCAGCAGGATTTTTTATTGAATGGTTATGGTGGCGAACAACCCAGACCTGCCGCCTATCGACTGTGCCGACTCCGGTGAGATGGAGGCGGACGCGGACGCATCGCGCACCCCGGGCTCCCCGCACGCCACCGGGGACGTGGCGTGGTGCAAGACGCCCACCGGCCACATCAAGCGGCCTATGAACGCTTTCATGGTGTGGTCACAGATCGAGCGGCGCAAGATCATGGAGCAGTCTCCTGACATGCACAACGCGGAGATCTCCAAGCGGCTGGGGAAGCGCTGGAAGCTCCTGCGAGACTGCGACAAGATCCCGTTCATCCGCGAGGCCGAGCGCCTCAGACTCAAACACATGGCAGACTATCCGGACTACAAGTATCGGCCGAGGAAGAAGGTCAAAACGTCTGCTGGTGCATGCAAAGCTGGCGGCGAGAAAGCAGACAAGGGGGTCAGCGCTGGCGGGAAATCGTCATCCAAAAAAAGCCACGGCTCTAATAAATCTCCTGGTAGGACGCACAAGAAGTCTGGCTCTCTCGAAAGCGTCGGTGACGCGCTCTACAAGCCGAGGGCAGCGTCTTCTGCAAAGCAGATCCCGGACAAGCCCGCGAAGCGCGGCTCGGAAAGCCTCGCCCCCTCCGCCGCCGTGCCCGCGAGCCCGACCCTGAGCAGCTCGGCGGAGTGCGCGGAGCCCGCGAGCCTCTACGATGACGCGGGGACGCGCTTCAAACACGCCCGCGCCTCATCGCCGACCCCGTCCGCCTCGCACTCCTCCTCTTCCTCCTCCTCACACTCCTCCGACGAAGAGTTTGAAGACGACCCGCTGGACTTCGACCCCAGTCCCGGTGGCTTTAGCGGCGGATTCGGTAGCGACACGTGCCTGGACCGGGACTTGGACTTCGGCTTTGAGTCGGGCTCCGGCTCGCACTTCGAGTTCCCGGACTACTGCACACCCGAGGTGAGCGAGATGATCTCGGGGGACTGGCTCGAGTCCACCATTTCTAACCTGGTGTTCACGTATTGAGCCCAGATTTTTTTTTTTTTTTAAACAAAGACTTTTATTAAAAGGCGTTGAAGAGGAAAGAATAAATAAATCTCATGCGTCCTGTGACGCGACAGAACGACGCGATTCCCACCTGTTTCATATTAAAACGCTGTGGGTGCTCACACGCAGATGATGAAAAACATAATTGCTGAAAAAGGGAAAAGGGGAAAAGAAACAATGCTCCTTTTGGAAGAAGAGGAGGAGGAGGATGAGGAGGAGTGATGCTAGAAGAAGTTGTTGGTGCGAGCAGGAAGAGCTCAGAAGTTGCACGGAGACGAGTGGAGGCTGAGATCGTGAGATTTTTTCCCCTAATCAATAAACTGAGCTCCTAAATGAACTGAAGCGCATGACGAGGACGGTTTTGCCAGTGAAGTGCAAGCCGTATCGGTTTTTAAGAGGAAAAAAAAAAAAAACTAAAAAAAAAAAAAAAAAATTCAAAACTATCACCAGCTTTTTTCCTGTTAACGAGATGTCAGGTGTTTAAGCGCAACTCAGACGGTTCAGCTTTTTGTTTTCCTTACACTACAGATCAGGACCAAAATTCGTCCGAGAAGCGTGTCTCTCTCTCTCTCTCTCTCTCTCTCTCTTTCTCTATCTATCTATCTTTTGCCTTTTTTTTATTTGAACCTCTCCCCCTTGTCAATTCCTCCTTTATAACCCATTTGTCCTCAGAACAAACAATTTTATACAATGTAGGCTATTTATAACGCTCCAAATGTTTGGATTTTTTTTTTCCTTTTGTGTGTTTTCAGACAACAAAAAAAAAAAGAAAGATGAAAGCTGTTGTTACAGTATAATCTTGTTGCTAACCAGCATCTTTAAAATGACATCATACTAATTGGTGGCTATTGATTGCCAGTCACTGTGTCTGGTAAAGCTTCTCTCTCTCTCTCTCTCTCTCTTTCCAGTACACCAGTCTGTCTTGTCGTGTAGCCTCCAGATGCAACATGTATGTCTCTGTTTTTCTCAAGGGCTAGAAACTGCATCGTGTCATTTTAATGGACGGGAGACGAATTGTTGCTGTTATTTTCTACGTGTATTTTTGTACAATTAAGAATTTTTTGTCTCGCAAACAAACAAACAAACAAACAAACAAAAAACCTGTTTACAGTGTCGATCTGCAGCTTTCTTTAAGACACACTCACAATTTCTCAACCAGCCATGCAAATGAGACTGTATGTAGCGGAAGCATCAGTGTCCTTATGGGAAATACTGTTTCCTTTGTGCTTTAATCAGTGAATCTGTCATTTTTCAAAAAAAAAAAAAAAAAAAAACACAAAAAAAAATCAAAAACCACTGGATGTAATTTGAACACGCTCGAAAATGCCTATATGATTTCATGAAGTAATGCTTTCACTCCTAAATGTTACAAGGATATTTAATCTTTTTCTACTTGTTGGCTAAATGTAGCTAATCGTTTTTAGTATGTTACGGCATGGCGACTAGCGTTTCGTATTTTTTATTAAAAATTCAGGTTCACGTAGAGCTGTTGTGTTTAAGACAAAAGGATCAACGTGAAATTTTTTTAAGTGTACATTGATTGTATAATAAAGTAAAAAAGACTGTGTGCTTGTGTGGCAAAATTCTGCCCCACCAGGCGCTTTGAACATATATCTTTATACGTCCCTATGTTTAAAGTTGTTGTTCATGACTTTTTTGGGATAAATAGGCCTATATACATTTTAATATCGTTTCATTTTGTGCAATATGCTGTGTACAATATTGTTTTGTCTTGCCATACCATATCACGTTTGAGTAGAGAATTCAAAGCCAGCCAATTGTGTCAAGTCACTGCCTGTCAGACCTCTGTACAAAAATTAAAAAAAAAACTTTTTTCCAGAAGGAAATAAAATCAGCTGGAACTGAACTTCTCTTGCTTCATCTCTGTGTCCTCACAGGAACCTCATAGTATCTACAGAACATGAGTAGTTAATGCTTACTTATCCTATCACACAGTCGTTAGCATGTGCATATATATCACAGCATGTCGATACATGAATTGATCTCAATTTGTTTATTTAATGACACACATATCAGTCAGCACAATTATATGTCAGTATTGTTTAATATAGGATCCTGGTTGTGATCAGGGTAAAAGGGGCGTGGTCTGCATCAGATCTACACTAATCCTATTAAATTATTGATTCACTCCTACAGCTTGAATGTAAACAAACATGATTACCTTAAATCCATATAAGTGTTATAAATGTAATCTGTGTTGATGGGTAATAATCCACAAGCAAGCACATGTTCAGACCATGACTTCAGAATCAAACAAACTATAATATTAAACTCAAAAAGAATTTAACTTGGTGTTTGCACCAATATCACAGACAACATGAAGCAAACAAAGAATTAAACAGGTGCAGAGTTAGAAAAGATTCAAAATAATGAGTAATAATAGATACACCTGATTTTGTTCATGAAAATAAGAGTCATAAGTCAGCTCCAGTGAAGCCGTGAGCAGATCAGGTTTCTGTAGAGAAGCAAAATAGCAATTCTAATTACCTTTGAGTCATCAGACAGAACCATTAGGGTTGGCAGGACAAGGTAATGGACATATTGTGAAAAGACAGTTCAGACAGTGTGTGTGTGTGTGTGTGTGATGAGGAGGGGGACAAGACCCACGAGAGCGTCTCAACCCAGAGGCAAGTATATAAGAGACTGTTTTTTTGTGGGGGTGGGATTGAAGAAAAATGGGTGTCGAAAAATTAATTCCCTCTCTTGAGTGTTAAGATCAGGCCAGGCATCAAGATGGAGAGCAAGATTTTTGGAGAAAACTGACATTTTGGATGGAAAAAAATAATAATGTGATAATACTTCTTCAACTAGATATAACAGATAAATAAAAGGAATTTTATAGCTACCCGTTGAAATGAATCAGTTTTAACGCCTAATTCTGCTTCCAAACTTCATGAAACACCTCCTACTATAATGAAAAAGAAATTAATCTTATTTTCATATAGGAAGAAAAATGTACTAATACTCTATTATTGAATTTTCTCCCACATGCTGCATTAAATTCCTTGTTATACTAGATAATGTATCAAATCCACTCAGGATGGAACCAATTTGTAGCAGGGCATAATACACACACACACTGACACACTTATTTACTAGTATGGGTAATAAATGCATCGCCAGTCCACACTTCAGGATTTTTTTTTATAGAGTGAGACCCTGGAACAGACCCTCAGACTCTAGATACACACAGTAGCCTTATTGCTCCAGGTTCAAATCCTTAGCTTGGAGTAACTGTATGTGGAGTTTTGCTTGTTCTTGGTGTTGGTGTGCTGGAGGTCAAACAGGCAGTGTATGTGAATGTTCGTGGATGATGTCCAGTGATGGAATCACTTGTGATTCAGGGTGTGTTTCACACCTTTCACCCAGGATGTGATTCGGATTAACTGAGATCCCGACAAAGACTGCCAGAGCTGAATGAATAAATTGTCATCCAATGTCTGATGCAGGTCATGCAAATGTAGAAGGCAGTTGCTTTATATATATATATTTTTTTTTTTGTTGTTGTTTTTTTTTGTTTTGTTTTGCTTGAATCATCGTTGTCATTTTCTATAGTGTTTTATCCTTTATACAGGATCTCGGAGGGCCTGGAGATTTAACGCACGTGACTAGTCCATTGCAATGAACACACATATACACACAAACTCACTGGACTGTGGAAGGAAACCTACCAAGCATGGGGAGGCCCTGCAAACTCCATCCACACAGACCCAAGGCAGTAATTGAACCCTGGAATATGAAGGAGCAAGGCGACAGTGCTAATTCCCAAAACATGGTATTGGTGCTAAAAAGTGTCTCACCTAGATGAAAAATCATGTAAGACTATTTTTCATAAGACTTGATGCTTCTTATCTCCCGATTTCTGTAAATATGTATACAAATTGCTTAATACAATTTCATGCCCTTCTATGTAGTGTCCATAACTTTTTTTAATTTCAAATCGTTCAACAATCTTAACTGTCATTTAGATGAAATTTGGCAAAATTAGATTTCACATAAAAGACATAAACTTGAAAAGGTGTATTTTTTTAAATGCAAAATTGTTAAGATATTGCAACATGAATTTGACATTACAGATTTAAGCATCATTTTTTTACACCAATTTTCTTACCAATACTCAAAGAAATATAAATTATATGTATTTTAAATGACTACTGTTTAACTCGAAACAGTATAATGGTTGTTTTTGGGGCCAAAACAAAACAACTGTTTTTAAGGAAGCCAAATTGGCCATTTCCATGTTACATAAACTTTCGATTTAGCTCATTTGGCGTACACATTTTCTGTATTATATATATATATATATATATATATATATATATATATATAAATAATCAGCACCAATGCTGTGTTCTGGCTGTAACCACTACGCCACCGCGCCTCCTGTTTTGCTTAAATGATATTGATATTTTATTTATAAATGTTTTTTTTTTTTTTCAATTTTTTCCAATTTATACACTGAGACCTTATTTATTGGATGCTTCTCCCTCAACACTTGTGCTGTATGTTAAGGTAAATAATCCTTCTGTGCAGGTTATTTCTTTAAAAAAAAAACTATTATTTAAGGATATTAAATTTCACATACTGTAGCAATTGATTACCATGAACGCGTTACAGGTTGGTGTAGGTACTGGCGGTGTGTGTGTGTGTGTGTGTGTGCTGTTTAGTGAGGTAGAGTGCTCTTAGAGGAGGCAGCTGATTGTTTCAAATAAAACTTCCGGATAAACTGGGCGAGACGGGTGGGCGTGGCTACGAGCAAATAGGGGGCGTGTCTAACGGGCTGCGTTCACACGTGCAGACAAAGAGCCGTCGCTACATTACCAAGGAAACCTCCAAAAACGCAGGAAGTTTGTTTTGCTGTTTAATGTGGAAGCGGGACGGAAAACTGCAGCAAATCTGCCAGTGGATTACTCTTTAATTTGGGATGATATGATCCACTTTGGATGTGTTTTAACAGAAGAAAAGAAGTGCACTGGATGTTAGAGGAACTTTTTTCTTTCTTTCCGAGGATGGCGCTCCCAAAGTTGCGCACAAAGCAGAGATGATTTCCTTTGTTCGGCTGGAGCTTTGTGTGTGTGTGTGTTTGTGTGTGTGTTTGTGTGTGGATGTAAGAAGGGAGAAAACTGGGATTTATATATTTGCTTCATTAAGTGTGATTTAGATAATCTCCTTTGTTTTAAATGGGAATATCACGAGGATTTATTTGATCTTGATCATCTTTTGAAGCTTGCATTAATTAATTAATTTATTTATTCCCACACAGTGTGATCTGGGATTAACTTTGGACAAGTAATAAATTTACTCCATCCAGACTGGAAAGATGGACCCTTTTCTCTTTTTTCCTGGTTTTAAATCATTAGCTCCAGAAGCAACAGGTTGTTTTGACTGATTGATTGTCGTTTAACTTTGAGAACAGATTTGTTGTTGTTTCTTTTCAACTGTTACATAAACTGTAAACATGTAACATTTAAAACATTAGTCAAATCAACATCAAACATTGTTAGATTCCTTAGATGGTTGAGATGTGTGCTTTGTGTTATTTTCATTAAATTCATACTTAAAGAAAAAAAAAAGTTTCGTTGTTGTAGTATTGCGTTATGACTTACTTTGCTTGATTAAGTGGAGTGGTGTTACTTAAAAAAAAAACATGACAGTTTGGACAAGCAATTTTTTTTCTCCACCACTACAGCTATATGATTATGATCAAATATTTAGTTTTATATATATAAAGTATTAATAAAAAACAACTTTTAAGTAAGTTTGGCACAGGTTTGACGCCAGATGCCGTTCCTGACGTAACCCTCCTGCATCCAGTGGATAGAGTTTGGGTATTGGGGTGGGAATTGAGCCCAGGCCTTCCACAAGGCAGGAAAGGGACCCACCGCTGAGCCACCAATGCTCTAGTTTTAATTTGACCTATATTTTCTGTAAATAAAAACACATTCAGCAGCATCAGGAAAAGTAAATTGCAGATTGTTGTGTATAACAGAAAGCATTTCAGCATCTGTAGTTAAGACATAAATAATCATAACGTAAACAGAGTTTTGAAAGCACTGATAAGGTATCTTTCCAGGCATATTGATGCTGGACAGCTACTTGAGACTAGAAGAGAATCAATCTATCTATCTGTCTATCCATCTGTGTCTAATTTATAATGTATGTTAGTATGCTTTATACATGAAGTATGTGTGGTTCTTTTTTCTCAGATAGTGTTTCAATGTTGGTGGTGGAGAGAGCTGTCACTCCAAACACCTAGCTCCAAAATTCCCCATAGTTTTTAGATTGGTTGAGAAATGAGATATGGTTGATTGTAAATGCCAATATCATATGATTTCCAACATTTTTATCCCCATCAAACCATTCAGTGATTGCTCACACTTTGTTAATTGACCTGGAAAAGACCACGCCCATTAGGCTAGAATGGTTTCATCATAGGATAAAGTTTCATCATAGGATAAAGTTGATCAGTTATTTTTCCTTGTTCCCTTGTTCTGTATACTGTAGCATTTGCATATTTCTGTATATTGCATGTTCACAAAAAAAAGCTTCGTTGTCTTCTCTTTGGTGCTAAAAAGTAAGGATAAAAACAGGTATTCCTAACAGCACAAATAATTAGTTCCTTTCATAGACGAAGTACGGTGCGATGATGTCACCAGCAGTGGAATAATTACTACCTATAAATCACAGTGTGTGAAAACTAGCAGTGGCACAGTGCGAATGCACGTGTTGGCAGCTTCATTGTCTGGAACGGATTTACCCACTTAGGCTTCCTGTGAAGGAAAGGTGAGCTGCCACTCACGGAGTCAGCTTTTATCTGTAGGAAGATGAGCTTAAACAGCACACTGGTTCCAGACAGGATTAAACTTTTATATGTTAATTCATGGCAGTAGTTTTTAATTGAAATGCATGATGTAATTAAATTCTGTTCAGTCAATATTGTAGGTGTTTAGCATAAGAAAAAAAAACTTTTTATTATTAATTTTTTACTTTAGAATAGGAAGTGTTGTGACATGGACATGTTAATTCAATGCAGGAGAGCTACAATATTATATGGTTCTCCATAGCTGTTAAACACTAGGTGGTAATCCAGTGCTGTAAACTTAATTCAGCACTGCAGGTGTTAATAAACCAGTGAAGTGGGTAGACCTAGTGGTATACACCCACTATATGTAATTGTGCATCACTTCAAATGATTCCTGTATCTATTGAAATAAAAAAGAAAAGAAAAATGTAGACATGGCATGAATCCGACAATAATAATAATAAAAACAGGGACATAAAACAGGGATTTGAAATGAAGGAGAAGAAATGACTGTTGACATTTACAAGAGACTTCAAGCACACTTAGCTGGGAGTTCCCCACATCTCCCACATTCCCCACATCCCTGGTACAGTCCTGACCTTGTTGACCTTGGCTATTATAGTAGTTCCTGGGAGGCCAGTGTTTCAGACATGAAGCAGGGAGTCAAATCATCACTCTGGTGTGCTGAGAAAACTTGATGGTATCCAAGCACTAGTGAAACACTGAGATAAGTGTGTTAGTGTAGCAGGGCATCATACAGTGAAATAAAGGTAGTCTTTTACTCTCATAACTGTGTTCGGAAAGTCCTGGTTTTACTTGAACATTTAACTATTACTTTTATTATTATTATTATTATTAATAATAATAAAAATAATCATAATATTAATGACAACAACAATGCTCATATCTATATCTTATTTGTGTAGAACATATTATACATACATTATATACAAAATATAAAAAGTATGTATAATGAGTTGAATATTTGTTATATAATGTTAAATATTATATATTTACTTGATTTAAATGAAAACAACACATTCTAGCTATTTATTATTGATCACTCAACCATGCTGTGGTATAAAAATGGTAAGCTAAGCATATTGTAGACAATTAACATTAAACAATTTACAGTTATAAGTGGTTATTTTAACTTTCATTTCTGCTACACTACATCTGTAGCATATCATATATGTAATTGTAATAGACATTATTATCATTACTTCGTAGTATGGACGAAAAAATACTATTTGTTTATTTTAAGTTCACTTATAAGTCTAAGGGCAGTTGGTAGATCATTATAATTCATGGGAAAGATATTTTTGGCTTTGTAATATTTTTTTTAGTAAGAATCTATTAATCTAAAGTTTATATTAGGCTACTTTTTTTCAGAGGGAGCAATCTCTAATGACTTAAATATTTCATTTCTGAAACAGGCTTCATATTATAAATAAGTTAATTATAAATAATGGTAATTATGTATAATATTTAAATAAGTTGATATACTACATATACAACTGTCTGGCAAAGCAAAAAAAAAAAAAAAACATGGAGATTTGAAATGTTAATAAAATATTAAAACTTTAAAGGATAGTTCTGAACCATCAGGTTAGTACAACTATCAAAGAAACATGGTCAGAAAATTTTTTTTTGAGTGAAGATGACTTAAAACCTGGTGAAGCTGCAATATAAAATTCAACAGTAAAAAAAAGCACAGCTATGTTGAATAGTGGAAGCAAAAGCATTTCCACACACATATATGTGACAAGTTCTGAAAGCATTTGGACTAAACAGCTGTTTGGTTGACACTGCATGTCATAATCAAAGCTAATGATGACCAAATATAACATTAAAGTGTGCAACTTTTTATGGTGAGACACTGTACTATTAGAAATTAAAAATGTTGCAGCTATTTATGACAATAAGAGTGAAGTTCGTTGATTTTGTCACTAATGAGCTAATGCAAAACTGTATTTTAATAAGGCTTTTTCCAATGACAAAAAAGCTAATTCAACAGTCTGGATGGTAAATTGTGGGATTAAATGAATGAACAGCTTTTATGAACCTTTCCTATTTTGTCGGGCACCAATTTCTACATCTGCTGTGGTTTGCAGTTTTAACAGCACTACTGAAAGTAATTAGCTGACTTTATTTGAAAAAAAAAAAACAACAACAAATACACAAAATTATTGCAATCAAATACTAAATCAACAGTAATTCCTCAACTAAATAAACTGTAAATAGAAATATGTTGATGTTCTTCATGATGATAATGGTTGCTGTTTTTATTATAAATAATGTAAATCAGAATTTATTAAAGGTTTCGGAGGTTGACAACAAGACATCCATCAATGTCTCAGGGTAAAAGGAAGGAAAGCATTTAATGGCAGTCATGGAAAACTCATAGGATGTGGGTGTTTCTTAATGCATGGTGTAAAAGTACTAGTACTCGTGATTAGTTATAATTACAAGCTTCTAACATTTGGAAGGGAGTCACAAAGACCACAACCTTGCAAAAGATGGCATATACTGTATAGACATTGCTTTTATGTTATAGAATGTGTGATTCATGTTATAAAATGTGTGATTCTAATTGGCCACATTAATATATACAGTACTGTATTAAGATTTCTATTAGTTCTCATTTTTTTATTATTATGTGATTGTTATAGAGAAACAGACTTGTATAGTAGATGCATCACATAATAACATTTGAGAAGTTTGTAATTGTTAGTATAAAACTTTGATTTATGTTTCCAGTATCAACGCTTTTTCTGGAATCAAAGATAAAGCTGTAACTTAAATTGCCTTCAAAAGTTGTACCTATTAACAGGAAATAACTTAAATGAACATTCCCCGAGCCAAATGTCCCTATAGACCCTATACTACCCCCCATGTTTCCCTTGTGCCAAAAGGCGAGTGTCACTGTTGACACCTTTGATGACAGGAAAAAGCAGAACTATCCTTCTGGACAGAAGAAGAGAAAAAAAAATTCTCACTCACTTACTCACTCATCGTCTAGACCACTTTATCCTGTATTCAGGGTCGTGGGGGCGGAGCCTATCCCAGGAGACTTAGAGCACGAGGCGGGGTACACATTGGATGGGGTGTCAATCTATCACAGGGCAAACACACACACACAAGGGCCTGTCCACACGGAGACGCGTTTCGCTGTATACGTATACATTTTTTATCGTATTGACGTTTCGTCCACACGGATCCGGCGTTTTAGGAGACTGAAACCGCTATTTTTTTAAATCGGGTCCCAAAGTGGATAAATCTGAACACGTCTTCGTGTGTACGGCCAATCCTTATATTTTGTGAAACGATGATGTCATCACATCACGTGTCGGCTGCGTTACACGTAACAGCAACAACAATAATGGCGGACTACATGATTGCGTTCGTGTTGCTACAAAGCCTACTAGCTTTATTACAGCAAAATCTATTGCTTCTATGCAACTGTTATGAGCAACAAGCGATAATGGACAACACCATCTTGGTTTGTATACAGCGCGCAAGGTTATGCGCATGCTCAAAGTCTTCTTCTCCGTGTATAGTGTATCTCTATGACAGAATTACAGCGCCCCATACTGGTCTGGCATATATACTACACCGTTTTCAGTGGTTTCGTGTGTACGCAGATATTTCTTAAGACGATGCCGTGTTCACGGAAAAAAATGATCGGATAGGGAACGCACCGGCTTCATGTGGACGAACCCTTAGACTGTGGGAGGAAACCTGAGTACCTGGAGGAAACCCACCATGGTAACTCCATGCACTCAGAGATGGGAATCGAACATGGCAGGGAACCTGTCCAGGACCCTGTAGGTGCAAGGTAACAGTGCAAGTGCAGGTTAAGTTGAAGTGTTAACTCATAGGTCATCGCTCTCTTTAGTCCATCTGTCTTCCTACCCTAGGTTAGCAGTGTCTCCGCTTGGTCATCTTGTGTCTTGCTTACCCTTACTTAGAGGGACCCAGAGGGAAGCTATAGGAATATCTTCTGTCACTTTGAGTGAGAGTGAGATACGACTATTTTTTACACTTGATAAAAATCAATGCAAAAATAAGCTCGGAAATGGGAAGAATATGTGGGTGTGCAAGAAATGAGGCTTTCCAGTAACAAACTCTGTGGGGACCAGTATATGGGTGTGATGGTACTCCTCAGAGGTGCTCATCATTTTCAAACAAGACATTGATTATGTATCATGTACAGTATGTAGTCTCTCAGTGTCTCATGGTTTAGTTACAACTCTGGACTAATGCGAGCTGGAAAGCAATGGATTGACAGTGATTATTGATGAAATATTGATTGCAAAATGTGCATTAGCTGGCCATATGAATGCACTCACTCACTGTCTGTCTATAACATTTTATCCTGTATACAGGGTCGCAGGGGACCTGGAGCCTATTCCAGCAGCCTTAGGGTACATGCCAGTGTACACCCTGGATGGGGTGCCAATCAATCGCAGGACATACACATATATATACAAACTCATTCACACACTACGGGTAATTTGGGAAAACCAATTAGCCTAATTAGCACGTCTTTGGACTGTGGAAGGAAACCGAAGTACCCGGAGGAAACCTAACTACATGCAAACTCCATGCACACAGAGGCGGGAATTGAACCCGGACCCTGAAGGTGCAAGGCGACAGTGCTAACCACTAACAACATGCTGGCTATTTATTGTAACTGTAAATGGATAAAGAAAATATATAATGTGGCATTTTAATGGAAGTTATTAATTGTTGGCCAATTTCTGTGGTGGAAGATGAGTAAAGCACTTGAGGACATGCAGGTATTGGAACATTAATCAAATCCAGTTATTTTTCTATAACACCACACACATAAGTGTTATTCCTTACATAATATGTTATTATTATTATCTAGGTTTTTTTTTTTTTTTTGTCGTTCTGTATTAAAGCAAGTTTTTAAATCCCTTTTTGGGAAACAATTTTTTGTCTGTAATTTTTTGTAATGCAGTATTCATGAATGTACAAATGACTTCTATACTAATTACTTTTTGATGAATGGGTTTCTTTTGATACCTAATTAAACATTGAATACTTTTAATAGTTACTTTAAAATATTGGGGGGTTGATTTCACTTTAATTCATTTCATTTCATTCTCAAGTTTTATTACTTAAGTAAGGGCTTCAATTTTTTTTATATATCTCCTGCTGTTTTACTCTTTTATGGCTCTTTAATTATATCCAGTGGTCACATTTAATCAATCAGCTCTCTGGTTCCAGTGTTGTATTTAACAATCAATGTATTTTACTGCTTGGAAACTAGGCTGAATCTCTTTGAAGGTCATGTACAGTTTAAGCAAGACTCTTGAAGGAAGCCACTTCCTGTAAAACCATGAGTTGGAAACCACGTGAGGGACTCCACCCAAAGAGGAAAACGGTATAACCAACTTCCTGTTATCTGTCAAAAACACACCCTGGCAATCAGCCTTTCTTCAGGATTGAGAGTTTTTTTTTTTTTTTTGTAAAATCTTGAGTGGTTTGTTGTGAAAGATTTCTGTACAGACTATATTAGCCTTTTTTTTTTTTTTTCAAATAAAACATTTGTACAACTGTTTACATCATTCTCTTAAAAGATGTATGTTGGTGCTTTGATGATGGAGTATAAAGCATTGTCTCTGTCATCACTCCAGAATCTCCCATAGGTGTTCAGTTGCTTTGTGATCTGGTGAGTGTGACCTCTCTGGCATATGGTTTGCATCATTTTCACCCTCACTGAACCAATCAGTAAATCCTTGCATAAATCAGGTCAATTTTATTTGTATAGTGCTTTTAATAGTGATCATTGTCGCAAAGCAGTTTTACAGAATCGCCAAAAAAAAAAAACGTGAGTATGAAATGTGTGAGAAAATGTGTATTAATCAAAATAATCTGATTGTCCCTGATGAGCAAGCCGATGGCGACAGTGACGAGGAAAAACTTCTTGAGATGGCAATAGACATAGGAAAACCTTGAGAGGAACCAGCCAGGGAACCCATCCTCATTTGGGTGATAATGGATAGCAGGGATTGTTTTACAGTATGTGTTATGGCAACTAAAAGTTCAATATAACAGAAGTTGTTTCTAAGTTAATATGGAGTCCAGTTTTGTAATTGGAAGCTCAGGTACCACACTAGGAAATTCCAGTCCTGAACTATAAAGTCCTCAGAGAGCATGTGTTTGCAACAGCCGAGGCCAGGACCGTCCTTATGGTAAAATGGAAATGTCCCAGTCACCACACGCATCCCAAGCAGACCATGCGTCGAGATTTTCACCAAGAAGTGGGCCACCAGCATGAGTCAGACAGGTCCAAAGGAGGTCTGGATCACCGGCGGCTCGGGAGTACCATGTGTAGCTGAACGAGAGGCCAGGGGAGGAGAGAATCCACTTGTGGATAGAAATGTTTCAACATAGGATAAAGGTGATCTAGCTAAAGAACTGCATTATATCGATCTCGAGGGATGATTTGACAAACCATGAAAGTAAAAAGTTAATAAAATAGATTAAGCATTTGGTAAAATATGAATAAATTAAATAGGAGCATTATTTTTAACACAAGCATATATACTAAATATAAGCATAGTACTTTTACTTCACAGTGAAATCGAAACTGTTTAATACTTTCCAAACTTTCTCTTCTGCTCTTCATAATGCTCTTTTTTATCCTCTCTCTTTTCTCATCTGTCTTGTTTTCTTCACCTTTTTATCTACCATCCTTTTTTCTTCTTTCATTCCTACTTTTCTCATCTTCACTCCTCTCCTCTCAGCATTTCCATCCTCCTGCTGTTTTTCACAAGTTTCTTTACACTTTCACATCATCGTTTGTTCCCCTATCCCTCCTTTTACATTTTGTTTCTTTCCATTTTTCTCCTTTCTCTCTGCTCACTATTCTTCACTGTCCCCCTTTCCTCTTCCTTCACTCTGATTAACCAGTACAGGGCGTGGGAACCGGAGGCTTCAGTGCATGGGCACTGGAGACGATCCCAGGAGACTTGGGGCAAGAGATGGGTTATACCCTGAGCAGGGTGCCAATTAATCACAGCTTTTTCTTTACTCCTATCTTCTCTTTATTTCTCTTTACTCATTTCTTCCCTCATTCTCTTTTACCTTAAGTTTGAAAATGCAATCATATCCAACATTCATACCATCATTCACAAGCGTTCATTTCTTCTCTTCCTATGCACGGTTTGACTAGTCTCCCAATTTTAACACTGAATTCAACAGAGCCTTCAATTTACGTGATCTTGAATATAAACCATATTGTTTTCATCTACTGGACACCACATTAGTACAACATGGTTACTTATGAGTTATTGCGTTTCATTCTCTTACATCACTCCTCTTCTTTCTGGGGTTAATTGCTTTATATTGGCTAAAACATCTTGTACGTGCAAGCTTTACACATGTTCTAGGATATGAAGTCTTCCCACAAAGTGAAACGTACGGAGATAAAGAGAGTAAAAGAGAAAACGAGAGCTGCTGAAAATTGCTGTATGCTTTGTTAGTACAGACCACATCTGTGAAAGGAATCACTGTATATTGCACTCGGGATGGGGGATGAAGATAAATGTCCTGTGACAGTTGGAGATTGGCCGCGCTCTTTGTGCTCACGGATGTGTGTGTATGTTTAAGCGGTTCCACATGGTTCAGAGTGGTTGGAAATAATCCCTATGGGAGCTCGGAAAACCCATATCATATATAAGTACACACATGCGGAGTACGAATGACCTGAGAAACTTCAAAATCTAATTCATACACAATCAGAAATAGCGCATGCATGAACCATTTCAGAAAAGATGTATTCTCAAACTTCCATTGGCGAAAATCGAGTGTTCCCATGAGAAATTACCAGGAGAAATAGCCCATCTCGGTGTCAAGACTGATGATAAAATTCAGAGAAAGCAGAGCTGAAATAACAGCCACGGCTAGAGACGTGTACCACGGTGATGTATGTACATATGGTTCATTTGTGCATCTCGGTACTGAGCATCAAACTCTATAGAACATCACGGAACATCACGGTGAGGTGGTTTTCCATTTTCTTTACTCTGATGTACATCATTCACTGTTCCTGGCAGCCGAATCATGGTCAGAACATTAGTATGAGTTATGAGAATGGCGTAGAGGTTTTTGGAAGAAGCTTAGCAGAAATGTTAAGACTGAGCATCGGAATTGGACTACTGGGTCTTGAATTTCTTCCGTCCAGGAACAATAACTCCCACCTGAGGATTAACAGCTAGAAGCCATGAGGTATCACCGTGTCAGTAGTACAGTGCGTCCACATGTGCTCCTGGGTCCCGTCAAAATGACTCAAGGATTTCTATAAAAGAACTCAGTTGTTAGTTCATGTGCCAAGAATCTGCATGAGCCAACTCGTATGAAAAGGTACAAATTTATGCCTTGTTGGCATCACGGCGGCCGCTGCAGAATTACTTCTGACTTCATCGTATGGAAAGGAACAAATTAGTATATTTAGACGTTTTCTGGTTGTGGCTTTCACATGAGCAAAATGCCTTGTCAGTTGTCAGTACAGTATGTAATTGGGGTGTTCTTACCTTAAAGTGAAAATTATACAACAGAGTCAAATCAATAACTGTTGACCCTATTATGCAGTATTTCCTAAAAAAAAAAAAAAAAAAAAGGCAATTGTGATAATAGTTATTGCATGCACAAAATGAAAATGAAAATGCATACAATTGTGAAAGCCTGTTTCAGCAAAGCTCAAGTGTTCAACTTTGTTTTAACAAACATAGAAACTTTACTATCAATTAACGTCTCATACACATGTGGATGCTCTCAACAACAACAACAAAAAAAATCTGCCCTATTGCCCCCCCATCCAAATTGATTACTGAAAATTTGAAGTTTCTTAGGGAAACCACCCCAAGGTAAAGAAATACAAAAATTTTCTACCGATATACAGAGTGGATCAGAAGTTGAGATGCTGGACTGCGGATCAGAACTTTCCCAGCTCAAGCTCCAGCACTGCCAAGCTTACACTGTTTGTTGCTTGGTCATGGTCCTTCACCCTCAACTGCTCAGATACAATCGGGAGTTGAGCTGGCAACCCGAGTCTATAAGAAACTGCCACTGAAACGACAGATTTCTCTCCAGGGAGGGGAGCAGTCATCACCCAGTGGCACGTGAACATACCCTTACCTTTACCTCTCGTGCAAACCAAAAAACCTTATGTTTTAGAAAACACCAACGCCACAGCATGAACTAAAAAATGACCCTTCCAGTCTTGTTTGTCTTTAGAATTTGCTAAGTATTGCATCATGTTTATCATGGCTGCAGGCCAGGTTTTTATTTTTGGGGTCGGTCATTTTGTATTTGACAGCATTTGTAATTTAATATAGTGTTTTATTATTACAGCATCAGAATACAAACTACATGTTACTTTTTTTTGCTTCAGGGAAAAGTAAGAACCACAGTAGTTCCACCCCAGGCTATGAAAATACTAATTTCCAGCTATTTATTTCAGTTTTTGCTTTTGTTCAGCCATGACATTAGGAAAAAAAAAAAGTTACTAAACATAAATAAGAGAATAACCTTTTGGACGTGTTAGTATTTTTCCAGCTTTCTCTTTTTATACTCTAACATCCATAGTTGTAAAAAGTTCTTTAAAATAGAAATTATTTCCACATGCCATTTTTTTTTTATTTTTTTTTTTGCAGTTCAAGACTACTCATAACAATGCAGATGTATTGACAAGTACAGATGACCACGAAATTGTCTGGTATCATCACAGATCAAGGCGAAAATGCAGGTGCAGACACGTCCTCGATAAACATACTGAAAATAAACACAAATCAGGAACAGTAGTTCTTCACTGACACAGAAAACACAACAGATGTGAGACAAGAACAAACTAAAAAGCAGGAACTAAATAGACCAACCGATTAGCAATAAATACAAACCAGGTGCAAACTGTCAACTCCAGTTCAGGGACATGTGATGATGCACATGGCTTGCAGTGGCTGATGGGTAGTGTAGTCCTGCTTTAAAATTGTTGTTAGTTTTTTAAGTTAATAGAGATATTTTCTTAAATACTATTTGTAATAATATATATTTTGTTTAACAAATGTTTAAAACCATGTGGTAACATTCGGGAAACTTAGTAGAAGTTTAATTCAGAGCTCAGGGTACAAGAGTATTTCTTTGGGTTTGTTCTATATTGGGTCGAAGGGGGTTTAGAGCATATACCAGGAGGCTTTGGGCACAAGGTAGGGTGCACACTGGACGGCATGCCAATCCATCGCAGGATTGTTGTAGCAAACGTTAAAAAATCCTAAATTCCTTGACTAAACTGTAAGTGTTTCTTACTAGAACTAAATCATGATTTTACACTGACTGGGTGTGTTTGGTCACCTATTTTCGTACCCATAGCCAATGCACATGTAAATTAGTGCTCATTATTTTGGACTTTAATAAATCAATGCCTACTGTTTTATAATAATAATAAGGAAAATTTGACATATAAAAGGTGGCACTGTAGCGTAGTGGTTAGAACTGTGGCCTTACACCTCCAGGGTCAAGGGTTCAAGATCCTTCTCAGGTCTGTCTGCATGGAGTTTGCATGTTCTCCATATCGCTTGGTGGGTTTCCTCTGAGTATTCCGGTTTCCTCCAACAGTCCAAAACATGCAAATTAGGCAAACTGTTTAATGCTTCTAGTTTGACTGTAGTGAGTGTGTGTGTGTGCTTGTGCCCTGCGATGGATTGGCACCCTATCTAGGGTGCCTCAAGTCTGCTGGGAAAAGCTCCAGTCCTCCCAATACACAGCACACAGGATAAGAAGTGTAGAGAATGAGTGAGTGTGAAAGAGTGTATGTATAAAGTCTGTGAATGTTCAGGCGTAAAAGGTGTAAATCTTGTAATCGCTTTATTGATGGTCACTAATTGGTTTTAAGTCCTAATTGAGCCTTAGCTTGCACTATTGGATGAGGGTGTTCTCCAATAGAGCTTAGTAATTATTGTGTAGTTAATGGTGCAGATGCAATAACCTTTGCTAAGACCAAGAGCAAGGTTCTATAACAGATCCGTATATTTTTACCAAAGTGTTTTATCCACATCGTTTTTTTCTAAATACCGAAGTAAAAACTGCGTTAAGTTGACACCGAGCTTGATTAAGCTTGATTACGCTTGGTCAGATCTTCTGGATGTAAATCTCTTGGAAACTTAAATGGATTTTCCCAGCGAACAAAAGGTTCATAAATGCCCAGATCAGCCTCGCCAGGAGTTCTGACTTTGGCTCCTGTTGTAAAATTTCATTACACGCTTCTCTTCCACCTGGCTGAATACGTGAGAGCCAATCCATAGAATATAATGAGCTGCACCTTCTGAATACATTGCTGTTAATCACTGTAATGGTAGAAGTTAGTGTTTGTATGTATTTCCCAGTACCCCTGAGATCCATAACAGAACTGGTTAAGGGGGTTTGATTGTCTCTTTGGATCCTTTAATATCGATAGTAGCTGATGCATGGCCTTGTGGTACTGTACTCAGCTCTTTCCCTAATTGGGCTAGAGTTAATGGACCTTGACCACTCACACACACGTTCATTGTCTCCCTCTATTTCCTTGCTGCAGTGATGATTGGGATGAGGTTGTGGGCCTGTGTGGAGTACTAAATCATGCTTTCTGAGGACAGGAGCAGCATGCTCTAGGAAAAAAAATGGTCTAATCTGTTTCACTGATTTGAGCAGAATTGTGTGTCTTCTCCTTATCTCATTAGGCAGATGGCCAGTGACATCATCTGGTGTGGATTTTTACAAGAAGAGTAAAAAAAAGGGGGAGTTTGAGTAGTGATGCAACAATTTGGGTAAATTATTATATAAAAATATAGAAGATAGAAAATGCATTTTAATGAAAAGCCACATAAAGGACACCGTTTTGACTAGCAAATTCTGAGCAAAATATAAATTGTTCCTTTATAGGTTCACACTGTTTTATAACTACTTTTTTGAACTGTAGAAATAATTTTACTGCTTGACGTCCTCGCTTAACGATTTATCAGCTTACCTCTCTTTTTGCACTCTGGCACTATTTAATGAAAACCCTTACTCGAATGGCTTCCCTCATAACGACACACACTATAATAAGAACCATCTTACTGATGGGGAAGAAAAGTATTATGTATGTCCATGAAGTGATCAAACAGATCCCGAGCCTTTATGTGGCACAACTTAAGTTTTCTTTGGCAGCCAGTGGCTTGATGTATGGCCTATGTTACTTTTGAAACCCGTACAGCATTAGGAGCAAGACGTTTATGATGTATGATGAAATTGGCCATAGTGCACCGCACCATAGTGCACTAACGCGTCCCAGCCCAACATGGAATGCGGTTCTTGGCAGAAGCAACAGTGGCGGCCTTTGACGAAAATGTGCCGTACGAACGGCTGCGCTCGCCTACTCCTACATTCCTCCTTGAAATATTTAGTTTACAGTTAGTCGCTGTTGTCATACATGATTATTGATTCTAAGGATTTTTTATTTTTATTTCTTTGCTCACCCCATACCTCCTTTTTCTTTTTCTTCCAGAGGCATGCTATCCATAAGGCGAATCACTGAGGGTCTGCATAACTAATAAGGCATATTATATGTTTTTCTTGGGTTCTGGCTTAAAAGAAAAATATACAACTTTTCTCTCAACCACATATAAGCATAGTCCCACCTTCTCTCAAGGTTAAACACACATATGCATTTACACATTTAAATATGCTCATAATGCGCATATATAAATCAAAATTAGTAGAAATCGCTTACTCACGATCACAAGAACCTATTGAGTATATAATTTAGTGATAATCCATATTTTGCTGTATGTATAACTTTGATCAGAAAATGGTTGGGGTTTGCTTCTATAGGTGTAAGTTGTAATTCGCGTCCCTTATGTTGTTATCATTCATGGCCATGATGAGTGTTGGTAAACTTCTTTTCATGGTAACATGGTCACAAAGAGGCTGAGTGAGTGTCATATGGTAGCACAGACATGGCCAAACTCAATACTTCTGCAGGTATGAAGCTTCTTTGGCATGTTACAAGGTCAAGTGAAGAAACGGAGAGAAGACTCATTAGGTTATGCATATTGGATCTAATGCAGATTACAGGTGCTGGAAGTGGGCATGGACTCGATTCCCACTCACTGCTGTTTATATCACAAAAGTAAGGATGCGTCCCCCATTCAATAAGTCTAGACAAGTGCTTAATCACAGTATGTGCACCCAAGCAGTTGACAGGGTTGTTCCATAAAGAACCAAGGGCAGAAAGACTGACTGCAATGGCAGATGCAAAAACCCTTGGGCTTGAGGTTTGGAAACTTTATAAACCTCATTAGTAGTACAGTATTGTACTTAGACTTGGAATGTGATCAGCCAACATATAATATAGCCGGTTGTACTGTACCACCATGCCACTGCTGAGGGTCATTAAACCAAAGATCCTGTGTGCTTTAGGCATAAACTTAATTACCAAATTATTGCGGTTTGATTCTACAGACGTATGTTATATAATAATTCATACTTAATGCTAATTATATGTAAACTTCTGACGCTAACTGAATGCAACCTTCCATTTTTGTAACTTTTTACTACAGTTCCATTGTATCTCAGAGCAAACTTTTAATTTTAATTGAGTAAAAAGTGATGTCATGCTTTTAACTATAATCTCATACAGTATTACATATGTCTTATATAGTATACATAGTTATTCAAATTACTGCAAGGCTTCATCATAGCCATGTTTTTTTTTATTTTATTTTTTTTACAAAATTTCAACACTGATCTGTTCAGATTTTATTAAAATAAGTAAAAGTTTGAAAAAGAGCAATCTATTTTAGCCAGCTTTTTAACAGACAGCTCAATACTGCCCCTGCAAATCATATGCTTCCTCACTGTTAAAAGGCATAGATTAGACCTACTTCCTGTCTGGAAGATGAAAGTGTGTGTGTGTGCATGTTCGTGCGCGCGCGTGAGTGCCTAAGTGATTCATACTTGTATAGATCTGACCTTTGAATAAGTGGTCAGTCATCGGCTCTCCCGCAAGGCCGCTGATTGGTGCTTCTCCCTTTTAAAGGGAGCATTGTCATGTAACTCGCACAGTCCTGATACTGTTTTTCAGGCACTCTTTTTTTTTCTTTTCTTCAAGCACTCTTTCCTTTCCCATGACCTCGTCTCCCGGTATGAATTCCCTTCGTTCTTTCCACAGCACCTGTATAGGTCAACACACCTGTGAGCTTATGCATCTGTGTGTGTGTGTGTGTGTGTGGTGAACGTTATAGCATGGAATGATGGGATATTATTGTACTTAGTGCAGTAAAGCTGAATGCCTGTTTGATATGATCTGAATGTCTGGACCACCCACGTAGCTGCATGTGAAAGACAGGATTGTAGTCAGGTGTGCTGATCCATCATGGCGGCCATATTTACAGCCTTGGCAATAAAATTAGTGCAGCACTAGCAACCACATCTTAGTTTCTGAGAAGGGTTATAACAGTTAAAAAAAGGTTATTAACATGCAATCCATCATTATTTTAATAACTATTCAAGATGTTTTAGCTGTTGTTCACAATAGGTTGGTATAGTGGTTTTGATTATGTTCTACTGTATGGTCTGGATGTGAGATTAAATCTCTGAACTAGTAGAGAACCACAGTGTTTTGTGATCAGATCTCATCTGCTATTGTATTATTATTTATTTTAGTTAGAAGTTTGGTTTAATGTGGTGGAAAAACCCTACATATACTAAAATTACATGTCTATCAAAAAGCATACCTTTACAATTCTACCCTAAATGTTGGAGGAACATGACTAGTTTCCTCCAAATATGCCGAACTTTTATAGACCATCCTGGATAAAAAAAATAATAAAAAAAATAAATAAATTATACATGCCAGCTTGAAACTAAAAAAGAACATTCTGTATCTTTTAATAAAGGATATAACATACTAAAATTGTATTCATGCTCTTATTTTTGTTTGCAGGCAGCCATTATGTCCTCTCAGTAACTCGCAGGCATGCTGTTATGGGAAAATAATATATTGCAAGGTCATGTGATATGGCTCAATATGAAGTAGAGATACTGTTACCACCACAAAGTTGCTTATTTTCCTACAAAAGGAATGTGCTGTAATGTGATTCCTTTTATACTACATCAAGCTGGCAGCAATTGCACATTTTAATTGAGTAAAAAGTGATGTCATGCTTTTAACCATAATCTTATACAGTATTACATATGTCTTATATAGTATACATAGTTATTCAAATTACTGCAAGGCTTCATCATAGCAACACTGATCTGTTCAGATTTTATTAAAATAATAAAACAGAAGATTACATTTTTTCATCTTGTGCCACAGATCAGGTCTGGTCCCTCAGGGCATGACTCCACAAGACCTATGGGTGGATCCTATGGTGCCTGGAACCAGGATGTTGGGAGGGGATTTTTTGTGTGCTCTTTGGGTGCAGAGTGAGGCCTCTGTACCTCATGGGTGATCCATCAGATTAGGATCCGTTGAGTTTGTAGGCCAGGTCAGAAGTCATGGGCTCTTTGCCTGCTGCGCCCCATGTGCAGTGAGCTGTGGTTCACTTGGGGTTCGATAGCTTTCTATCTAAGTTTTTTCAGTGATTTGTGCTGCATGAGCATTTCTATGGGATCAGACTGGATGGGCTGGGTTTTGGTTACCAAGGGAGTCTTGGGTATGAACTGATGTAATTAGTTTGCTGGTGTATAATTGATAATCAGTGTTAATGTTATAGCTGATCCATAGTGTATCCACAAGATTACCGTTATGCAAGCAGGGCTCTGCTGTGTTCCCTAAATCACATCAGTTAAAATACTGTTTAGACAGGTTTGGACCACCACTTTGTTAAGACTCTGTATTTATTCAAGTGTTTGTTCATGAAATTCTTTGCTCCTGTTTGTTTTCTTATTCTGCAAAGAGTTAGAAGTACAAAAAGGGAAATGCTTGATTTGCCAGGCATAGTTCCTCAAACAATGAGTGTCAGATTTGTTTGTTTTTATACCAGCATGTCCTGAAGTCTATTATTCTATAGTTAATATGTTAAAATAGCTACAAGGAATAAAAACCAAAATATCATACTGTATGATTGTCTGATTATATAATGACAAACAGTTTTCATGAAGTTCCACAAATCCGTCTAGTGGCATGATGGTTTAGACTTTGACACTCATACAATGTGCAACCTTATATGCCTTTTAATAAATTTGTAAAAATGCATTCCGAGGTTCTAAATCATGCAACTACTGTGTCATAAAGGGTTCAGATGCTTTTGCTGTTTATGACCATGTTAGCTAAAACAACATTTTAGAGATTTCATTTTTAAAAAACATTTCCTTTCCTGTTTATTGGTTTAAAGGTTTTAATTAGTGGAAAGTTTTGTTGCTGCTTGTATCTTTATCAGCTTTTTATCACTCTTGGTGAGCAGCCTTGGATGTGAGGCTTAGTGCCACTTTCATAGATCGGGTTACACACACACACACACACACACACACACACACACACACACACACACAGTGCTTTTAAGGGTAGCTTTTACTGTGTGGGGAGGCTTTAAGATGGCAGCCAGCTGGGCAGATCATTAAATCATGTGGCTTTTCTGGCTGTAATTGCAGGATTAGAAGAAAAAAAAAAGAATAAGCATGTGGCAGATCATATGTTTAGATTGCATGGAAGTGAACACAAAAAAAATGATGCTGTTTGGTCCATTTACACTCAGACCTAACCGAATAATTTTTTAAGAAAAGCTTGCCCTGATGCTGGTTTCATCTCTGTTTTAGATTTACTTGTTTGTTTTGCAGTTACTGTTACCACATCACTTATATATATACAGTGAAACCGAGTAACGCAGTTTGCAAGTGTTCCGCAAGATGAGCAAAGATTTTTAATAAATTTTGACTTGGAAAATGAGCAAGCCTTGGTCATGCATGCGCTTCTTGCTTTGACGAGTGTCACGTGATCACAACTAAGCCAATGTTTTTTCTTTCGCTTGTGCTGCGGAATTGTGGGTAATCGTCTCCCCTGCTGGGTCTTAATGCACGTCTCTCACTGGTATAATCAACATCCGTGAACACGTGTGTTGTTTACTATAGCACTTTGACCACGTGTGTGCGTGTAAAACATATTTTATTTTGTGTTTTTAGGCGTGTGTGTACTGTTTCTTATAATACACGTGTGTGCATGCGTGTAAAGCAAAGGAAAGTCTCATTAGAGAGGTTAAAGATCCATTTTCTCCCTCTCAGCCTGTTGTTATGTGTGTGTGCGTGTAAATCACACACACACACACACACAATCACACACACACACACACACACACTCTCTCTCTCTCTCTCTGCTCTACACAGAAACACTGCTCTGTCGCAAAATCTTTTTAAAGGTAAAGTGCAGGTTTGTTTGTTTGTTTGTTGTACTTTACAGCAGTGATTCTCACGCGAGTGTCATTAGCGATGTTCCTTGCTAATTTTTCCAGCAAAACAGACTTTCCATTAATGTGTGTGTGTATTTGTGTGGAATTCAAATAAGAGAGGAGAAAGGTTTACTGTGTAAGATGAGAAGGGGGAGGCTGATTCCTCCTCTTACTTTACACACATACACACATACACACACACACACACACACATACACACACAGCGCTTATCTGTCTGGGAAAACACTAACTTATCTGTTAGGAAACACTTATCTGTCTGGATTTATTTAGACTTTTTTTTAAGGTAAAGTGCAGGTTAATTAGTTTTAATTTGAGTTTCCATTATGTCTTATGGAAAAATTTTATTTAATTTACAAGTGGAATATGAGCCCGCTTCCGGAACAAATTGTGCTCGTAATCCAAGGTTCCACTGTAATCTGATTCATGCTTCTCTTGGTCTCAATGTAGCTTTGTAAAAGAGCTTTTGTAGCTTTGTAGCTCTGGATTAACTTAGTGTCAGGCTGCCATGGCTTTCTCTGAAGCATAGCTAGAGGATTTGTTATTTTGTTACGGTGGAGGAAATCCCAACCACCTTTATCAATATCCTAATACAAATGTATTATTGGGTTATATAGTAATATAGTTATACTACCTTTCCAGTCACTTGAACTTAATGGGTTTAACATATAGGTGTATTTGCTGTCCGGGGACCGACTTGTGTAGTGTAGCGGTGTGCATTTTCATTTTTATAATGCTTTTAACAATAAACATTGCTACAAAGAAGAAATCCAGATGTGGATTTTAATGCCTAATGAGCAATCCAGAAATAAGAGTGGCAAGGAAAAACTCCCTGAGAGGCCATGATTAAAAATCCTGGACAGGAATCAGACTCAAAAGGGAACCTGTTCTCTTCTGTCTGACACCAGATATTTCTGACAAAGTACAGCCAACTAAACAAAACATGGAATCTTGATAACACTGGATACAAAACAGACACAATAGCAAAAAATAAAGTCAGTTGTCTATGCGCATTGATTAATAATGGTATTTACTGAGCCTGAAATGAAACAATGACTGTGTGTGCAAATCAATATGTCTGAATGGCACGTATTAAATTTCTGGAAGGCTGTTTTCTCCAGTTGAGGACAAAAATAGATTATTTACTTGTCATAATAATGAGGTTTCATATATCTGGGAAATAAATAAATGAATAGGCAGACACAAAACCTTTGTTTACTCACTGCAGTGTTGTCAGTAATGTCCTTTACATTTACAGTAAATAAATGTATAGCTTATTTACAGTAAAGGAAGATAATCTTTTAAAGATTAATTTATTTGCAACATTTACCTTACATGAAAAGGATTTTTTTGTTGTTGTTGTTTTTCACATATTCCAAGTAGGATGTTTATAGGTCAGAGCACAGGGTCAGCCAGGATACAGTACCCCTAGATCGGGGAGGGTTACGGGCCTTGCTCAAGAGCTCAGCAGTGGCAGTTTAGTAGTGCTGGCGCCTCTCATCAGTAACCCAGAGCCTTAACTGTTTGTAACTCCCCTCTACATAGCTTACGTAGTATAAAATCGCAACCAGTCCAGCGAAATAGTCTAAAAAAAAAAAAACCAAACAAAACAAAAAAAAACAGGATACAACAGAGCATAGTGTTAAATGTCGTGTTTAGGGGCCACATGATGGCAACTTGGCAATGCTGAGATGTAAACTGACAATGATTTTTATCTGTAAGTCTTAGGAACTGAGCTTCCACAACTATCAAATATAGTTTGTGTTGATTCAAACACCTTAATCGCTGAATTTACTTTCACCACAAGATGAATTTCAGTGCATAAATAAACCAACTAGCATATCACTTGGATATTGCTATCCTATTACCAGCATACCACTATTATATCACTAGCATGTCACTATCCCAGTACTAGCATACCACTGACATATAATTAGCATATTACTTTCATATCACAAGCATATCACTATCATATTATTAGCATACAACTAACATATACAGTAATTATCCACTATTATGTCATAAATCATTATCCTCTTACTAGCATACGACTAGCATATCATTATCCTCTTACTAGCATACAGCTAGCATATCATTATCCTCTTACTAGCATACGACTAGCATATCATTATCCTCTTACTAGCATACAGCTAGCATATCACTAGCATACTAGCCATCACTAGCATATCACTATCCTATTACTAGCATTCCACATGCATATCACTATCATATCACTAGCACATCATAATCATATCACTAGCATATCAATAGGAAGGTAAACTTAAACAAGGTTTGAATTTAATAAAATGTATTTGCCTGAAATGATCAACCAATTTTCAAATCTCCACATACAGAGAATTATAACTACACCTTTTCCATATACTCCACCCAAAAGCCCAGAATGCATTGTGTTTTCTGCAATTGTAGTGTAAATTAATACATCACTTTTATAAAGTGCTACACTAATAACACTAGCTGGAAGCACCAATGCATTTATTAACCTGATCATCATGATGGTAGCTTCTCATAATGAGGATTTCCAAACTGTTGAGTAAACTCGCCATGTATTAGTATGATACAATTACACATATACTGTATATTGAGTTATATAAGTATAATATTTTTATACAGTGCAAAATTGTTCTTTTAAACTCACCTACAATCTGCTTACCAATTCTGAACAGAAATTATCCCATTGTACTTATTATGTTAAATCTTAAATTCTGAAACAGCTAGCTACTGCTGGATGCTTGAGCAAGTCCTTAAAATATGCTTGGATTAGACTGCAGCTCCACTTGTATGTCACTTTGGATAAAAGCGTCTGACAAATGAATGAAATTCAGTGTTAATTAACTCATGTTTGAAAAATCTTGTCATCTGCAAGCTCACACTCTTGTGCTCTTTCTAATGAGTTAAAGGTAGAACATGAGAGAGAGAGAGAGAGAGAGAGAAAGAGAGAGAGTGAGCTTTTGAACTGTTATAAATGGTAATTGGTTCTCTATGGCCTGCCTTGAAGTATAAATATACTTCATTAAGCATGGCGAATAGGCCATAGGCCATAGAAGGTACCAGGAAATGTTCGTGTTTAACCCACAGCTGTGCATCCTTTGACTATGTGCGACTTTTGTATAAGCAGAGTTTAAAATAACAGGAGGACTGTGGAGGCCTTGTTTTCCTTGTCATCATTTTTGTCCATTTTATGGACCATTTTGCCTGAGAAAAATTCAGAACTCGAAATTGAACCTTGAATCCTGGTGTTATGATGCACCGCCACATGGCAGCAACATTCTGCCTCCATCTGCATGAAAATGACAGTAAATATCATAACACTTTACCTCAGTCAGAGAGATGGCGAGTCCAGGGGTCTGTCCCAGGAAACCTAGGAATGAGTGGAAACACATCCTGGATCGAAGTGCCAGGACCCTCTGAATACACTCATTTACAGCTACTGGCAGTGTAGTGTAGTAAATTCACCAATTAATGTTTGAGGAGTTGGGGGAAACAGGAAAACCCAGAGGAAACCCATATGGACAGAGGGACAATAACTTGAACTGTGAGGTGATGATGTTACCAGCTACACCATCATGAACAAGCAAGGCAAAGGATTACTGTTAAACAAATTGTTAATATATCAAAATAATAATAATAATAATAATAATAATAATAATAATAATAATAATAATAATTAGGTACGTTATTATTTTTCTTTTAATGTGAACCCCACTTCAAGCACTAAAATGTATCTAATGTATTGTGACATAAACTAAATAAAAAGGCATTTTATTGTTTATGACTACTCATTTTCAGCTTTCGAAAGACCTTTCATACATACAGGGGTCCGACAAGAAGTCTTGCAGGGAATGAATTTGGGGGGAAAAAGGTCATTCCATGACTTATAAGAGGTAAGTGCATGTACTATATTTCTGGGGAGCTTTGATGAGGACACATTGTTCTTCACTGCTCTCTCGAAGTTTTTTTTTTTGCCGAACGGCAATTACAAGGAACGTTCATCTGGGAACGAAGAGAGGCGAGTAGTGCTTTACAAGACGCCCATGACTACGAGGAGAGCTTGGCGAAAGTGTGATGAGCAATGCATGACAGAATTAACCTAGTCCTGCAGAGGGTATTTAAAGGGACGCAGTAGGGAATGTCTTTATTGTAGAACGTTCCTCCAGCAATGAGATCAGCAAGAAGCTCACAGTAGAGATCACAGTAGCTTTGGGGAGTGTCCAGGGGTGGGTCTCCTAGTGGCAGAAGAGCGACATGAGAAAAATGTATACTTTTTTCTTTTAAAGTTTACGCAAGGAATTGACATTAATTCCGTAGAATTCCGCCAAGATTAAGGAAAGGATTGAGGAGTTTAAAGAGAGCCCAGGAACCAATTTTCTTCAAATTAACTCTTTTATTCTCCGGGCAGAAATACATCTATTAATAATTAACCATTGCCAGCTGTGCTAAATAGAGTATATATATATATATATATATATATATATATATATATATATATATATTTTTTTTTATATTTTTTTTTTTTCATAAGCCCAAAAGCCTAGGGCACTTCCTATTACTGTAGTGCAAACTTCCTACAGTTATATTGACTCAAATGACTTTGTACTTGCAGGAAATGAACTAAATATGATATCCTGTATATTTAAGGTTGCAGGGTTTTTTCTTGGAAAACATGGAACAGCCAAATCATTACAATATTTAACAATCTGTATATAACCTGAAAAAAAAAAAACACACACAAGACTTTCTCACATTGCACCCTCTCTTTTACAGTTTTTTAACGACACACACTTCGCTCACGCTACACAGTTTGTGTTGATTCCAGACACACAAGGCCCCTTTTACACGCTCACTTATTAACCTTTGGAAACAGTAACACTTAGAGTGAGAATCGAAAGGAATGTTCATAAATAATAACTACGACGGCTTTCAACATGAAGTGTTCGTTCCCACAGAAGGCGCTCGTCAGTGACTTGTGCGGAAAATTAGCCATGGGTGGTTAGGGAGGAGTGTTCAGTGATAAAGAGTGTTCAGTTCTACAGTAAGTTAGCACTTTCTCTGTTTCTCTATCGCTCTGTCTCTGAAGTGTGTATGTGTGTGTGTGTGTGTGTGTGTTGAGTCATGGGTGTGTTGAGGTAGAGAATTAAGGGAAAGTCCCGGCTCTTTTTATTCCGCACCTGGACACACTCACATTCCACCATCCACTGAAAGACCGTTGTGTGTTAATATGTGTGTGTGTGTGTGTGTGCGTGTGCTCAAGCTCAAGCATATGGCCTCCAGTTGTGTCTTGACATGTCAGCTCTGCCCGTGCCATTCTAACCCCACCATCATTAACCACATTAAAGCACTCTGAAGTGAGTATCCTTTAAATTTGCCTTTTTTTCCCCGTCTTTGAAGGTGTGTGTCTACCTGTAAATGTGTGTGAACTACTTAGGGCTATTTATACACTGCCATCTGCTCCCAGTCCACCTTCACCTCGCCACCAGGGGAGTGAGAGTAAGAGAGACAAACCTCTGCTAAAACACACACACACACACACACACACACACACACAGCTCTTAACCCACAGCTGTGCTTCCTTTGATTAAGTGACACTCTGTGTGAATGTAAAGAGAGTTGAAAATAAAAGCAGCACACTCATGGCTCTGGTCATCGTCTCTTTTGTCCACTCCGTCCTCTGGGTGCGACTCATCACTGCTGGCACCGCATGCACGCAGAACAGAACAGGGGTTGCTTCTCATCACTCACAGCTTCCTGTGTATTGTTCACACTGCGACAGGATACTGGCACTGACAGACGGATAACATACCGCTTTGTGTGTGTGTGTGTGTGTGTGTGTGTGTGTGTGTGTGTGTGTGTGTGTGAGTGAGTATGCGAGTGTGTAATGTCTGTGATAGTTTAAAGTCATTGACTTTAAACGCCAGGCTATTTGCCAAGGTACCTAAAGTACTAAACAACTAAGTAGAGCTAAAAATAGTATTTTTGGATTGTTGATTGGTTTAACGCACAATCATCCTGAGTCATCCCCTGAGTCAGATAGTGTTACGCCATTTCCAAAACTTGTGCTTCATTCTGTATCTGAGTCAATAGTGAGTAGATTGTCAACACAGTACGCATGAATAAGTTCATCATTTAGAGCAGTGGCATGTGGATTGGGAAGTAACCTACTTTGGCTTAGCAGAACCACTTGTTCAGGATGTTCTGTTCAAGTACATAAAACTTCTAGCTTGATGAAAATAACTCTTAGACAATAATTACGATTAACCCCCCAGTCCTAGACATTTCCAGTGTCTTTGATGTTTAAATAAACTTCAACATCTTTCCTAAATAACATTGTTTTTATTAATAAATTTATGCTGAGTATTTGCTAATATTCATCTAGAATCTGTTACCTTAGGAACAATATGATTAGAATTATATTATAATATATTAATACACACCTGACCAATAACATTACATAATTGAATAATGTTTCGGTATAAATAAGGAATAAAATGTGACATTGTGTGCTTTTAAAGCACAATAACAACAGGGTAGCACAATGATGTAGTGATTAACCCTGTGGCTTCACACCTCCAGGGTCGAAGATCGATTCCTATCTCATGTCTGTGTGTGTGGAGTTTTGCATGGTGGGTTTCCTCCGGGGACTCCGGTTTCCTCCCGCAGTCCAAAGACATCTAAATTAGGCCAAAGGGGGGTTCCCAAATTGCCTGTAATGTGTGTGTGTGTGTGTGTGTGTGTGCGCCCTGCAATTGATCGGCACCCTGTCCAGGGTGTATCCCACCCCGTACCCTAAGTCTCCTGGGATAGGCTCCAGGCCCTCTGCAACCCTGTATACAGGATAAAGCGGTCTGCTGCTATTTTGAAATATCTCACTAGACTGGAAAAACTGGAACGTCCTTTCCCCCATTGCTCAACTATCCAACTAATGACACCGTGTTGGATTGAGTTTAAACTGGAAAGTGTTCCATTTCCTACAAAGGATGTTACTACAAAATTTCCGGTGTAAAAGTGATTGACATCTACAAAAGACTTCAAAGACGGTGATGAGACTCTTAGCCGGAGTAAAACCTTTATACAACAAGCCTGTACATCTGGGAATGACGGTGGCTCAGAGCCCACTGCAATCATTCCCTCAACTCGACCGGGAGTTATCGTCACATTCAACCACCATGCGGTCCTGACCTCGCTCCAAGCCATTTCCACATGTCTGGGCCATTTAAGGAGTTCCTGGGAGGCTAGCGTTTCAGACATGAAGCAGACAGTCTGATCCTGATCAAGGCTCAAGTGTACTAAGAAAACTTTCTACCTTGCTGGTATCCAAGCACTAGTGGTCCACTAGTGGATTAGTGTAACAGGGGATTGTATAGAGAAATAAAAGGAGTTTTTACCCTTAGAAGTGTGTTGTGCTGGTTTGACTTGAACTCCCCTCGTATAAAACAGGAAATGTGATTTTAAATGCAGAAAGAAAAAAATATATATTTTTCTTTTGCAGTAGATTACATTATGTTAAATGTAATGATTATATCTGTTTTATTTCCCCTGGTATTATGATGTTTTTCATTTTGGAAATTTAAGAGTAACAATTTAGCAGGATGGGATTACAAAGTAAGTTGCTTAGAGTCAGCTGTTAGGGTAAAAATAAAAAAGCCTGACTAATGGAGTGTGTCTATGAGTAAGGTAGTCTGTGTGAGCGAGAAAGTGAGTTAGACTGTGTATCTTTGTGAGTATGTGTTAAGGACAATGCAAAATGGAAATTCTCCTTTTTTTTGATATTGTGACGTAATTGGAATAAAAACAGGATGTTCATGTGGGAAATAATAATATGACTGATTTCATCCTCTGGGATTACAGTATAGTGGAAAGTAGGCGTCCAAACTGAATAAAACATGACCTTATTAGTAACGAGCTATTACATTATTTAGATTATGAGCCTCCTGATGTGACCCCAACGTGGAGTTTCATTACTGTGATCTGGCTTTCTCCGGCCTTCCAAAATCATTCCGATATGTGGATTGGTTTCATCCTTGCTGTATTCCTGCTTAAAGTTAAAAATCCCTGTTATATGAATCTACATGAGCCTTAACTAGAAGAAAGGATTTACTTAAGATGATCAGTGTTGGGTGTAACGCGTTACAAAATAACTTGGATTACTTTTTTGATGTAACGAGTAATCTAATGCGTTAGGTCCACTCATATAAAATATAATCCGTTATTTAGACAATTTATGTAATCCGTGAGCCAGAAAGCAGTCATTCCCAATCCCTTAGTGTGTGTGAAAGTTGTCTTACAAGCCCCGCCCCCTCTGTTATTCCTGCTGTTATACCCCTATCTCACCTATGCGGTTTGACTATGCACGGACCGACGGGCGAAAAGATGGAACCCTAATCACAGCGGCAAAACTCGCGTGAATTATGACGATCCATACTTACGGCCACCGCGAGAAACCACGTAGGTGAGATAGTCGTATTAGTAGGTAACAGATTATGGGCCAAACTTCAACTGAGTGATGATGGTAGAATAATTATATTGTTATAATTATGTTGTTGACTAAAACAACATGCATGAGGAAGCACAAAGGAGTTTTTATTTCCTGCAGTTGAAAAAGTACTCGAACTAGTTCCTTTTATCAGAAAGTAACGCTGTAATGTAACTGATTACTTTTTAATGTCAGTCATTTTGTAATGTACTTAGTTACTTTAAAAAGTAACATCCCCCAACACTGAAGATAAGTGGATGACTTTTGCTTAGTTGTGTGTGAATAGTAAGCAAACTCAAAAAAGTCAAAACTCTGAAGATGTTTTTAACAAATTAAATCAGACTTCTGTCTTTTAAAGTGACAACACCTTTAACGTTTTAACCATCAAAATAGCCCTGCAACCAAAATATCCAGTTGTGGTCAGAACCTTGTGTGTGTGTGTGTGTGTGTGTGTGTGTGTGTGTGTGTGTGTGTGTGCGCGTGTTTATGTGTGTGGGGGGAACGTTAGTGTGTATGGGTTGTGTAAATTTGTGCATGTACAACGTGTGGGCAACTGAGACTGTGTACAGTATGTGTGTGTGTGTGTGAGTGAGCAACCTAGTGTGCTCATGCTGGTGTGTAGGAGTCTTCCTAGAAATGTGTGTTTGTGTGATAGAAATAGTGTGTTAGTGCCGAGGCGGGGTGGTTAATGTTGTCTTGGCTCTTTCTCCAGTCCTGAGTGATCAAGGTCAGGAGTAAGATCTTTCCTCAACTACCCCTACACACACACACACACACACACACACACACACACACACACACAAAAACACACCACCGGCTGCAGTGACCTGTCGATGTGACCTTCTCCCCAGCCCTGTTTCCCATCTAATGATGAAACAGCACACACACACTCCTGCCAGACAGTGATAATAGCTAACAGCAGTGTGTACGATGCGCATTGTGAGTATAAATAGCGATTTATTAAACAGGTCATGAAAGCGCTATATAATACCGAACACCTGAAGGTTGAGCTCGGGAGCTGAAACTTTATTCAGGCTTATTCATGTAGTGTTAATTAAGTAAACATAAAAATGACTTTTTTTTCAAATAATCAGTTGATTAAAAGTAGGAAAATATTATGATTTTTGCTTCACATTGACAGGCCTGGATTAACTTTTGCTGCATAAATCCATTACTTTCAGAAACACTCTCAGGACTTTGAAGAAATGAACCGGGGTCACGACTTTCAGAAAGACACAGCATGGTGCTTATTAATACCGTTTCAACCCACAAATAATTATCTAGCTACAGTATTCTGGATAAAAACTCAACCAAATAATCTTATTATTTGGACTTATTAACTAAATAATTTTGTCTCTAACTGAAAGAAACATGCTTTCACAAATCGCTTACACGCACTTTTTGAGTTCAACATCCATGAAGTGACTCTTGTGAGTTTTTACTGATTAATTCCAGATGTAAAAGGAATCAATAATTTTGGCCCAAACATCCCAAAATGTATATTTATAACATACTGTAGATCATGCAATATGTTTTACTGTGTGTAAAAAAAATCCATAGAGCCTGTGATGTCACATCCAAGTCTTATCCATAGTGACAAGACACTCGAGTCACTTGTAGCTAGGAGTATAGTAAAGTGCCTAAAGACTACTATACAATTTCAACAAACCACTTTTGGTGAAAAGAAAGAAAAAAAAAAAGAAACTCATAACCTCATTTTGTAGTTATACACGTTGTCTAAATGCAAAAAAACAAAAAACTAATTCCTAACATAAATGTACAGGTTAAATGGCTCAGTGGTGCAGTGATCGCCTTCCACAGTCACCTCGCACCTCCAGCGTTAAGGGTTCGATTCCAACCTCGGGTCTGTGTGTGTAGAGTTTGCATGTTCTCCTCGTGCTTGGTGGGTTTTCTCCGGGTCCTCCGGTTTCCTCCTACAGTCCAAAGACATGCAGATTAGGCTAACTGGACTTAATGACCTGTAATGTGTGTGTGGGTTTACTTCTTGCATGCCTATGTATATTGTTAATAAGCTTTACTGTACTAGGGTACATACTTTGGTAAATCAGTGCATGTACTATAATATAGTACATGGTTCTATCATGTACAGCATTTTAGTATGATACTACGGAACATGAATCAGAACACTAAATATCTTTCTATACCATAATGGTATTATTCATTCGTACCTCTGCAGTGTAATTTTCCCTCTTATGGTACCTTCCACTGCAAACTGATGTGGCAGCCAATAAGTACCGTGGTATTCATTGAAGTATTGTAGTACACACCATAGTACATACTTCCACAGTGGCATAGACCGTACCTAAGTCCAATGTGCATACCATGGTAATGTCTATGGTTTATTATTATACATGCTTTAGTTCACTGTAGTACACTATAGTACATACCAGAGTAAACTTTCTCGTGGGAGTTGTTGTTTTTCGGGTAGATACCCGAGGTACCGCACCAAACATCTAGCCTACAGCACACAATTTACTACAGCATGTGATCTACTTTGATTTGAAATGTATTTTAATACTCCAGCACAATCTCACTCCAGCTGTTCCGTTCCTTCACTGTTGTTTAGGGTTGATTTTAAAATCTGTTTATTCACTGAAATGTCTTCGAATCGTCTTTTCTCTTTCTCCCTGTACTTGACTGAACCGCCCGTTCCGTATCTCTCAGACCATCAAACAGCAATTTCCTATTTGTCCCCGAAAAGAGACAGAGGGTGGAGTCAGTGTCAGTTACTATAGCAACATACTGTGGTGTAGAATTCATTACTTGACACTGTGAGAGTTGTTGACACTCTGGATTTTTAATAAGCGTCTAAAAATAAATACTTTTATACTCTATTCTTCTGTTTTCAAGTATTGCATCATGCTTATACAAAGATCTTTATTGCTTTATTTCATTTTCTTATTTTCCTTTGCGATTTAATTTTTTTACACTTTGTAGCTTATTTTGTCTTCATCGCTGTAGTCTATGATTACCGTTGCAGAGGGTTTTCTCTCTGCGGGTCGAGATGTTGATTAGATTCACACTGGGAACTGAAACAGAGACCAAGAACCAATTTATATCTCCTTTATTCTCCTCAGCTTCCTCTTTTCATATCACAAGGGCCCCTCACCACCGAGGTTGTGATAGTGAGTGGTGTGTGTGTGTGTGTGTGTGTGTGTGAGAGAGAGAGAGAGAGAATGAGAGAGCAGTGGAAAGGTCTGGGTCAGCGGTGAAAGACAGGGGCCGAGTCGAGTCTGTATTAGGTCGACAGGAAATGCCTGTAACTGACTCTGAAACCTAACCACTCTCAGGAGGGCTGTGTGTGTGTGTGTGTGTGTGTGTGTGTGTGTGTGTGTGTGTGTGTGTGTATACTTGTCCTAGCTCTGCTTAGGCCCTGTTGTTGCATTTGTGTTTGTCAAAAATGATGTCACAACCTTTTATCTCAGTCACTCTCACACACACACACACACACACATAATATGTTTCCATCCATAACTGAGACCACAATGTGTATCGTTATAACGTCTTTTTTAATTGTATTGAATTATTGTTAAAATAAAAAGTTGTTAAAAAAGTTTAAGCAATTGACAATAGATAAAAAGTTTAAGTAGAATAAACTTAGAATAAGTTAGTGTTTAGAATAAAAAGAAAATGTTTAGGATGTAATAATTGAAGTCAATCTATTACAAATAACACTAATATTAATAATAATAGATCATGTTATAATAATATGAGGTGGTATCAAAAAGTTTTAAAATTAGTCCCCCCTTCCTCCCTCCGATTCCCTAAAAAAGCTGGCAGTAGAATTAATAGTCTGGCTCCTGAGGACGAAGGCGGCAGCAACCCGGCTCTTGTTAAAAGCACACGTGAGGAGCAATGTTGAAAGCCATGTTATGGATTGTTGTCCGATACTCATCATGTACAAGTTTCTGAATGGCTTCGATATTTCAGGATTTAAGCTTGTTGAAGGTCTTCATGATGTCTTGTTGTCTTCCATTGATGTTCTTCTGCTCTGCCACCCAAAACAACCTCGAACGATTTGTTATGGCATTTCAATAAACTCGCCAAATCACGTCAAATGTCTCTGTGCCAGATTTACCCAATTTCACGCAGAATTCGCTCTTTGTTCTTGTTCATTGAACATGTAACTTGCTGTCCATGACCAATAGCAGATGTAGTAACACCCCAGTCGCACAGCTCCTCATGTACTCAGGGCGATGTCTTTTGGCACGCTGACTTATGATGGTTGGTGTTCCCGGTGACTGAGTGTGCAGCCTTGTGCATCCATCTGTTGGCGTGTTACAAAACTAGTCCCAACTTGATACCCCTTTGTGGAATAGCTAAATTCCAAATACAGGCAAGTTCATTTTGTTTTACTTAATTGGATGACGCAGTGCAGTACTACTACTACTACTACTATACCAAAAAAAGGGAGGGGGGTTTATTGAAATACACAACAAGGCTATGTTATTTGTGAACTAACAGTACCAGATAACTGTAAAAGCAATTTGTCATAACCTATTAGAGTAACATTATAGTCTTTTTATTCTTCACCAATCACTATTTGCAAAATAGTATATTTTTGCAAATAGTATTTATATTTATTAATTGCCCCTTAAACGTATATGATGTAAGTAATGCAATAAAACTATTTTATGTACATGGTCATTTTTCAAATTCAGAAAATCTACAAAGAATTTATAAATGGGAAAATCATGTGACGAGATCTACTTAAATCTATGTGCTTAATTGTGAATGCAAAGACTGACTCCATGAACCTTGTAATCCCTAGTATTCAATTTAAGGTACTGTGATGAGTCTTGGATAGTCGTATAACAATATGAAGTTAGTAGTGTAGTGATCTGCAACGTGTAAGGCTATACATTTATGTTGAACATGTTGAAAAATGTTGTAATGAAAGTCTATTTATATGCTCATTGCTTCCGTATACAATCTTAGGCAATGTATTGGCACCACTGCAAGAAGTTTTAAAAACTAGGGTGGTGTCACTGCTAAAGATTAGTTCTTCCATTCTGTTGATAACTTTGATAGGTTGTACAAGTTAGAAATGTACAAATTTAAAATTTTGCATCCTTGAACTGGTCTTAGACGTTTCCCTTTAGTTGATAAATTTATTCATTCTTAGATTTAACTTTTAAAAAATGGTTTAGGCACTGTTTTCCCAAATTGCCAACCAAAAAAAAAAAAAAAAAACACATACACACGCAAAAAGAAAAAATGCGACTGCACGGTATACCGAATTACAACTCAAAGTGAAGTTGGATATACCGGACACCATAAGCTTATGATTTAAAGGACTGACTTCTTGAACACAGAGGACGTATTCAGTTTTTGGTTAATAGCAACCTCCGACCCACTTGCGCTGGCGTGAAAACAGCCAGGCGTCTTGTCAACATCTAGATTTACGCTTCTCAACTTCCAACACCCCCCCCACAAACCAAACCCAACAAACCCAACCCAACCCCCCCCCCCCCTTTTTCTATCTCATGCTTTCAGGTTTTCCACTCCTTTGGTGTGCTCTGCGTTTGGAAGTGTTGAGCTGTGCATGTTTAACTTTCATCATGCGGGGCTTAAGCTCTTGGGCCTTCCATCTGCTCATCAAAACCTTTCACATCAAAGCAGGGCTCTGGTAGCATTTTAAAGACTATTTGGTGGAATTTAGGTGCCCTGCAAACAATAATGATCAAAGTGGTGCACGTCCTTTCTTGGCCACTCCACATGCGCGGGCTGAGCCACTGTGGTTTCTTCGCCTAAACGTTCAAATAAACGGCTGAGTTAATGACTGCGATATTCCTTCACTGCGCTCTGACTAAGGAGCTTTAGGTATTTTCTTTCAGGTCCGCGATGCTTATCCAAGGAAGGATTTTCATCTCTCTTTCTCTCTTCCACTCTCTCTCTCTTCCTCTATCTCCTCCCACTCCATTTGATATACTCAGCCTAATGTGACTGACCGCGCACATCTGCCTTTTTTCATCCTCTCCTCTTTTCTCTATTCCTGTCTACAGCGAGCGCTGTGGAGACAAATCCTTGCCATGTGCTGCCTTAACGCCTGTCTGCACCTCTTCTCCGGGATTTGGAGTGATTTCATGACTTGATCTTCTCAGGGGTCTGTAAAATCCGTACGCAAACGTTTAAGCTCAGCAGATCTTAGCTGACTTAGAAAGTTAGGACTTAACCAGTTTGTGATTATAGACACACACACACACACCCTCACACACACATACACACACACACACATACAGTATGCTGGTATCTTCACATGAATTGAAATAACTAAAGGATGTGTGTGTGTGTGTTCTATAATAGAAGCACACACACAAGTGCAGCCATTGTATGATGGTGAAACAAGTCTGCAGCCCTCGGGCGAAAGCTAAATTGCGTTTGCTTTTAACAGACAGGTGCTTTGATCAAAAGAAAAACGAAGTGAGTCAGAATACTTTCTCAACATACAGCTATATTTTTGAGAGTTTAGGTATTTATGTTGTTCACCCCGGTTTATACTGTTAAAGAGCTGATTCTCAAGTCCTCCTTTTTTTTTCTTTCTTTCGTTTTAACACCAAAATGCTGCTGTTTTGAAATCAGCTTCAGCACATTCAGGGTGACATAATTTCCTGGCAACAGCAAAGTTATCAAGATTGCTATATCTATATATATTTTTTTAAATCCAGATCTAGCAGTAGGGATTAGAAATGATTGTTGAGAAAATATTGCAGTCGTTAGTCAGGAGACGATGATTCAACACCCAATTTCCCACCAGTTTTAAAGATCTAAATAGTTCTGTAGGTACATTACCTAAAGTCATCCAGTATCTGGTTCCTTTGAGCAGATATTCGTATTAAAAATAAACAGCTAAAGTGAATACAATAAAACGTCTGGCAGTCTGGGAAAACCCTGTTCGACATCTCCGTGGGTTCATTTCCAGCAAACATGCCTAAAATTATGACAAAGTGTGTTTTGATGACAACCGGCTTTGTCTGGTTGTGACATGTTTCTCAGAAATGTCTCAAAGACATGAGCACTGGATGTCCCATGAGCAGCCAAATGAGACATGATGTCTTACTTAGGACTTTTAGGACATCCAGGTTACATTCAGAATAAGTTTGAAAGATTTGAAATACTGTGCAAAAGTTTTGATACCCCCCCCCAGGCCAGCCCCCCCCACACACACACATTTCTTCATATTAAAATAAATTAAATGATGTAGGTCAAATGAAAGCAAACAAAGCAAGTGTTTTATGGCTAAACATACAATTAAAAAAATTATTATTTCTGAAAAAACCTCATTTCCCCTCTCATCTGTTGCAACAATTTACACTCATGGAATTTGGCAGACACCCTTATTCAGAGTGACTTACATTTTTATCACATTTTACATCTGAGCAGTTGAGGATTAAGAGCCTTTCTCAAGGGCCCAACAGTGGGAACTCGGTGAGTTTGAACCTGGGACCTTCTGATCAGTAGTCCTACTGTATGCCTTAACCACTAACTTACAGTACCACACAGTATTAAGCATCATCAGTATACTAATCACCATCCTGATCATCTGTCATTATCTTTTTTTTGCTTAAATGATTCATAGGTCACTGTATGGCTTAACAAACAAAAAGCATTCCTCTAAATTCTGGCCAGGTACAGCAGTTGGACTGAAAATGAAAGCCAAAAATGTAATTCAGGAAGCATGGAGAACTATTTCTCAAGACTGCATTAAAACACAAGAAAGTATGGCTCTTTGGAAGCAAAATATGAAGAAATAAAGGGAGGAGGTTTAAGACCTTTGCACAATATTATATGTTTGTAGATGATATCTGTGATACTTGGCCCTTGGAAAAATCTTGAATTCACCTCTGACTGTCTGTGTGTTTTGATCATCATTTGGAAGCAAACATGGAGACACGCATCCCACATCAGGTTTAATCGGGTTGGATTAATTTATTAGTAAGACACTTGCAACACATTTATTCACACGTGTTTTCAGTGATAAACTCTTACATCTGGACAGCAATAAACTGAACACAGGAGGAGTGAGTTTCTAGCAGGGTGTGCTTTTGAAGAACGTGGATGTTTGCATGAAGCGGATACTTGAACGTGCTCCAGTCACAACATTGAAGGAAGCACTAAAGTAAAGATGAGAAACTGGGATTTTGGTAATTAGGGAAATGTTTAACATCTAGGTGAAGGTCAGTGATATGCACACTATAAGAATAAAAACAGCTTAACAAAAAAAAAATTGACGTGTATCCTGTTTTAAATTATTAGACATTGAAATCTTTCTCAATTCTTATCATTTTTGAACTGAAGGAATGAGAATTACACCACCATGGCCAATCTGGATGGGAATAAAATTGCAATGGAGCGTTTGTAAAAGCACATTTAAATGTAATCCTGTCCAGATTGCATGTAAGACTGATTTCCCTTACACGGTGAATGTCATGCGTTAATGTTTTTGTTTATGTGCTCTAGCAAAATTAACATATGCCTAATGGGTTCAGTCCGTCAAAATACCAGATGCCCGATGGTGATCCACATGCACTGGGACTAAGATAGTAAAACTTCTAATTTGCAACAATGTAAAATCCTCCTGTCGTTTTTTTTTTCCTTTTTTCCTATCTATAGAACCACTCTTGTGACCACGTTCATGTTAAGCGGTTAATACCTCATGAGCTCCCAGTTCCCCTCCCTGCAAAATAGGAACTAAGGAACACTTTTCATATTCTACTGTCTAAAACTTTGCTTTCATGTTACAACACCATCCTGATTTCTACTGGCTGTGCAGGGGATTATGTCCCTAGTGGGAGTAATGTAACAATCATGTAAACAAATGCAAGCAAACAAGCCTGTGAGGTCTGTGTTTGTCAGAGAGCAGAGAGAAAGAAGGAGGATGTGGCGGATGTGTGGGAAAGTCACTTCCTCTTTTTGTGCAGCGCGATATGGGGTCCAAGCGAGGCCGTTGTAAGTAGGCCGTTTAGCCGAAGCGTTATTTGGGGCAAGTCAGACAGCAGCCGTCAAAACAGGAAAGGCAGGCAGCAGCTGCTGGAAAATGCACAGCGCCCAGACTTGAACCTCGGGGCCTCACAATCAGCACTTCCTGTGGAGCGCAGTGTCACTCCATGCCAGCTCAGTGACCACACAGCTCCTGTCCACTGCTGCACCTCGGCAAGCCATCACGAATCAAACGGCAGGTGTGACAGCAATAACAAACTTTACACACATTTATTTAATATACAGCTGCTATGCACCGTATAAACCACATGGCATGTGTTTCGAAATAACAGGGATTGTTTTAATAGATGAAATGTTCAGAATACTCCAGTCAATCAGCTTAATTACAAATCTTAATCTTAAAAAAACTGCAATTAACCTATACGTTATCAGTAATCAGTATCAGGAGACATGTTTAAATGTTAATATCCAGGTGATAGTAGTTTTAAATTCATACCATCAAGAAGCAAGGAAGATAAACCATGAAGGAGACGGACAGTCCCTGAACTCTCCTAAGTCTTCCAAGCTTCTCCTTATGTCTCCAGTTCATTTAATTAGATGTAGATAGTGTAAGCTTCTCTTTATGTCTCTGCTTTCAAATAGTGTCAGCTAATTAGACGTTCCAGGCTTGTCAAATGGAAAGCTAGGTGCTATGTACATTATACGTTAGAATCTCTTATTCCATACAATAAGTAGTGCTCTTGATCAGGGGTTAGAGAGGGATTCGGGATTCAGTCTTGTGTTAGAAGCGAGTTAGCTTTGTGTTAGCTGTGAATAAAGTGGTGAGGTGAGTCATGAATCTACCAACATGCTAGTGCAAGCTCACACTCACGTTACGTTGATTGAATCTCTCGTCCAATTAGATCGCTCTATCGGAACTAACTGTTGTATAATTAATCTTAAGCTTAATGATATTTTAAAACATAATTCAGCATTTCAACACAGTATTAGCTGATCTTCATATGGACTGGAACTGCCAACTATCAGTAACTCGGTATTACTTTAGTCCTTATAGAATATAAAGCATATATCCAAAAAAATACTAGTTTTTAAGATGGGACTTGATCTTGGTGTTAGCTAATTATTATGTTCAAGCCTCATGCTTGCCCCCTGGTGGAAATCACACCACTTCAAATATTCCCACTAGAAATGAATTTACAGTAATTAGACACTTTGCTCATTTATGTGCATTAGCCTTTCCATCATGCCTCTAGACAATAACACCAGTTGCTTATGACCTAATAAGGAACCAGCCATATGTGATTGATCACCTGGACCCTTTACACAACCACCATAGACAAAAAAAAAAAAAAAAACACAGTAGGATCTCTTCTGTCTGCAAAGGCAAAAAAATGCAAAAATGCCCACCTTCCTACCTTTACAAAGGGACTGTATTGTCATTCTGAGCAACTGTATGACTTCCTGGTCTGGGAACTGCATCGTCTTGGATTGCCAGACCCTGCAGTGGATAATGAGGATTGTTGACAAGATCATCAGGATCTCTCTTCACTCCTTCATGGACTTTTGTACCACACATTGCATACACAAAGCCACCAGCATTGCGGATGCCCCCACACACCTTCACTCTCCTGCCATCTGGCAAGAACTACTAAAGCTTTCGGGCCCACAGAGTCAGACTGTATAACGGCAATCAGATTTCTCAACATCAACATCAACATCAACTTTTTAATATATTTCTTTTGATTTTAATTCAACCTAGGACTGTAAACTGGCTGGTGGTGCTCTGTGCTTTATAGTGATGATGTTCTTGTGGTTTGTAGTGGAATCCTTTTTTATGCCACTGTTGCACACCCTTGAAATCGTGCACTTTATGTACTGAAGTCATGTGCTTAAAGTTTAATTTAATTAATTAAGTTTGTGGTACTGGTATTTACCTCCATGTGAAAGTCAGGATAAGACCTGAAGCAGGGCAGGTGTTTCACATCACTCACACCGTATGTTTTGAACCAAGTGTTAGTGTGTAAACTTATATGTGATTGAACAGATCCCTGTATTCAATCCCCAGGACTGCTGATTGGCTCCCGTCTGGAGGGGTCTGAGAAGGTCAAGTGGCAGGAAATGGGTTCGACATGTGATCCAGACCATGGGCATTTTTGTGAGTGTAACATACGTAGCATGAAAATGTTAAAACTAAAAAAAAGGGAATAATGAGTTGCAATTGAGTTAACTTAAAAAAAAAAAAAAGATTTGAGGTTAACATAAGGTCTTTATTAATGAAGAAATCAAGTGTGGTTTTGTGTAGTTTTGCATTTCTCATCACATAATCTTCAGTGTTAGAAATATTTCTTCCACACCACTTTTTTTCCCTTTTTTTCCCTAACAAAGTGGCATGATGCAAATCAAGGCCCAGTTTAGGGTTGAAAAACTTTTCTACACCACTAATTACCATGAAGTTGGATTTTTAGGAGTCTTCATGGTTACGATAGCAGTTCTTCTGTATTTACAATATGTGGGTGAGATTACCAACTAATGCATGGGTGAAACTTGGGCAGAAAATGGTTTATGAAATGGATATCCATATGGGAGCATCCATCATCTTCAGGACTGTGCAAAAGTCTTGAGCCACCTCTCATTTCTTCATATTTAGCTTTTTTTGAGTCAGACTTTCTTATTTCGTATTTTTAATACAGTATTGAGGAATACTTCTCCTGGCCTCCTAAAGGACTTTTCTGGCTCTTATTTTTGGCAAGTTTTTTGTCTCTCATTTTTAGTCGAATCCCTTTGTACAGGCAGCCTGTCACAGTAAATCATTTCTTTAATTTAATCGGCATTATTCAATGTAATATGAAGAAATGAGCGGGGCTGTTGAGAAATTACTGTGCATAATGTATTTACAGTATCCCGGTGGTGTTATCCACTAAAGCATGGTGTTATCCACTACAGATATCCATGTGGAAGAATCCTCCATCTATTTCCAAAAACATATTGTAAATAAAAAAAACAAAAAAGATGGATCACTTTAGTTTCTTTACATTGCTTTATTATTATTATTATTATTATTATTATTATTATTATTATTATTATTATTATTATCTCTAGCTCTAAAACCAGCCAGTAATGTGTACATTTTTTGAAAAACAAAAAAACAAAAAAACAATGAGTCTTCTCAATGTTTTTTAGATGGCTCTGAAAATTACAAACCACTCCTTTTAAAACATACACATTTACTCAGTGCATTCATTATATCGTTAAGCCAATCCCTGATTGGTGCTTTTGTGGCAGTAATTGGTGTTATTTCTGCTTAAATGAAGATGCACCATATTCCAGATGAAGATGTATATCAATTAAAATGCTAGCAGCTGTAGTGTGCGTCTCAGTGAAATATAGACATGTGTTCTTCTTCCAAGTGCTGTAAATGTATGTATGGGCACGCCGATGTACCTTCTGGGTCTGCGTTTGTGTAATATAGGTGGCAGTATTCCAGGTCTGATGTAATCTCTATGGATAACTGTCATCACTCGTTATGTTTCCCTGCTGCTTCCCTCAAATCAGCTCATTTCCATTTCCTTCTTCAGAATGTTGTCAGGCATATATTACTCTGACTAATCTCTCACATGCACATTTGCACACCAGTTATGATCATTCTGTTCAGTGCTTGTGCTTCACTCAGCCTTTTCTCTCACTCGGCTGCTCTCTCCCTCAGACAGATGATTACGACATGCCGTCTGGTGTGCAGCGCTCTTTTCCCCCACCACACACACACACACACGCTGAAGCGTCCCGACACTGTCCTCGCAGCTAATAGGCTGATTCCCTGCGTCGACTGACCCAGTAAACTCGCGGCTGAACCGAGTGTCTGTGTCCCCATTGGCTGTCTCCGGGACACATGCACAGACAGACCAACAGATATATTCTGCCATCTCTTACTTTCTATCCACGCCTTAGTCCCTGTCTCCATCTTCATTATGCGGAATCATATACAGTGCAGTTTTCCCCCTGTCTTTTATAGGGATGTGTGCGATAAAACAAAGACATTGCATGGATTTCTGTTCTCCTTTCTCACACTCTCTCCACTTCCACTTTCCCATGAACATGCACCAGTTCATGGCCTCCATCCTCACATTGTAAACTCCTATTGTGTGTGTTTCTATACAAATCGTGGGAGAGAGGACTTGAGGAAATAGGCTATTTTGAAATGCTGACAGAGACAGTGATGAATATTTTATATGCGGGTTACAAATCTGAAGCCGTAAATGCAAACCAGTAGTCTTTTACTTTTGTCTCTCTATTTTATTTTAAGCACACACTGAGGGATCTGTCTCATGAGGGCAGGACCTCTCCATGATATGTCTCTTCCTTGTAGTGCCATCATAATTTCCCCTCTGAGATGGGTTTTTTCTTGTGCTTTCTTTTTGTCTCCTGCACATTTTGACAAATATCCTGACACACTATATCCTGATACACTATTCTTGCCTAATGAATATCATTATCATCATATTCTTGTCTACAGAACAAGTTTTTCAGATATTTTATTTTAGACTCACTCTCATACTTCCATCCACACTTTCTACCTTATCACTGTCTTCTTCTTTTCCCTACACAACCCTTTCCTACACAACCCTTTCCATCCCCTAATTTGCCATATTGTCTTCTACATGTGTAAGAGTTAGTGCCTTTTATTTTTATTCAAATCATAATTATATAATTTTTTTATTATTATATATATTATTATAAATTTTATTATATATATAATTATATATATAATAAAAATAAAGTCAAATAATTGTCTTAGGGAAGCAACTATTGCTGTCAGTTGCCAATTTTTCCCAGGAGTGAACGTCCCAGCTTTATTCACCCCAAGGTCAGACCATGCAATGCTCAAAGAAATCCCAAAAAAACAAAAGGGGTACATCTCAGACCCTTAATGAGCATGTTAAATGTTAAAGTCCATGACGGCAAAATTAGAAGAAGGCTGAATGGGTATGGTTGGCTTGAAAGGTTTATCAGGAGAAAGCCCCATTTCAACAAACCACAGGACCTCTGAAACAAAGTCCTATTAGAAGATGAGATCTAAGTTGTGATGTTTGATCTTAATGCCAAGTGCCATGTTTGGCAAAAACCAAACAGCATTTCAGCAGAAACAGCTTTTACCCACTGGGCACCTTATACTGTAGTCATGAAGTCGACTATAAACTCCTCTGTATACCAGATTATTCTAGAGGCAAATATGTGCCCATCTGTCTGACTGTTAAAGTTTAGTTTATGCAACAGTACATTTATCTAAAGTACACCAGTAAATGTACATCAGAATGGTTGAAAAACAAAAGAATTAAGGTTTTTGGCATGTCTTAGTCAAGGAAGTCTAGATCTCAACCCAGATGACATGTTGTGGAGCTGTGTATAAGCAAACGTCCAAAAACCTCAATGAACTGAAGCAATGTTGTAAAAAGAGAATGGACCAAAATGTGAGACATAATGCGAGAGACTATAGTAAAGTCATACCGGAAATGAATCTACAAGCTATTGAATCTGGGGGGTATTTAGTTTTGCCCACATGTTTTTTTTTTTTGGTGGTTAAAATATATATATATATATATATATATATATATATATATATATATATATATATATATATATATATATATATAAGATTTTTCATCTAAGGTTATATTTAATAATATCACCCACTTTAATCAGATGATTTTTATTATGTTTTGACACAAAACACACTGAATTGAATTAAAAGAGGAGGCACTACCTTTTACACATGACTGTATGCCCTGCCATAGTCTCCTCCATACCAGCCTATAAATTATAAGATATAAAATATGATAAAAATGTATTTATTACGTCTTCCCTAAAAAGTCTCTTACCAATTTTACCGTAAACTCACTTCCATACACTATTCTCAATCTATTCATCCTATACACTTTACTTCCTATTGCCCATATCACACATTTACATACGGTATATTCTTCTATATATTTTTTTCACCTATACATTTTACGAATTCTTATAAACACACATTCATTTCCATCCATGAACCTTCTCAGATATGCTCTCATACACTACATTCTCTTACACTCAGTATCCCTCCTCCTCCTCCTCCTCCTCCTCTACACCTGTCCAAATTCATAATTTCATCCTTACTATCCTTTAAACTTGTTCAACTGTTTTTACTTGGCTCTTTCTTTCAGAACAGAACTTCCCTCCAACCATATTCTTCCCCATACTCACATAACTGTACAGTCCTGTTGCAAAAGTCTTGCACCACCCCTCATTTCTACATGTTTTGCTTCCAAAGATGTCCAAACACTGCTTCCAGACTTTCTTTATTTTAATGTAGTCTTGAAGAACAGTTCTCCAGGCTTCCTGAACGACTACTTGGCTCTCATTTTTTGGCATGTTTTTGGCCCTCATGTTTAGTCCCTGTACCATTAGCAGCTTCGGGGGAATGTTTTTCTGTTTACTTAACCACAGGGTGACCTATGGATTTTTCAAGCATAAAAAAAAAAAAAAAACATCCAACCTAAAGAAATAGATGCAGATGATGACAGATTTGGGTTGGAACAGACGAGAGGGGAAATGAGGTTGCTGCTGAGATTGTGACATAAACAAGCATTTATAGATAATATTTTCAGGCACTTACCGTAAAATATTTGTTGCTGTTTCTTTATTCAAATTTACATGATTTACTTTAATTTAATATAAGGAAATGAGGCGTGGCTCGAGGCCTTTGTGCAGTACTGTATAGATCTCTCTCTGTGCATTCCTACTCAGCACTCTCCTCCCAGCTTTCCTTGATGTTCTCCAACATCTTGTCACTGATATTTACCCCAGTACTCTCTTAATGTTCCCGTATTGTCTATAATTTTCCACTCTATACATTTCCCATACTCCCCTCCATACTGGCTCTATACTCCATACCTACACTACACTATTATTATATATATATATATATAATAGTTATATATATATAGTCTAACTACGCTCCACACTGTCCCTGGACCCTAATACACACTTTTTTCAAGATGTCTTTCCCTACACCATACCCTTATCTTCGGTTCCTTCCATCCGCTATCCATCCCTTTTCCCCTATATACCCGGCCTTTACACTCTCTGCACTATAATTTTTAATACCAAGTTCTTTCCTTCACCCCCCCCCTCCCCCCTTCACACATCCACCTTCCCAAACCGTTGCCACTTTACAACCCTCATAAAAAACACACCCTGCTGCAGTTCCGCAGTGAGGCCTATTACAGCGTAATAAACACAAAGGCTCATGTTAACATACACATGCTCTTTAACACTCTTTAGCGTAAACACAGGCAAAGTCTGTCTTTAGCACATCTTACATCTAAACACACTCACACATACACACACTGACTTAGATGCAGTCAGCTGCTTGTACTGTATATCTTCTGTCTGAGTGTGTGTGAAGTCTTCCTGCACTCGCTCAGGTGTCTGATGTGTCTCAGGTCTTTGTGTGCATGTGTGTGTGTGTGTGTGTGTGTGTGTGCAGGGCTTTCTATTTCTAGCTCACTCAGAGCCATTCAGATCTCAGGGAAAGAGTGGGAACGTTCCTGTCGAGTGCTGAACCTGTAGGAGTTTTCCAAGGGAAAACTTGAAGAAAAAAAAAAAAAAAGAAGAAACCTGAAGTGGATGTGGAAATGTTCAAGAGCTGTTTACTTGGAAGTAAAGCAACATTGCTGCACTGTTACGGGAAGACAAACTCAGTTCCTCTTGATATAAAATACATACTTGTGATATGTAAATATTTATATGTGGAAAAAAATAGAACAGGAAAGCGGGTGCAAAAATGTTTATTCTCTCATATCCGTTTAAATTATAGTGTGACTAGGTACTGTATGAGTTGGGCTTTTCCACTGACCCGTACGTTTATATGACTTATAATTATTATCAACATGACAACATTTTATGAGACTCATTTACAGCCACAGGACATGACACGGGACTGATGGTAATGCTCCACCACATACATTTCAAGACAGGCAGCAAAGACGCCACTTCTATCCAGGAGAAACCATCAGGGACAGACTGATATTCTGCCAAAGGTGCAGGGATTAGACTTCTGAGATCTGGGGTAAAGTCATTTTATCTGATGAATCCCTTTTTTTGTTTGTTTGGGGCATCTGGAATAAAAGATGAAAAGAAAAGATGATCGCTACCATCAGGCCTGTGTCATGCCAACAGTAAAGCATCCTCAGAGGGGTGGGGTTTCAAATTACAAAACTTCCAAACAAACCGTACTTGTTCAGTCTTCTTCTAATTGTGCTGTCTTGAACTTGTCTTAACATGCTCATTGAGGCCTGTATGGTCTGAGATCAACATCTCCGAAGTTTGGTGACAAACAAGGCCTTTTTCAGCATGATGGAGCATCTTGTCATAAAGCAAAAGTCATAACTAAGTGACTCCTGGAACAAAACATTGACATTTCGGGTCCATGGCGAGGAAACTCTCCAGACCTTAATCCCATCGAGAACTTGTGGTCAATCCTAACAAAAACTCACAAATGAGAATAAAGTATTGATTATGCAAGAATGGGAGGCAGGATGTGGCTCAGAAGTTGATTGACAGCATGCCAGAGGTCTTTAAAAAGAAGGGTCAACATTGCAAATATTGACTCTTTAAATAAACTTAATGTAATTGCCAATACTGATGAAATGCTTGTGACATTTGAAATATGTGTCACTTTCAAAACTTTTGGCTGTATATCCTTTAACAGGAGTGTGACTGAAATAGATGGATAGATAATGATACAGTAGAATAAGAGTGAAATCAGCAAGTCATTTGTACCACCTTCACCATGTTACTAAAAGATAAAAAGACCTTAATTACATGATTTCTAAAAATGAGTTCTCGTGTTTGTTATAGAAACTCATACCTGCTTATGGCATTTCTTGTATTGGACGGGAAATCGATCTTCCACTGCTCTTGGCCTCATTCCCTCCTGCCTTCTCAATCAGCGCTGACATCATCCTCATACCGTCACAGACCTGTGGTTTATTCTCGCATGCGTCCCTCCAGCTCCCAACAGGCCTGCTGCCTTTCTCCGAGAATCATCTTTTCACACGTCGATGCCGCATTTGCCTGTTGAGAAATAGCACCTATCTGTCCATCTTCTCAGTCGCGAATGAACAGGCCTAATAATAGTCAGGGAGCTTTTGGTCAGATGGAAATGAGAACTGCTGCTCCGCTGGGAGGCACTGACATCGGCATCATTCTTCACGTACATGTTGCTTGATGCCAGGGCTGAGGTGTACTGTTTTGAGACAAACACACACTATTACACGTGTATTGTATGTTCGTTGTCTTTTGAGGGTCAGAGGAATGGTGTGTTCACACTAATTTACTGGATTGTTTTCAGGTCAAAAAGGATTCATTTCAAGTGGATGGACATTCTGTATAATACTATGTGCCATGAGGCACACAGCAGTTTTGCCGTATTTGATGGCACCAAATTCTAGGCAATCACGATTTCTTTCTTATTTTATTCTTATCCAGTATGTCTTGCTTTTCCCTGATCCACCCCAGATTGTTGTACAAATCAACTCATTTGTATTATTCTTATTGTGTCTAGATAACTGAACAGACGTGGCGAAATTTTAAGAACATAGAGAGAGAAAAATCTGTGTTTGACCATATTTTAAGATTTCTGGTGATTAAACTGTGTTGTACATCATATAAAACTTATGTAGGATGATACACAATGCTGAGCAAAGGACTAACATTTTGTTTCCAAAAAGCCAGAATTTGAAATGTTCAAACCGCAGTAAAACATTTGTTCCTATTTCTTTCATGTAATCAACATAATAGGAGATAGCTCAAGACTCCCACACAGGACTGTAGATTTTCAGATCATCACACTGTACAGTACAGTATATACTCCTCCATTTATCTCGTATAATTACATTTACGTTTAGTGATTTGACAGATAATTTGATCCTGCCTGATGATCCTGAAATATAAATACTACTTCGCTAAAAGCTCTTACCTCTCATGTGTCATATGTTTGAGGGATAAATTAGCCTGGAGCACAGAGAGCAGAGGTTCCCCTTAACAGCAAGAGGAACCTCAGCTACGAGACTTGATAGATATGCAAATTATAGCTTGACACAATGGTGATAATAATAATGATGATGTAATACAGGTCCATATTGCTTTAGAGAGAAGTGTATAATTTATAACATAATAAATGTATTTCGTCAGTCGAGGTACTTGTGCGTACATTTAAGCAAATTATATATTGCATTGTTTTGTACAAGTACTTTATTGTACCATATACATGCTGTAGATAAAATTAATTTTAGTGGTATGCACTACCAAACTGGCTTACTTTCACCCCGACCATGTAAAATATATTATTAAAAAATATATTCTTGCCAGTTATGACAAAAACAAGCATTAAATAATACATAAGGTTACATAATACTGTATATGTTTTCACACTTTTCACACCCATCTCAAAGGTAAAAATAATTATAAAGAAAAACAAGAAAAACAAACGAATGAAAGAACAAACCAACAATTGAACAAATTAACAAATATGTTTTTAGATTACAGTTATCGCTTTGACCATCAATACGCTACAAATGCTTGTTTCCACAATTTTTGCTACTGATCATTAAGGTCAGAGCTAGAGCCGCCCCCTCACACACACACACACAATTTTTCCAATCATAACCATATCCCCTCTGACAGGAGTAAGATTCTGTACATCAACCAGCAAATGAACAATCTCTCAAAGTTCTCAAGGTTCAAAGCAGGTAAAATAGGCAAGTGTAACTTTGACAAGGACCAAATTGGTGTTAGATGATATGCTTCACGACTGGCTCAGAGCATCTCCAAAACTGCAGGTATTGTGGGGTGTTCCTGGTAGCAGTCCAAGAGAGGTCCAATCTTACAAAAGAGCTAGTGTAGCAGAAATTCCTGAAACATTTTATGCTGGCTCTGATGTACCGTGTATTCTGACACTTTTCTATTACAGCTTGCTGCATATGGACTGGACCAGAAGAAGGAGACCTGGTCAGATGAATCAAGCTTTCTTTAATCTTATGTAAATAGCTGGGTGTGTTTGTGAACGCTGAGCGCCTGGCTGAGAGATGGCACTATGGGAAGAAGTCACCCTGGTAGTATACAGTGTGATGCACCGTTCTGGGCAAAATCCTGCTTAAAAACATTGGGGCCTGGTGGTCATGTGGATGCTACCTTGACAAGTACGCCTTCTTAAATAGTGTGGAAGACCAATCCACCACTTCAGATCAACGGCATTCCCTATTAGTAGTGGCCACTTCTAGAAATGCACCCTGCCTACATGCTGAAAAAAAATAATCAGGAGTTGTTAAAAAAAAACAATCAAGTCATGCATTTCCGGGATGTGATGTTTATATGATGTACAACACAGGACAAACAAGCATTGGCTTACATGACTTACCCTGCAACTCACAGGATTTAAAGGATCTGCTACCAACATCTTAGTGCCAGATACACACCTTAAGAGGTCTTGTGGAGTCCATGCCTTGGTGGGTCAAAGCTGTTTTGGTACCACAACGGGGACCTACACAATCCTAGACATGTGGTGTTAATGGTACAGCTTATCTCTCCTGATGGAAGTACTGTAGTGTTTGACCATACCCCCATCCCATTCACAGAGCATGATGGCTGAGAAAATGGCTTGATGAGGATACAAATCATATGCCTTGACCTTTTTATTCATCAGATCTCAATCCAGTTGAACACCCGTATGGGAGATTTTGGAGTGACATGTTAGCCGGTGTTCTCCACCACCTTTGTCAAAACCGCACCTGAGTCGATGTGTATTGGGAAAATTGTGTTAGTCGCTCCAGAACAGTTCCAGAGACCTGTTGGAATGGTGTCAAGGAGAATTCAGACTGTTTTGTGTGTGTGTGTGTCACAGGGTCACACTTCTGCCCAGGCTCAGTGACCACTGGGACGCCACCTCAGTGGTGTGTGAAATGCACAAAGCACATGGCTATAGATGTACAGTATGCTTAGGTTTAAAAGGATGAACTATTGGTAAAGGAGTAATCGTTTGGGTCAACTAGCTCTATTTGGCTTTTGGTCTGTGTGAATATAAAAAGAAATTAAGAGCAGGGAATTGCTGCTGGCAGCCAGGGAGCAATAGCAACATGTCCTTTTGGATGTGTGTTGCGGTTCGGAGGAGTTAGGGAGTTTGTACAGCGTCAACTCTCGGGCAAATTTGATTTTCATTTACTTTTGTTGGAATGTTTCAGAGCGGTGGAACCATCAACAAATTGAGAGTGTGTATGTGTGTGGCTTACCATCCTCATGCTGAATTTATCTCCAGAGCTCCTGAGGATGTCTGACGTTTAGCTGGAAGCAGCGAGAGAGAGAGAGAGAGCGTGTGTGTGTGTGTGTGTGTGTGTGTGTGTGCAGGTGTGCTTGGTCTTGTTTGTGTGCATGCCTCTGATGATTAGCTGGAAGTAGGTTTTTTTAAAGCCCATCTTGGAAAGTGCGTGTGGGAACTTTAAACCCTCTCAGCTGTGTGTTTGTGGGAAGAGGAGATGGAATAAACCCTGCCTGGGAGGCAGATCTGGCTGGCAAGTTGATTGTCCACGGGAGCCTTAACGTCGAGTCAAAGAAAGCAAATTAGAAATGCATCTTAGCAAAGCTAATCCTGACAGACAGGTGGCTGAAGATTTTTTACAATATTTAAGGAAATGGATAATGATTAAAAATAGCACAGCACCATGGTCTAACCCTGGTGGATTACATCTTATTTATCTGCACAGTTCATGCCACACTGACGATGGCTGCAGAGAAATGGTTTTAGATTCAATACAGTGCATGGTTTTAATGAAACATAACCAAAATGGCATGAAAAACACATAATCCTTTAACGTACTTGCTCAGAGTAACAGTGATACATGATGCACAATTCTGAAGGATTTGAAATAAAGTAAACATTTGAGAAACGCTGTCTGGATTCGTCAGGTCTCTCTCTCTCTCTCTCTCTCTCTCTCTCTCTTGGCACAGATGGTATCTACTGCCAGCTAAAAGTCCAGCGAAGCCAAATTGTCCAGGTTTCTTTCTGATCTGATTAACTTTTAGCTCATTTGCACAGCATCATCTCCCAGTGTGGAGGCTAACCTTCAAAAGATCACTGGCTCATTCATCTTAAGCCCTTCATGGGCCAGGGGTAGCTCAGTGGTTAAGGCATTGGACTGCGGTTTGGAAGATCCCAGGTTCAAACCCCACAACCACCAAGTTGCCACTGTTGGGCCCTTGAGCAAGGCCCTTAGATGTGTAATGAGATAAAAATGTAAGTCGCTCTGGATAAGAGCGTCTGCCAAATGCCTAAATGTAAATGTTAAGCGTCCACATAAATGAATAATAAATAATGTTGAAGGAACACCTATTTACCTAAGCGATAACAGGAACAAACATGTTCCGTAGATGTTGCAATATACTGCTTATATTTTAAATGTAAGTACAATTTGCTTCTTAAAAAGGTATAAATTGTAAATTGCTGTAGTGTAAGAGGAATAAAAAATTTTGTTGGGATGTTGTTATAAGAAAGGTTTGTGGTGGTAATGGCCCTCCTCTTCATGCATCACACTACCTTATTGTGTTTTATTCCTCACTTATACCTTTACCATAAAAATTACTGTGTTTAAATGGAATGTGTGCATTAATTAGATAATAAGGTGAGAATTAGAATTTTTCATAAAGACAATTCTTAAGTTAATCTGGTTACAGTTCATTAAACATTGTTCATAACGCTTACAATGCAAGCAGATTTAATTTATAAACATTTATATTACTTATATTATGCTATATTGCTTTTGGAGGGAGTACTCTAAAGGGAGTGCTGGAATTATCACAGCCATTCTGATAATGAGCACAACAGCACGATTTCATTTGTAATATTGCTTTTATACAACAGTTCCACAAGCACTTGTATTACCACTACTATGTAGCCAAAACATGAGGAGAATAAACCATTGAACAGTCCTGAGAAACTTGTTTTTGGGATAAATCCACAATATAAGATTGTTCCACACACCAAGTAAAGCCTCGATCAAGAATTAGAGAGATTTGCCATTAACAGAACAACATACTGTAAATGGTTAGGAGGAAATTCAGAAAGATTATGTAACAATATCATATGTGTTTTCTTGCTGACATTTGACAAGTGCTTGACATTTAGTGCAATTAATGATCATTAGTACACCTTTGACACAGAGTGATACATATAGTTAGACATTCCAGTGCGTTTATTCTCTATATCACTCATAGTGGAATGACTCTCGTCCAATCAGATCACTCGGTCAGAACAACTGTTGGATAATTATGCTATATTGCATAAACAACAGTGTAGTTATATTGGCTTTTTTGGCTTTATTAACAGAAAATTTGTATCAAGTAAGTGACATTTCATACTATATGGCTGGCTAGTTGGCTAGTTAGCCCACATTAATCAGTACATTCCCAATAAAGTACTTAATCAACCAGGAATCTTGAATTAAAAATAAATAAATAAATAAAAAAAAATAAAAAAACTTGACTAAAAGATTGATTAAAGCCAGTGGCTTTTTATGCCAAATGCACATTATATAAGTGAAATAATTGCTATTAAAATGTCCTATTCTTTGTAGTTTGGGTGTTTTGGGTTTCTGTGAAGCTCTGAATTTTCTACAGGTTCATTATAACGCTGTATAATTAGAGCAGGAATTGCTGGTTTTTTTTTTTTTTTTTTTTTTAAATGTCTCAACGAATAAACTGTCTTCTTACAGGCAGTTCCTGAACTAATAAACAACAAACTGCTCATTCAACAGTGTTAATGACTACTTGAATGCTTAGGAACACTGAAAAATCCTAAAGCAGGCAAGGAAATGCATCTTCCTGTAATTATATTTCCAAAAATGTCTAAGAATTAGCATAGAACGTGACTGATTTCACTAAACATGGTCAGCATAGTGGTGCTTTCTGCAATGAATACAGATGAAGAGCTTGTCTAGGGATTTGCAGGTATTCAATTAATTTCATTACAGTGTTATTTTTTTGTTGTACTGAAATCTCGAAGTAGATTTTCCTAATCGTCACAACAAAAATAGCAAGGAAAAATAGCAAGGAAAAACCCTTGAGGAAATCTTTGCAGGAGCCATGCTCAAAAATAGTATTATAGCATATACAGTATGATATATATAAGGAGAGGCACAGGGGCCTCCAGGGTCGAGGGTTCAATTCGGTGTTTATGCATGTTTCCCCTAGTTGATAGGTTTCCTCTTGGTGCACTAGTTTCCTTCCACAATCCAAAACCCCAAATTCCCTGTAGTGTGTGAGTGTGCCGATGGATGGATGGATGGATGGATGGATGGATGGATGGATGGATGGATAGATAGATAGATAGATAGATACATACATACATACATACATACATACATACATACATACATACATACATACATACATACTTTATTTATCCCCATGGTGAAATTCCCAACATCCAAGGTGTACCCTGCCTAGTGCCCTGAGTCTTTTGGGAGTCCAGGCCCCCTGCGACCCTGTACAGGATAAGCAGTACAGAGAATGTGTAAGTGAAAGAGTGGTATAAGAGAAGTATTAAAGTCAAACCAGGACTTGTGATGAAATTTCTCATTAATGAAGGCATCAAACCGATTAACATTTACAAAAGACTGCAAGCAGAGTACAGTGATGAGACCCTTAGGTGCAGTAAAACATTTGAATGGTGCAAATGTTTTAAAGAAGGCCAAACATCTGTGAATGACGATCTTGACTGAGATAGCTTGGAGAGCACTGCAGTCATTCCCATGAACAAGTGGAATGCATGATCTTTAAAATTTGGACTCTTTGCAGCAGAGATGCATCTGTCTTATAGGAACTCAGCTGGGAGTTATTGCCACATCTCAGTACAGTCTTGATGATTTGCCAAGCCATTTTAACATATTTTGGGGCTATTAAGGAGTTCCTGGAAGGCCAACATTTTAAACATGAAGCAGGCAGTCCGATCATACAGAGAAAACGTACTGTATGCGCAGGGGATTGTTTGACTTGAACACCCCTTGTACTGTAATATATGGTCAGTAAGAGCTTATCATGCCCATATTTGGGTTTCGGAGATGTAAGTGGTTGATTGACATGCAGACATTATATCAAAACATACCCTATGAAAGTTATGTGTATTCAGAGTTGGGTTTCACGATTTTTGTTTTTCTTCAGGGTGGGAGTCAGTCTTTACGACTACACCAGTTAAATTATTTTTAACTTTTTCAGTATGACTTAAATGAGGTAGAATTCAATTTAGTCACAGGGCTGAACACCCCTGAGATTTAAACTCACAACCTTCTATAGGCACAACACAAAGAACCTTAACCTGAGCTATCTTATTCCACGTTAACCTTTTTACATATCCCTTATTAGTGTAGGGTTTGAAGTCATCACCCTGTAATTAAAAGTGTGAACCAGACAAGTATGTTACACAAAAGGTAAATGCCATCTAATACCCACATGCACACACTGGCTAATGCTCTACAGTATGTGTTTGTGTAAGTGAGAACTGTACTGTATGTGAGTCTGACCTCGACATTAGGCTGGATTAGCTGGAGCATGGCATGGTGATTAGGGGATCTTTAATTGTATTAGTCAGTCAACAGATGTTCTGCTCATTAGAAGAGGAAAAGGTGGGGAGCAATGCCAAGCCAATCAGCATTGTAATAAAGCCATTTATGATCAGAGGAGTTGTATTGGTATCAGTGCTTTGCCCCGAAGCCTATTTAGATTAAAGGTCAGCATATTACCTGTCCAGTACACTGTGTGCTATAAAGTAGTCCTTCCTGCTTAAATCCAAGCAATACACACGAGTCTTAAAGCAAGGACATGTGATTACATTAATGAAAGAGCAAGATGTTCTGAAACTACTCTCGTGCTCTATTCCACGTTCTCTTCACTGTGTAAACACTACCCCTGGAAATCTGTGGGAGGGAGGATGTGGAGATGGAAGGAGGAGAAAACAGAGGAGAGAGAGAAAAAGAAAAGGGAGGTGGAGTGGGAACCTGGTGGTGGTTTGATCAGCAGATCAGCTTAAGTCTCTCCTTCATCAGAAGCAGAGCTGAGAGAGGAAGCAGACTCACTACACAGGAATAAACACAGTTTGAAGTGGCTTAGCCAGGCCTGCTAATCTGAAAAATCCCCTCCATTTAGAGGGGCGCTGTTAGGTGCTTAATTTGTTTCCATACAACTTTGCGAGTTATGTTTCTTTCCCCCGTGCAAAAGACACAGCCTTAGAAGAATCATGTTTTCAGAGGTGCAGGAAAACTCATTCCTTCATGCGTGGGATTATGAGGACTTCTGAATTTCCCATGTTTACGCTGAGCTGTTTCATTGTGTGCTTTAGCCTTTAAAGATACAAGCATGGGAACTGGCCATGACTGATTCCAGTGTGAGTGTGAGTGTGAATGCTGCTTTGGGCCACAAAAGGAGCTACAGGAGGGGAAAAAAGACAAAAAAGAACTGGCAATGTCTCACTATCTGTTCAGTGCTGACATCAAAGGAAGAACCTTGGACTCTGTGGCTTGTATATACAATATGCAGGAAGACATATGGTATTCTGGTTTACTTCCCATGACACAATGTGCATACTGGTCACTCTTTATTTCTACTCTTGTGTAACGTATTGTTACTCAGTGTCTGTAGAAGCACATCCTCTGATGAGTAAGGGCTTTGTGTTTGGTAACCCAAGGTCATGCTGTATCACATGGCACATTGTTAAGACACTTTTTTGTTTCTTTTACTTTGGCCATATACTGTACACAGTGAATAAGTGTGGTATTGAAGAGGTATTTAGAGTCAGCGTTTGTAACAAATGATAAACATCTGAATGTTGCATTGTACAGTAGTTCACATAATGGTATATACTATACTGTACGGGGTAATATTCACATGTTTGGTACACATTCTCTTGTTTGTTCTTAGAAACAATGCAACCAAAGTATATTTTATGAACTGACCAACATGTTATTTAAACCTGAAAGGATAGTGGTAATCTGTCAATTTAAAAGAAAAAAAATAACTAATGAATAAACTAATAATAATATATACAGTGGTGTGAAAAACTATTTGCCCCCTTCCTGATTTCTTATTCTTTTGCATGTTTGTCACACAAAATGTTTCTGATCATCAAACACATTTAACTATTAGTCAGAGATAACACAAGTAAACACAAATGCAATGATATCACTTAAATACTTAAATATAATATACTATATTTAATACACAATGGAACAAGAACTGTCAGGATTGGAACTAAACAGTAGTGTATTCATAAGAAAACCACTTGTTAGTGGCCATCACTTCGCTAGGCAGAATAAACATGGAAAAAATGCAAAGCAATAGAAAAAGGTCATGTGGTCAAGTTCAGATTGAGCCTATTCCAGAGTGATGGGTGCATAAGGGTTGGAATCATGCATAGTGTCCACATGGGGATGTAGCTCAGTGGTAGAGCGCATGCTTCGCATGCATGAGGTCCCGGGTTCAATCCCCGGCATCTCCATGAAGCAGCACATTTAGGGCTCAGTGTGTTAAGGCTCTGAGTTACGAATTGGAAGATCAGCGGTTTGAGCCTCAACTCTGCCAGATTGCTGCTGTTGGGCCCTTGAGCAAAGTCCTTAACCTGTAAAATGGCTGACCCTGGCTACCAACAAGAAGCTGAAATATGCGAAGAATTAAGCATTTCACTGCACATCGGACTGTGTATGTTTGCACATCGGACTGTGTATGTTTGAATTTGTACAAGTCTCTGGAGACAGTGTTATGATCTGGGGTTGCTTTAGTTGGTCAGGTCTAGACTCAGCAATGTTATGCAGCAATTAAATAAAGTCAGCTGACGACCTGAACATACTGAATGATCAGGTTATCACATCTGCACGTCAAGTTTTCTTCCCTGATGGATTTGGGCATATTCCAGGACTCCAAGACATATACATTTTCATGCATGTTCATTCATTCACCTCATTTTTTTTCTCTTGAAATTGATACAAAAAAAAAGGGAAACAGAAAGTGCAAATTACACTTCTCCCATAAAGACTTTCCCCATAAAGGTGACTTACTGACACTGGAGACTCCTTCTATAGTTGATATATAAATTATTCTTACAGAAAGCATATTTCATCAACTACATCTGTTTACTGACAGAGCAATTATAAATGTGTAAGATTGTGTCTTTTCTACCGTACACGTGCTGTGAAATAGCTGTTATTACACAAAAATGCAGCACAGTGAGCATTTGCATATAAACCTGGAATATGTTTATGTACTGGAAATATAACTCTTTTTTTTTTCTCTTTCATGCAAATTATCCCTCTACACGCTACAAAAATGGTAATGCTATCAACACCTGCCAGATTAGCTGTGCTCTTTTATCTATAATTATGGCATGATGGAGGCTGCTGCAGAAGTACAGCAGTTACAGTAGGTGACAAGATTTCAATTGTGTGGTAGCAACGATTGCACCAGAGATGCTTTAATACTAGTGTACCAGTGCTAACAATCAAGTGTTGTATTTGATGGTTCATTGGAAAATAATCTTATCCCATGTCATCCAAGAGGACACGATTATTTTTTCATTTTCCTATTTGGACCTGGATAGTGTAGTATGCTCAAATTGCATTGATTTGTCAGTACAGTTTTGTCATTATTAACATTTCTTTTATAGCAGTGTAGCAAAACAGTGCTGCTGCCTGATATCTCCAAGTTCCATGTTTTGATCCTGAGCTCTGGCTGCTTTTTTTCTATGTATAGCTAACAACTCGCTAGTCATGCACGCTTATTTTTGCAACTGCTTCGGTTATTTGTCTTAAAGATAACACGCAAAGAGACGCCTAATTGTGCAACTGTTTCTACTTTATCTGCAGACTTGCTCATTTCCTTACAACCTGGAAAGCATTAAAGAGCTCTCAAGCTGTTTGTTAACTCTCAAGCTGTTTGTAGTGTTTGTGGTAGCGAACAGTAGATGCTTCCTTCTGTATCTGGCAGTCTTGAGGGCACGGTGTACAGTAATTTACACGGCGTGGCTCAGCAAGGCCTGCATGCCATGCTCTGCTGAATGTTGTCGCTTCGCCTCCACATCTTCCTCCCTGCAATTCCAGGTTGAGCCTTATTAAGATCAGCTAAGATCAGCATATTGAGGTCAAGAATCAGATCAGCTGTCCTTAGACCATGGAGAGCCATTTGGTGATAAGAGTTAATATGATGGAAAAACAGAAAAAATCCTCGCGGTGGGAAATGTAGCAGTATCGACCATATGCTGTACATGTACATAATTATGCATTTATTATATTTGTAAACAATATTGTTTTATATCGTCGCATCAATTTGACCTTTCCATAATCCAAACAGTGTAAGTGTAAAAGAAGGAAGAATTTAGCATCATATTCGAAGCTTATATCGATCTTTTTCCATTCCCAGTTGATTAAACCTTCCGTTCACAGCCCAAGTACACGCTGTATTTACTCACACATGCCATAATTAAACTCAAGCTTTGGGATTTAAACGCTGTTGACTTCCTCTCACCCTTGCATTCCCAATCGCTATGTTAATGGTTGTTTCCCTCGGGTCCATAATTCATGTGCTTTCTGGCTTATTTCTCCTGCTGCACTGCTCCAGTGAGTTGAAGCAGCAAATCGCTCGGCTTATGCTTACGAACTCGGCAGCCAAACCCTCCTCATTAGACCGCAACACTCTACTTAAACATTATAGAAGCAGTTCTCACATGTTTTAAAGCCTCCCTCCCTCCCTCTCTCTCTCTCTTTCTTTTTCTCTCTTCTTTTCGAACCACATTCATGCCGATATGTGATTTGGAAACCTTCCTACTGCATGGATCATTATGCAATTTGAGGGTTGTAATTGCTGTAATTATGTAGGGACTGGGGTTCTTTTTGCTAGCTTTTATGGAAATGGGAGGGTGAGTCTAGTTGTTTAGCCCTTCCCGTGAGTATTTCAAAGCTAAACGACATGTCTTGGCTGTCTAGACTGAATCATGATGCGTGATTTCGCACAGTCTATGTCTTGTTATATTTACACCCATACTATTTAAGCTTATATGCAGTAAACTGGAAAAGTGTGATGCAAGCACAGACATGCAGGCAGGTGAGGAAACGAGGAGGCATTTCAATTTCAGGTGCATTTTTTTTCCCACTATATTTTGTCTCCTTGGCATTAATTAATAAAACAAGACATTATTTGTGGAACGGACAGGAATAGTGTAAGTGTGAGGCAATACAGTACGTATCGGTATAAATGTCAGTGTGTTGTATGTGTGCATGTCAATGCATGGTTAAATTGTTCACCAGCTCCTACAGTGAAGAGTGAGTGCAGGCACATCATCCTTGGCTGCTAAATCAAGGAACACAAGTGCAGTGTTGACATAGCAACAGGGCTAAAAGTTGTCAATGAGCATTCGCTGATGTTTGTCAATGACTTGCTGTGTGCCTTGCAAATGGCATCAGCCTGTTTTCAAGGGTAGGATGGTGTCACCCACAGAAAGAGTACATTTTTACCCAACGACTGTAATCAAGTGGTACATTCTTTTGCATTTGTGCTTTAAGAATGCGATTCTCACTCTCACTCACTCATCTTCTATACCGCTTTATCGTGTATTCAGGGTCGCGGGGACCTGGAGCCTATCCCAGGAGACCTAGGGCATGAGGCAGGGTACACCCTGGACAGGGTGCCAATCCATTGTAGGGCACACACACTCACACACTCATTCACACACTACGGGCAATTTGGGAATGCTAATTATCTTGCATATCTTTGGACTGTGGAAGGAAACCGGAGTACCCGGAGGAAACCCACCAAGCACGGGGAGAACATGCAAACTCCATGCACACAGAGACGGGAATCAAGCTCGGCAAGGAATCGAATCTGGACCCTGGAGGTGCAAGGTGACAGTGCTAATCACTACACCACTGTGCCGCCAGAATGAGATTAATATAATATACATTTTATTTGATTATAGAAACCAATGGAGAAAAAATTATTTGTTCAATTACTGTACATACAAATTGGGTATATTATTAATATATATTAATTGCACTCTTCATTTTTCTTTCTGAAATCTTTTACATTTTTTTTCCAGAAAACCAAAATAACTGAGTAATGTTTAATTATGTTGATAAAATGTTTTTTTTTTTCTAAGTAAGGTTTTCTCAAATAACATGTAATAGGCAACGTTCACATTACCAACCTGAAGTGACTCAGTTTTCATTTTTACAAATACTGTACATGTGACACAGATCTAATGTTTATAATCCTGTCTGAATGCACAAATCTGATGTTTTTTAGATCAGATGTGAATCACTATCATATGTGGTCCTAGATCAGATGCAAATCTGATACATGGTCATGTGACTTTGTGCATGCATAGGGGGCTTACATCATCATTTAACGCTGGCTGCTTAATAATGATAAGTATTATTATCCATTTATTTGTCACATGTACGTTACAGTTTGGTGAGATGATTTTTTCGCATATCCCAGTAAGGAAGCTGGGGTCAGAGTGGAGCCAGGATACCGCACCCTTGGAGCAGATAGGGTTAAGGCCCCTGCTCCTCAACAGTGGCAACTAATCCACAGCCTTAACCGATGAGCCACCACTGCCCTAAATAATTCAATTCTTTGTCATGTGTACCTTACAGCACAGTAAAATTATAATTTTTTGCTCACAAGTGGCAACCTGGTGTGAACCCCTGACATTCTGATCAATACCCAGTCACCACTGCCCCTAAGAACTAAAAAAGCTAAGGCTAGGCATCTGACTGGCTTCCTTCGTCTGGACCACAACAAATGCAGCTGACTAACTTTGCTATAAATTGCATCTATTGTTTAAGATGATTGAGTAATCACAGAAATATAATGTGTTTAAATCCAGATAACATGGGCAAAGACATATCGATGTGTGCATGCACGCTGTTTCAGAGGGCAGACGCATCCACTTTACAGTCAGTCAAAGTCATGTGGAATTAGGAATGTGAACCATCATGACACACAAATCCGATCTGACCAAAAAAAAAAAAAATGAATTAAGCCATGTGCCTTATAATGTGAACGCAGGCATATTGCTACAAAAGTTTCATTTGTGACTATGATGTAAGCACTTAAAAGAGCCATGTCATCCCTTGTAGATCTAGAGTCATTTATGTTATTTAAAAAAAAACAAAAAAAACATGTAAACTAACAAGTTATGTCCCTATGATTTACTAACAACACAAGATTATAAAGAAAAGGATGAGTAAGTGATGTAGACTAGTTAAACTTGATAATGGGATTATTCATTCAAATTGCATACCATCATACATTTTGCGTAAACTAAAAGCAGTTGGAGAAAGCAACTGGAGACACGGTATTGAAACTAACCAGCTACGGTACAGTAGATTTCACCATCGGAGATAAGCCACCGATTGACATTGAGAAAATTACCTAAGGAGGACCTGAGGGCAGAACATGACAGACCAAAAGAAAGGTGGAAAAAGACAGCGGTAACAAACAAACGGTTTGTTTTTGTCGGGGAAAAAACATGCTTTCCTCTTAGGACTGCTGGAATTCACCAATCTGCAAGATCAGGGAGGGGTTCCTGGACTGTACCAACATGAGAAAACAGAAAGAACGGTATTAGCTGCTTCAGCATTACATGCTCTTTGATTGTGGATTACCTCAACCTGGGCTTTCAGAATTTTTTTTTTTTTTTTTTTTCAGATTGAAAATGAGTTTTGCACAAATGCTCCATTTTTTGTTCACCCCAATAAGCTGTGAAACATTTGAACAATGAACAACAATCAAACATCCAAGTTCTTGTCTGTGGTAACTGCACATGTTCTTTCTTTTCTGGCAAGAAAAGTTTTGGTGCTCGGAGAAATAAAATTCATAGTGATAATAATTGTGTTAGTTACTGTAATAAGGTGTCGAAAGTCTCATCATTTTTGCTTTGCTGGTTTGAGTTTTGTAACTGCGTCCAAAATAATGGCTGTGGGTGGAGCCAAACCACTATATAAGAGACTTACAGTGGGTGGAATGCAGGAGCTGTCAGTTGTTGGACTGGACTGTGTGTGTATGTGTGTGTTAGGTGATAAGAATTCTATTTGAAGCAATCCTGTGTGGTTGGCAGAGTTCCTCCAACTGCTTAACTAACAAACGTTCCCAGCGTGATGGCACTTTGCACGCAACCCGTATGAATCGTTTTATATTTATCTGCGGCTTGAACGTTTTTATCTCTACTATTTCCTGCTTTAATCTGTGGACTTTCACTTTGGTATGTGCAATGTGCATAGATACTGTAGGTGGTGTCCCAGCAGTGGGTAATTAAGATCCGCACACATATGGAATGTATGAATATTTATGGGAAACTGTGGAACTTGCAAGGGAATATTACGAAGAATAGAAATTCATTTTATGAATTGGATTATGGATCTATTTGAGCGAATGTCAGATTGCTGCTATCCCGATACAATGCTTGTATTTTTCTGTTATAAGTGTATGCATTTCATAATCATCAGTGCCAGCTGGAATACAAAGCTCAATACCTAATTTATTCAAATTGTCCTGTCTTGATGTACTGTTTTAGGTGATGCTCGCCTCAAGCATTCCAATCTCTCAGAATGTTAATGAGCTACACAAGGAACATGTTAAATATGTACACTGCTCATTTACATACAAATTCAATTAACCTAGTTGGGGGGGGGGGTAAAGCTTTTGATTGATGTTTTATGAGCTAGTATGACGAGGTATGTAGAGCATGAAGAGTATATCGTCGGGTAATGTATAGCGAAACGTTCTCGTATTGGCTACCTTTGATTACTGGAGATAAACAAAAATGCTTCGATGCTCAAGTTCATGAGTCGCGAGGTTGGTAAAAAAGAGGCCTTGGCTAACGGCGAAAGATAGAGGCTTTCCTGCGAGCACACGAACGCACGCATAAGCGTCCATGTCAAGTTTTAATGACTCGCTTGAAGCGCATTGTCCAATTAAGGAGTATTATAATTGGGACACACAGGAAACCCGCGCATATCAATGAAGTGGAAGCCGTACGTCACGTTCGCTCGCAGGCACGTAGAGCTGCGGCACGAACCTACAACATTTACATATTAGACAATTAACTAAATTGATCTCTGGTGCCTCTGATGAGAGGTGAAAGCAGGTCTTTGTCTCCTCTGAGGTTTGAGCGCACTGGCCTTCAATCACTGATGTCAAGGATAACACTGACACCAGCGCTTCATTAGCATACGGCTAATTAGGCCACTGTAAATAGGCCGACGCTCTCTAAAGCTATGAATTTTTGATATGGTTTTGCCCAATTTCGTCTACCGGGGTCGACCATAAGTGCGGCCTTGATAGGCATGAATTGCGTACTTATGCGCTTGTCTGTCATTCGAGCATTTTTTTCCTGACACCTCTTCCTACCACCATGTCTTGGATCATTTCCTGCAAATATTGACCAAGATTTACTCATATTTCTTCTAGCATGGAGCAAGACAGGACGTTCTCCATTTCACAAGGCTAAACGTGCGTGTTTTTATTATCTCTTCTCAAGGCCAGCGAGGACATTCTTAGAAAGACCAGGCTGCTCATGGGAAGCAGAAGTTTTCCTTGGCAAGGCCTTGTAGGTCTTAGGAGATCATCCACTAGGTGTTGTGAGAATGATGGGGGTGTTTTCTCGGGTAATGAAGCAGTTTTCAGGTTCATCTCGGTCACTTCCCTTCCAGGAATAAGATTTGTGTTGCAGAGGTCATTATGAAGCATACATCACAGTGCACACATTCTCATAATTCAGCAGAATACCATTTATTAATGCACAAGCCTTGAACAACCTTTCGAGTCATTATTTCTATTCTGTACGCTGAAGATATACTAGAATGGGGGAACAAAAACAACAACAAAAAAAACCAAGATGCTTTATAAACATATGCGCTACTGTAGCCTTTTGTGCAACTACATGCTTTTTTAAATAGATATGACATAAGGGAGGATTTCTGTTCACAAAGAAATGGAAATGCAAAATGAAATTTCTATTCACAGATAACAGTGGACATTATTAGGATGTTCAGTCACATATTGTGCATATTGTAGGAAGGGACAGGCTGTAATCATCGAAAAATTTGCTGTAACATTCTGACTCGCTTCGAAATTTTCTTCAAAAGCTCTAACAAGCTCATTCCTGGTTAGATTTCAATTTTAACTAGAAAAACTTTTTTCTATGAAATTGTTGATTCATTTTCCTGTTACAGCACACCCAAATGTGTTTTACTTCTTACACATATGGATAGATTTCAATGCAGAACTATCATAGAGACACTTAATCAGCAGTCCACTCTCTTATGGATTATTACATAGTGTAGTTCCATCACTATTCTATTACACTCTGTCAATAAACACTTTAATTGTGCAACAATGCTGTACTTCAGGTATATATTGTATACGATTTAAAAATTGTTGTTAATTTCAGTTACATAAGGAACAACAGTGGTATTTATTGGCCTAATGGTGGTGGAGAAGTGGTTAGCACTGTGGCCTCAAACCTACAGGGTTGACGGTTCGAGCTCTGTCTTTGTGTTTTATGCTAATTTTGTCTTTTCAAATTGCCGGTAGTGTGTGGGTGAGTGTGCTTGTGTGCCCTGTGATGGATTGTCACCCCATCCAGGATGTTCCCCGCCTTATGCCTCGAGTCCCCTGGGATAGACTCCAGGTCTCCTGTGACCCTGTACAGGATAAGCGCTATAGAGGATGAATGGTTGAGTAAATGTTTAATATAACATGAATCAGATTTATTGTTAGGACTCTGAAGGTAACAGGATCTCCAAAAATGGTTTATTGTTCCTACACAACTGATGTGTCATCTATTTATAGTAACATATACAGTAGCTACTGTATGTTTCGGAATATCCATATAAAAGTTTATAACAGTTATAACCAGTCAATTCCATACCAGCCTGTCTTTACAGCACCACTTGTGACAACAGCACTGACACTGGAGACTCCTTCAAATGCATTATTATAAACTAAGTAGTTACCTTGCAACTGCAATTACTGACTAAGCTGTTGTGGAAAATGACCAGTAAGACAATTGTTTCAATTTCCATCCATCCATCCATCCATCCAAAAACCTCTGTAGTCCAACCAAGGACCGTGGACGCCAATAGTGACCATTGTATTTATTTCCTTTTTTTTTTTTTTTTTTACAACAGTGCTCTATAAAGATATAAAATCAGTGGTAGAACCTCATGTCAACACTCACTCACTATAGGCAATTTGGGACACCAATTAGCATAATCTGCATGTCTTTAGACTGTGGGTGGAAACCAAAGTACCTGGAGGAATCCCACCAAGCACGGGGAGGACATGCAAACTCCAGACCCTTGAGGTGCGAGGCGACAGTGCTACTACGCCAGCCTGCCGCCTGTTTTAACTTAGCAGGAGCATAAATTACAAGAATAGCTTTTATTGTAGCCCATGCAGTCATGCAGAGAACTCGACAAATGGAATGACCCAGGAAACTAATGTTCCTAAAATGCATTAGGGACAATGAATGTAGCTGTTTTGCCAAAGTGGCTGAAATGACTAAGAGAGACTGATGACAGATCAAGTGCTTGCGAGCAAGATCTGACTGGCTAATGCTGAACTGACAAGCAGGATTAGTCTCTTGTGTTTTTTCCTCTCTTCTATTTGACGCTATTAGAAGCATTCAGCATATTTTAGTCCTTAAATCCTATTCCACATGTCGATCAAATCTCTTTTTTTTTTTTCCTGCTGAAATGTTTCACCCAGTTTAAACCAGAAGCCTCAAATTGTACAGTGAGGCCATGATGGAGTCTTGTGCTCATTTCGCATGACACGGAGCTATGCATGATAGTACAGGGAAAGCTATGATTAGACCATCCTTAACAGGAAATTGTTCAGTTGTAGCGTAATGCCGCATACTGTAGTGCACTTGTATTTTAAGGGTTTAAGGGGAAAGTCCCTTGTATAAGCGTATAAGTAATGACCCGGCTCATGTGTAATTCCCTTAACTTGCCTGCACCATTAACCCTTTCCTTCATTCTACATTTTTGTCTTGTGTGCATAGTTTATTTATTTGGTCTTCTCCTATATCCTATATCTTTTTTTAAGTTTTCTTTTTTTTTTCCCCATAGCTTTGTGAGAGACACTGCAAATAGGACACTACGTCATTGAGGACAAGGACAGTCTGAATTAATCAGACTTCAGTCTGACAGAGAGACATAGAGGTTAAATTATTCACAGAAGACATTTATTTATTTATTTATGTTTTATCTCTCGTAAAAGGGTCAGGTTTCCTCTCTCTTTCTCTCCCTCTCTCAACGCCTCTGAATTACTCCCCCACTGACATTTATATTTAATATAAAGACACACACATAACCTACTAGTGACTCAATATACTGGCCAATTAGGTCCTAGTGTAGCATTATTTGCAACAAAGCCAATCCGTCTAGCCACTTTAGATGACCCCGGTCTCTAGGGACTGATAGCGTCGCGACGAAACTGCTAAATATGCTAATTATGTCTCTAAGGCCCTGATTTACTAAAGGTTGTGAGAATAAAAACACATGCGAGCTTTAGAATGTAGAAAACTGCATTTTAGTCAGAGGAAATACCATGTTTGGGCTTTTTTTTATTTGTGCATGCTTACCTTAATGAATGTAAAATGATAAGCAGTATCTACAGTATGCAAATGCATACATTCATTATACTTTAAATCTGAAAATCGTATTAATGTTATATATAATCATATTACATGTGTATCATAGTTATATATGAATGTATTACACTTAAATAAATAAATAAATAAACATAAATTTAATAAATCATCTTTAATATCATCATCACTCTGGGAACAGCTGTTTTTTTGGCTCTCCTGTGAGATGAGAATGGTTGTTCTAGCCTTTAGGTGCCACTGGCATGGGTGAGCCTTGGGTGCCTACGATCCTTTCATCAGTTTGCTGATGTGTATGCTCATCAATGATCAATGATGCTCAGCTCAAATGGTGGTGGTGTAGATGTTATGGTGAATAAAAGTATATTTATATTTGTTTTTGAAACATCTCACTGCTGGTATTATACATGCTGTATGTCTGGAAATTTTAGGGATATTTTGGGGGAATTAGCATTTGTTGGCATGGTGGTCTAATGGTTAGCAATGTCCCGTGCAACTCCAGGGTCTGGGTTAAGTTCCCACCTTAGGGTCTGTGTGCATAAAGATTGTATGTTCTCCCTGTGCTTGATGGGTTGCCTCTATGTATTCTGGTTGCCTCCCACAGTCCCAAGACATACAGATTAGGCTTACGGAAGTATCTAAATTGCTAATGGTGTGTAAAAACATGTGAATACTGACCTGAGGTCCTCCTACGGTTGTGGAAATTAGAGTAAATACAATGGTCACCATTGGCTTCCACGGTCCCTAGTTGGACTACAGAGGTTCCTAGATGGATGGATTTAGCATTTAATGGTTTTTATGGAATCATGGTTGTAAATCACCTGATGGATGGCTATTATCAGTACATGCAATTTATCTGACTGCAGACACAAAAAGCCTGTTTGGGATCATAGCACATCAGGGTCTGAGCATCCTTTATCTAAAGTGAGAAATGCATGGTTGAACACACTAGGTCAGACAGTAAGTCTTAGGTCAGACTAGGTCATGTATTTTAAGTTGAGTACAGTATGGGATGACTGACTTGAAAAATAAAACATTTGTTTTAAAACTAGAGGTATGTTTCAGTTACATGAGATTTCAACCTAGGACTTTACAATTAAGACAGTGTCATAATCATATTTGGTTATCTCAAGGATTGTATAAAATTATTTAATGTGCATACAGTACTTGAAAGTGTAGCTGTGTGCTTTGTCAGCTTATCCATCAATCTGTACGAGAGTATTATTTTATTAATTTGACAAAAAAAAAGGAATAAACATGTTAAAATAGCTTACATTAAATTGTCCACAAAACACTAGTTAAAGTAGTGTAACCCAATTCTGATCACAAGGAACTTTCCTTGTGTAAATATTTGCCTAATTTTTAAACCCCAGTCATCACTTCAGTTTAACTATTACCATCGGTACAGTATTCTGCTCTCTGTACAGAGTAATGGGTGAAAAATGCTCAATTAGATCTGCCGTATTAAATCGTAGCTCAAAAGATAAATGAAATTTACAGATAATTCATTAGGGATGGTGAAACTAATTGGTTCCTTTGTCAACAAATTTGATCATTAATTGTGTTTACCAATTTGCAAATCCTGCAAGATGTCTAACATTTTGCCTTCACAATAGTGCTTTTATTATTATTATTATTATTATTATTACTATTTTTTTTCCTATTCACCCTTCTACGGAGCTGATTAGCATACTTAATTAATCCATTTCATTAACCGCTTTTTAATGTTGCAAAAACGATGTCAGCTGAAATTATCGCTCTCTAACACATGCCGCACACAAACACGGACCAGCGCGCTTTATGAAAAGGCCACTCTCGAGATTGCACTTCACATCCACGGCCTCACTGATGTAGCGCTCGCTTTGAAAACATGTTAAAGAGTGAAATTACCCCTCGTACTCGCGGCTAAGTGATGCTGACATCCCGTAATTATGTCCACGACATAGAAAATTAATCAGTCGCACATCTGTGGAGACAATTTTAACATCTGTCAGTCACTTTGACAACATATGATGGATAATTGCGCATGCCGTGCGCTTTGCTGTCTTTCCACTCGGCTTTCTGCGGATTTCAGTATTGCGGTCGTGTTTATGATGCACATCTGCCTCATCATTATTTGCTGTTGCACAGATATACATCGCATGGGACATCCATAACAATGCGTGTCATTTGCATAAACAGCAATCAAATGTGAGAAAAAAATGACGAAGAAGCAGAAGAAGAGAAAGAAGTATGTCTTCATGAGATAACATCTTGCGATGATTTAAACATTTAACACTGCAGTAGATCACAGAGTCACACACAGAGAGTGTCTCTCTCTTCTTCTTACACGTGTGCCTCGGAGAATTGTTTGTCACTCATTTGGTTGCTTGAGGGATTTTTCCTCCCTTTTTTCCTCTTCCATCAGCTGTAACTGCCTAATTACAGAGCGATCATGTCTTACAGGATGAGTTGGTAATTGTGGAACAGAACTGAGACTTTGACACTCTTTCCCCATGTGCAATGAGTGTACTGCTTCAGTACCAATATGTTCCAAATTCACACTTTCTTCGGTATTTATCTGATATTTGTCTTTATGTCATGCCTGGTACAGTATATCAGACTGATTGAGGAGCCAATTAATAACTTTATGAGAAAGATTATACAGTATATATATTAACTGTTATCTTTATTAGTGGGGTAAATTCTACCAAATTAAGAAGCTGCTGTTAACTGAGGATTTTGCTGGACTTGATCATGGATGACATCACCTTCCCCTTGGATAAAGGAGAGGAGGAGGACAGCCCTCATCTGTCTCTGATTAGCTGAGAGGTGACAAGGGCTGCCCAGGGCGGCTCAGACCAGTCAAGTTCAGGAAGAACTTTGCATATGCTCTCTCTCTCTCTCTTTCTCTTTCTCTCTCTGTCTGCTTCCCTCTAGGCAAGAAGAATCGATATAAGGCTGAAGAAAAACAAAGCTTGCATTTGTAATATTTTTACATATTTAGCCAGACAGTTGGGTAAACATGAAAATAAAATCAAACATCTGCATATTAAAAAAAAATAAATCAATCAATTATTGATTGTTGCTTCTATTCCTTTAAAAAAAACATTTGCTTTTCTCTTTTTTCTTAGTTTCTTGGGAGGCATAATAACAACAATCAAGGTTTTACTTACAGACCCCAGTATAGGCCTCTTCCAAATGGTTGAGATGTTGCTTCATGGTAAAAGTATCCATATATTTACAAACGCCGAAATAGAAATATATAACTAAAATAGTAATATTTTCGTGTTGTGGTCCAGCACAATTGTTCTTAAGTATTAGATCCACTTTATTTTATTTGGATAACACTTTTAACAGTGGTCATTGCCGCAAAGCAGCTTTATAGTATCAAAAAATAGAGATTTTTTTTAGTACGAAATGTGTGACAAAATACAGTATGTATTAATCAAAATGATCAGATTGTCCCTGATGAGCAAGCCGAGGGTGACGGTGACAAGGAGATGGCAATTTAAAGAAACTAAGAGAGGAACCAGACTCAACAGGGAATTTGAGTGATAATAAATAACAAGAATTGTTTTGCAATTGTTTGTGTTAGGTGGCTGAAAGTTCAATATAACATGGGAGGTGTTTAAGTTAATATTTAGTCCGGTTTCGTTATTGGAGGTTCAGGTACAAAACTGTAGGAGCAAATGAAAACCAACAGATTAAAAAAAAATCTATTTAATTAAAGACAATGTCATGTAATGGATTTTTTATTTTTTTTTATTTTATTTTTGCACAGCATACTGTACTTTCACCAAGTGGCTCAATTGGGTCCAGTCTGACACTAAGATGTAGTGATTCGAAGTGTGCTCTACCAAAAGGTTGAGCAGGACTTTAAAGGGTTAATGCTGACAACAAATGTCCTAATGGGGTAGGACTGAATGATTTCATAAACCACTGCTCTCCTGGGATATACAGTATACGTGTATATATACTATATATAATTTATATATACACACATGGACAAAATTGTTGGTACCCTTTGGTCAATGAAAGAAAAACTCAGAAATAACACAGTAATAACTTTATTCTGACAAAAGTAATAATAAATAAATAAAAATATATGAATGTTAACCAATGAAAGTCAGACATTGCTTTTCAACCATGCTTCAACTAAATTGTTTAAAAAAATAAACTCATGGAACAGGCCGAGACAAAAATGCCCCTAGACAAAAGGACAATCGCTGCTGTTTTGGGTCATCGTCCTGTTGCTAGACCCATGGCCTGTGACTGAGACCAAGCTTTCTGACACTGTCCAGCTAAGTTCTCTCTAGAACCTCTTAATAGTCTTGAGATTTCATTGTACTCTGCACAGATTTAAGACACCCTGTGCCAGATGCAGCAAAGCAGCCCCAGAACATAACAGAGCCTCCTCCATGTTTCACAGTAGGGACAGTGTTCTTTTTTTTATATGCTTCATTTTTCTGTCTGTGAGCATAGATATGATGTGCCTAGGCAAAAAGTTGCATTTTTGTCTCATCTGTCCATAGGACTTCTCCCAGAAGCTTTGTGGCTTGTCACCATGTAGTTTGGCATATTCCAGTCTGACTTTTTTATGATTAGTTTTTCAACAATGGTGTCCTTCTTGGTCGTCTCCCATGTAGTCCACTTTGTCTTAAACGACGATGATGCGATCTGACACTGAAGATCTTTGAGCATAATGTTCACCTTGGATTTCTTTTGTTATCATTCGGATTATCCGTCTCATTGATTTGTTATAAATTTTTCTCCTGCAGCCACGTCCAGGGAGGTTGGCTACAGTCCCATGGATCTTAACCTTTTTACTAATACAGTATGTGCAACTGTAGTCACAAGAACATCTAGCTGCTTGGAAATGGTCTTATAGCCTTTACCTTTAACATGCTTGTCTATAATTTCGAATCTCCTGAGACAACTCTTTCCATTGCTTCCTCTGGTCCATGTTAAGTGTTGGACACACCATGTCACCAAACAACACAGTGACTACCTGGAGCCCTATATACTGTATAAGCCTAAAAGGCTTTCCATTTTAGTTTTGCTGTTATAGTTGGTTATACATTATGTGACTGTGACCATACCTAACTGTTATCTCTGCCCTTCTGCTCTACCCTCTCCTGTTCTCCCCCCCCCCCCTCTCTTTCCCTCTCTCTGTCGAGCTACACATGTCGTTCCTGAGCTGCCAGTGATCCAGACTCCCTCTTCCCTCTGGACCTGTCTGACCCATCCTGGTGTCCTGTTTCTCGTCACATGGATGCCCTGTGTGTCTCTTTGGGATGCGTCTGGTGTCTGGGGACTGTTTTACTCTACCATGAAGACGGTTTTGGCCTCGACTGGTGTTGACAGCTGTTTCTCTGAGAACTGTGGCCACAGTTGCTCGATAGTTCAGGACTGGAATTTCCTACATGTCTACCTGAGCCTCCAATAACTACCTGAACTGCATATTAACATCAATTAACATTTACTGTTATAGCTAAACTGCCTGCCAACTAATACACAGTATGAGTGCAGATCAATTCCTGCTCTCTGTTTCACCCAGATGAGGATGGGTTCCCTGTTGAGTCCGGTTCCTCTTAAGGTTTCTTCCTATTACCATCTCAGGGAGTTTTTCCTTGCCACTGTCGCCCTCGGCTTGCTCACCAGAGACAATCTGACCATTTTGATTTACACATTTACATTCCATACAAACTTAAATATTTTTATTAAATGTGTAAAGCTGCTTTGCAACAATGGAAATTGTTAAAAGCGCTATACAAATAAAATTGAATTGAATTGATTTGAATATATATAGGCCCATGACTGATTACAAGATTGTAGACACCTGTGATGCTAATTAGTGGACACACCTTGAATTAACATGTCCCTTCGGTCACATTATTTTCAGCATTTTCTAGGGGTACCATCATTTTTGTCTCGGCCTGTTCCATACATTTTTTTTTTTTTAAATAATTCTGTTGAAGCATGGTTAAAAAGCAATGTCTGACTTTCATTGGTTAACATTTATAGGATTTTTATTTATTATTACTTTTGTCAGATTAAAGTTATTTCTGTGACCACTGTAAGTTTTTCTTTAATTGACCGAAGGGTACCAATAATTTTGTCCACATGTGTATACTGTACAGTATATATATTTTTATACATTCTCTAAAGTACACACAAAATGGTTCAAAAAAGCAGGTAAACAAACAAACCAACAAACCAAAGGGCAAACATGGTTGAAGAAATTCAGAGGATAATGGCCAAATTGGTTGAAGCTTACAGAACGTCTATGAACAACTACTGTATGTTCAGCATCTAAGACTGCACAACAGTTTGAACCTCGGGGCAGAAGATCAGAGCAGATTTCATTCCAATCTGTAATGTGGGAAAAGACTCACAGACTTTATAAAAAAAACAAAAAAAACAGGAGAGGCTGTTGAAGAAGCAATCATTTATTTCTGAAGCCATTCATGCAATCATAGAAATGAACTTATTTTCTGGACGTTATGCAACCTTAGAATTAAATCTTAAATGAAATAAATTGTATAGTGGTATGAAAGCCAACCAAAACTTTGGGATGTACTGGGGGAAACAATGTAATGTCTGGAGTTTTATTGAATCATTTGATGCTTATGCTCACTGACTGTTATTCACAGTCACGGTGTGGTTACAGAGGAAGACAAACCATATTGTCTTTTGTGTGTAATTGAGCAGGATGTCCTTGATAAGCCTCTTAATGGTGTCAGTATCTCTGCGGGATTTGAACCATAAAGCGGTTCCTTATCCATAGATTACCTGCAGTTCCAGGAGATGATGGCATATTTTCTGAAGGAGCCTTTTGAAAGTTGCAAGGCCTCGCTTTGGTGTGGTTTTTCCAGACCTTGAGCAGGCGGGTGTGTACGTGTGAGAGAGTGCGTGTATTGTAATCTCTGTGTGTCTCCTGGCTGGCCTTTCTATTTGCTGCGTAACACCGCGCTTGACTCCCACAGCGGCTCTGAGATCAGAGGAAAGCTCTGGGTGGCAGAACGCTGGCGTGCAGCTGCAGCTACACACAGGAAGAGGAGAACGGCATCCCACACACTGCGCTCGGCTCACGGAGGAGGCGGGAAGCACTTTACAGTGTACAGTGGCTCTCGTGGCATGCTTAAGCTCAGCCAAGGTCCATTTAATTTCTTTGGCATGTTTGCTTATGCTGTCTTTCAAGTCGGTGATTTGTGATATGTGCAGTAACTCTCAGGAAGCTGGGTATTTTATAAGGATCCTAAATGAAATTAGGCATAGGTGCTTATTATGTGTAGAATGGTTTGTTTTGAAGGTGAACAAGGCCAGACTTTAAGGGTTTCAAGTACTGTTATGCACAAATGATATGAGAGAAGTCACAGTACTTTGCTAAAGTCTTGATCCACCCCTTATTTCTTTATGTTTCACTTCCAGAGAGCCAGACTTGCACAGTACTGTATACTGTATATGGTTCCACAGTTAAACCACGATCTGTGCAGTGGACATTTTATCTTGTTAAAGTTTTTATTTAATTCACATTTTTTATAAAAGAGTTGCAGAATGGTAAAATGAAACAGCTTTATTCTTCTCTAAGGTGTGGTGTTTAACCCACTTATACTGTAGGTTGTCAGTACATTAAAGGGTTGCTGAGACAAAGGTTCACTTCCTGTCATCAAAATTGTAAGTGGAAAAAAATCTAGCAAACTATAAATATCAAAAGGCTAACTCAGCTATCTATATTATACATATATAACAAAACTGTAAAGTTGACGTGACTGTACATTGAAGATATTTGCGAAAAATTATTTGGGGGTGTGCAAGATAAGTAATAGAACACGTCAAGTTGTTTTTTTAAATTTCTGTCATGCATCATGTAAAAACTACTAAACTAATTTTAATGGGGTTTTCACAGGTGTATATGACAAGAGCATGAGGTAACATATAGGCTTTGTTCTATCGCAGTCGGCCCACAGGAAAAGAAGCTATGCTACATAGATGTAAAACGCTTTTATATTATTTAAAAAACTTAGTCCATCTCAAAATTCAACAGATGTTTTTTTAGTCGTTATTTTAATTAGATTTTTAATACGTGCTTGTGCAACTGAAATCTACTTAATAAATGCGATCTCACATTTATTGATCTCTAAATGTAAAGTACTGTCAGTGTAAATTTAAAAAAATCATCAAATGGCGCTGTACTTAAAAAAAAAAAACGTGCTTATGAGTTTGCAATTAAAATTCCACACGAACAAAGTCATCGGCACGTCTAGTACAAAAATATAAAAAAATGTTTTTGTCATTTATTAGCATGATTTACTTATACATGACAGCTTCCAAGGTAGCTCTTAAAATTTAGAGCATTTAAGTTATTATTTGTTTTGCAGTTTTTTTTATAAACATATATATAAAATAATTAATTATAATGAACTTTATATTTGAAGCAAGTCTCAAAGTGCCACAAATTATTTCAACCTAAAGCTCTGATAAAAAAAACAAGTTTTAAGACCATTTATATATCTGGCTCAGGATTGTTTAGTATAGAGTGATTTTAAACCCACTTTATACATTATTGAGCAATGTACATCATTGAGTAATGAAAATGTTCCCATATTCCTGCAGTGGTAAAATTTACACATTATAAAAGTAAGAATAACTTTTGCTTTACCTGACATATCCGAAAACCCGAATGCACAGTTTGATGTCTAAGGCCTCTCCGTTAACACACCTCAGCCAGGCTTTCATATAAGCATACTGTACAGTATATATTTTTTGACCTATCATTGACCTATGCTGTGTTAATGGGACAGATCTGTGCTGATTGAGTTTTAAGTATTGTAATAATTGGTTAATTGATTATTATTTTGTTTGTTTAATTAATTCATCCTTTCAGTTCTGTTTTATATTATTTAAAGAGTTATCTTTATTTCTCATCTGTTTAAAATTATGGCAGAGCTTTAAACAATTCTAAACTTGCGAATCATAAGCCAAAAACACATACTGTAAGAAAGTGAAATTATTCTTTAGCACAAAACCTTCTTTGGTGAAACTGGAGCATTTAACTGGGAAACGCAAAGTTGGTGAATAGACAGTTTTGACCAACCAGTGCTCCAAATTTCAAGAAAGGCCTGCAAATTGTTTAATAGCTGCCATAAGCTTTCCATTAATAAAACACACAATCCCTATAGAGCTGATGCACAGTGGATACTAATGTTATACTGCATGTTTGAGGCTTTTTGAAGTCCCTGTGAAAACAAGGAGCATATGTCTAAAGTTAATCGCGCTCCAACTTAAACAGGCTCGGCATGATAGATCTCCTGCTCAGGGTGTGAGAGGAAAGATGATTCGTTCTATTGTTCATTTACAGGCCTCCTGCTCTCCTCATGGACACAGTGAGCTGTCTTTCCTCTTGCTTTCCCTGCACTGTTTTCTGCCAGCACTGTGGTGGGTCCCTCGTGCTCCCGATGATGAAATCTGGGCTCTGCTGAGGAAAGCCGCATTGTGGGAGGCCTCAGGCTTTGAGCGCGATACAAGGAATTAGCTGCTACACGCCTAAATCCTGGGTCTCTTTCCTCTGTCAAACACACATTGTTGTAGTTCAACACATACTACATATTTAGACAGTGTACCATGTGATCAACGAAGTCTGTGAACAGGAAGCGGTGTCTACAATCATGTAATAAAAATGGCAGCGTGCTCTGTGTTTGATTGCTCTTCCTTTTTTCATATCGCACAGACTTCCTTTGATACAGTATTATAAGTCGTGAAACAATTGGGATTAGGGGGGAAATGACAAGATTTATAGGTGAGAGATTGGAGCTGAATGTTTTCACAATGGATGTGTGTATTTTTTTTGGAGGGTTATTTTAGGTGTAAAATCAGAATTCTTATACTCATTAAAAAACTGCTATGCACTGTACAGCTACATCCCAGCTAACTTTCTGATTGTAACCAACATTTTTTTTTTTTTCGTAATTTCTATAATCTTTACCCTTGTGCATACACCAGCTTTTCACTTTCCCTCTCCTGGCCTCTTATCCACACTGAAGTCTATCCAATCCATTTTACTCATCTGCCAATCTCAATCTAGCCGATCAGCGCTCATCTCCTCATCTCTCTAGCTGTGTCTAATCAATTAGACCCTCCAATTGGATCGCCACCATTGCTGGCACAAACGCACACGCAATTTCTTTTTTTTAATACTTCGACTAATAACTGGAATTGAAGTTAAATGGTAATATATACACGCCCTGGGATAGGAGGTGTTCTCCGTGGACTGGCTGTTTCCTGGTGTGTGACATAGTACGTTACGCAAGACATGCTAGCAAAATCTCCTCACTGGTGAATTAGATCTGCTTTATTACATCTAATTGGTCCTGTTGTGGTATAGTGTGTGTACATAGAGATTATCTTAACATTAAATATCTTTTTATCTTTTTATTTAATGGCCCCAGATAGGGGATGGAATGAATAAGGCAGCAAGTGCATGGTCAACTTGTGGCTAGATGGCTAGGCTTGTGGGATGTTTAAGATATTGTAGGTGGTCAATATGTACTAAATGTGTTCCAATGTAATACAGTCAGTTAACAACCAACTGAGTCATACCTGCCAAAGGCTAGTCTGCCTGGTTTGATCATACTGGAAAGATAGTGTAAGTAAAGTAATTTTTTTTAACAGTTGTTTATGGATATAGTCTACCCTTAAACTCAGTGCCTCTTTGAGAGACCTCTTGGGAAAATTCAAAGTAATTTCCAAGTACAATTTCTAAATGCCTAAAGGAACAGTTCCATGTTCATCCATACAAATAATACCATGAAAGTACACGGCTGTGAGGGTTGCCACTGGAGGGCACTGTATATGTTATAGTTTTTGTTGGTAGACTCAGTTTCCCAGAAGGCACCTCGGTCAGGTGATGCAGGTGCTCACCTGAACGAGGTAGCTCATTAATCTCGTTATAAATAGCTGGTTGTTCTGGGAAACTGGGGTAAGCATTAATTTCAGTTCTGTTAAGTCGGCCTTTGTTTTGTCTGGTTATGTTTTATTTTAGTTTGTTTAATTATAGTTGGCCTTTTGGTTTTTGGAGCTTTAAGTTTATACTGTATTTGTCTTAATTTAGTATGTCTCTTTGTCTCTCTGTTTCCTAGCAGAATTAGTCGCTAGGAGAATTAGCCTTTTGTGTTTACCCTCATGTGTGAGTAACCTCCTTTGCATGTGTAGATCTTAGTCTGTCTAGTCTCCAAATCGGTTTAGCCACTAACCTTTAGAGTTCTTAGTCTGTTTCATACCTAGTCTGCCGTGTACCTAGTCTGTTTGCTCCTTGGGTCTCTGGCTACTAGCCTGATTAGCAATTGGTTTGTTTAGCTACTAGCTAGCTTAGCAGCTAATGTGCATAACAGCTAGTAGGCCTAGCCAAGCCTGTCTTGTGTGTGTGTGTTTAGCCCCTTACATGTATAGTCCCTAGTGTTTAGGTCTCTAGTCTGTTTAGTGTGTCTTGTCTTGTCTGGTTTGTATCCCATGTCTGTACTGTATATTAGTTTGTGTAATCCCTTGTCTATCAGTTGATTATTGGTTTTGTTTATAGCATGCTTCCAAGTACAGCCAACTTCCTTTGTTCATGTTTAGTTTGTTTATTATTAAAAGACTTTGTTTGCCATCCCCCCCCCCACCTATGCCTTGCCACACCTCAGCCCACAGTCCAACATCTAACAGTATGTGACAATGGCCTGGAAAAAACACCACTACCTAGATTTAAATAAGCAAATAGTTAAGAGCCTCCATTGGAAAGTTTCTGCAGTGATTAATATGGTTCAGCTGCAACAAGTTATTTAACCCTAACTGTTAGTGAGTAGCTTTTCATGTCGAAGACATATCCTGTGGTCGTAGCAATTATGTTTCTCTGTTTCAGAAGGGTCAAATTACAGTATTGTCTTGCATTAACTAAAGAGATTACTGAAATGATTAGAACTGGGTTAGAAACTGATAAATGTACTAATAAAATCTGGATGGATCTGAACATCCTAAATATGTGTGATGGGAGATCTCTTAAAGGCTTGGTGAAATTGTGAAAAATTGGTTCAGGGAGCATGAGACATGAGCATTTTCACATATGGATTGACCACCACAGTGTGCAGACCTTAACTTCATTAAAAAAAAAAAATCTTTGGGTTGTGCTAAGGAAGGTTTTATGCAGTGTTCTGAATCTCCCATCAACAATACAAGGTATTGAAGAGAAACTAATGTGACTCTGGAGGGTGGGACTCACCATGCAGCCATCATATCACTCAGGAAGCAGAGGTATACTTTGGTGCAAAAAAAGTACAAATTAATCCTGGAACAACAGCAAATGACCATGTGAAGACAAAGGAGGAAACAAGTACAGAAGTATCTTTATTCATGGTAAAACTCGATGCAACCTAAAAGGCTTTTTCGGTGCTGAGCAGCCTATGTTCCAAAACTGTTAAAAGAAGGTTTGCAGCTGAACATGGGGACAAAGTTCTTACTTTGACCATATGACCATTGTGTCCACCATGAAAAGTGTGTACAATGGGCCTCCTGAGCCCCAGAACTTGAAAAACACCCAAATGGACTAATGGAAGAAGTTGGCCTGTTCCAATCAATTATTTATTTATTTTTATATAATGTGGATAGTCTGAGTGTTTGTGTTGAAGGGAAGATATGGCACCAGGTTGCAGTATGAGAACAAGAGAAGATCATAGATGCAATGCTTTGGACAATGTTCTGCTGGGAAACCTTGGGCATACATGCTTGGGCAATGGTCTCCCTTGTTGACAGGAGCCTCTTTTCGTTGTATAATGCCTCCTCACTGAAAATAATGTTCTGGAATGAATGGATAAACAGTTGATTCATGGTGGCACCACCTCATAACTTAGGATATTTAAATATTGTTTGACACTAAGGTCATGGTGTTGATTGGTCAGGGAAACCTTCACAATATTAGACAGATGGTTTTAATGTTATGACTGATCAGTGTATGTGGGGATCTGGTATGCATTGTACGGTGAGAAGCTTATGCAAAGCATTTGCTGTGGTTTATCAGCACCATAAAGATACGAGATTGTGTTGTTTATGTCGAGGTGTTTTATAATCGAACAGAAGGATTTTGGTGCCACAGAAAGCCTCAGGGCAGAATGTAATGTTTTTTTTTTTTTTTGCAAAGGGAGGCCATTAAACTTAATCGACATGTCGCGCTACCCGCTGATCTGGTTTTGTGTAACAATTAGGCCTTGCAACATGAAAAATATTGTTAAATACCGCTAGATGAATAATGCAGCGGCTTTATCGTCGGCAAATGTGCAGTGTAAATCAAGAGTGCATAAAGCCACACTGTCCAAAACATTCACTACCACTTTTATTTATTTCATATATATATTTTTTTTGTTTGCTAACCCATAAAGCTTCGGGGGTCTTTCCAGCACAAATGGCCGTGCTGTGCAGGACTGTAAAATCCTAGGATGAGATAGCAGGCTTGATTTAAGATCGTTTGCATTCGACTCAGCCTGACAAATACTCCATTCGGGTTGTTTATGGAATCATCATGCCCGCGCTCTACAGAGAGACGGGGTGTGTTACCGGCGGCAAAGCAGCATCACTAATGTGGTGATGTATGAAATAGGCTATGCGGTACTACATAACAGAGCAGGGAAATGATTGGGAAAATAACGCCAGGGAGAATTTATGGGTTTCTATATACCAGTGCGGTACGAAGGGAACACATTTGGCACAGGGGACACAATTTTTTGCTCAGGATGGTGGCATTATATGGTTTGTGTGTTTATACTGTATGTAGTTGTATATAAAGTGTATGTGTGTGTACGTGTGTGTGTGTGGGGATAGATAAAGGCCTGAAGGCCATGATGCTGGTGAGCTCATGGGGATTTTTTTTTTCTTTTTCTATTTTAGCTGAAACACTATTTTTGTGTTTGGGTTGTGTCTATTTTAAACCCCTCAGCCATTCTAAGTTGGTCAAGCCCAGGAAACGAGGGCAGAGTTCAAAGAGTTGAAGTGCAAGAGCCTTTGCAAGAGTTACTGTCATGTAAAAACATACTGTCATGAAGCTAACATCTAAAATGTTTAGTAGTTTTCCACTGATGCTATCTCTCCCCGCAAGTTTCTTTCTTTTTTTTCCCTTGTGACATGGTCATATTAAAAACCACACACCTCCTACAGATAGAAGTTCATGCTCAGAAATGCGATGCAATGCACATTTCCATTTCAGAGGCCTTTTCTGGCTCACATCATTGTTTACTTATGTGATATTTTCATAGCCTGTATTCCCACAAGAAGTATATTAATAGGTGCCGTGCCCAGAATATGCCAGAGCTACTCCATAAATAAGCAGACCCACTTCCTTTACCTTCATTACCAACAAAGTGGGCCTTATTAGAGACCTGACCACCATGGTCATCTCAGGTTTAGCTTCAACACGGGTGGAGCGATCTTATATGAAAGCAGCTGGAAAAGTACTGGCGCGAGAACGCTGAGGCATGTAGGAGGCTGTCGCGTTTTCATGCGTGTCTTCGTCTGTATGATGAAAGGCAGATGAAATTCTCAGCGCAGATATTGTAGATTTTTGGCTCAGGTTACATTTATTGCTTGTTATTCATTTAGCATGATAGCAGTAGGATACACACCAAGCACACAAACAAGCAGTTGAGGACCTGGTGTAAAGGCCCAAATGCTGGCTTCCTCACAGTTTTGGGATTTGAACTCACAACCATCTGGTTACTAAGAACCTTACAGAATACATTAAAAAATCAGTAGGTTAAAAAAATATATATATACTGGGGTGCAACCTCATGAGCTAAGAAAAGAAAACAAAGACGTTAAACACTCTAAGTGAGCCGTGCTAAAAGTACTTTCAAAAGCCCATGTGAGGTGTGTGTGTGTGCGTGCGTGCGCGCGCGCGCGAGTGTGAGTGTGGTTAAGCAGCAAAGAAAGCTGTTCAAACCTTCTTTTCACTTCCCCCTTTTTTCACTGCCTTTGACTCAAGGTTAAATATTTGGCTCTGTGATTGAAGGAGATTGTGGAAGTTTGTATTATCATGAATTCTAAATCCACTAAAGAACTGTTTGAAGATAATACAGTAAGCGCGCCTTGTTAATAACAACCCCAAAGGACACACAGCAGATGTTCTTTTTAATGCTTTTGTAAGTTTCACCTTTCAGTTTGTCACCTTTCAAAAGGCCATGTTGTAATTTCAAGAAAACCCCGACTAACACCACGTGTAAAGAAAAGAAAATATACTGTAAAGCCAGTCAATGCATACAATTTATAATTTTGTGTCTGCAATACAAGAACACACTACGTGAAACCACTATCAATACAAGGGGTGTTCAAGTGAAACCAGGACCTGCTACACTTATGCATTTTACTAGTGCTTGCATACCACCAAGGCAGAAAAAATTCCCACTACGCCGGAGTGATGCCTGCTTTGCGTCTGAAATGTTGGCCTCCCAGGAACTCCTTTAATGGCCCAATCATGTGAAAATAACTTGGATTGAAGTTATGACTGTTTGGGGGATATAACTCCCAGCTAAGTTCATCTAATGTGGAAGTGGTACAGTATTGGTGAATAATTGTGTGTACAGTTCCCATAGACATATGCGTCTGTTCTGCTGGTTGGCAACAATTTATCTGTCAATTTTTAAGGTTCAGGTGTTCTACTCACTAAATGTTCATGAGAACGACTGTAGTGAGCTCTGAGCCACCTCAGTCCAGATATTCATAAACGTATGGTCTTTCTTAAAATGTTTGCACCATTCAAATGTTTTACTATGACTAATCATTTTTAATACAAATTCTATTCCTGAGCTGTTCCTGTTTTAAACCTCCACATCACTGAATTTACTAAATGGCTTTAATTATCTCTTAATAACTACTGACTCAGGGTATTTTACTATTCCTTTATATCTGACAGCTGCATTTGACACTATAGATCATCCCACCCTCATTTATTGTCTGTAGCACAGTCTGTTTTATTACTGGTTTCATTCTTAGTTTTGCCCTGGACTGGTTCAGATCATATACAATGGACAGAAGTGTTTCTGTTGGGTTTGGTGATCCTGTACCCTCCTCAGCAGCTTACACATGTGTGATCCCTCAAAGGTGTATCCTCGGGCCTTTTTTTATTTTTACTTTATTCAATGCCACTAAGATCCATTATTATGAAATAATAATGTCTTAATGAAAAAATATGTCATTCCACCGTTATGCAGATGATATTCAAATTCATCGTCCTTTGAAACAAAGGGATAAAAACAGTTGGGCAGGGATAGAAACAGTTTAACACCATCGTTGAAATGTCTCAATAAGTCACAATGAGAATAAAACTGAATTGCTAGTATTTGGACCAAGTGGACCCTGTGTTGACTTTTTCATAGGGACATGTTCCCTTAAATCATACATAAAACCAACTGCTTGAACCCTGGGTTGTTTTACTAGACAGTAATTTTAAACTGAATAAGCGAATTGGTTATGCTATTGAAGTTAGCTTTTTTCATCTTAGGCTGTTGTCCAGAGTCAAGCTGTTTTAACTACTACAACAACAAAAATATCTTCAAAAGGTTGTACACGCTTTTACTTCAAGTTGGCTTGATCATTTTAATGCTTTAGACATCAGACTCTATTCAAGTTAATGAAAGCAGAAAGCTAAAAAATCCTCAATCCTCAAAACTTCTCAGTTACAGCTTTTCCTTTGACAAAACACAAAAAATGTTATCACATTAAAGAACAGAAAAGCAGGCCTATTTTTAGCCAGAGAGCTTACTTTTATGTGATTGGTCAGGAGGTGTTGATGTCATTATACTCAAGAAAAAAATGTGTATGACTGTTAAAAGCTGTTTGTGATATATGATATAAAAACAGGAACTAACTTGTTTTGAAAGTTCCAAGACATTAAGCACAACTATCAATAGTATTTTGGTTTGTTTTTTTCATAAATAGAAGATATAGTTTTTCAGTGAGAACAGTTGTATTTTTGTTGGTTTTGGTACCCTCTTTAGAAGCTCTCACATGTGGGGTCCCTCAAGGGTGCATTTTCGGGCCTTTTTTATTTTTACATTATTTACTGACATTAGTACTTTAGCACTTAGCACTTTATTTACCTGCCGTTTTCATAAATGTTGTCTTTATGCAGCACAATGAATTTAAAATGAAGCAACCATTTGCGATAAAAAGTGAGTGGAACAAGCTGAAGTGGATTAATCATTAATATTAGTATTAGTAATTAATATTGCATTAATGGTTTATGAACTACAGCCATTTTTACAAGTTTGCTTTCTTCTACAGGCTTACACATAATTGGATAAAATAATAATAAAGCGATTATTTTTATTAATTGGGTGAATCCTTTCCAGTGACTGACAACCTGATGTCTAGAACCAATGGCCATTAACATACAGTATACTGAGTTTTCCCCTTTAAGATGCACTACCAGTACTTCATTACAGCCATCTTTAATTAGTGCTTGTTTGTGAGTTGTTTGTTTTTAGTTAGTTAATAATGTACTTAACTTGGTTGAGATCAGGTGATTGATTCTGACCTTTAAGAACCTCCAATTTATTTGCCTTGAGAAGCTTCTGGGTTGTTTTGGGTCATTATCCATCTGTACTCTAAAGCGCTTACCTATGACTTTTGCAGCTTCAGCATGCTGAATCTGAGCAGAAAGTGTATTTCTATACACTTCAGAATCTCTTCTGCTACTTCTCCAGTATCAGCCGTCCAGCATTGTTAAACACCAGTGCATTCCCATGCCTTAACACTGCCTCTGCAATGTGTGACAGATGATGTGGTATGATATGTTATTAGCTCATAAGCCCTTTCTTTTTTTCTTCTCCATATTCTTCTCTTCAAATCGTTCTGGTACTGTCATGGTAGCTCCCATCAATCCTTGCCGATCACATATCCGGAACCAGGGTCACTTGTGTTGCAATGTCATGTTATGTTGCAATGTCATGTTATGTAGTATAATTATTTAAGTTATGGTTTTCTGTCTATGTTGTTGTGCATTTAGCTTGCTGTCTGATATTTCCCAGTAACGCTATAGTGTTTAATTGTATAATTTTGCGTCCACTTCACCTTATCCTCCTGACAGGTTAATCATGTTTTCATTAAAAGAGTGGAAACAATTGGAACAACTTTAACAAGTTAAGATAATTATGGTTTCACATGCCAAAAGAATCTTTGGCAGACTTTCTTAGATGTTTCTAACATCAAATCTTGCATTCCTATTGTTGACTGATCTCAGTGGTTTGCATCTTGAGGTAAAACCACTGCATTTGCATTAATGAATGCTTTGGAAACCTTGACAATATACCTACCCCCTTAGAATGCTTGACTTGGCTATACTGTATGCTGTAATGGGGTCTTTCTTAAACCAAGGACACAATTCCATAATCATCCACTTTACCTGTCTTCTGTAGCCTTTTTTTTACTTTTTGATGTTAGTGAACTTACTAGTGTATTCCTTAGCTTTACAAATGTACCAAACTTTTGATTTGTCTGTTCCTAAAGTTCTAAACTTCTCTCTAATAGTTCTCAAGACTTATGATGGAGTCTTTCCCTGTCAAAAGCACTCCTTTGGTCCATACTGTATATTAAGAGTTCCCCAAACATCCTTATTATATACTGGTTAACTTTTGACAGGATGCACCCAAACCTGACCCATGCCTGCGGGGACCACAGACTAGTCTGTCTAGTCAAAACCCACAGAAATGCCAATGCAGCACAAATCACTAAAAAAGTCATTGCTAGCCATGGTAGAAAGGCACCAGATCGCCAATCCACATAGATCCCACCCAGCAACCCACAAAAGATCATCTGCCAACATCCTGGTGCCAGACACCACAAAATCACCCTCAGAGGTCTTATGCCCTGAGGAGCCAGAGCTGCCCTGGTGGCACAAGGCGATCCTACTTAATACTGAACATAATGTGTTGCATTGTAATATTATAACTGATCGAGATATAAAAGCCTTTTGTACGACCAGGACTTATAACATTGCCATGTATATTATAATCAGTTGCAAAAGCTCTGTAAATAATGACAATGGGAAGATTGTAATTATACTGGCATGTACTGTACATAGCCTACTGCTTTCTGGTTATATTTATGATTATGATCTTTCTACCTCTACGTTTTTCCTCTTTCTGACTCTAACATTCCTAGATATTAATCAAAATTAATATCTTTACTTTGTATACTCCGCTCAATCAGTTCAAGCAAAACAGGATGATACTTATTGTGTAAATCTAAACAGCAATCAACATTCAGCAACACAGTGCGAAAGAAATGTGGGCAGTGAATTAGAGTGCCATTATTTCCAGAACTTGCTGACATGAGGATGGGAGGGTATAGTGCCACTTGGTGCAACCCGCACAGTGTGTGTGTGTGTGTGTGTGACTGGGGAACATATCGGACTACATGTCCTGTCCTTCCTCTACCCTGCTGTACAGTACCTGTGTTTAAGCATACAGTGTTAAAAACAATGTGTGCAATGTGTATATAATGTGTATGTATTGTAATGTTAGTTTAATTTCCTATTATTTACCTAAATAATAATAATGTTTTGTGACCTCCATAATTATTGCCACCCTTACAGAGAATGGGCATGGATAAAAATTATATATAAAATAAAAATAAAGTACCTAATCCTGGTTGGCACAGTGGTGTAGTGGTTAGCACAGTGGCCTTGCCCCTGAGGAGTTTGCATGGAGTTGGCATGTACCTTTGTTTCCTCTCACAGTCCAAAGGCATGCAGATTAGGCTTATTGGTGTCTCAAAATTGCTTACTGTGAGTGAGTGAGTGTGTGTGTGTGTGTGTGTGTGTGTGCCCATGTGCCCGTGTGCCCTAAGATGGATTCATACCCCATCCGGGATGTGCACGCCTCATGCCCCAAGTCCCTGATTTAGCCTCCCGTGACCCTGTACAAGATAAGTGGTGTAGAGAAAAAATAAGTAAGAAATACTTTTTTTGTCATATTTTGTATTATTAATGGTATAATTTATCTTCACTGAAAGAAAATAAAGAACTAAACAGTAAGCAATTAAAATTGCCTTTTAAATCATTTTGTCTGCTGGTGGTGTCACATTCATACTTGAATAACAAGAACTGTTATGCAATGCTAATTCCCAAGTTTAATTACTGAAATTTTAAAAGTATAAGAAATCATGGATCATTTTATCCAAATTGCAATCTTATACAGAACACTACTGCGAAAATATTTAAGTGCGCTCATCTCGTATTTACCACTAAACCTGGTTGCCAATGTTAAAGGAGAAAATCATAACAATGGTGATAAAAAATTAAGGTGATGTATAAGGGGTCAAACCCTGTGACTCTGACCCTGGTAGACATTAAAAAGAAAAGACTTAAAACTTATCTTGAAGGAAGGCTTTATAAACGAGAATATTAACCAAGGCAGGTGCTGATACAGTAACTGGTGTTCTGCATAAGAAGTTTGATAAAATATACACCTCATTTTTAAGTTCAAAATTTCAGTAATTCACATGGTAAGTATGTAAAATTGCTTAATTTCACAAACAGTGCCAATAATTATGGAGATTATTGCACCTTATATGAGGGTCAGGTAAGGAAAGAGGGAAAAAAAACTGACAGGGCACTAGTGAAGTTGGTGAAGATATCTGATCTCTTCTCCATTTTTCTTTCTGTCTGTGTGTATTTGATGTGCGAATGGGAGGGTGTGTTGCATTCAGGTCTGTCAGATCACTGTAACTCAGCAGAGGGTTGGGAGTGGATCCCTCCCCACTGAGCTCGTGCCCTGCCTTAACCCTGTCATAACCCTGTCATAACCTTTTCTGACAGCCTCGCAGATGGTAGGGAAAATGGGGGTTAAAACCCAAAGGCCACATCACTCCACACACTTCCCTTTATCCCCTGAAAGACCAAGTGACCTTGCTCTGACATTCTCCGGAGTCCAAAGACAGGAGTGGAGGATGTGGATGTTGAACATGGGGAGGGGGTCAAATGTGCATTTCAAAAGACATGAGCCATAAATATTTGAGAAGAAAATGGCTCAGCGTTTGTCCAGATGCTTTTAGCCGTGCCGTATCATGGGCGGTTTAAATATAGGTGAGCTACATTGGGTCCTGGGAGACCAGGATTTTTTTATGAAATAGGTTTAGCCCCATGGCTGGGGTTAAAGTTCAGCGGCTGCTTGCAGGACGGATCTTTTGTCTACCTGTCTCCAGTAGCTCCAATGCATCAAGAAAAGAGTCGACCGCATTCAGATGGATCTTTTGTCTACCTGTCTCAAGTAGAAACATCACCTAAAGAGCTGACTGAAAAGCGGCACCTAGACAGCTGGAGTGCATTTAATGTGTACTTGCGCTACATGCTGAACCCCAGAGGTGACATTTCCAACCATCCATCTCTTTCCAAAATAAATGCCTTTCTGAAACTTTTCCTAAATCCTTTCTGGCTTCAATATCCAATGAATCATCAAATATACAGTACCCCCAAAATTCCTTTTTTATTCCTTGTTCTAACTTCCACCAAAATAATTCAGAAGCACATTACACCCGCTAGAAGCTGTGTTACAAAAATAATTATAATAAAAAAATTTTAAAAAGGAAGGAGACACCACAATTAATATCTGCACCCCAAATTCGATTGACTTAAATCAATGAAAACATCCTTGCTCGCATTGTGGTTCCTGTCTGTGGGAATATAAGGTCGATTAAGGACAAACAGATAGCATGAAACCTTGAAGCTAACTGACTACGCACTTAGCTTTCCTAGCATAATCCATTCCTGTCAGGACTCCTGAATCAGACAGAGGATCCAACCTCTCAAGAGTATCCAGCCTTGGACTGTAAGGTCATGCAAACCTATTAACATAACTCGTGGCTCAGGTGGTGTAATGTTAGCATGTTGTCTCAAGAAGACACATAAAGAATGACCTGCTAATTGGGACAAAGAAAAAAAAATAGTTGCATTAACAAATTAAAATACTGCAGCCATAACCAAGGGCATAAAGGGAGAGTGCTTAGCTGGGGGCTATGAATGATAAGTGCACGAGTTCAGCATGCTATTTCCTAGAGAGTCATTAGATGTTATCCTGTTAGGTTTTTTTTTTTTTTTTTTGGGTTGGAGGGGAATGTAAATACTTAATACCAGGGGTCATCAAATCTCAGGCCACAGTCCAGTTGCACCATTTTATAGTGAACTAAAATAATACTGTAGCAAATATGGGAAACCATGAACCATCTTGGTTTGACAATTTGACAATTTTCCCAAAGGCCATAATCAGAGTTGACACACACATACACACACACACATATATATATATATATATATATATATATATATATATATATATATATTTTTTTTTTTTTTATAAAATGTTTGCTTAAACAAGAAATTATTTTTCCAACAACTCTCAGCTTGATATAACAATATATTATGCTGTATTTTATAATTGTAAAGGCGGATGGAAAAAATTTATTCTGTTATTTTATGTTGCAATTCATGTATTCGCACGCTGGCTACAATATGTATTTATTTATTTTTTACTTATATACATACATGCTCAATGGTTAGGTTCTCCTCCTAAGTCAAGGGTTCGATTCCCACCTCGGGGTCTGTGTGCATGTAGTTTGCATGTTCTCGATGTGTTGCATGTGCTTGATGGGTTTTTTCCAGGTGCTCCAGTTTTCTCCCACAGTCCAAAGACATGGATTGGATTGGATTGGATTGGATTGGCACTCCATCCATGCTATACCTCACTTCATGCCCTAAGTCGTATTGGACAGGCTCCAGGCCCACCTCCACCCTGTATACAGAATAAAAAGGGATTGATGATGAGTGAGTGAATTTGAGGTGGTAAAGTGTTGCCATTCCTCTGTAATCCTGCAGGTGGTGCACTCTGAACTATTCACACAGCACATCATGATGTGTGCTAGGATCGAATTATTTGATAATTTTATTTTTAATTTTAACAAATTATGGGGGGAATGTTTTTATCAAATTTTAATAAAATCAGGATATTTACAAAATCACAATACAAATTGAATCTGCACCTATAGTAGGTATCGTGATATCATACTGTATTTTGTGGTGCCTGACGATTTCTGCTTAATCGCACACTATACAAATGTTTAGAAGATTTTTTTCTTTCCATTGGAGAATCAGCAACATATTTAGACACATTGCCTATCTGAAGAATTGGATTTGTAATATATAGACTTATGAACTAAGTTCAAGTGATTTGTAAGCATGTCACATAAGTGCTTGTTCAATTTGAGCTAAAAATCCATACTCAGGGACAAAATAAATGCTGTTCACATACATTTTTGACAAAATTGATTTCTATCAAATGAATAAAAAAGTTTGGTTTTATACGAAAAAATCTGTGTCCATTGGAAACCAGAAATTCAAAATGTTCAGCCTAAGAGATCATGAAAATTCTGAGGTGGACAGCATGAAGTTCAACATTCAGTTTACAAAGTCAACATTGAGTGAATGAACCTCTGTTGTAGATCACAGCGTGACAACACAGGCAGGATTTTCTGTATGGTTTCGCCAATGATGCCATCAAACCAGTCTGTCTTTTCTTGGTGTTGTTACTCTTGGACTTTTCACCTAGGGTGATCAGCAGTGGAACCAGAGGATGGAAATCTGTACTGTAGCCTGAAAATGGTGTTCTGGCAACTCCAAACTGCTTGGAAATGTCTTCTTGTGTTGGAACAAGATGGTTTTTTCTTTGCTAGAATTAACCAAATACGGTATATAAGGCGGGAAGACAATATGCACAATCAAAATATCAAATGCAGATCATGTCAAATTTTATGCACATGGCAGCACTTAAGGTGATGTGAGTTATGTAATCCGTGATAAAGTACAGTAATGCGTGAAAGTAATTTTTTCTCACCTGTGTCCTTAATGTTAAACAATGCAAACATAAATAATGAATTAGGTTTTGGGTTTTCGCAACAGTGCAAATTTTTGCATAATTGTTTAAGGTTTAATGTTTCTTTTGTCCTGCAGTATATTTCATTTATTTTTAATTACGTAGTTCTTATTTCTACTTCTGCTGCATGGAGGCCATATTGCTGAATTAAACCAAATTTACAGTGATTAATGTTATAATTATAGCAAACAAGCAGTAATTATTCTTAAATGTAACTTCTTCTAGTAAACATAAAATGAAGTCATTGAACCTGAAGCTGGGATGCTTGGAAACAAATTTTACATACAGTAGGCGAATAGTGTTTTTTTTTTAGTCTGAGTTTTAGTTTCATTACTGTTAGTAACTCCGGTGCAAATAAATAAATAGATTGATATTTAATTTGAGATAGATGCAATACCTGTCAACATTTGTGGTTAGTGGAAAATCATGCACATTTCAAAACATTTTGCACAGACCTCTTCCCCTTAACCCGTCTCTTCTGATCACAAATGTGTATGAGCTTTTATTTTAGTATATTTGCATATTATTAAGACTCTTCCTCCATTAGAGAAACTGAGAGTGAATAAGCATTATTGCAGCCTTACAAACAGAAAAAAAGAAAGAAAAAAAAATAAATAATAATAATAATGGCCACAGGTGACACGATGATAAATGGCTCTGCATAGTTTTGAAGATATTGTCAAATAAATTTCTCATATATTAAATATTCATCCTCCTCCTTCAGTCATGAAGCTGTGATGTTAACATTGCCCTCGTGCTATGTTAATCATTTCTGCATCATAAGAATGGGCCTGTCTGGATTTGCTGCTTTGCACATTATTTGCATCTTGCATGCTCCATGAGGCTCGAGCATATAAAGCGAAAGCAATTCCTGTGCGTTTGACTCGCACCAGCCAGTGCCAGATTGATCGATTGCTTTGTTTGTCGCTCATAAAACCGTCTGTAATAAATTCGGGCCCCCCTCCAACCCTGTTCCATTTATTTAGGCATAATTATTTAGGCGTAATTATGCATTAATGGATGCATGGCTGGTTCTGATTGAATCAAGTGATCCATGCGTTTAGAGGGAGACGTACAGGGCACAGCCCAGATGCTCACAATGGGGAGCGTTCTCATTAGTTCCTCGCTCCACAAAGGCCTCTGGTGACTCTCTTTTGTGTTTCCTTGCATGTGAGAGAAATGCGCACTCTTCTGGGAGCGACCTATCCTGAGGATAAAAAAAAAAGAGTGTTAATGTTCACCCAGACAAATGACTGTATGCCTTTTATTGTTTTGTATTTATTGCACTCTTCTATCTTATGATTAATCAAGGAATAAGAGTAATGCTTAGTACCTTGACTATTTATTGACTATTTTATAAATTCTGCTAGTCATTTTAAAGCTTGAAACAATTTGTGCATTACTTTGTGCTCAGAGGTGGTCAAAAAGGTCAGGAGAGGATCGTATGTACTGCAGCTTAATAAGGCTTAAAAATACGTATTTTTATAATGAAATATTAAGCACGCGCTCATTTCGTTGTCGAGTCGTGCTTTCAACTTAGTGAGAGTACACTGATAGTGTAATTGAAAGCTGTTTAAGAGAGTGGAGACGTGATGAGACATGATGCACTCACCTTGCCCTCGGCCTCGCTTCGAGGCTATTTATTTATTTACTTATTTATTTATATATTTATTTATTTGTACAAGATGATAGATCTACCTTAGCCAGTGTCTGGGCTTTAAACATGCATGTTCTACAGAGATTACTTAAAAACTTGGTCTCACACACACACACACACACACAAACACACCGCCTATGAATCTGCTCAGATATTTTTTTGAAAACGCTTTTTACGATTGAGGAATGAGGATTATGAACCAGCGTGCAGCTTTGAGGTGAAGACTTAAGGGCATGGCAAAGGACGAGACATTTTGTTTAATATTGAAGAGAGTGATGATAAAAGCGTTTGAGGATAACCTGTTGAATTTGTTGAGTTTGTTTGGCGTTACAACATTTTCGTTGACGTCCCGTCTCGCTGCCGCTTGCCCTCGGAAATGTGTATGGACAAAACACAGACATGACAAACCAATACTGTACTCCGTGTGTGTGTGTGTGTGTGTGTGTGTGTGTGTGTGTGTGTGTGTGTATGCATTAAGGGCTTTCGCTCTGACCTAGTTTGACTCAATGCTTGTGTGGGCTTTAAACCCAGTGACCACAGTCACACATAGACAATCTGCCACTGTCAGTCCTTACAGCAGTCAGACAAATGTTTGGGGCATGCTGGGAGTCCACACATGACCGGCTCTTTCCCATCAACCCCTGGGGCGAAGAAGAATCTAGGCCTTGGCTTCCCAGTACAAAAGCCAACATATTCCATACAGCGCCTCCTCTTAAAGGATGCCTGGAACAGATATAAATACAACACTAGTTGACTTTTATTACTCTATATAACTAAGAATTGTTTTTTTTTTTTTTCTTCTGATTGCCAGAACATGATTTTTCACTTTCTGTAGAATTAAACCTGACAAATCACAGGTGTGTATCAATGCACCTTTTAGAATATATTATTTTGTCTCTAGTAATAAGTCTTATAGGGACTTAAATAAGTACAATTAAATAAATAAATATAAATAAATATAATGCCATGATAATTACAGACAAACAAAAATAAAAATGTTCTGTGGTTTTGGATATACAATATGTGCTTATATACAGTAAAAGAGTAACAGTAATGCTTCCTTATGTCCGGCTACACAATTTGCCAACAACATGTCATGCAGTAAATTTAAGCTATTTATAGCAAAACAAGCTAATATGGTCAAGTAGTGCTAATGATACTGATCATACAATTATATGAACAGTTTGACTGCAAAATATGATATAAACCCTTTTTTAAACAAGTTGTTAGATAATATTTTATTCATGATTTGTTGTTAAGGAAAATGTTACAAAGAACAATATTTTATGTTAAAATTTGTTTGGTTCTTTCAGTGTGAATTTTTGTATGATTTCGCAAAGCAATATAACTGCACCCTTCAAGCAGTATTAACAGATAAATAGGTGTTCATGACCATAGTATCAATCATATGTTGGTTGAGTTAAATAAATAAATAAATAAATAAATAAAATCATACAAACACAAGTCCCCTACATATGAACATTCGAGTTACGGACTTTTAAAGACAGAAGTTAGATCACGTGTCCAGTGTTCATGCAGCATACGTCTATATCATACATACTGGAACTGGAACTAATTAGAACCAGGAAAAAAAAAATGCTGAGCTCTGTTGCGCTCACTGTATAGTTACTGCACATGATCACAGTTAGTACACTGTGAACTCATAATTACTTTTATTTCTCACACTCAGCCCTTGGCTACTATCATACGCAACATTTGTCATTCCATTTCATTTCACGTTTACTCTGTTGTATAACACAGCTGTAACCTGTGATCCTCACTTTTATAGTTATTTTTTACCAGATTTCCCTGAAATTGTAATTGTGTTCATGTGTTTTCTTTCTTTCTTCTTCTTCTTCTTTTTTTTAGCAGTAAGCAACTGTAATGAGGCAAAGCAATTTCCCTCTGGAATTATTAAAGTTCTTTGAATTTTGAAACTTGAACTTAATATTGATAATAAGAAACATTTAATACAATATAAAAACACTTCCATTGTATTTATTCCCAACTTGTATGACCGTGGTAGAACCCCGGGTCAACATTCACATGCTATGGGCCTTTTGGGAACACCAATTGGCCTAATGTGCATGTCTTTGGAATGTGGGAGGGAAAAAAACGTGGAACCTGGAGGAATCCCCCCAAGTGCTGGAGTCTATCCTGGGCACCAATCCACACTTACAAACTACGAGCAATTTGGAAACACCAATTAGCATACTCTTGGAGGAAACTGAAGTACCTAGAGGAATCCCAGCAAGCATAGGGAGATCATAGAAACTCCACACACACTGACCCAAGGCGGGAATCGATCCCTTAACTCTGGAGTTCTAAGGCCACAATGTTCACCTTTACACCACCCAGCCACCTCTCTGCTTAATTCTCTTATTACTGTAAAGTCCATCAAGTCCAAGTGCTAGTGTTATTTTAAATCGTGGACGGAAATAATCTACAGTAATTTTCAAGAAAAATGTTTAGTTTAGTAAATGTGTGCCTAAGGAATACAATGTGCCAAAAAGTCCAAAAATGGTGTTTATCGCATTTTGCAGTTAAACTATTCATATGTAACATGGTTCCACTTAAAAGGATTACTAATAGCAGTAATGAAAGTTCCTGATCCACAGAGGCTGCCATCTTTCAGAATATTCCTGTGTTATACACGGTTAGGTAAAACAAGCCATGCAAACTGTTCTGGGTTTCTGGGAAAGGTTTTTTTTTTTTTTTTTTTCACTTTTTTACTCTCATTCTCCCATAGCACCTGTTTCATATTATATTTAATGTTTTGGAATGTTTGCAAAACAAGTTTTTCCCTGTTATTACAATAAACAGCTGTCCCTCATCAACCTGATCAAGATAAATTTACATAGAGAGCAAAGTGCGTTACACCTTTACGCATGACTGTTTTAACGTGCTGACAGTGGAGACTCCTTCCAAAATTCTTTAATAAAATGCAGTATCTCACAAAAAACGTTGATGCATTAATGTAAATCTTGCAAATTTGCATTGCAGTTAACTACAGCTGCTGGTGTTCTCCTTCTAAACAGTCATAATCAAGACTTTAGCAGCACTGAGGTGGAGTTATCAAAACTTGTCATGGAGGAGAAAGAGGTGGGATGAGGTGAGTCTTTGTTAGCAAGAATACTTAACACAAACAATAATACAAAACCATTCCTAAAAACTTTTTTTTTTATATAAAGTAGAACCAAACATATCCTTCTCTTTTCTTCGAACCTCTGAAAACCTAAAGTCTTAATTTAAACACTAATAATGACATGAGGGATGCAAATTCAAAATAAAAGTCCCAAGAGTACAAAATGCTCAGGAAATGCTATGACAATATACAGTTGGCCAAGACACGGTTTTACTGTTTATTTTTTTTTTTTATGTTATGCATATAATACAGAAAATGTGTTCATCAAAGAAGTAGTACTTCTAAAGTTTATGCAACATGAAATTGACCAATCTTGATAATCCAACAATTTCAAGTTGCTAAATACAGCTGTTTTCAAGAAATAATTTTATATGTGCACATTTTTCAGCATTTTACTGTCACACTTCAAGCAATAATCATTTAAAATGCAAATTATCTATATTTTTATGAGTATTTATACTTAAACTGGTGTAAGATTCTAGAAGCATATGACCTGTAAAAAATTGTCTGATTTTTGATAAAAGCTTTAAAAAAAATCTAGATTTGTCCGTAACAATTATAACAATTAAGTTGATTTAAAAATGTCAAATAATAAAAGTTACGGACACGACATACAAACGCATGAAATTGTTATTAGCAAATCTGTTTCTTTTTATCTGATAAAAATATAAATGTGTATGCATATTTCCAAAAAACATGCTGTTATATGATCCTATCTAAAATGCACCTTTTCAACTAGGTGACACACTTTTTAGCACCAATCCCATGTTTTGGCAGAGTATAGGCTTGAATATTGTAATATAGAGTATAGACTGACTATAGCGTTAATTTGTTTGTGTTGCAATGATAATTACTTGGCAATAACTCAGATAATTTAAAAAGGAGCTCAGGTGCATAGACACTTACTCACACATGTACACACAGACTGTTAGTGTTTTTACATCAATATTCAGGTGCTCTTGGAAAAGCTGCATTTTTAAGCCTTTGGCAATTAGTACATTTTATCACATTAGTGTAGAGGTGCAAAGGACAACAAGAAGAGACTCCTTAATTATTAAAATGAGGAACGGTTTTTTGAGAGTCATGCTTTTAAAAATCACTATTAGTATTAGGACAGGCGCTCCTTCAAAACCTTTTCATCACACCAACACCGATTATTTTTATATTAAACATAACTATGCTCGAACATTTACTACCGTTTATCACTTATCCTTTATGCTAATTGGGATTTCTCTAAATCACAGGCTTCAGAGTCCATTTGTTTGGTTAATATTCTTTTGTGTTTGACCCAGGGGGATTTTTAAGCAGTGCTTTTAGGGTTTAAAGGAAATTCGTTTTGGCTGACATCATCATATTGCCTCGTCATGTCTTTCTTATCGTTTCAAAAGTGCTTTAAGAGATTTTCTTGTGAAAAGCAGCAAACCAGATTCCCTTGCCAAATTGCATGCTTCGTGTGGGTTTTTTTGGGGCCAGAAATGCCATACAAAAATTTTGGGGGGGATTCTCAAAGTAATTTTATTGACTGTCTTTCCTGTGTTATCAGAGCTGCACAGCCTGCCAGCTAGCCTCCAAAAGCCTTGGGCTTTCGTCGCAGATACACACCGGTACAATGGATACCAGTCCAGAAGGTCTCCAATCAAATAATTACGAGTCTTTGCCAAACCTAAGCACCAGCTAATGAATGGAAATGAGCGATTTGTATGCAGCCTGCCCGAGAGGCTTTCTCAGTACTTACCTGATAAGTGCCGCAGTGTTGCCACTTCATGATGAACTTCATTCAGAGATGATGGCATTGTTTGAATGGGTGACGCATGGCTGGAGTCCTTGTATTGGATTTCTGAATAGCCTCAACTAAAGGTGTTCATTAAGAGCACTTAGTGCTGATTTAATGGCTGAAAACATTTCGACCTTGTGCCACCAAGCATTAAATCGGACCTTCCCGCGTGTCCTTAACTTTTCCTCGTGTGTATCGCTATGAATTATAGTTATGGAGGTCTCAGGAAGCATGAATGTCTCTTTCGATAAATTTTGCCCTGGTTATTGAAGTATATTCCATACATCGATGACCTTTAAATGCTACATTATGCACTGATTTTCTTAAAAAAAATAATAATAATAATAAGGGATGTCTACGCTCAAAGCCTCGCCATGGACAACCTCTAAATCGTGAAGTGTCATAACTACCAATCTGACTGAAGCAGGACCTTATACTGTATAACAGGCAATAGCTTTCAGAAATGACCCTGATCTCCAAAGACATCTGCGCTTTTGATAATGTTAATTACCGCATGTAATGCATTATGCACTATTTCAGGGAATACGATAAATAATGATGGGCAACTTTGGGTTTGGATGTACGTTTGCCGTAAACATTGTGCAGCAATGTGTCCTTCAGTAGTCACTAAATACTTCAAGATAAATGACTATAACCTTTTTACATTAGCGACATTAGAATTCTACATTAGTGACTGGTGTTTGTCTAATTTAGACTCTTGTATTTGAAATTAGTGTCTCAAATGGCAAATTCCCGTAAGTGCAAAAGATATATATATTTTTTTAACAGGAAACCATATATCCTAACATTTAACCTTGCTACTGTACCTTAAAGCATGACAGTAAAACTGACAAGTCTTGCATCAAAATTTATAAAAATGATTAAGACTGGTCGTATCTGACAACCTACAGTAATATTCTCTAGGACTAAGGCTAAAAGTGCAAGGTGAGTGTATCGTTTCTCATCACGACTCCACTTCATCCCGCGTCTTTATTTAGCACTCAATTACACCATCACTCTGCTCTCGAAGTTGAAAGCATAATTAATTACTTCATGAGTGTGCAGGTTTTAGGTGTTTACGATTTAGGATGCAGTCCTCTCCTGCTGACTTTGATCAGCTCTGAGCTAAGTGAACCACGAAAATATTTTTAACAGACATAATGATGTAGCTGTCAGCAATTTAAGTCAGACATAAAACGTACTTAAAAAAAAAAAAAAAAACTGCAAACAGCATTTGGAGACAAACTGTTCTCTCTCTTGTAATACTGGTATTTTCAAAGGCTATTTATTCTCCAGAGAGCCTCATGCCCTGAAACTGGCACGTTGGAGTCATGGGATTTGTAGGACAATGAAGGATTATATAAATTTTATTTATCATTATACTGGAGAGCCGCTGTGGCATGGTGGTTATCACTGTGGCCTTGCAGCTTCAGGGCTGGGGGTTTTCCCTTTGTTTGGTGGGTTTCCTCCATGTACTCTGGTTTCAGTTGAATGATTTCTATTAACTATCTATTAACAAAAATAAATTATGATATTGTAAAGTTTACTGTGTTTTTATATTTACATAACATTTATGACAGATTCTCTAGTGCTGGTTAAGTTATAGGAGTAATCATGTTTATTACCTGTGCAAATCTACATCACTCACTCACTCATCTTCTACACCACTTTATACTGTATACAGGGTCATGGGCGGGCCTAGAGCCTATCACAGGAGACTTGGGGCATGAGACGGGGTGCACCCTGGATGTGATGGCAATCCATTGCAGGAGACACACACGTACACGCTTGCTTGCTCACTCACCCACTACAGGCAATTTGGGAACGCCAATTAGCCTAATCTGGAACTTGTTTTGGACTGTAGGAGGAAACTGGAGTACCCGGGGAAAATCCACTAGGCACAGAGATAAATGCAAACTCCAACTCATGCACACAGACCTGACATGGTAATCAAACCCAGGATTGGAGATGCAAGGCAACAGTGCTAATCACTGAGCCACCATGCTACTGTACGTTTTACATTGCTGATTTTGCAAATTTTATTTTTTTTTTTTACTGCAGCTGGTTTTTGTCATTAGACGTGAAGGCTGGAACTATTTGTAATGTGCTTTAACAAAAACAAAAACAAAAAAGGATGGAAAAGTGTCTCACTGTCCAAACAACGAGGAACACTCTAACACAGAACAGACATCACTCCAACTAAAAAATGAAGAACTTGAAATAAGTGGTTTAGATGTGGTTTAAGTATAACGAATCAGCTAAAACTTTTTCCAAAAAAGTTTTCAGAGCATTTCATATATTTATATTGTTCTAACATAGGAAATCATACATATCTTAGTAGATCCCACATTTTTACATTTCTCACTTAGTTGTATAGACATAAAATGTGGTAAAATTGCTGAGCTGGCATTTAAAGTCCCAGGCCTGCTTGTGAGCCGATTGATTGATTGATTGATTGATTGATTTCAGGACAAAGCAAAGTACACGATGACCAGTAAATTGGGAAAACCATATCTCCACAATTAAACATACAATTCTAAATCATGACTCTTTAACTTCAGCCGTGAAAGACCAGTGTCTAGCACAGTTTGTAATTCACCAACACCGAGCACACCCTGTAATTAAACAGATTAGTTAAATCAGCCGTGTTTGAGCAGAGGGATCACAAAGCTGTGCTGGACACTGAACCTCCAGGACTGAACTTGAAGATCCTTGGTCTAAATCATCCTGTAATGCAGTTTAGGCACTGTAGCAAATCAGCCATTGTATACAGTACATTCAAATTTTTTTTTTGTTTGTTTTTTACTTTTGTCTTTATTAAGTGCGTCGTCTTACTGTATCTAGATAAGTTAAGGATTTGTATTAGATTGCTTTCTTTCGGTTTAATAAACAAAAATCATTAAACTTGCATGAGTAATTAATAAACTACTGTATACTACAGTAACTAAAACTTGGCAGCATTAAACGTATATATTAAATATTATCGCAAATTATATGACTTTAAGCCAACAAAATGTCCATATTAGGAAGTTTTTACAGTACATCCATTGCTTTGGAATACGGCCCATCTAGACTCATCAGACCATCTTTCCATTGCTTCGAAGTCCAAACTTTATACTCCCTAGCAAATTGAACTGTCTTATGGATCTCTTATGGCCAATCCTGTAAGTTCTCATCACAGTATGTGCGTTTGGAAACGCTCTTGCTTTCCCCAATAAATATAGCTCTGATTTCAACTGTTAATTATTATTATCACGCAACTTCAACAAGCATTTAAGTGATCTCCAGTCATAGCAATTAATGATTTTTTCCCCCACAAAGTTATTACCCTTTTATTGATCCTTTTGAAACAGTGAATCTTTTAAGTGTATGTAAAGATTGTAAGTGTTACTGTATACAGTATTTAAGCTAATTGGATTGTCATAAATACCTAACGTCTAATGTAAATTAAATCATTTTCAAATAAATGAGGTCCAAGATCTGTAATACTCAGCCATTTAGTTTTGAGTTTAAAGGATTCAGTCTACATTTGTTTAAGGGGGAAAAAAGGAAGAAAAAAAAAACAGCTTGTGTTTTGCATTTGTAACACATTTTTCAATATTCATCAGGCATTATTGTAATGAGCGTTCTAATGAGAGGGATACATTTCCAGGCAAAACTCTCTAATGGAAATCAAAGTGTTTTGCAGACTGCCTTCCATCAAATGAATTTTAACTCTAGTGCTTAAAAGATGTTTAACAACATGTCTGTTAATGTTGACTGACTTGACATTCTCAGATTTCCTGCTCTCTCTCTCTCTCTCTCTCTCTCTCTCTCTCTGCGGTTTCATGTGCATGAGAGGAAGCTTGTGGTTCTCCTCTTACTATGTATGCTCTATCAAACTCTTTTTCTGCATATAAACATATATATTCATGTGTGTGCATATTATATATATGTGTATATATGTATGTGTGTGTATATATATATATATATATATATATATATATATATACTGTATAAATGTGTGTGTTTGTGTGTGTGTGGCTTACTGGTCTGAACCATAGATGGGCAGTTAGATAAGTGCGGCATGTTGACAGGCGGATGAGCATCTCAAACACACACCCGGTTAGATAAGTCCCCTATGTCAGCACTAAGTCACACATTTAACTCACATACACACACAAACACCGACAGCTCAAGGTATGGTGGTGATGTGGGTGTAGTAGTTAAAACTCACATTTTTATACAAGAGTGAACAAACCAGCTGTTCTCTGTTCTAAGGAAAGACCAGGATGCACAGCAAGTTCAATTCTATTTGTAAAGTAAAGAATTACCCCTAAGGACAATGAAAAAGTTTTATCTTCCATCTGGACTTCGTCTGTGTCAGGAGTGGATCCTGATAATTTAGGGTTTCTTTGATATTTTAGCTCATCCACCTGAACGATTGAATAATTTTGGATTCTGGGATGCTCACCGGGGTTGTGAAGCGTGGTTAAATAATTTACCATAGCCACTCATGTTTCAAACCAGTATAATAACAAACGAAGCAATTCTAGTGCGTATTCTAAAATTGTGTAAGCTTTAGATATTGTTGTGCTTCAAAATCGGACGAATTTATGAAACATTCAAACCATCCCATGAGGCAACTATAAACTGTAAAAAAAATAAAAAAAATAAAAAAAACCATGGACAAACCCATAGGTTTTCTGAAAAAATGGTTCTAATGCTTAACAGGTCAATTGTGATCTGTGTTTTATTTTTCCTAAATGTGATCCTAATGGAAATGTGCTGTTCTGTGAGCAAAGCCCTTCTCAATCATACAGGAATCTGACTATAAATCTCATAAAAGAGCAATTTTGGTGGGAAAATTGGCGTACTCTTGGAGAACTCCTAGTCTCTCATAAGGCTCTGTTCAAACTCCCCAATCAATCTCGCCAATCTCGGCAAATGCTAAAGAGTTATTGGACATGTCAACTCTTTTTCGTGGACTATTCACAGGAAAATGAAGATACATTTCTCTCATAGAGCTCTTGTGGCACTCGGAGACTCTCTCCTGGGCACTTCCCAAAGTCGCCGGCTCCCCTGGTTCTTGCCAATCTTGTCAATGCAGGAAAATTCCAAAATGAAGAAATTTTCTGCTGAATACCCTCTGCTCTAATAGGGTCGTTCTCTTGTGCCTCATTTGTGCTGGTCTTGCCAAGCTCTCCTCATAGTCAAAGGTCTCTCATCAAGCACCTTGGCTCTCCTCATTCTTGTATCATGTTCTCGTTGAGAACTCCTTGTCCTCATTAAAGCTCCGCACAAATCTGCACACTCACCTCTTCTTCTAAGTCACAGAACTACCAATTTCTCACCAAAAACGCTCTCTGGCCTATTTTTCTTTGAAATTCTGTCTCCTGGAGAACCATTAAAAAAATCAACAGTGCACATGTGGAAATAATTTGGAGAACAAATGAACAGATTCTTTTATTGCTTCACTGCAGAAATGGGCAACTGGGTGAAGAATTCGGTAACACGATGCCCCCTAAGTGTTTTATTCCTCTTATACCACACTAGTTTGTCAACTGCACAAAGCACTTCTTAGCAAAGGCTCTTCCATGTTAGAGACATGCTCCTAGACTTGTGAGACCTCTCCCATAATTGTCCAGTAAATCAACTCTAATACAGCTTAAGCATATCAACGAGTTTACGTTTTTGTTTACTAATAACATGCTTTTGATACCAGAGAACTGGTGGCTCAGGGGTAGGGGTTTTGCCTGCCATGCAGAAGGCCCGGGTTTGATTCCCAGCCAGTGCCCAAACCGCAGCCAGTGCCGGTCCCAAGCCCAGATAAAATGGGAGGGTTGCATCAGAAGGGGCATCTGGCATAAAACCTGTGCCAAGCTCGTACAGTATGTGTGGACCGGATGGTCTGCTGTGGCGACCCCTTGCCAGAGCAGCTGAAACACCAACAATAACAAGTTTTTGATATAATTCTTATGTAGCTGTGAATTTGCAGTTACTAAAAGAACACTTTATTTTTTTTTGTCTATGAATTAGGTCATGACTTCATCGCTTACTAAGCACCATAAAAAGTCAGTGAATTTAAAACACTTGAAGAAGGTAAATAAGACGTATGGTTCAAACAACTGTACATCTACCTGGACTTGGTGAAACCGTAATGGCTTCTCCCAGCTTTCCAAAGCTGTTAGCGCACCGTTAAACCGCTGTCAGAGCGTTCGTGGGGTGCAGCGGCATTTCTTTTTCTTTCTCATCCTCTATGACCTCCACTTCCCTTACATCTCTTACATCTGAGGAGCTGTCGACATCTGGAGAACATTTCCCCGTCCTCTAGCCTTGTTAAATACAACTTGTGAGCTTTTATTTATTTATTTATTTATTTTCATTCCTCCTATTTTTTTTTTCTTTTTTCTTTTACTTTCCTTATGTACTTTTATCTGACAGATTGATGTCAAGGTGGAGCTTCTCCAAGCCCGTGTGACCCCGGGACACACTTTTAACCCCGAAACACCTCACCACACACACACACACACACACAAGTACAGACTATACGTACATAGAGTACACGCAAAATGTGATGAGTCACATATTTGCTTTTGGTTTGTAAAGATTTCCCCTATACACAGAAGCACTGTGCATGCTTTAACCATGCTTTCATGCTTCTGTGCCCCAAATGCAACTGTAGAAAATGTGCAAAAATCCACGTCATGGCTTTACTTATGAGCGTGTGCATACTTTGTCTCAAGTGCACTATTTTCCCCTCTCTGAACTTTCATCCCCAAACAGAGTCAGTGAGTGTTCATTTTAGTGTCCCACTCTGACCTCTTTTTTTCTTCCTCCGTCTCCTTGGAGACTGTTTTATGGCACCGGATTACATTTGGACCCAAATGGGCCAGCTGTTGCGGCTATCATGGGTTTAATCTGCACCGAAGTGGTTTTATTAAGCTTTCAATGTGAAGCTTGCGTGACTCCGTTGCTTATTTAACAGCCACTAACTTGAGACGTGCGCGTACATCACCCAGCGCATACACATGTGCGCACACATTCACGCACATGGTGTATGACTGTTAATAGTGCCTTAAGACATTTACAGATGAGGTTTGAGTGTTCTACAGCTGCAGCTGCACTACAGTGTGCAGGGTGCGTGTGTGCATGTGTGTGTGTGTGTGTGTGTACCGTGCATCAGTCATCACATTTCAACACAAAGTCGATTAAAGGAACCACTGAAGCTTGTGTTGGGAAAGCAGGACGGCGTCTGAAGTTTCTCTGTGTTTCTCTGATGGACCGGTTACATGTGTGCAGCGGTGAGCGCTGGAGTGTGCAGTGCGCAGTGGAAAGTCTGAGGCTTGAAGAGAAACATCTTATTATACAGCCAGGGCATTCGTACAACACACACACACACACACACACACACACACACACACCCTGTTTGGTGGGCTGATTAAGAAACCAAAAAAATGTAGCAGCAAATCAGGAAATACAAGAGTACTTTCAGAAACCTAGCAGCAAAACCGAAAACTGCACATTTCGGAGACAGGACAGGAAATTTGAAATTGCAACAGCAAATCAGAAAACCTAAAAACAAGAAAGTAAGTATTTGCAGTTAGAACATCAAATCACAAAATGCAATAACAAAACCAAATTTGCAAAAACAAAAACAAAAACCAAACAGTATATATATATAGTGGATACGGAAAGTATTCAGACCCCCTTAAAGTTTTCACTCTTTGTTTTATATTGCAGCCATTTACTAAAATCATTTAAGTATTTTTTTTCCTCTTTTTCCCTCATAAATGTACACACAGCACCCCATATCGACAGAAAAACACTGAATTGTTGACATTTTTGCAGATTTATTAAAAAAGAAATAACTGAATTTTCACATCAGACCCTTTGCTGTGACTTATATATTTAACTCAGGTGCTGTCCATTTCTTCAGATGGTTCTACACCTTCATTTGAGTCCAGCTGTTTTTGATTATACTGATTGCACTTGATTAGGAAAGCCACACACCTGTCTATATAAGACCTTACATCTCACAATGCATGTCAGACCAAATAATAATCATGAGGTTAAAGGAACTGCCTGAGGAGTTTAGAGACAGAATTGTGGCACTGCACAGATCTGGCCAAGGTTACAAAAAAAAATCTGCTGCACTTAAGGTTTCTAGTGGCCTCCATGATCCTTAAATGGAAGACGTTTGGGACGATCAGTACCCTTTCAAGAGCTGGCCATCCGGACAAACTGAGCTATCGGGGGAGAAGAGCTTTGGCGAGAGAGGTAAAGAAGAACCCAAAGATCACTGTGGCAGAGCTCTAGAGATGCAGTCAGGAGATGGGAGAAAGTTGTAGAAAGTCATCCATCACTGCAGCTCTCCACCAGTCAGTGCTTTAATGGTAGAGTGTCCTGATGGAAGACTTTTCTCAGTGCAAGACACATTAAAAGAACACCTGAAGGACTCCAAGATAGTAAAAAATAAGATCCAAAGATACTGTAGAACTTTTTGGCCCTTAATTCTAAGCGGTATGTGTGAAAAAAACATGGCACTGCTCATCACCTGTCCAATACAGTCCCAACAGTGGAGCATGGTGGTGGCAGCATCATGCTGTGGGGGTGTTTTCCAGCTGCAGGGACAGGACAACTGGTTGCAATCAGGGGAAAGATAAATGCAGCCGAGTACAGTACAGGGATATCCTGGAAGAAAACCTTCTTCAGAGTGCTCAGGACCTCAGACTGGGCTGAAGGTTCACCTTCCAACAAAACAATGACCCTTAGCACACAGATAAAATAACGAAGGAGTGGCTTCACAACAACTCTGTGATTGTTGAATGGCCCAGCCAGAGCCCTGACTTAAACCCAATTGAGCATCTCTGATTGAACATCCACTAATGTTTACCATCCAACCTGACAGAACTGGAGAGGATCTGCAAGGAGGAATGGCAGAGGATCCTCAAGTCCAGGTGTAAAAACCTGTTGCATCTTTTACAATTAGGCCCATGTAATATTTCAGTTTTTCTTTTTTAATAAATCTGCAAAAATGTCAATAATTCTGTGTTTTTCTGTCAATATGGGGTGCTGTGAGTACATTAATGAGGAAAAATTTACTTAGATGATTTTAGCAAATGGCTGCAATATAACAAATGGTGAAACATTTAAGGGGGCCTGAATACTTTCCGTACCCACTGTGTGTGTAAATATTGCATTTTGTATTTTTTTTTTTTTTTTGTCTGCAAATTTCTTACTTTGTGTAAAACAGCAACACCCAAAAAAAATAAAAAAGTGGAGTCAACAGCAAATCATTAAATTTTGCATCAAACAAAAGAAGCACCAGCAAATAATAATTGAACAAAACTCCCTTGCAGCAGGTTTTCAGCATTGCATACTCTAAGTGCACTTGATCAAAAGAAGCAATGTTAAAATATTCAGTTTCATATATTTTTTTCTTACAGTTAATATCTTAAGGTCTACATCATACATCATGGGCATGAGGTTCAATTTATTTGTAGTTTAATTCAAAAAGAAGGGCGGAGGTTAAAACTTGTGTGTTTTTAAGACTGGTGGTCTTGCTGTTGCATTGTATATTTTTCATGATTTAAAAAAAATATATATTTATTTACATATTTATGTTCGTTAAATGCACCTTGCTCATGGATGCCAGCGTCATGCAGCCTTACTTCAGCCAAATGTGTCTTATCAGATGTACTGGGGTGATTGTTGCCAACTATCCTAATTGAGCATGTTGATTCACCAGTAGATGCATGATGAAGAGTTCTCTGATTGGCTGCTCAGCTGAGCAAATCAGTGCAAATCAACCATGAATTAGAGTGAATCAAACAAACCACATTGTCATGAAGACACATGTTTCTGTCACAAATCTGGCTCATCTGCTGCATGGTCTGTAGTTGGAACCCTGAGCTTGGGTGGCTGTGTGTGAAAAAAAAAAAAAATCATATGTTCCTTCCTTTTCTTCCCACTTAATTTCCTCCTTAAAACATTTTGTTAAGTGGACTGATGAGTATTAATTGCCCCAAGTGTGAATGAGGGTGTGCACTACAGTAGATTGGCATCCCATTTAGGTGCCCTGTGTTCCTACGATAGGCTCTGGATCCACCATAGCACTGTAAGTCCAAGGGGCTTCTAAGACAAACCCATACCTGAAATGACATTTCTCGTAAAGACGATCCCAGCCATGGTGGCTCAAAGCTCACTCCAGTTGTTTCTGTGAACATTCGGCGAATGGACCATCTGATCTTGAAAATCGATGGATAACTTCTCCCCAACTTGGTGAAGAGACTCATCTATCTGTGGGAACTGTCCACACAATCATTCACCAACATCACTTGCACATTACAGAAACTGGCACATCTCTTGTAAGGTCCCGACCTCACTGCAAGCCATTTCTACAAGTTTTGGGCGATTAAAGGAGTTCCTAGGAGGCCAGCATTTTAGACATTAAGCAGGAAGTATGACAATGGCTCTGGCACACTGAGAAAACCTTCTACCTTGATGGTATCTAAGCTCCAGTGAAACCTTGGGATAAGTGCATTAGTTTGTGTATATACTGTAGCGAGAGAGAAAGAGCTCATAATGTGTTCTTTTTTGTGCAATCAGAAGTCCAGGTTTGAATTGAACACCCGTCATACTACAGTATATAATAGATTTCGTCCAGAGTTCCACGAATGTTTCTCTCAGAATGCGTTTTAGTATCATTCTGGAACTTGCGTTAAAATGTTCCTCTAGGTCAGAGCACACACTATCGTACAAATTATGACAATAAAAAAAAAATTGAATTTGATGAATTGTGCATGACTATTCCTGATTGTTCTGTTTTTACTCTGACATATTCTTTAATGAGGGAGACAGAATGATGTGGGCTAGCCTGAGGATGTCTGAAATGGTTTGAGGCCAACCACAGCGCCACTCCAGGGACCTCATCAGCATGATCATTACCTTGAGAGCGGGCCTGTCTAAGCGAAAATGACACGCCTAACCATTTTGGTATATTACTAATGCATTAAGGAAACACAGTGTGCGTAATGACAGGTAGGCTTGTTAGATAATTCCATGCCAAAGTGGTTTCAAACAGGACTTAATGAATTTCCTACAGTCTCTCTCACTCTTTCCTTAGACGCATACAGAACATTGGCTATAATACGCACATACCATGTGGCTTGTGTTTCTGGGTACCTCTTTTGTCTCGTCTCAGAAAATGGCACTGATGCCGAGCAAAACTAGTGAAGAGCTAATAAAATATATTCTGAACACTTTTCTGGGTTATATATATTATGGGAATTTATCAAAAGTTCTCCGCCTTCTGGCACTGAGAAATTACCGCTTAGGAGTGGCACTGGCAAAGTAGAGTGTGGCTCAGGGGATGCAGGGCGTGGCTCACACTGCAAACAGTTATGATAAGTGAAAATATCTTAATATACGATTACAACAAACTAAATCAGAGTATTTGTGGTCAGATTTCATCAAACGTTTTAATTGTAAATTTCTTGTTGTGTTAAAAGATAATTTTGCTAGTTTTCCTAAAAGAAATGCTTTAACGTTTATAATTAAACTGTGTAAAATGTGTCAAGCAGTAGGCAAAATAATCTTACGTTTTCTTGTTTTGATCAAAAATTAAAAAAAAAAAAAAAAAAATATATATATATATATATATATATATATATATATATATATATATATATATATATATATATTTGTGACTCAGATGAAGCAGGGAATGGTTCAGGTGGTGCATGGCATGACTCAGGCAAAGCAGGGCATGGCTCAGGTGGTACAGGGCATGGCTTAGAAAGAGCAGGACATGGCTCTGAAGGTGGAGGGCATAGCTTTGGATGATGCAGGGCTGACAGGAGACCTCTCTGAGTTAACATTGTGGTGTTACCAGAAATCTTTTAAAGTTTACAGAGCTAACAGAATGCATTTTAATGCTTGCAGGGATAACAGGAAGTATTTTAACATAAAAGTCACAAAAGCACAAAAGAGGTCCAAAGAGGAACACCCTTAAGGGGGCAACCTTAGTACTATCATACGACAAAATAATTGACATAGATTGTCACATACGGATTGAACAGTGTCACAAATCTAATCAAGTTGATAAATAAAATTTTATAAATTACTAAATTATAGATAATAAAATATATTGACATGAGACAACTCATATACATGAGTTCATAATTCAGAAAGCATCAATCTTTTTGTCTGATGAGTGTTGCAGTGACACGTACAGTACCTAGTGCTCGACCCATGTTCTTGTTCTGACACAGCACATTACATTGTTGGAGAAAGGTGGTACTTGGTCATCTTTGCAATATATTTTTTTTATGCTTTATTCAACTCCTAAGTACTTGGGGATGTTTTTAGTCTGTGATTTTGTCTGAGCTCCTGCGGAACTTCAGTTTCCCTCAGGATTAATACTGTAAATCTCTTAGGATCTTATCTTATTTTATCTTATCATATCTTATCTTATTTCATTTTATCTTATCCTATCCTATCCTATCTTATCTGAATCAGATCTTGAAATAGTTTCCATCACTTAAAGAGAGGAGGGTGAAAGCCATGCTATAGATAGATAGATTTTTAATCGACACAAAGGTTACTAAAACAAAATCAATTGACCCCTGGTTTCATACTTGGCAAAAAAAAAAAAAAAATCTTCTAGGAATCTTCTCCAGCAGATTTGCACATCTGGATCTTGATATTTCTGCCCGTTTGTTCTAGGCAAAATTACTTAAGCTTTGTTAGATTTTATGCAAACTATTAGCAAACAGCAATTTTTAATTCTTGCCACAGTTTCTCAATCAGATTCGAGTCTGGGCTATTTAAACACATTCAAGCTCTTTGTTTAGGAAAACTCCAGTGTAGCTTTGAAGGAATGTTCAGGGGTATTTTAGTGTTAGAAAGTGAAACTCTACAATATGAAGCCACCATTACCACGCTTCTGTAGGGGGGTGACAAAGATCATTATCATTGATCATATCATTCAGTAAATCCTACAGTATGATGTTTTAGTAACCTGATAGGAGTGGTTTGTAGAAAAAAAAAAAGTCTTGATCCACAAACAGGTCCTGGTCCTGGGAGTTTAAGGAGTTAAATGAAATGCTTTTATTGATATATAGCTCAAATGTCACAAGACCTTTATTCTCTGTAAGCAGTGTGGTCGGCGTCAAACACAGGGGTCACGAATCTTCAATTCTTTCCACAGTCAACATGATTTTAATGACATTTGACCTTTTGGTGCAGGTATTTTCTTCCATGGAGAGTTGCATTTTGCCAATTAAAAGACCAACAGATAGACATGTTCGACTTCATGACACACACACACACACACACACACACACACACACACACACACACACACACACATACAATATATATAAAAATACTGAAAGTGATGTTTAAGGCAACCCAGGACTTTTGATTGTGCAGAATAACAGAACAGTTATGAGAGTTAAAACTTCCTTTATTTCTCTATATAACCCCCTTCTACACTAATGCACTTATCCCAGTGTTTCACTAGTGCTTGGACACCATCAAGGTAAAAAGTGCTCTCAGTACACCGGAGCCATGATCAGACTGCCTGCTACATGTTTGAAACACCGGCCTCAAAGGAACTCCTTTAATAGCCAAAACATGTGGAAATGACTTGGAGTGAGATCAAGACTATATAAGGGATGTAAAAATAACTCCCTATTGAGTTCCTGTAATGTGCAAGTGGTGTTTATGAATGATTGTGTGTACACATGGAAATGTGCCAGAGCCAGATGTCCATGTGGCCTTTGTGTCTCATCACCATACTATGCTTGAAGTCTTCTTTAAAGGTAAATCAGTTTTTATACCTTCTTTCATAAGAAAACTTTCATCATAAGCACAGCCTGTCTACTTTAACAAACAGATGTTTTCAGCACAAGACACAAGCCTGCCAGTGGTACACTTTTTCTCTTAAAATCAAAATGCAAACAAGCACAACAAATACACTCACTTATTGTCATTACTGCTTAATCCTATATTCTGGGTCATGGGGAGCCTATCCCAGGAGACTTAGGGCATGAGGCAGGGTACACCCTGGACAGGGAGCCAATCTATCACATGGCACACAGACATACACACCGGCCGGGAATCAAACCCGGACCCTGGAGGTGCAAGGCGACAGTGCTAACCACTACACCACTCTGCCGCCACAAGCAAGTACAATAATCTTTAAAATACATCATTTGAAATGTTATTTTATCAGAAACATAATTCCTAAATTGTTCTCCAATGGAATAGCTTGTCTAAAACCGAGACAAAATTAGAGATTTTATGATTAATCTGCGAAGCCTGACTGCAGCCTCTGATGGAGAAATGCAGTACAAGGTCTCTGGAGCACAAGACAGTCACAAGCAAAACAAAAGCTAGCATCATTTCTTTATGGGCAGTTCTATTAAGTACCATTATGTTGTGGTAAGGTGGCATGGTAGCGTAGTGTTAGTACTTTGATCTCATACCTCCAGGGTGGAGGCTTTGATACCTGCTTTGTGCATAGAGTTTGCGTGTTCTTCCTGTGTATGGTGGGTTGTCTTCGACTGTGCAAAGACATGCAGAGTTAGTTTAATTGTCAGACCCTGAATTGTGTCTGCCCTGTGGATTGGCACCCTGTCTAGGGTAATATGCCTTTTTTTGGGATAGGCTCCAGGCCCCCCTCAACCCTGTATATCGGATAAGCAGTATGAAAGATGAATGAATTAATATATTATGGTACAAAGAGTTCTGTGCATTAGCAGGCAAGTGGTTGTTATTATTGTTTATACCATCTCCAAAATGTACTGGTGTAATGGTGGTTTATTCCCTTACACCTCCAGGATTGGGGTTGCACACCTTGCATCCATTCTGTTTGTGTGTCCTCGTGTTTCCTGGGTTTCATCCATGTACTCTGGTTTCCTTCCACAGTCCGAAGACATTTGTCACTGTAGACTGATTGATGGACTGCAGTATCTGCGCAGTAATATACTGTTTATTAGTTACAAAAAGGGATTTTGAAACTTGGAGGTAAATAATGACAAGTGACTGCTATTCAGTGTTTTACACATAATCAAACATCTAGTAATATCAAGTTATACTAGTTTGTCTTTGGGTGGACCACTACTACACATTTAACACTTCGCCTTGCCTCATACTGTAAGCGTGACCTAACCACATCATAAATGGTTATGGCCTTAAGGGCATTCACACTGCACTCTATTCTCTCTCCATAAATTAATTGTTCATTTTCCTTATATCTTGTTTAGTGAAGTGAAACCAAATCATGAATCCAGAGCTAGGCTACACAACCTTTATTCTTGTTGTCATGGTTACAGTCCAACAAGGTTACAGGAATTGTGATTACACTTTTGACTAGCGGTCTGAAACTGCACCTTATTCACTGTATGGGGTCCTGGGAATTTTGCCACGTTTGAAAGCGTAGTGGAATATAGCCTATCAAGGGTGCTTATGAAATCCCACAATGCATTGCTGCAGCATGTAAAGTGTCCATTCATATGCTCTCAAGTTCATTCCGTACACATTGAAGTAAAGGCAACGGACAGACAGCGGCCAAATAATTGGGAGAGATGAAGCCCTGAAGGGACACGATATAAGATCACGTTAAATGTTAAAGTCAGAATTGTTGTTAGTATTTCAGGTGCTCCTGTCGAGGGGTCGTCACAGTGGACCATCCGCTCCGCACACAACTCGGCCCTTCCAGGATCAACCCTATCATTTAATCCAGGCTGTGCACCTGCACCGCATCCAGTGGCTGGGGTTTTGGGCATTGGGTGAAAATTGAACTCTGCAAGGCAAAGAGAAATCTTAATGCCCTTAAATGTTAAAGTAAGAATAACGTGCCTTTTTGATATTGTTGTTATATCCCACAATGCCTTATTCTCCTCAAAGGACCAACTGCAAGAAATCTATCTGAAAGGAGTCTTGTCGCCTTCAAAAAGCATGCAAGCATGTATCCATGTATTGTGTGTATGATAAATGTAATCTACGTGATCCCCCCCCCCCCGATCCACCCCCACCCACCATGTAGATTTTGGTGTGTTCCATGTTTGCTGTATGAAAACATTCCTGAGTGACCTTCAGTGTGCCGAGCCAGCACAAAATATGCATTTAAAAGGAACTGCTGAAATAAATATCCAGGCATGGACGGAGATTGTTTCCTTTGTACTGAGCAAGGCACACACATGCATCACTGTCCGCGTGTGTGTGTGCCGCATTCCTCCGGCCGTTTCATTTGCGGGGAAATTAACCGTGTTCAGCACATAAACAAACGCAGTTGGCGCAATTACACTGCGCTCACAGCTGCTGAACGGTCAGGATGTTAGCCAGGTTTCTTCTGAAAAAGGCAAAGAAATGCAATAAACAAATAAAGAAGAAACAATAGATCGTAAAGAAACAGATGAATATTATTCAAAATCAGCAAATATTATATGTTAAAAATAAAAAGCAGTATTTATAAAGACTTTGCAGCTAGAAAAATAAGCGTTTAAGGGTTTTTTTGGTTTGTTGATAGATAGATAGATAGATAGATAGATAGATAGATAGATATCCACAAGCTTGCCATCAGTCACTGTGTCTGTCCTTGGCCGCTTATTGAGCTGATTCCAGTCGCTCACCCTTTCCTAATAGGCTTTGGGAATTGTGCTCGACTACCTGATATAGATGAGACTGTTTATTCTTTTTTTTTTTTTAAGAAAATGTAATAAAGTCTACCGTTTTTATTGGCCACTGATCCCACCAGGGCTGAAATTGAGCACTTCATGCGCTGCCGTGTAAGCCTTTTGCTTCATCCGGATTTCATTTTGCAGATTTCATTACACGTTTACGATAATGAAATGCATGCTCGAGACAAAGACATCAGTCTGAAGACCAATACCTACAGTATGTGCGTGCTGAGCGCTGTCCCGTGTCCCCTACTCTAGCCGTCCTCATCGCGTTTTTGTCCTCTGTGTGCTTCACATAGTCTCAACACTTTTCATTAAATAACAGCTGAGAGTCAACGTGAGTCGAACTACAAAGCGAGGAGGAGATTGAGTGATCTGATGGTTTGCCAGAATTAACCAGGATTAATAATGTCATCAGTAGTGTGGTTTATAGAGTATTGTTGCTTCATTGATCTTTAATTGGGATCGTATGCCGTCCGTGTAAACTTTAGTGATGTGTTTAGGAATCGTGAGCTCTCGCACCATGCATCAAATCGGTTCATTGCTGTTGTGCATTTACTGCATAATTCCTTCTACACCACACTGATCAATTGTCCCTTCTGCATAACATCCTGTAATAAACATAATTAACGTGAATGTTTTGCCATTAATAAGTGACAGCATATACAGTAAAGAAAACATGTAGAGTAACAGTGTGTGATATTTCTCTTTACTGCATGCATAAAAGTGCTCAAACTTTTTTTTTCTTGCTTTTTCTCTCTTTCTTCTTTTTTTTTTTTTTGCACCAGCGTAAACACCCGTTCCGCCACGCTGAACAGACAGGTGTGCAGCACTTGCTTGTTCAACACATTTCCTGTTTGGTGCGATCACACACTTTGATGAACATCACAGCGTCTCACAATTTAAACATGGTTTACCAGCTTTGTGTGCGGGTTGATGGGTTCTTGCGTGCCTGTGGGTGTGACTGCACACGTGCATGTTTTTTTTCTCTCTCTCCCTTTCTCTCTCTATATCTCTCGCTCTCTTTTTCTTCACTGCTCATTTTTCTGTGTGCTCATTTGCTTTTGTAGCCTAGGGGAATAGTCTGACTCATGGGACTCTTCTCCATGCTGAATTTACAGTATACACACCGTCAGGACGTATATTAGCCTATAGCTCTTCGTCAAAACCTCCATAACTCCACACATGCATTGTGCTCAGGGCATCAATCTTGAATTATCCTACACACACGGCGCTGTGGATCTGCACCTCTCAGGGGTGTTAATAATAATAAACAACCCTGCGTCAAACCGATACGAACACAAATGCACATATAATATGATGAATCGTATCAGGCGATTTAAGTTATATTTACTTTCCTATTGAGCATCCTAGCATTACATTGCAGCATAAAAAATTCAGATTCTACTAGACTGAGATGTTATTATTTCACTGGTATAATCATATTTCTTGAACCATTTCTTAATAATGGATATCGCAGAACATGTAGAGCAATATACAGTACACAGAGGTGGGGAAACAATCGATTTTGTTACATATCATAATTATTTTTATTAATTTTTAATAAATGTTATATGTTCACATTTGTGGTCGTAAAATGCTGCAGTTCCTCTATACTCCTATAGGTGGTGCACCCTAAACTATTCCCACATTGATAGGCAGCACAGCATACTGTACCTGTGTGATAGGAGCAAATTATTTGCTCATTTGTTTAGAAATGTTCCAAAAAACAAAATTAATATTGAATCTGGATATTTAAAAAATTTTGTGATATTAATAGAATCGCAATAAAATTTGAGTCGGCATCTAAGCAGCATGATAACATCGCATCAACTAATATGACCTGGAATGGTTTTTAATTCACGGGTGTGATTTGTTCAAGGTTGATGACTGACGGTTCTTGCCTTCTTAATGTGCTTTAGATCATCAGGTTTATTTTATTTGTATTTTTTGGAAAAGAAGGGTGGTACAAAGTCAGTAGTCCTATTAGCACTACTACAACAAATGTACAGTACAAACCCATACTGTGGCAACAAACACTCTTAAATAAAGCGAAAAGACAGTCCATCATTACTTTAAGAAATGAAGGTCAGTCAAACCGAAAAATCTTAAAAAACTTTTGATGAATCCCTAATTGCAATCATCAAAACCGTCAAACGCTCTAATAAAACTGGCTCTAGACCAAGAGCTACCTCTGCTGCAGAGGATAGGTTTATTACAGTAGAATGACCAGCCTCAGAACCTGCTGATATACAGCACCTTATATACAGTAAATCCCTACATAAATGTTTCTCTGAGGTTGAAGTGGAAGATATATCTTATCATACACAGTTCAGAGGAGACTGCGTCACTCAGGCCTTCATAATGTAGTTAAATGGCGGCAAAAAAACAATACTTTGGAAGAACTACACGCAAAAGAGATTTTCTTGGTCCAAGAAAAACAAGGTCAATAGCTTTGTCCTTTGGTCTGATGAGTCCAAATGTGAAATTTCTTATTCTATTCTGCTTGTCTTTGTTAGACTAAACAGAAATTCGGTTCCTGAATGTATGGTTCCCACTGTGAAGCATGGCGGAGGAGGTGATGGTGTCGGGGTGCTTTGCTGGTAACATTGTTGGTTACTTAGTCAAAATTGAGGGCAGACTTAAACGACCATGCTAGTCGTCAACAGTGTCCCTAGCAAAGACTTAACCCAGCATGGTTTCCACAGCATTTTGCAGGGACATGTCATCTCATCGGGTTTGCCCTCAATGGGACCATCATTTGTGTTCCAACAGCACAATGACCCCAAACACACCCCTAGGTTATGTAAGAGCTATTCGTCTAAGAAGGAAAGTGATGGAGTGCTATATCAGAAGACCTGGCCTCCACAATCACCGGATTCTAAATGCAATTGAGATGGATTGGGTTGGGTTGGACTGGAGAATGAAGGAAAAACAGACAATGTGCTCAACACCTCTGGGAACTCTTTCAAGATTCTTAGAAGACCATTTCAGGTGACGGAGAAATGTACAAAGCGATGTACAAAGCTGTCATCAAAAGATGGAAACGCTGAAGAAGCTAAATATAAAGCATAATTTTATTTATTTAATTATTTATTTATTCATATTGACCTCATCATCCTTATGACATACATTTGTGAGATGTAAGGTCTTATATAGACAGGTGTGTGGCTTTCTTAATCAAGTCCAATCAGTATAATCAAACACAGCTGGACTCAAATGAAGGTGTAGAACCATCTGAAGGATGATCAGAAGAAATGGACAGCACCTGAGTTAAATATATGAGAGTCACAGCAAAGGGTCTGATTACTTAGGCCTTATGTGATATTTCAGTTTTTCTTTTTTAATAAATCTGCAAAAATTTCAACAATTCAGTGTTTTTCTGTCAACATGGGGTACTGTGTGTACATTTAATAAGGAAAAAAATGAACTTAAATAATTTTAGCAAATGGCTGCAATATAACAAAGAGTGAAACATTTTATGGGGGTCTAATTACGTAATCCGTTCCCACTGTACTGTACATACATATACTAGCATACATATACAGTAGCATAACATACATATACTAAAATGAAAAGTTTAATTATAAAAGAATGATATAATATACTTTCAACTTATTGGATTAAAATGTTGACTGTAATTGATTGTGAAAGAAAAAAAAAACACTCCACCTCATCACTGACTAGTTTTCTTTTTTTTATTATTATCATTCTTTATATAAACACTTCTGCTCATGGTTAATTGCTGTTATAAGTTCTATGGAAATACAGTTTTCATATAATATATGAGCAACCTTTGCACTTGTAATGAGCATGTGTGGTTTAACACAAGCATGCACCTAAGCACATCTGAACGCCTGCACACACACACACACACACACACACACACACACACACACACACATGCAGATGTCCAAACTGCTGTAGTTAAAAAAAAAAAAAATGCATTGGGGGTGTAAATTTTTTTTAATTGTTGTGAGTTATTATAGAACACAGTCTTGTACTGTATACACTCAGTGTACTTGTGTATACACTTAGAGAAAGAGCGAGTGCATGAGAGAGAGAGAGAGAGAAGGTTGGGTTGATATACTCGTTATTAGAGGGTGTGGGAAAGATCAAGATAAAAGGTAAATGAGGAGGGATGAGTAGCAGGTGTTTAACTGTGTGTGTGTGTGTGTGTGTGTGTGTGTGTGTGTGTGTAGGGGTGTGTGTGTGTGTGTGTAGGGGTGTGTGTGTGTGTGTGTAGGGGTGTGTGTGTGTCTGTGTGTGTGTGTGTGTGTGTGTCAGGTACAATGTATGGGAGTTCTGTCTAAAGAGTCTAAAGGTTAAGTTCTGACCCGAGAAAGCACCTAATGGTTATAAGTTAAAAACAGATGGCTAAGAAACTGATGCGTTACATATCCGATTACACACACAATGAAACAATCACACAAACTATATTTTTCGCACCTTATACCTTTTCGATGTTTATACTTATTTAATTTTGTTGTTTTACTTTTATTGTTTTTTTTTATTATTATTTCTGCATATACTGTATGTTACTGGTCAAAAATCCCTAGCCACCCCACATTTCTTCTTCTTCGTCTTCCAGACGTTCTTGTATTTTTAATGCAGTTTTGAGAAATACTTCTCCAGGCCCTCATCTTCCATCCACTCACTATACCTGACCGGTTTCAGAGGACTGTTTTTTGTTTGTTAAGCCACACAGTGACCTATGCATCCTTTATGCAATATTAAAAATAATAATAATAATAATAAATCTAACCATAAACCAGTGAGGAACTGGTGCAGATGACAGATGATCAAGCATTAATATACTGCTGATGCTGAACCCAGAGAGGTTGGAACAGACGAGAGGGGAAATGAGATCGCTGCTGAGGTTGTTACATAAACAAGCTATTTATTTAGTTGGATCTTTGGGCACTTTGCAGCCTGTCACAGCAAGACAGCTTGTTCTACACTCGACATTTCCACTCAATAACTGTAAAAAAAAAATGTGACCACAATAAAAAAAACTAAATCTGAATGTAATAAATAAAGAATGCAATTGTGTTTTGTTATCTTAAAGTTTTAGTTATAGTGAAAAAAAGCCACAGATGTTCGATCAGAACGAGGGCTGGGTAATTTGAAAGCCTAAGTCCACCATTTAAACTCTTTTTCATGTTCCTTAAACCATTCCTGAACAATCATTTGCAGGGTTTTAGGGGGAAGTATCCTGCTGGAAGAGGCCACTGCCAATAGGGAATACTTTTCCCATGGAGGACTGTACTTGGTCTGTAACAATGTTTAGGTAGGTGGTACATTTTTAAAAAACTTCCCAAGGACTCAAGACTGCCCCCACCAGCACACACCAGTAGCACATGTACCCCACCATCTCTGCCCCAAGTAAGTATGTAAAAGAAGGTGTATTTTATCAGACCAGGCCACCTTCTTCTTCTGCTTCATGGTGTTTTTCTGATGCTCACTTGTCCACCGTTGACACTTTCTGCAGTGGGCATGTGTCAGCATGGGCACTCTGACCGGTCTTCCAGTATGCATGCATTATATGTTCTGATCCTGTGAGCCTTGGGCATCTATGTCCATGTCACCAGTTCAGTGCTTGTCCTTTCTTAGACCACTTTTGGTAAGTATTAATCCCTACCAACCTGGGGAAAAAAAATCACCCAGGGTCTGTTATTTTTCCTGCTTTCAACTAGAAAACTGACTGTTCACTTGATGCCTAATATATCACACTCCTTTAAAGGTGTCAATGTAACAAGATAATCAATGTTATTGACTTTACCTGCCAAGGCTCAGATGGTTGAGGCTCTGGGTGGCTGATTGGGGGGTCAGGGGTTTGTGCCCCATCACTGTTGGGTCCTTGGGCAAGACCTAGGAAAGGGGAGGGTTGTGACAAAAAGGGTATTAGGTGTAACATCTTGTGGATCAAGTGATCTGACGCGGTGTCCCCTAGGATAAAAGGGAAAAGACCAAAGGAAAAAAAAAAAACTTTATCTGGAGATGGTTGCAATGTTATTGCTGATACAGTTGTATGAACATAACTAAGTAAAAAGATTCTTAAAAATACATAATAATCCTAATGATGACTATAATTAATAATACGTACATATAATAATACAATAATAAGTAATAATAAAAATCATATTTTGTGGCTGTTGTGAGAAACTGTGAGATAGGAAACATCACATGAAAAATTTCACAATTAAGATACAAAAAGTCTCAACTTTGAAGTTGCAGCTGTGAATAAGAAAGTAAAAGCTAATTTCTCATACATAACAGAAACAGTCTACCTTAGATATGTGTGTATACTTAGAATAAATCAAGACGTGCTGAGATGAAAAGTGTATAATGATGGATGGAAAAGAAAGCTTTTAAAGGGCATGTTTGTAGTAGATAGAAACCAAGTAAGCTTTTTCACCTCTTGCTCTCAGCTCTCTGTGAAGCAAATCCAGCGTGTATTAGCCAGCAGGAAGTGTGCTGCGCATGCATGTGTTTAAATGTGAATGCGAATGTGTTTTTTTTTTTCTAGCCATGCTTGTTAGCCAGTGCAGTCTCCTCTCCCCTGTGCCTCTGTGTCTGACCGGGGAGGATTATCAAAAATTCACACTCTTATGTAGATTCATACTGTCTCCTTCAGACCGATGGAGAGGCAGAGCAAGAGATGAGAGAGGCTCAGGAGCGATGGAGGAGAGGCGCAGGAGCTTGCCTGGAGCTGCACCCAAACATCAAGAGAGTCTGAAAGTAATGACCTGAGTTCTGTTCATCATCTCTCTCACTTTCTTTCTCTCTCTTCACTCTCACAGCCGTTGGACCCTGCGGCCTTATGATGGACCCTCAGGCGATGCGACTCTCTTTCTCTCTCTCCCTCTCTCTCTTACACACACACACACACACACAAAATATGTGTGTATATCTATCTGTCTGTCTATCCATCTATCTAACTATCTGTCTATAAGGAGTTATATTTAACATAATGGACCCATAAGGAGTTATATTCAACAACATTGGACCCATAAGAATGAATGTACTGAATATATATATATATAAATAAAAAATAATAATAAATGAATACAAATAAATAAATAAATAAATATATTATAAACGTGTATAAAAATTTTAATATTAAATGCATAGCTATACATTATATTTTAATTTAAATGATACTATTATGATATAATAATTATCATATTAATATAATAAACATAATAAAACCATGATGTATACATAATATTATTTTTCCTTTTCTAAAGTGTGTGTGTGTGTATATATATATATATATATATATATATATATATATATATATATACACACTGTATGTATAAAAACACTATATGACCCCTTTCAGTGTTCTCGGTCCAATTTTTAATGATAAGATGAAAAGTTGTAGCACACATGCCCTTCATCATGATTGGCACAGGTGCAGAGTGAATTTTTTATCGTCTTTGTGTGTATTTACTTACAGTTAGAGTGGACGTCAAGCATAATTGAAATTCCACAGCTGGCCTCTTCCTAATAGCGGCACATTTAAGATAAAAGTGGCCCCTCAGATTCCACAATCTGCATGAACTCTCTCTCTCTCTCTCTCTCTCTCTCCCTCTCTTTTTTTTTTAACAAATACTCCAAGATTTTTTAGCCTAATTTACAGCATGTCCACCACATCTATAGTGTGCACATAAATGCCGTGGACAAAACGTGTGTACAATAGAATAGAACAAAAAACCTGATAAGTTGTAATAGAGATTTTATTATTGGGCCATTTTTTTTTTTACACATTCGCACTAGTCTGTTGTAAACAACAATCGTTGGGTCTAACACCGTTTCTGAGTGGATAGATTGTAAGGGGTGAAGAAAGGAAGTGGCTCACAACCTTAAAGAACTTTAAAAAAATGTGAATATATGTTTTGTTTTGACAGGTTAATAAGTGCCCCAGAATGCAAAACAAAAAAAAAAAATTGGCTGCAGCGACCTCATTTCCCCTCATCATTCAGCATCACCCGTCTGATCATCTGTCATCATCGGCACCTGTTTCTTACTGGTTCATGCCTTAAGATAAATTACTTTTTTTTTTTTTAAGTACAAGGACAGGACTGAAAACGAGAGCCAAAAAAGTCCTAAAAAACTTTTTAAGACTACATTAAAAATTCAGGCCTGACTTGGGATAGGTTTACTAAATACAGTAAAGGTATGTAAATAAATATGACATTAAAAAATGCTATTTTGGATACGTCTTCTTATGTAATTTCACATTTTTAATTCAAATATATTTGAAAGTTTTTATATATGTACAGAAGATAAACCAAAAATAGGCATCAGAGACTCACTAGGAAATAATAATTCATCTTCCTGCCTCTAACTCTCACTGTTAGATTTTTTTCTTTTTTTGCTCCATCACTATCCCGCTTTCCTTGTCTCTGCCCACAAGCGCGCCGCTCTGGATCAATATGCCTATCTAGGTTGTGAATGACCTGCGAATTGAGGCTGCTTTCATGCCTTCGCACCTCACTCTGTGTGTGTGCATGCGTGTGTGTTTGTGTGTGAGTGTGAGTGAGGGAGAGACACAGAGAGAGAGAGAGAGATCGGTGTCTAATGACTCTGTCTCCACTGCAGAGGCAGAGACAGAGCCGTGATTTCATTTGATTCGATGTCATCAAGTGGATGGTGCTAAGTCTCCCAGGCGTTTTCAGCGTCCTCTCTGCGGTGCAGGCTGACAGGTTCGTTCCACCAGTGACTTATCCAACACACTCGTCACTCAGAGCTGCTGTTCGCACACAAACAGAATGCATGTTGAGGAAAAAAAACACACACAAAACAAAAAAAAAAAAAACCCTCTCGGCTCAGGCTCTGCCAGCATCCAGGCTTAAACATCATGTTCCACTCGCTAGTTAGCGACAAACATCCCATCGACCCAGGCCATCTGCCGCTAGCAAAAATACCCAGTAAAGGCCAGTTATTAGCAATGTAAACCACGTTAGATACATGCTAAATGATCTGTCTAATTGCATGTCACACACACACAGAAGTTTGGATTTATTGTCTACATTCTGGAATAATACTGTTTAAAAAAAAAAAAAAAAAACTATGCAATAACACATAAGGCATTAGGTAATTAATTAACCACAACAATCAGTTGTTATTTTAAGACATGAAGGTCTGAAATAGTTCTTGCAAGAACAGTATTATCAAGTGCGTTTACGAAACCCATCCATCATCAGTATTAAACAGGTATTAAAAATGATATAGGGAGAAACATTAAAGATGAGATAAAATATGCATAACTCTGTTATCCACAACTAAACTTTATTAAATAATGATGTCATATGTACTGTTTCCAAGCATTTATTTTTATTTTTACGACATTCATTTTGGATATTACAATAATGAAAAGCAGGGCGGCATGAATATTTTCCCAGAACACCTTTATTCTTCTTAAAGAAATGTATTTATCATTCAGTTTAATGTCATAAAATCATCTGAAAAATGAGACCTTATTATTATTATACTAAATGTGAAATTTAATTGCACACTCATAAGCGCGTTTAAAAAAAAAATGTACAGCGCCATCTGTTGAATTTTGGAATGACCTTACATTTTCCGTTACTGTGAAGTGCGCGTAATGAAGATGTGAGATCGCATTAATTATGTAGATTTCAATCGCACACTCATAAGCGCATATTAAAAAATGTATAGCGCCATCTGTTGAACTTTGAAATGAAATAATGATTTTTTTTTATGATATAAGGGCGTTTTTTTATTTAAATTTCAAAGTAGCATATCTTCTCAGGGCAGCACGGTGGCTTAGTGGTTAGCACTGTTGCCTTGCACCTCTAGGGTCTGGGTTTGATTCCCTGCCAGGGTCAGGTCCCGTCTCTGTGTGCATGTTCTCCCTGTGCTTGGTGGGTTTCCTCCGGGTACTCCAGTTTTCTCCCAAAGTCCAAAGACATGCAGATTAGGTTAATTAGCGTTCCCAAATTGCCCGTATTGTGAGTGTGTGTATGTGTGTATACCCTGCGATGGATTGGCACCCTGTCCAGGGTGTATCCCATATCATGCTCTAAGTTTTCTGGGATAGGCTCTAGGACCCCCCACGACCCTCAATACAGGATTAAGCGTTATACTGTAGACTATGAGTAAGTAACATATCTTCCCGTGAACCGATTGCGATGAAAGCATATATGTTACCTCAAGCTTGGAGAAATACACCTGTGAAAACCCCGTTTAAATTTGTTCAGTAGTTTTTATGTGATGCGTGCACAAACAAACAGACTAACTGACAAAAATTCCAAAAAAACATCTTAATGTGTTCTAATACTCATCTTACACCCCCTAACCCTAGCCACCATATAGCCCTCTATAAGGTAATTAACCAAGAAAAGAAATGCATCGTGTTATGTTACTAAAAAATCTGCAAAGCTGATATTGAAAATTGAAAAGTCCTGAAACTTTATGCACTTTTAGAAAATGTACAGTTTTACATCAGACTGTTAAACAAAAAGCACTGAAGACTCCATCCAACACTGGTCCAGAGCCCAGTTATAATGCATAGACACAACATATACAGTACCTGCGCCTGACTATTGCAAGGCCTCGTTCATACACACTTATACCTTGGGGAAATTCAGAGTATCAATTTTGCCCTGTATTTTGTTGGTGCGAGGATTTTGGAGGATGTGGACACAGGAAGTACATGAATCTCTGCACTTGTTTATGATTGCTAATATCACTACTTTTTTTTTCTTTCACTTTCATGTTGCTGAAAATAAAAATGTGTGCCTTTGTGTGTTTGAGAGAAAGAAAAAGAGAGAAAGAGAGAGAGGTTATAAGAGATTCATTTGCTCCCGCATCCTGCTGTTTCTGTTCTGACTCTCGGTTTGTTTTGGCCCTTAGGAATGATGCCAATTTATTCCAAGTTGTAAAAGATTCACGCCTGGAGAAGTCAGTGGTCTGCACGGGTCGGTTTAAGGCCTCCATACACAACACCGTATTCACACACACTAGAGAATAAGATTTTTCAGGATGTTTCTTAACGTAGTGCATAATCTATTCAGGAGCAAAGTGTTGCATCGTGATACGATATGTGAATTAAAAGACATGCATTTGCATGGTTGTTGTGGAGTTGTGCTCAGGGACTGGAGCCTAGCCTGAAGTGAAGGCTTGTGAAATAATCTAGAAAGTAGGTCTGTACATGTTGACCTTCAAGGTCTGCAGTGATACCGGTCAATACATATGTGTGTGTGTGTGTGTGTGTTTGTCTGACTGTATCCTGAAATCCGGAGTTCATGGAGCTCCGAGCTATTCTGACTCAGTCGAAATGTTTTTAGTTTTCAGGGGCGTCGCTCATACAACCAGAGAAATGATAAACAGATTAAATAAATCATTCTATGAATAGTTGCCCTTGTGAATAAACTTTAAAAAGTCATTCTCTTTAATTGGCTCTGAATGCTGTTCGTATCGATGAAGGGGAAAGACGTCAAGGAATACATAAGAACCGGGTTCCACACAAAGGTTGTGTCAGGAGGGATCGACTCCTACATGTCCTCCATGTCCTCCATCAGGACCACACCCAGTGTAAGAGCTCCGCTTAATGCTTCAGACATTTATAAGGCAGAGTCAGGTCTGTCATTTGCCTTTGACCCTGATGTCACTCATACGGAAGGACACGGGTTGTTTCATTCTGTTCTGTTCAGATCTCTTCTCATTCTGTCTGTCACTCTGTCACAAACATTCTGATGCCATGCTCGATGCTGCTGCTAATGGGCTGTGATGCATCATCCAGTATTACATCTATTACTGTACTTTGATAAATGTGCATTGCTTAATGTTTGGTTTCAGTGTTTCCTATCATAAAAAAACTAATGCATTTTGTCCTTGTGTGCTTAAAATTTTTTTTGTATGAATTAACATATAGTGTTTGAAAGAAAGATGGTTCTCAGTGAAGTCTTATGCAGGTAGTAATAGGTGGTTATATTCGTGCCAGGTCAAGCCTTTCTATCGTGTTTTGTACCAACATACAGTAACCGATGCTTATACTGTAGATATTTCTTTCTGTTGTTATTTCATACCATTTTGTCCAAACTCGAGAAATTCCTGTCTGTGGAAATTCCTTGGGATCAGCTGTATCACATTTTCCCCTCATTTATATGTTTGAACACTACACTACCTGAAGCGGTAGACCTGCATGATACGGCATGATTTTTGCATTGCAATACCGTCATGTGATTCCCTGAATGGATAACTGCATAAAAAACAGGGAAACGGCTTTCCATGGATAACTGGAGGGTGTCTTTTAATAAAATATAGTTGAGAATAAAAATAAAAAAAACTCAGGCAGTATATTGCTTTTCAGTATTTTATAAAATTATATAAATGATCATTAACACCTGAAATCAGCTTTTAATTTATCATATATTTACATAAATCTGAACTAAAATTTCCAAAGTGAATATTTTGCCATTTAAACTCTCTCTTTCTCTTTCTACACACACACACACACGCACACACACACACACACATATATATATATATATATATATATATATATATATATTTGACTTTAGTTGTATTTTTCTTGCATTGATTTGTTATACATTTTTCTAAACAATTTTACTATTTTTAGTTCACGGACAGTCATACAAGCATTGCACTGCATGTCATACTGTGTACGGTTGTCTGGTCAACTGCTTGATTCCTGGTAGTACTTTGGTTTCCTCCCACAGTCCAAAGACATCCAGGTTAAGGGTAATATGTGTTCCCAAATTGCCAGTATTGAGTGAATGAGTATGTGTGTTTGTGCTCTGTGATGGATTGGCAACATGTCCAGGGTGTACCCTGCCTAATTTTCCTGGTTTAGGCTCCAGGCTTCCCACAACCATGTAGAGGATTAAAAATAAATCAAATAAAATGAATGAATGATTTCCAGGATTTAAAGACCACTACACACCAAATCTTTTTTACATACAGTAAGTTACTTCAAGCACTGGTGAACTGCTTATCAACTTATTATGATCATGTTCTACCTAAAAAAAAAATACAAATAAAAAAATCTATAAAAATTCGATGCTTAGGATAATACTTCAGTACAATAGGACCACAGATAATAAAGATTTTCTTACAAATAGTTTTGCAATGTGCTATGAGGGTCTACACAACCTACCTGTGATACAGTAACTAAAAAAGTGCTGCGATTAATACCCTGCCTAGCAATAAATAGGAGCCATTTCAGAGGGGTGAAATTATACACCTACTTTAAGCAAGGGAACATTTAAAATACTGGAATTGGGTTAAGAACTGTCAAATTTATTGTTAAAACATGGAAGCATGGTGCTGAACTTTGCAAAACAAATAATCACTTAAATGCTTGGTGAAGTGCATCATTTAAAAAAAATCAACAGTAAAAATCAGATGGGCATTGGTGGCTCAGTGGTAGGTTGCTCACATGCCATGCAGAAGTACAGGGTTCGATCCACAGCCAGTGCCCAAACCCCAGATACTGGATGCAGTGCTGGTCCCAAGCCTAGATGAATTGTGAGGGTTGTGTCATCTGGTGTAAAACCTGTGCCAAGTTGGTCCACTGTGGCGACCCATCAACAGGAGCAGCCAAAAGACTTACGAAATCAGATTTTTCTTTCTTTTTTTCATGCATACTGTAGTGTCCACTGTCCAAGCCTCTGAGATCTGAGTTTGCCTCAGTTGGTCAGGTCTCGGCTCAGCAATGTTATGGGGCAATAAATAAAGTCAGCTGACGACCTGAATGTACTGAATGACCAGGTTATTGAATTTATGAGGTTACGGGTTTTTCTTTCCTGATGGCCCGGACTTACGGTATGTCTGGATTTGAATTGTGAAAGAGAAAAATAAAAATATCTCTAGTTCCAGCCACTATTATTTTATTATATAAATATAAATATAGTATATTTATAGGAATTAATTACCCTTATGTTCCATAGAACAAATAACAGCAAATGCAAGCATTTATAACTGTGTTTAACAATTTCTTGAGCGTAATTGCTGCTCTCACGTCTTTCCACTTTGGTTTAAAACAATGCATGTTTTTGGTTTTGGTTACTGATTACCATGTGCTCACGTGCAATAATGTTAACGCAGGCATGAAAAATTGTACAAGCTCTGTGTTATGTTACATACAGTACAGTAGTTTATACAGAGAGTATACAAGTATTTATTTTGCGAGCGAGATGAGAAGGAAAACGACTGCCGAAGTGAAAATGCATAGAGGTGACAAAAGAAATCACTCTGATTTGAGAATTAGAAAGCGTAAAGGAGAGAGACCGAGAGAGTGTAAGAGAGAGAAAGCGAACTGTCTCTAATGACAGCATTGAGATTCCTTCCTATCCAATAAAGTGCATTCCTTCTCGCCAATTGGATGTAACTGCTCCGAAATGTGATTGCGCCTCTGAAAGCAGATATTGTTTCTCTCCACGGCACCTGTGACCCTCCGTAATTGTTCAGCTGATCAGCAAGAGGAGTGATGCACGGGGGGGGGTTGGGGAGGAAGAGGTGGGGGGTTCTTCTAGTCAGGTCGTCTAAAAATCTAAATCCTACACATGATTTATGAAAGTGGGAAGGAGGATGAAAGCATGATGTAGCAGCGCTTGTGTTCTGCGTGAAGAGAAAACACAGTGAGACAGAGGGACATTAGGCCTGAATTTCTCCGCTCAGCAGGGTTATCATGATGTCTGCGCCGGGCCCAAAGCCCTTATTAGATTTATTAGAGGCACCAGAGCTTATTAACTCGCCATCGTTTGAGTGGCTCATGGAGATTGGACGTTAGTCATCATGCAGTCTTTTATAACTGCAGCCAGCTTATGCTTAAACCATTATACACGTTCATGCTGTGAGCACAGGAATAAAGTGTGTGTGTGTGTGTGAGAGGGACTTTCATGGACTAAACAAATACCAACTTAATTTGTGTGTAATATCATTTTCGAATGATATACTGATTTGCCACTTTATTAGGAACATCTGTATGTGTGCTCATTCACGCAATTATCCAGTTATCCACATCAGCCAGTGATTTGACAATGCAGAGACAGGTTTAATTAAAGCTTCACATTAAATTGAGGAAAAACAGGATTGAAATGATTTTAGCGTAGACATGGTGCCAGGTAAACTGGTTTAAGTAGAAATCAAAAATCTCATGGGGATTTCACAACAGCAGGAGTTTTCAACAAATGACCTCAAAAAGAAAACGCGTCCAGAAATCGACATGCAATGTTTTTTTTTTTTTTTTTTTTTTATAAAAGAAGTCAGAAGGGAATTTCTAGTCTGGGTCAAGCTGATGGGAAGGTAACTGAAATAGCCACATTTTACAACTGCGGTGAGCCGAAAAGCATCTCACACAACACACAATGCAGAGCGAAAAGTACATCATTAGAATAAATCAGAAAAGCAGAAATCTGAGGCTATCTTGGGCATGTGTTTGTGCAAACTAGACAGAATGCACACACACACACACACACACACACACACACACACACAATGGAGCAATTTAGAGTCGTTAAATCACCTACCACTAGGATTTTGTGAGGAGGGAGGGAGCTCCGAGACACATGTGAGAAACTCTGCACAGACAGTAACCCGAGCTCAGGGTTGAACCCTGTACACTGGAGCCGTGAGGCACCACCGCTACCTCCTGCACCACCAGGTCACCTGCCATGGAGCTACTGTAATTACCCAGAACCTTTAACTCTTAGCTTTAGTTTTGGGTACGGAATAATAACCCAGCAGTTTAAACACTATTAAGGGAATTGAATTGAAATACAGTGTGGCAGTCAGTACTGTATATACAGTAGATGCTTTTGCTCTTTTTTTTCTCAGCATCTCTTTTTCTGCATTTGCTTCACTCACTTACTCACTGACCTTATCTCTGCAACGCTAATGACTGTGCAAATGGCAAGACTGCATTAGAAAAGCACAGTCCTCTGGTCCGGCCAGCTAGGTGGTCTGAATATCTCTACCTGTGCCACACACACACACACACACACACACACACACACACACACACACACACACACACACACATTCCTCACTGAATTCGATATAGTAGTATAATGATCCAATGATTGCTTGTCTTCTTTAGTATGACTTGTTTTTTATTTTAATAAAATTAATTTTTACAACCCCAAATAAAAAAAAGTTGGGACAGTATGGAAAACTCTAATAAAAAACAAAACTGACTTGTATTTCATTGCAGACAATACAACGGCATGTTATTTAATGTTTTCCTCATGAATTTATTATTATTATTATTATTTTAAACAAACACGTATGGAACGGTAAAGCATTTACCACTTTGTAATGTTGCCATTCCTTTTCACAACACTTAAAAGAAAAGGAGGGACTGAAGACACCAAGTGATGAAGTGTTTCCGGTGTAGTTTCTGCAAACAAGTTTTAAGTTGGGCAACAGTACGGGGTCTTTGTTGTCTAATTTTGCGCTTCAAAATGCGCCACACATTCTCTATTGGAGACGGGTCGGGACTGCAGGCAGGACCTGTATCCTCTTCGTCCGCAGCCAGGACTTTGTAATGTGTGCAGAACGTGGTTTTGCATTGTCTTGTTAAAATATGCATGGGCGTCCCTGGAAAAGATGTCTTCTTGATGGCAGCATATTGTGCTCCAAAATCTCTATGTACCTTTCAGCCTTAATGGTGCCATCACAGAAGTGCAAGTTACCTTTGCCAAGGGGCACTGACACAACCCCATACATGACAGACCCTGGCTTGTTGCTGGTAACAGTCTGGGTGATCCTTTTCTTCTTTGCTCTGGAGCACACGGTGTCCACTTTCCCCCAAAATAGCTGAAATACTGATTCATCTGAACACAGAACACATTTCCACTGTGTGATGGTCCATCCCAGATGCCTCCGAGCCCAGAAAAGTCGACGCTTCTGGACACGGTTAGAATAGGGCTTTCTTTTGGCACAGTACAGGTTTAACTGGCATTTGGGGATGTAACTACGTATTGTGGTACAGTACGAGACAAAGGTTTGCCAAAGTAGTCCTGAGCCCATGTGGTGATATCGCTTATAGATGAATGATGATTTTTCATGCAGTCCAGCCTAAGGAATCGGAGATCACAGTGGTTCAGCTTAGGCTTGTGCCATTGTCCTTTACGACTGAAATATAGTATTCAAATGTCTTCCTATCTTTCTTTGAGGAACATTGTTTTTAAACATTTTAATAATAAAATAACTGGCGATCTTCAGCCCATCTTTTCTCCTAAAGGACTAGACATTTCTTATATGCTGCTCCTGTCCCAACTTTTTTTGGAATGTCTTGCAGGTCTGAATGAAGGAAAGGATGTATATTTATGTACAAATGAAATGTTGACCAGACAAAACATGAAATATTTTGTGTTTATATTGTCTGCAATGAAATTCAAGTCAAAGTAAATTAAGAAATCACTTCTTTCTTTTTTTATTTGCATTTTCCAAACTGTCCCAACTTTTTTTTATTCAACTTTTTCACAAATTCTCAAACCTTATTGGTTTTAATGAAATTTCTACAATGGCAGCTCTACATTAGTTCTACTGTAGCTCTATACTATAATAGATTTATGATAATTCCATTAACTGCATACTGTACAGTATACTATCATGTCTCTAGTAACAACTAGTTCAAAGGAAAAACTCTTTAATGTAAGAGTTCTTGTTTAATTAAAAAAAAATAAAAAAAGTTGTTTTATAAGCATTTCTCTTGTTTATGTTTATGTGACCTTCATGGATGGAGTCTCCAGTGTCAGTGTCAGTACTGTAACAGGTTTCTGTCATTGGGAAAGTCTTAAGGACTGAGAAGGTCTGGTTTCTTGATAACCTTTGAGATGTTTGCATGCTTTGCATTTTTATTTCAAAGTTAAATCAAACTGTAAATAGATTTTTAAAAATAAGAAAAATAGTATAAATAATATGATATGTGGTTTTATGTAATATATTCGTTAAATTTATTATTATTTTTTTTTTTTATTGTAAGTAAGCACTTTGGCCTTGCACCTCCAGGGTTAAGGGTTCGATTCCCACTTTGGGTCAAATCAAATTAAAATTGTATTTGGTTTATACACAACCATGCTGATATGCATTAAAATGTGTATACTGTATGCTGTAGTATGTGTGTGTGTGTCGGTGTGGGTGTGGGTGTGTATGTGGCCTGCAATGAATTTGCATCCCATCCAGGGTGTCCCCTTTTTCGTCCCCAAAGCCTCCTGTGATAGGTTCCAAGCCCCATAGAAAATGAATGAATGAATGAATGAATGAATGAAACAATTGTACGTAAATTTTCACATTTGTAAGTAATTTTCTTCACTTTATGTCAGTTCACATCCCATCACACCACCTGGCATGGATTATTTTCTCAAAGCAGCATGCTCCTCAGTGTTTCATTTCTTATTAAAATAATCATTACAGTATATCAGCACTCCGCTACACTCAGGTTCGCTGTATTAAATCAATTGTGCCTGTGTTTCATTAGGAATAATGTATCTTATCATACAGGTACATCTTGATAATTCGTTACCTCCTTAATAAATTGAATAACGTACACCACTGATACAGATGAACAAGTATGTGAGACAGTTCTCTTCTCAAGTTTCATGTAGAAAAGTGCTGCATCACTGAAGAACATCTCACACACACACACGCGTGTGTGTGTGTGTGTTGGTGGGGGTAGGGAGTGTGTGTGATGGGGGGGGGAGGTGCGGTATCCACACCCAGCTAACCAGATGTTGTACTACATATTTAATATAATCCCAGTATTTGTTGAATTAATGTAAGAACATTAACCAGTTTGTTGACTGAAGCCGAACAGTGATGTGAGTCTGCCCTCTCTAGGTAATTTGAAACACTTTTGTTCACTGCATCCCTGTACAGTATATCCCAGATATGAGATCATATATAAAAAGTCCACGTTGTGTGTGTCTGGACCTCGAGTGCGCCGTCTGAATCTGCGATTTACTCTCAACATGAGCTCGAGACACTTTCACACCTTTTGGGTTATAATGAAAATCTTACCCTTTAAAAATTGAGTCAGGAAATGGCAGGTCTTCCAGAACATCATCATCATCATCATCATCATCATCATCACTGAGGTAATTACACATCAGACAGCACGAGACATGTATCTTTCTCTCTCTCCCTCTCTTTCTCTCTCTCTCTTTTTCTTTTTCTTCTTTTTTTTTTTAATAATGCACATTAAAACGAGGATATGATCTCTTTTTATGGCAGCCATGAATCAATCTGTCTCCAGCTGTTCAGTCAATAATCTCAGGCCACGAAGGGCTGCGCGTGATGTTTAATTTAGTGGGCCACCAGGAAATAGATTCCAGATCCCAGATATCCCTCATTATCTTTGATAAAGTGAGAAGTTGTTTGCATGAATGGCTCTCCTTTCCAACTTTACAAGCGCGTGACGGATCGGGGATGCCCTAATCTCCTGTTTTTTTTCTTCCCCTTTTTCATTAGTTAATTAAACTTAACCGTGTTAATTGATTAATTAATTAAGCAATCGCGGCTCCGTCTCCTAAAGCGGCGTTATCTCCTGCTGTTAGTGACGGCCGTGTTGATGCTAACGATATAGCCAGGGAGCAGGAAATTAGCGACGACGACCCGATCCGAACCTCTGCAGCGCTAGGACCGTGACCTCTGACCTGTCGGGTAACAATTTAGCTGATCACGGTGCTGGTTTTTCATTCGTCTGCTGATTAGTGTGTTTGTATCTGAAGCAGAAGTACCTGGTCTGATATGTGTCTGATTCATCAACCATTGACAAGACCCTCTCCGGCATTTGTGCTTGCCTTTAAAGTGGATGGATAACAACATATTGATTGCACTAGTCTGGTGCCGCTGTGAGTATACACACCGCCGCATAGAACTATAAATGAGCTGCACTGGGTGTTCTCGGCTCCATCCTCGATGCGTTACAGTGGCAAAGGTCATGTCTACAAGCCCGCTGAGTGCCTTCTGATCACCTTTTTTTTTTTTTTTTAAACCACATCGGACTCCAATAACGGCTGACCTTCTTGTGTGTTACTGCATTTCTTTCATCATTACCCTTTCTCTATGTCCTATTATGTTCGTATCATTATCCAGAACAGAAATATGTGCTGTGTTTGTACTTTCTGCCACGGCAGGGCAAAAAGGTTAAGCATTGTGCATTGTAATGTGCATATCTGTGCATAAAACTACAAATTCCAGTGCAAGATCTAATACCGATTGATTCGATTACTTCGACTGAAACGTCCCAGGCTTATTTTCCTGACTAAATCTGTGAGCATATTTCATATTTTGTCAGCACTCCTCCATAATGCATACCCCATACTGGCTTCTCAGCGAGTATGACCTTGTGCAGGAGAGTCAGACTGTGCAAACTAACACATTTATTCACTCACTCCTCAGTGGAGTCTTCATCCTGGGCCTCTCTGATGACATCTGACACATCAATGATAGGATTTGGCCCCATATGCTGGATTAGGCTCATTTGGTTAGCATGGCATTATTGCATTATTGGTCCTGAGAGTCGGCCAGCTGATGCTGCATCTGTCCTGGAGCCTGAATACGAATGGACAAAAGAATACATGAGGAGCTTAAGGATGGACGCTTAGCAGTCCAAGCACATCGTGGATTTTATAGGATTTTAGGCTTCCAGTGAGAATCAAACTGTTGCCTTAATCTGTAATGTTTTTACACTTCGGCATAACTATCTACTGTATAGAAAACAGAAATTCTGTTTGGCCGGTCATAGTTTCGTCACAGGCGTATCACAGGTGTTCCTTAGTGATTGTAACAGTAGTCATCGTCATCGTCAAGATGTCTAGACATCAGGGTGAGCTCATAGTAAGTTACTAAAACCCCAGATCAGACTGTAGATCGTCTACAATGAACGTACAGTTGAAATAAATAAAACATTTATAAATGTATCTACAGTAACAGCACATACAGTATGTTAGGGCAGAATTAAGGGCTGTCGAAACTTTGGAGCAGCATAAGGAGTTCACACACTCACTCATCTTCTATACTGCTTTATCCTGTATTCAGGGTCGCAGGGGGCCTGTATCCCAACCCAGTAGCCTTAGGCCACGAGGGGGGGTACACCCTGGACAGGGTGCCAATCCATCGCAGGGCACACACACATACACTCACACACCATGGGCTATTTGGGAACACCAACTAGCCTAACCTGCAGGTCTCTGGACTGTGAGAGGAAACCGGAGTACCCGGAGGAAACCCACCAAGCACCAAGCCGCTCAGCTTGTTTTCTGGAGGGGTGTGGCAGAGCATAGCTCATTTATAGAGACACTGAAAGTTTAAATAAGGAGTAAAATAAAGGGAGAATGAGATATTAAAAGTGAGGAGTATTTTAGCTGGAGCATTAACACTTTAAAAAAGTTACAGTACTCATACAAAGTTACGTCACCTTACAAAAAACATCACTAAATTACCAATTGTGCACATTTATAAACACTCTACATAAGCTGATTTTATAGAAACCCTAATGTACAGTACTTGATAAGTGGACTGACCACTTCTGATAAGAATAACAAATAAAAAAACAGATATTTTTAAACTGCATGTATATTGAGCCGTTGTAGCCAACTATAATGCTGCATGATAAACAAACAATAAATCCCAGACACAATAAATCCCAGACACAGCAAAAGTGTTATATACAGTACACATCGTCCTTTAAGTCTATATGGTATCCACACCTGCACACTAACACTCGCACACATAAATCTCAGCGCTGTCAGTGTGAGAGAGTTGTTCAGGCAGCAGCTGGAGTCGGTCGGCTCGAGCGCGTAAACCCGAGACACACTACAAAGAAATGCACTCTAAAGACTGGTACTTTCCACTTTATTCCAATCCATTCTCTGTGATTTGTGAGTTCTGTTACGGATGAATAAAACATAACATTAAATAATGCAAATGTCATGCCACGATGCACCTGAATTCTGCAGAAGAGTTTGACCCAAGAGCCATCTCGTATTCGGTGATGATCACAAGCGCCGATACGCAACAAGCAGCCTTGCTCTGATCCATATTTCATTTTGTTTGCGGGTCCGAAAATTCGGGCAATACATCATGAAATATTTAGTGCTGATTTATAAGAAAAATATGGCAGCGTGGGCACATCCTAACCCTCAGGAAAAGAGCTGGTCAACCTAAATTGTTTCATTAAGGTAGTTTACATTGCTTTTGTCATGAGAGCTGTGTGGATAGTTTAGAGTTGGTGCTCAGAGGGCAGTGTGTGTGTGTGTGTGTGTGTGTGTGTGTGGGAAGGCTTCAGCAGACAAAGCTGCCCTAACATTCATTACAGACTGAGCATGGATCAGCATTCATACAGCAAAGGTCCTCTGTTTCAGGCTTTACAAAGAGCAAAGGCCAGCATCAGTTATTGATTCTCACATGCTAATGATTACAAAGCTAAAAACAAAGCAGGACCCGATGCTGGATCAGCTCTATTGAGCTTAATTTATCCTTCGGGAAAGAAACACATTAAGCGAAGCATGTCATGTGACGGTTACAGGCGCTTTAAAACATTTATGCTTTGGGCGACTGCATGGGACTTCCACTGGGTTTTGTTCGCTGTGGCGTTTTTACATCAAGACAGCAAATCTAGACGAAATTGATTTATTGCATGAACCGAACGATTCTGCAGCTGGTGCGTGCATTAGCAGTTTTTTAATCAGTTGGGGTTACATAACATCATATAAGGTGTGTACTGGGTAAGCTGACGCCCTAATAATTACCCACACACACACATGAAATTGAGTGTAATTGGCTTTCCGTTATCGGTAATGGAGTCAGCGATTGTGTTGAGATTATGCAGCTGCACAATCTTGTGAGCGATACTACTAAAGGTCATTATGGTACATTATAAGCTTATTATATTTATCATACACACAGACTTACATATGTGTAACATTATTTTGCAATATGTACAGGAAATGTTCACGTACAGTAATGGTAATGTATGGCAGCATTCCCAGCCAGGGTTCTATGTTGGGGTGAAAGAAGTGTACAATAAGTGTATTAGCTCTACTGCAATAATTATAAAAAAAAAAAGACTATTAATTATATAAGGTAGGTTAATAATAATAATAGGTTGCGGCAAACATATTGGTTCACACTTTAATAGTTTAGTATGATATGTAGATGTAACAAGTTGAGAAATATAGTCGAGAGTCAGAGTCTCTTGGAACTGAAGGTCGGCAGAGGTTCACCAATCTGTGAGGATCAGCATCTGCCAATTGTCAAAGAGTTTCAAAGTAATGTTCCTCGACATAAAATTGCAAAGACGTGCAAAGGTGTTGTAGTAGGTGTTTAGTAGCCCCGTGAACACCACTGGTTAGGAGTAACCACTGGTACAGAATGCTGTAAAGCTAAAAGGCCAGTCCAACATTGTGCATTGAATCCTCACTGTGGCATCACATCTCTTGGGTTGAGAGTTCAATTCCCACTTCAAGTCTGTGTGTGTGGAGTTTGCATGTTCTTCCTGTTCTTGGTGGGTTTTATTTGGGTACACCATCCAGAGTAGGTTAATTGGCATGTAGTGTGGGTGTGCCCTCAATGGATTGGCACCCCATTCAAGGTGTACCCCCTTCATGCCCTAGGATGGGTCTCAGGAGAATAAATGAGTGAGCAGAGGCTCCGGGTTGAACAGTACACAGTTCTCATCGTCACCTCGCCATCGCTGTCTATGCTACCATTTTATCCTGTATACAGGTGGGTCATGGAGGCTATCCCAGGAGACTTACACCCGAGTACAGCCTGGACATGGTGGCAATCCACCACAGGGCACACACATACAAACAAACTAATTAGCACAATCTGCCGGAAACCCATTAAGCATGGGAAGAACATGCAAACTCCATGCACACAGACCAGAGGTGGGAATCAAAACCTGATTTTGGATGTGCAAGTGCTAACCACTAAGCCACTGTGCCGCCACTCAGTTCTCAACTTTCCAAAAAATGCTGCCGAATAAATGGGTTGCAATGCATTGCTCATAGGTGCACTATGTGGTCTTACTGTACTGTAGGTATTGAGTAACTGGACTAGCACTGCATCTTGAGTATATTCTGACCTCACATATACTGTTTTCATATTTTCTCTGGGAAAAACACTTACTGAAGATGGATGAATTAATCATTCTGCCTGTCTGCATCGTGTCAGTTGTCCATCTCCTCAACTCTCCAGCATGTTGAGTTTTTATTTATATATTTTTCTTCTGTGCTTTTGAGGCATGGACGTTTCCTTCACACTCAAAGAAAAGGCATCTTTCTTTACTAAGATTCTTCTCATAATTCAATTTGTTTCATTTCTATTAACACGTAATCCAACTATCGACTGGTTTGTTGTAATTGAAAGCAGCTGTTTAAACACATCTGCGGTTATTTATGTGTAGAGGAAAGTGTATGTGCGTTGTGTGTATGTGTAAATACAGATTAATGGTGTGTTTTCAGCTTTATAGTCTTCAAATGTTGAACCTCCTTGAGCAGCTCTTGTTCTCGTTCTTCAATTCTCTCTCATGTCCGAGAACCCAGCCACTAAAGAAGGTGAGACCTGCTCCCATAAATCCCTGGTCACCTGATAAATTCCGGCTTTATGAACAGAACCAGGGAAACACACATGCTAATGTATGTTCAGATCTGGCTCAAGCACTTCCTGACCAGTCTGAAAAAAGCCTGGAGTTTGTGTAATTAATGAGGGGACCATGATGTGAAACAAGAGGCCTGGTTTTCTCTGCTCCAGCCTCTGACAACTCTGGAGTTAATTGGTGGCAACTGTTTTATTAAGGCTCTAATATTGCTAGACTTTGAGTTTGGGTATGTTCATTTTTTTTTTTTATAATTTTGTATTTGTGAGTTTTGGGAAAATACACAGCAGTTCACATTATTTTGCCGAGGACTGAGTCACGTTCTGAAGTGTAAGCATTTATTCCTTATGGAGAATTTCACTTTATCTAATGGTAACGTTTATAGAGATACATGACTCTTCAGCCCTTGTGTTCCGAGGAAAATTCCCAAACTGGTTTGTGCTGAAAGAACAGCAACAGGAACTCAAATAACATCTTGTTACAACCGACGTATTCTGAAGAGCATCTCTGAACATGTCCATCATAAATCTGGTGGATCATCTTTGAAGCAGATGGGCTTCAGCAGCACAAGACCACACCATGTGCCCCTCCTGTCCACTAAGAACAGACAACTGAGGCTTCAATTGGTATTGGCTTACTGAAATATGGACAACATAAGATTGTAAAAACATTTCCTGGTCTGATGTTTCTCGGTTCTCACTGCAACATTTGGATAGTTGGGTCAGAATATGGTGTAAACAACATGAAAGCATGGATCCATCCTGCCTTGCATCAATCGCTCAGACTGTTAGGGGTGGTGTAAGGGTGTGGGGCATATTTTCTTTGCACACTTTAGGTCCCTTAGTTCCAACTGATCATCATTTAAATGCCACAGCCTACTAGAGTATTGTTGCTTACCATGTCCATCCTTTTACTGTATGTGCCATGACATGGTGTCACCAGCTAAAATCGTACACAGTTACCAGACAAATTTGGGATGTGGTGGAAGAGGAGATGTGCAGACAACAAATCTTCAGCAACTGGGTGATCTCTAAGGAATGTTTCTAGCACCTTGTTGAATCTATACCGTACGGAATTAAGGCGGTTTTGAAAGCGGTTTTGTGGGTTCAACCAAGAACTGTATTAGCAAGGAAATAGTCATTAGTTATATATATTAGCTTTATACAGTATGTCTTTAAAGACTGCTGTGTCAAGGACCTTCTAGTCGAGTCCCGATACCTGAGCAATTTTCAGAGTAATGTTTTTTTTTTTTTTAATTATTCAAAAATATAAAAAAATCTGACTAAACGCACAAAGCAGTGAGAAACAGGAGAAGATGATCATGGCGGTGATTAGTATACTGGTGATGCTGATTGGTTGGAACAGACGAGAGGGGAAATGAGGTTGCTGCTAAGGTTGTTACATAAACAACCGGTTGTTAAATTGCATGTTTAGGCACTTATACGCTTAACACCATAAAATATTTGTTTATAGTTTACTATAAAGAAATGAGAGGTGACTAAAGACATGTACTGTAAGTCCTTCTTAAATTGCATTAAACAGCACTAAAGTGAGTTCTCAAATCTGATTGGTCGGATTTTTTATTTTTTTTTAATCACAGCAGGTGTAAACAGTGATTCCTTGTTTTCCTTCGTTTTAATAGGGCATAATGGCTACAGTAATAGCTCATTCACACAGAAATGAACAATTAATTCTAAACTTGTTGTGATACAAAATGCATAAAATCTCTCTTTATGGCAAAATGGTTAACTTCAAAGGAGAAAGCGCGACTATGCTTTATTTAGAGCTTCATCACACCATTTTTCACTAACTGTTTTCTATAACAGCATTTTATATTGTGGTTTACTCTTTATTTAACGTTTGGATAATACTTACTCTTACTGGAAATGGCTTGCAAATAAGAAGAATAAACATAAATATGCATTTACTGAACTAAACACCATTAGTTTCGAGCTCACGCTGGGAGTAATACACCATTTATCTTTTCAGTGATTTGATATGAAAATAATTGTATGCGAAAAAACCTCAATTTAGAAAAAAAAAAAAGTACCAGCATGTGTAGAAGTCATCTTTTTTAGAAAGAGAGAGAAATACCATATACTACTAAATGTCCAGAAACCAGAAATGATGTCGCCCACACCATTGTATACGTATATACATTTAGGTGCATTTATATTGATTTCAAATCCATAAATCTCTCTCAGAAACCCTTGGGACATTAAGTTGTCTCTTATTTGGACCTCTTTTAAGAAAATGAAAAATGACATTGTGAGCCCTCATTTATTGAGACGTCCAGTACTGAGTATCCTCAGTGTCTTTCTCTGATGAACTACTGTTCATTGTTCATTCCTAATAGTCTCTGCCTTTTGTCCTCTACCACATGTCCTGCTTGACGTCTTTATAATCCCTTCAGCCCGTTAGCAGCGCCTTGTGTTCCCCTGGCGACGTTGACGCATGCTATCTCCTTTTATAAAGCATGATAAATAAAATAACATTTGTAAAAAATAGTTTAATTTATTTACTTATTATTATTTTTAGTAGGAGGAGGATGAGGAGGATTTTTTTTTTATCTTTACCATATTAATTTTTTCTTCACTATTTTGACAATCACACCATCTAACAGCTAAAACGTAAACCTTGGCCCATCGCAATGTTTTATTCATAGGTATCCTAGGCTTTAATGGGTGGATAAGCCATTACAGCTAATTTGTTCAGACCCTGAGAAATGGGATTACGTGTCAGAATGAGCCACTGTGTCCATCAGTGTCAGAACCTGATTTAATATTCTGCCCCGATGACCTTTCCCCTCTGCACTGAAATGCATGCCTGACTTGTTTTCCTTTATTCCATTTCTCCGTCAAGTCTTTTTATATGTGTTTTAGTTGTAATGTGATCATGTTTTTTTTTTTCCCCCTACTTCATAGTCAGGTCATCAAGCTATTTTATGACTATAGACTGTCACCAGTCCTTTTAAACATGATTTAAGTTGCATTATCAAGGACAGGAACTCAATCTACAGTAAAAATGTTCAAGGAGAAAAAAGGGTCATGAGAAGAAAGTGACAATCACTGATGACTATATCAGTATGTGAAAAGTGTGAAAGTGAAACGATTTCATCTACTGTATCAGCTACAATTGTGATAATAATGATGTAACAATTTCGAATGCTTTATTCATATGGGCTTCAACACATTTGGACCTGAACTTGAACAAGGCTATTAAAAAAGCAATTTGGGATTTTATGGGCAGGGGTTGTGGTGCAGTAGTGTGGTGTGGTTTGTATAGATTTCTAGAGATATTCTAGAGTACATGGTGTATGTGACCAACAGATATGACTAATATTAGAAATAACAAACTGGTTTTATTTTATTATCTCATCACATCCATCAGCTCAGCCGTAAATATGTCTGCTCTCCACAGACATCTCGGTAATCTTTAATTCACTTGGTTAGACTCCTAAAACTAATAACAGTGGACAAAAAATAATTATCTCTTTATTTAATTTGATGGAAATTCAATTTAGATTATACATGGACAAAATAGCATATTATTGACATTTAATTCCAGCGGAAGCCATTATTTCTTAACTGGATAATAACGTTAACAGTATAGCTCATATTAACTATTAATGTAGATCATGGATTAATTAGAGTACTGTGCAAAAGTCTTGAGCCACCCCTCATTTCTAAATTTTTACTTCCAAAGAGCTTTCTTTTTTTTTTATGTAGCCTTGAGGAATAGTTATAGTTATCTGACCTATTTTTGGCAAGTTAAAATGCTTATTTATAAGGAAATCTTTAAAACTCCTTTTAATCTCTTATTTCATGTCACTTACACTACATTTAAGGCTTTTGGCAGACATCCTTATGTCAGACTGACTTACATTTATTTTTTTTTATCTCATTATACTGTACATCTGAGCAGGTGAGGCTCAAGGGCCTCACTCAAGGGCCCGACAGTGACAACCCACTATCCCTGCCCCTACTGTATGTAGTTGTGCATCACATGTGCTTTCCTAGTGTCACCACATTTCTCAGGCTATATGAATGTGATATAGATGTTTTAAATTAACTTTGGCTCTTGTTTACATTTTGTCATTTAAAATAGTGATTAGATGTTGTGCTTTTAATAAATATGAACCAAAATACTTGCAACTTTTTGCACATTCTTTCATTAAATCAGGTCATGTTACAATTTTATACACATATGTATGTATTTCTGTAGCTTCACTGTGAATTTACACAGGCTGAATAATAATAATGCAGCAGTTAATACAGAAACCAAACTCATAAAGTAATTAGCATTCACGCATTAAGAGGAACTGAGAATGATTCATTAAGTCTGTTTGATTATTTATTTATTTTTTTACAATGTTGCTGCTTATTTGTGCCATCTCCACAATATCTGGACTCTCTTCTTGTCACCAACTCAGAATTCTCAAAACTGATGGAATTTTAACAAAAGTACTGTAAATGAACGGTTTAACAGCAAAATGAGATAACTTCATTTTGCAGGTGTGAAGCAAATAACATTGTAAACTGTTGGAAGAAATTTCGGGTGTTAAAAAGCACAAATGGCAAAATATTTTGTCAAAATTGTTTTGGTTATGTACGTGTGAATTATGTGTGACTTTCCGAAAAGCTCCATCTCCCACAGTTTTGGCACAATGGATAATTCAGCCTGCAGTGTTTCTGGTTAATTATGCCATTTAGTATCAATAACACGTAGGTTAATTTTTTATTTAAAAAATAGAGCAAATTAGGTCAAGGAAAAATTTTGTTGCCTATTTTTACAGTAATTACAGAGATTGTTTAAGCTTATCAGCAACATTATGTTGTTGTTAGTCTTTCGGCTGCTCCTGTCAAGGGGTTGCCACAGCAACTTTGCACTGGTTTTACGCCGGATGCCCTTCCTGACGCACCCCTCCCATTTTATCAGCGCTTGGGCCCGACACTGCATCCAGTGGCTGGGCATATGGCTGGGAATTGAACCTGGAAAAGTAACTTTCCATTGCGCTATCAATGCCCTTTATGAGAAACATCATAAGCACCCCAAAAACGTCAGTTTACAGCATCATTAGGCTTCTCCTCTACCAGTTTTAGTTTCACTTTGGTACATGATGGCAGCTGACTGTCATAGTACAAGTATGCCCTGTTTAATGTCCAATCAGCACAAACCGACTGCCTGTGCACAGTAATAGTAGACACAACCTTATAAAGCAAATGAATCAGCTTCTCATACACAGTAAATCTCAAGTCTTTAGTACACAAATCACACATGCATATTTTATGTTTTTTTGTAGCATTATTCCTCTGCTTTACCACAGTGCTTACACTAGACATAGTTTTGTTAAGTACTGTATAGAACATGGTTTTTGAACAACCTCTAAATTGAATACCATCCAATTTCACAGAACGTATCGCAGACATTAAGCAATTTGTACCTGTCATTTTGTACTGCCAGAGTGACTGCAATGGCAGTAACAGAGTGTATATATCCTTTCTGAGGCTTAGACATTCTCTAGAAAACCTTCAGACACATTTAAAACACTCGCTGCAGCCTCTTTGCTTCAGTGATCATGTGACAGAAAAAAGCAATGCAAGTGGCTTTTCAGAACCATTTAGCGGCTTTGTTTTAAACGTGGAAGTAAAGCTGCTTAAGTAAGTTCATGTAGTGTTTTTAAATTGGTTTTTAATTAAATGCTTTGTAACAGACAACCTTGTGTGTCAGAATAATAATTTTTCAAATTGCGTAAAAATGGCATTCATTGTGTTTTCCTGTCAAACTTCAAAGTTCAAGTGTACTTTAGCATAGCAGTAAATGTGTAGGGAACGTTATTATATATGTATCATGGCTGTCTAATGAATATAATCAGTCAAACATCATGAATGTATGTTCATTATAAAACATAACAACAAGCCAGAGTGACATCATCTTGAAGTGCTTGACTGAGATAACATGACTTCCAATAGTGTTCTGGTCTTGCCACACTTAAACAGACGCTTACCAAACCAGGCCATCGCTTACTGTACGTAGCTAACCTATTTTATTTCAGAAACCAATTCTCTTGTCAAACACACTATAAAATAAATTGTTTATAATATATTGTAAAATATTATCAGGTAACACTGAAAGTTCAGCTACTTGCATTGATTGTTGATTTGCTGTTTCTCCGATACTACCATCTACCAAGGGCACAAACAAAAGCACATTTGACCAAAAAACCATTTGTACCCTCAGCACTGTCCTGGTCTTTATTTTAGCATCACTACTACAATACTTACTACAGTTATGGAACTCTGTATTATGTTTACCCATCGCCCTTGTCCGGAGGCCACAATATGCAGTAATGACAGACAATAGGGGACAGTGTGTTCTCGTAAAGGATCCTATTCACTCAACACGCCTGTGTGACTCCCTTTTACTACATGACCTCAAACGTCACAGTCCAAAACATTAGTGGGGGATGGAAAAATCGCCACGCACTGGGATGCGTGACCCCCATGAACCCTGCACACACTGGGAGCTTCGTCTCTTTTCAAAGGAGCTCTGTTAGTCTCTAGCATGGTGTGTGTAAGTGCCGCACAGATCCGATTTGTTCCTCTTGTAAATTTTGGTCTTTGGCCTGGCTGTAAACAAGGCGAGGAGATGGCAAGACTAAGAAAGGGAAGGGGGGGAAAACCGGACTATGATTCTGTGTCTTTGTGTGAACTTTGTGAGCAATCATGTGACTTGTACAACAATGGCGCCTTGGTTCGGCTACACACAGGCCCAGATCATCAAGAAAGGCAAATGAGATTAAGCTAGGCATACTGGAGCACTTATTTTCATTTCCTTGAATCATTTGATGAACTTTGCTCCTGGCTAGAGGCCATTGTACATTGTTGGACTGTTGTAGCTAAATATGTATTATGTACAACGTAGCTGGTTTTTACATACAGTATAGTTGTTGGCTTACTCTACATGTCCCTTAAATGTCTACATGTGTTTTTTGTACTATGTTTTTTTTTTTTAGAACTGAATAGCCTAATAACTCAATGTCTAATACTCCCACCATCAGTATAAAATCATCAAGATTCCTTCTACACATGCCAAGACCTTCTAAAAGTGTTATAGAATGACCACATGACTTATCCTTGACTACGGTTGATCAGGAGTTGATCTGCAGAAGAAATCCTATCTTCTCTTTATCCTCATTTTAAAGATCTGGTCATTTGGAGCTCCATACCAACTAGCTAAAGTTGGTTTGCCATTTTAGCATGATAACCTTGTTTACTAGGGCTTTTGAATTCATGCCACATGATGAAAAATCAGGCCAAAATGCATTCTCAACTAGTAGACCACATATTGTATGTCAGCTGCAAATATACAATACACTCAGATTTTAGTTTTTCATATTCAAATCTAAATAAAATTGAACTATGTCCTATATGACCACAGGTTTGTGTACACCTTAATATTGAACACTTACAGTATGCAGTATGTGCTTCTTAAAACTCATATTCCAGATGAATCACACTTTTGCTGTTATAATGTGTCCACTTTTCTGGAAAGGATTTCCAGTGGATTTTGGAATATGGCTGTGATGATTTGCTATAAGAGTGTTAGTAAAATCAGGTCTAATGTTGGGTTTGGAGGTCTGAGAAACAGTCATGAGTCCAGTTCGTCCCACAGTTATTTAGGGTTCAGGGCTCTGTTCAGGATAACCCAACCTTAACCCTAACCCTTTATCAGGGAGTTTGCTTTGTGCAGTGTCACACTGAAGCATACAGTAATAGGGTCTTTTAGATCCAGTGAATTCAATTCTTCCTGTAGCATGCTTTGGAGTGTTATGGCGAAATGGTATGTTTGGATGCTGTCTTCCCCCAATCACACGACTTTACTTAGGTTTGTTGTTGATGAAATGACTGGTTGCCTTTCTTTCCAGCTAGGGCTTCATCATGTCTGTGTTTCCTTCTGGCTTACCCTTTTAGTTATGCTGTCATAGCTAGTCCTGCCAGAGTCCCTGCTTCCAGACTGCACAAAAAACATATTGATCTTATCTGTTAAATGGCAGTGAACATACCTAACTGAAAATCAGTCGAGCTACACATGGTGCACCTGAGATACCACTAATCCTGACCCCCCTGCCCTCGATGCATCCTGGTACCCCATTTCTGGTTAGAGTTCTCATCACATGAAGAGTACTACCTGCTGCTCAGGATATTCCATATGGTAAAATAAAAACAGTTTCACTATATGATGGCTTCTGACTGTAATTGCTCAAATAATCTGGAAAGTAGGTCTTTTATCATTTAGGCATTTGGCAGACGATCTTATCAGGGGGACTAACAGTGGCAACTTGGTGGTTGTGGGGTTTGAACCTGGGATCTTCCGAACCGTAGTCCAATGCCTTAACCACTGAGCTGGTTGATTACAAGCTGTAGCTTGTTATCACTTTGTAACCATAGCAATGTGAAGTTTATATCAACTAAAAAAAAACATTCTCGCTATATAATATAATTTCTGACATCAGAACACACTGTTATAAAAGGAATTTAATGATGGTTGAATCTGGTATCAACCAAATGAGTTGGGTTCCATTTTTGAGACTGGTTCCTCTCAAGGATCCATCCTTGTGTTTGTGTCAATGAGTTTTTCCTCCCCAACATCAACTATTAATATTCACAACTTTTATTCCTATGAAACTGGTTTGTGACACTTAATTATTAAAACCACTGTACAGATCAAATTTAATTTAATTAAATATGCATTCTATAGAATTGTATCCTTCTTTGTGGCAAGAAATAAAAAAAACACATTAAAAAAAAAAAACTCTGCAGTGTATTTTTCAGGATTCTCAGCATTATGCAGGCTCCCACACTTTTTAAAACAATTAGAATACTAACTATGATAATAATGTGTTAAATCAAAAATTATTTCTCCATTAAATTATTTATAGCATCAAGTATCATTAACAAATAAAGAACTAGAAACAAATAAAACCATAAGTAACTTTAACAGCTAATTAACACTTTACACTAATTAAGATCTTTAAATGTTAACTAAACAAGGAACAGCAGCATTAACCACTGTTTGTTCCAGCTATGCCTACAAATAAGCCGACATAAAATAACTTAAATCACACATTAGAAAAAGTAGATAATTAATTAAGTGCTGAACCATTGAATTGAAACTAGACTTCAACTTTAGCATCATGTATAATGTATAGTGAAGCAATATCACATGAGAGGGAGTCCCGTTGTGTTGGAATATCACATTTTTGTTGTGATGCGGTTATCGACACAAGCCTAAGTGCTGAAGGCATCCCAGCTGTGCTGATATCTAGCACATTGGTATGGCCTTATGTGTGATTTTGCTTTTATACAACAGCTCCACAAACACTATTTATTATCAACATGTTGTGTTTTGTTTCTTTATTTAACTTTATTTATTTTGCTCTGCCAAAAATATCCTTCTGTGACTGGTGGAACTAACAAACTGCTACTGATAGAGTTAGTGACCGATAGTTAGGGTAACTGATCTCTAAAGTAATTAACAGAGTAATTGCCTGAGTAAAACCAAATATGTTAATCCTATCTATTATGTGACTGTAAGTCATACCTAACTGCTCTCTACCAGTCATTCCGACCGTCTCTGTTCTCCAGATGGCAACTACAGAGGAATAAAGCTGATGAGCCGTGCAATAAAGCTGTGTAAAAGAGTAGTGGAAGCTACTGTAGGTTAAGGGCAGAGGTGAGCATTTGTGAGCAACGATATAGTTTTATACCTAGAAAGAATACAACAGATGCAGCTTTGGGGATGCTGATGGAGAAGTACAGAGAACGTAATAGGGAGTTGCATTGTGTCATTGTAGATTTAGAGAAAGTGTATGACAGGGTGCCGAAAGAGGAGCTGTGGTGTTGTATGAGGAAGTCTGGAGTGGCAGAGAAATATGTTAGAGTGGTGCAGGACATGTATGAAAGCTGTAAGACAGTGGTGAGATGTGCTGTAGGTGTGACAGAAGAGTTCAAGGTGGAGGTGGGTCTGCATCAAGGATCGGCTCTGAGCCCCTTCTTTTTTGCCCTGGTGATGGACAGGATGACAGATGAGGTTAGACAGGAGTCTCCATGGACTATGTTTTTTTTTTGCAGATGGCATTTTGCTTTGTAGCAAGAGCAGGGAACAGGTGGAGAAAAATCTAGAGAGGTGGAGGTACGCTCTGGAAAGCAGAGGAATGAAGTTTAGACAGAATACATGTGTGTGAAGGACCGAAATGGAAGGTGAGGCTACAGGGAGCAGAGGTAAAGAAGGTGCAGGACTTTAGGTACTTAGGGTCAATGGTCCAGAGCAAAGGAGAGTGTGCAAAGGGGGTGAAGAGGCATGTACAGGCAAGTTGGGTAAGGTATCAGTGAGAATTAAAGGAAGGGTGTTCCCCACAGTGGTGAGACCAGCGATGCACTGTAGAAAAGACAATAGGCAGAGCTGGAGGTAGCAGAGCTGAAGATGTTGAGGTTCTCTTTGGAAGTGACAGGGATAAATAGGATCAAGATTGAGTCCATCAGAAGGAAAACCCATGTTAGATGTTTTGGAGATAAAGTCAGAGAAGCCAGATTAAGGTGGTTTATACATGTTCGGTGGGGAGATTGTAAATAATCGGTAGAATAATGCTGAGGTTGGAACTGCCAGGCAGAAGGTCTAGAGGAAGACCAAAGAGGAGATTTATGGATGTAGTTACAGTAGAGAGGACATTAAGTTAGTTATTGTGGGAGAAGAGGATGCAGAATAGAGGCAAGTGAAGAACTGTGGTGACCCCTAAAAGGGAACAGCCAAAAGATAAAGAAGAAAAAAAAGGAGCGGGCCTGATACATTCTGGTGCTTAACTTCTGGTTGGAGTTCTTGTTGCATGGAGATCTCTGGCTGCTGCCAAGATCTGCGTTGGGAGGCGTGTCATAACTGAGGATCATTGTGACTGAGGATCCAGATGGACTGGTCTCTTGTGGACAATTTTTCTGTGATGACCTGTGAATGCAGTTGTTCAGTAGTTTAGAACTGAAATTGCCATGAACAGTTTTGTACCCAAGTCTCCATCAGCAAAAGTGCACTTTCTATTAACTTAAGCACCTTTCCTGGTATACTGAATTTTCAACCTCATAGAACACAGATATAGCAGAAATTGCTTTAAGGTCGCACTATTTGATCTTACCAAAATGAGAACGGGTTCCTTGTTGATGTTTCTTCCTCTTGTCATCTCAGGGATTCTTTGCCTGACACCATCAAGCCCATCTTGCTCAACAGGGACAATAGTATTAATTTATACTTTTTTCCCCTTACATTTTTTTCTAATATCCATCATTAAAAGCATTAAACAATATACACATTCAGATTGAATTGAATAGAATATCATCAGATTCACTCTTGAAGTTTCCACCGGTTTCATGTGCATCTTGCATTTAGCATGATTCTGGTGCGTGTACAGTACTATAAGGCTTTGAATGCGTGTACCTGCCATGTGTTTCCTCAGCAGCTGGCTTTCTTTGTTCTGTTCACTTTTCTTTTTACTGAGTTCCACTTCGGGGTGTCTGAGACCTAGCGCTGCTTTAAAACGAGATTCCTACTGGGCTCCAATTAAGACTAGCAGAAACATTAATGAACAAGTTCTCTGCGTCTGGCTCACCTCACCACTGCTCTATTTATTTGAGTGCTTAGGGGGACACATGATCTCGATTCAGAAGCACAATTTCTTCCTTTATCAAATTAAATATGTGCAATTTATGTTTTTATAAACATCGGTGACCTTGCTATGGGCGATAGATGTCCCAGACGTTTGGATTGCTTTCTATTGTGCACACTGTCTGCTCCTCCTTTTTTCGTTATTCTTTACGTAGGGTTTCATTTACTCCATTTGCCCAGAAGCCACATTTAGAAGTTTCTCGGCTGACTGGAAAAGAAGAAAGAAGCATCCCTGGGATGCTGAGAGATATGCTTCCCTCCACAGAGGCACACATGCTTCAAAGTGTTGGTCAAAGGATAAAAGGCTGATCGGTGTGCAGCAGAGCTTTCTCTCTTTCGCTAAAGAAAAAGAACTGTCTTTTTTGTTGTTCTTCTGTACCACACTAATTCCTTTTTTTTTTCCTTGGAGTTTAATATGAAACCCAACTGCGATTTTGATTTATGCCTTCAGAGTCTTTGGCTGATTCTAAATACCAGGGATGAAAAGCGTGGACTTGCATTCCTGGGAAGAAAGCCTCGGCCAAGTTACCTTTCAAAAATGAGCTCGCAAAAAAACATGATAAAGTAATAGATTCCTGTAAGAATGTGACAGCTGTGGCATGCCGTCCCACAGGTCGCACAGGAAGTTACTGCCACTTAAATGTCAGTATTTTAGCTTTCTGTTGAAAATAATCTTGAGTAAACTTACTTATTGCAAGTGTTCATACTTTGTCAGCTGCACACTCGACGCTGCCAAGGTGGCGATATGCTAAGATAAACAGCACATCTGTTTTTCCGTCAGATGTGTAGAGTGTTTATATTTAATGCCATCTGATAAAGTCTTTATTCTGCTTACTTATCTGATCATAGATAAGATGTTTATCTCTCATCAGAGTTTTGCTTCTCTTCTAACCCATTCAGTGACAGAGTAGTAATAGGCTTTGGCAAGGTCTACTGGTATGGATCAAAAGCAGTGATCAGTGTGCTTTGTAGGTATTGCTACTTTACAACACATCAGACTTTAAAGGTATTGCTTCTCCTTTTTTTTTCATTCCGTTTCATAGCTTTTCTGCCGAAGGCAACTGAAAAAGGTCAGTAGTCACCATCAGTTAAAGCTGATCTGTGATTTCTTTACCGGTAGCATGGTGTTGCTTAGTAACCATACTATAGGATATATACTGTATACATACAGTGTATGGTATGATATATAATTATTCCTGTATATAGTAAACCAAAATGAGTTTACACTGCCTGACAAGGGTTCCATTTTAGAAACGTCAAATCAAATTACTGACCTGCATCAAGCAAAGAAAACAACTAAAGAGATTTGAAATGTCTTGAATTAGGGAGAGAATTGTCCAATACATTATTTAAACCTGGAAGGATATTGCTGAAGCATCAAATTTGTGGAGGAAATGCAGTTAGAAGAAAATGATGAATGGTCCTCACTTAAATGCATGGTGAAGCTGCATCATTAAATATCGATAGTTGAAATCAGAGCTACATTTCCACATATACACTATAAATTCAAATTCAAATTATTTGTCACATACACAGTCATACACAGGACGATATGCAGTGAAATGCCTATATGACCACCCACGACTTTAAAATAAATAAAAAAAACACTAAAATAAAATAAAGATATGGAGTAAAATAAGAAATAGAATATAGAGAAACTTAGCTATAGAAAAATTTAGCTGTTGAAAAACAACAAAAATGTATAAAAATATAAAACTTGACTATACAATATGGTAAATATTGAAATATATAAAATTATATAAAAACCTTAGCTGTCAATTTTTGTTGTAAATATAAATATACACATTATGTACACTGAAAAAAGAAGGGATTTGTGGACTGAAAAAGACCTGGATTGTAGTGAAATTAAATAGGGATGTTCACGGAGTGTGCAAATGTGCATGCATGTTAGATGTGCGTATGTCCATATATATGCAATGTGCAAAAATTTAATTAAATAAAAATGTCCAGGGTGTGTGAGAAGGTGTCTGAATGTGCCGATGTCTAGAAATGTCTAGGTTGAGTGTAAATGTACATGAGTGTGCATGTACAACATCATAAGAACTTACAGGATAGACACTATATGGCTGTGTGGCCTAGAATTAGTAAGACTAATAAAAATAAAAAAAAGGCTTAAATTTGCTGAGGAGCATAAAAATTAAAAGAGGTCATGTGGTCTGATGAGTCCAGATTGACAACTCCAAAGCAATGAGTTCATTGGGGTAAGAAGTGATGCCCCCAGTATGCATAGTGCTCAATTTACACACTTCTGGAGGCGGTGTGCTTCAGTTGGTCAGCTCTATATTCAGCAATGTTACCGTATGTGGCAATAAAATGAAGTCAGCTGATGATCTGAATGTACCGAATGAACTCAAATGATGAAAAAGTGGTTGTGGGAGCATGAGGAAGCATTTTTACACATGAACTGGACACAACAGTGTGTGCTGTAGTCAACGCTAAAGGTGACTGAATAAAATCTTAGAGTGTGCGACTTTTTTTTTTTTTTTTTTTTTTTTTTTTTTTGGCCAGGCAGTGTATTTAATGACCATGTGGTAACCTTAAATTGTGGCATGCAGACGTTGGCCTCCAGACGTTTTTTTTTTTTTTGCATATGCACTTAGATTGATGGGTTGTCTGGATACTTAAGAGTCCTTAGATCACCCTCTCTACAAAGAAAAACTGTTTGTTTTTCTGTTCTACATAAAAACTTTAAAGGTTCCTCCAGTGGGCCCTTAACGGTGCTAGATGTAATCATTTTCTCCAAGTGGGCTGAACCATGGTCGTGCTTGTGATCTGTGGATTATAACAGAACTCAGTGGAAGACAATATCAAGCAACTGCACAAACAAACAGGAACACATAGTGACAAACGCTCTTTGAAATTGAGATGGAGAACACATCAAAAAAGTAGAAGAGAACACTAAGAGTGTTTGTATGTGTGTGTGAGTGTGTGTGTGAGTGTATGTTCAGAGCCATCCCTTGTTAAAACTGTGTTTTTGATCCTGTATTGTTATGAAGCCATAGCACTCAAGTGAAAAAAAAAATCACTACTCATTACCATGACAAATCTCTTTGCTTGTAAAAACAACAGCAGGTTTTATTCCAGCTCTAGTTACTTTTCTCTCCTTCACCCAAGTGGAAATGCTAAAGGAAGTCTGATATATGGGCCACGTCTCGAACCCTGTGTAGGTAATGCTGCGTCGACCAACTTAGAGCTGTCCCTCTGTGGATAAGCATTACTCAAAGTCACTCTCTCCGCTACGACCGTCTCTTCATCTTGAAAGAAATCCAGATCTCATCAGTTTTAATAAACATGTCATCATGCGAGTAAAGCCTGGTATACATCATATATAACAAAAAGGATCCTAAAAAATCTTGAGAATCTGTGATGAGTACAGAGTCGGATTAAACCCATATATTGTCCTCCCTAGAGGCTAAGTAAATGTGAATAACCTTCTCTCCTAATGTGAGCGTCTAGGTTACAGATAGTTGGGCATTTTTGAAAAATGTGCGATGTCGACTTTAGCCATTTTTTACACCTTTCCGCAAGGAAGCACCGCCTCCTGTGCATGACTCCAGCCTTAAGTGCGCACTCTGTCATTTTAAATTAATATTATTTATTTCAACCTGTCCTGTCTCTTTTCCATAGACTCCCTATTAGGTGCCTTCTCTTTGTGTTTCTGTATTTCCGTACTTCTCGTTCGAATGCACCTGCAGCCGGAAAAAAAAAAAAAAAAAAAAAAACAGGGGTTCGGGTGAGCATAGTTATCCTGGCAGCCACACCAATCACGGCTGTTTGTGTCAAGCTGTCAGACTCCTCAGCGAGCCAGAAGGAGATGAGCAAAGAGAAAAAGAAATGATTTCTCGCTGAGCAGGAAAAGAAGGTATCTTTTCTTTCTTTTCTTTTTTCTTCCTTTCTCCCCATGGTTGATCACTGCAGTCACTCTTTCTTTACAAGGCTGTCAGCGCACCATCAGCAGCGGATCCGTAATATTCTGATTTCATTACCTCCCGCTGAAGATGTGCTGCTCGATATTGGCAGACAAAGCTTGCATTCAGGAGGTTTGTATGTGTGTGTATGTGTGTGTGTGTGTGTGTGTGTGTGTTTGTGCATTGGGATGGGGGTGTTGTTACTGAAGCGAAATAATAATACTAAAAAAAAAAAAAAAAGATGCCCATTTTACAAGGACGATGTCTCAGGGAGAAATAAAGTAATGCATGGTCAGAAAGGCAAGGCAGTTGATAAAAAAACATATATAAATAAATAAAAAATGCTGCTTCTTTCAGTCACGTCCTCGTGTCTTTAGTGCCTCTATCTCCAGAGCACAGGCGCAGGTACAAAAGAATCACAAATTGTTTTTGGCCTTGGCTCAATAAGCCAATCACTGTCTAAGCAGAGTGATCTCATTCCTATTAAGAGCATTTGTTCCGTTCAAAATCCAATATCTGAACTGTCAGTAATAATGCAATTGCAGGCGCAGTGGTGAGATTGGGGGGGAAAGGATTACGGGCTGTGTGGTGTGAGGTAGTGAATAACCCCATGGAGCCGTGACTCAAGGCCGGATTTATTCAAAGTAAGCATTTCGGCTAATAGATGCTCGGTCGTTCCTCTTCATAATCTCTCTCAGTCCCGAGCTCCTTTCTTTCCCTATCTAATATCCATCTGATTATTTAAGCTCACTGATGGGTTGATTTACATTTCTACACATTTATTTAGTGATAAAAAAGTATCCTAGTTTCTGTCTGGCAGCGAGTTTCTGTTACGTCCCAGCACAGTTAAATTCTCCTTTCGAAAGGGGTTGATTAGTTTCCTATAACAGCAGTTCTGATAATATACTATGGGTTTCTACGGTTTGAATGTGATTGCTAGTAGTCCACATAATCTAAGATTAATCAATAACAAATTTACAAAGATATTATTTAACAAACAACAAGATATAATCCTGTGGATGGTGAGACTTTCTATAAGGATGCAGTACTGTGCAAAAAAAAGTTTTGAATCAGCTATCATTTCTTTATATTTTGCTTTCAAAGAGCCAGACTTCCTTGTAGTTTTAATGTAGTCTTAAGGAAGAGTTCTCGAGGTTCCGTAAGGACTTTTATAACTCTCATATTGGCAGGTTTTATGTCTCTCATTTTCAGTCCACGTCTAACTTAAGGCAAGAACCAGTGAGAAACAGATGATGCAGATGATCAGGCCGGTGTGTATAGTATACTGGAGTGGTTGGAACAGATGAGAGGGGAAATGAGGTTGCTGCCATTTCTAAATTGAATCTTTAGGCACTTTGCAGCCTGTAACTGTAAACTATTTGTTGCCGTTTCTTTAATTTAAAATGTAGCATTTCATTTAACATGAAGAAATAAGTAATGACTCAATACTTTAACTGTATGTTTATTTATTTATTTTATTTATTTATTTATTTCTATTGTCAACTCTTTAAAACAAACAATACTTTTTTAAGCCATAGAACAGTTTACAGAATGAAGTAAACCTAAATTCCACACCATTAAATGCACTGTCCTGTAAATGGATAAAATTTGCAATGTCATTTATTAATAACTTCAAAATTGTAATTGCTGGCGAATTGCTTTGATATAAGTGGAATAAGAGACCTTAGGCCATAGCGTTATAACAAAATATTTCACACTGGTGTGGTATTAGAGCATCATGTTATTTTTCGCAAATCAGAAATCTGCTCAGAGCTTCACTCATAGAAGCGTTCATTAATAAGCCATCCGCAATGACACCATGACAAATTAGCACTTTTTTTTTTTTTTTTTAGGTCCAGTCCATATTTTAACAGAAAAAAAGCTCCACTTTCGCAGTGTTGAGAAAAAAAAACAAGCTTTTTCAAATGAAGATATTTAAAACAAATAAAAATAAAAACGTTTCATCCATATCCATGTATTTGCGCTTCATTCATTTAATCCAGATTTAAAGTCTCAATAATTTTTCTCTATATATGTCCGTGCAGCCTTTTTTTCACAGCATTACACAAAACTGGCTTGACAGAATTTAATGAAAATTTTGAAATGGCTCTGCCAGTCCTTTAGAATTTGCCTGAAGTTAAATCTGCATCATGAATTAAATTGAAATGTTGAGTAGAAGGGACGGTATAAGCAGTTTTGTGCCAGATTACCTCACAGCAACCATCGCTTTTTTTAGGCAAATATAGCGTTTTTCCCTCTAGGTGGGCATGGCTATCCTGTCACTCAACAAATCCAGTCAACGTGATTGTTTACTATAACTACAAATCCAAGACACAGAAATGACTAAACTGCCCCTACAAAGCACCCAAATCCTCACAAAACACAAACAAACTTTTTACTCCCAAAAAAAGTTATGTAACTTTTGAAAACTGAATCTTCAAATATGGATGACCAGATGATGGTGTGTTTATTTTTCTTGCGGAAGGTTTAAAACCAGTTTCTCTCATATGTTTTGAAACCGTAGTGCGAATTAAAGCAGTACTGTGATGAGCAAAAACACGGGTCATTGGAGCAAACTTACCTACAGCAGTCTGAGTTGAGGTGTAAAATACCAAAACTGAGAGCACAGTTCCAAAACCATGCACCAGTTCCAACAACCTTCCAAACCATAGTCCAGTGCCTTAACCACTGAGCTACTCCTGACATGAACAGTCATGTGCTGGATTTAATCATTTACTTAAAACAGACTGACGAGGTATTTGGCTGACGACCAAAAAATACAATTTAGTGCAAACAATGTGTGAGATACTCAAACTTACCAAATTTTATTTCAAAAAAATCTTTACCCAATTCTACTTGTAAGTTTTTTTTTTTCACATGTATTTCTTTTCCCATGACTTGCATAATTTGGCAAGCATAAGATCATGTTGCTCTTGAAAGGTAATCAATCCCTGCCACATTATGGTCCATCTGCAGAAAAAAAGAGAGAAACTGCTGTCTAAAATAAAAACAAATCTTTTTTTTTTTTTGGCAGATCCATAGTAACCTGCTCAAGCAAAAAAGTAAAAATAAGTAAATAAATAAATAAAAAGAAAATGGGTGTATTTTGTCTATTTTATTGACATTAGTGCTTCTCAGACTGGTGTATGGATCTTTAGATGTATTTGGCAGTATTTTTTTACCCCAGAAATGAATTGACCGAAATTATAGACACATCTTCAAATCACAGCACTGTTTACTTCTTGATTTGGATTTGTCAGTCAGAACTTGTTGACCAATGGTGTACAATACAGTGATTAACCATAGCGCAAGATAAACTGAACAACACAATTACGAACTATATACCAGTAAACTGGTAACAGAATCATTGGCACCCAAGGGTAACCCATGCTCGCGGGCAGGCCAGTCTGTCCAGTCTAATCCCACAGAAAAGCCCATGCAGGACAAATCACCAAAAAACCCATTGTACCACAGCCTACCACGCATATGGGCCAGAACTCCCCAATCTGATCGAGCACCCATTAGATATGCTGGATAAACAAATCTGATCCATGGAGGTCCCACCATGCAAGCCATATCACCCAAAGGATCTGCAGCCAAAGTCCTAATGCTAGACACTACAGCATACCCCCAAAGGCTCTACAGAGCCACATCTGATGGGGCCAGAGTTGCTCCAGTGGCACAAGAGGAACCTTAAGCTTATAAGTGGTTATAATGTTAGTGCTTTTATTGTTATGGCTGATTGGTGTATATCAGCAGTTTGGAAAGCAGCCTGACTACAGATTTAAATTATAGTGCTTGTTTTAAGATTGCTGCTATAGCATCAGTCTACACATGGACATGTATTATGGACAATCTCCATATATTACTGCAGTGGTAAAGAGGAAATAAAATACTTCCGGACATGCTGTTATTGGGAAATAATCGACTTCAAGGTGATAGCATTAATGCCACTATAACACCACATGAGTTGCAATTACACTTCCTGCCATTCGTTATTTCTTATCACACCTCATCGTGTTTAACTCCTTACTTAATAAGTAAATAATTACAAATTAATGAGTACCAAACCCAGATTTGTAATTGAATGCATTTTGTTACCTGCTGTAGAGCAGTAAAAATAGAGACATGCTGGGACAGAAGACATGCTGTGCCAATAAACTACCAGCTAAAAAAAATTTAAAAAAACATTTGACATACATATATAACAAGGTGACATTTTTCCTTTCTTTAACTGGCCAGTTTTGGTAAGGCTGTGTCAACTGTAACCATAAATTCTAGTTATGGAGTTAAGCAGCAGTTTCTGAAATACCCAAACCAGCATATTGGGCACCAATAATCATGCCATAGTGAAGGTCACTGAGATCACATTTTCCTTTATTCTGATCTTTAATGGGGACATAAATTCAAGTTTTTGAACTTAATTTATATTTTATTTGATGAGATGTCACTAATTTTGAGAACCATTGATTTATTTAAAGCAAATAAACCATTCTAGTTTGAGTGCATGTGGCAAAACAAAAAAAGTTGTTTTGCTCTAGATAAGTAAGTGTGACTAAAGGACATTTATGTGCTTTCTGTGTCCTTCTGTCCCTGGTTTGATATACAGATTTTGCAAGCTGTAAGCTTTATTGCAGCTCAGTGTTTCTGTCTATTAGGCACACACATGCACATTATTGCTTCCTGTGCAGATCTGAACCCCATGGTGTGGTGTTAATTGTGAAGGTTTGGCTCATATCTCTGTGTACATGTCTGATCAATAACGATTTCCCAAAGCTCCTGGTAAATTATAACCATGGCCAAACATACACGAGTGCGTGTAAAGAGATACAGCAGCTACCAAGCTTAACCATGACAGGTATGAATTATTTCTTTATTAAGTGCTTTTTCAGCTTTACCTGAATTAGTGCTTTTGTCAGGAGATTGGATTTACTTATTTACTTTTGTAGACATACAGTAGATCAGCATCCAAATCTAATTAATACTTTTTGATTAGCTGTTTTTTATCGTGTTAAATTTCCATGCATATGCTTTTTTAACCTTTCTCAGATTGCTTTTGAAAAAAGGTGAATGCCATTCCTTTAGCTCAAAGAGTGTTTTACTCTTCACTTGTAAAATTCTTATAATTTGTGTAGGCATCTGCGTTGGTTCAGATCACTGGTTTGTAAAAGCCACTAATGCCGCGTTGAGTCTTTATAGCTGTTTTCAGTAGGATGAGGTTTTGCCTAAAAACCTAAGGGGTCATCTCATATGAATTAGGTGTCTCATGTTGATTTATCTCCTGCCATGAAGTACCACTCTCTTCTGACTTTAGATTCTAATTAACACCAGCTCCCTCCTCCAGAGCATCACCTCAATGGACACCGCTTCATCTTGGGTGGAAAAGAAGTCATCACGAAAAAAGAGGGTCTTAAATTACACCTGTCACTTTAAACAGCAGGTCGTTCGGGGGGCCCAGAGCATGCTGGGATACCTGTAGGAGGTCTTTCTTTGTCTGAGGGGAAGGTTGGATGCAACAAACAGCATGCTGGATGCTTTGAAACGTCTATCTCGCAAGCTCCCCTCCTGATGCGGTGTGAAGCTCAGCATGGTCAGAAGTAATTCAGGCTCCCACTGGCTCGCTGCAATCCACAGATGTAGAAATGTCTATAATGGAACAGATGATAATGGGGGGAGAGAGAGAGAGAGAAAGAGAGAATATAAAATAAAGGTAGATAGATAAAATGGTAAAGCAGTCATGAGGCTCAGCATGGGCCATGCTCAAGCAGGAAGCAAACCACTGCCTGAGGAGAAGCTGAAGAGTCAAAGAAGAGAGGAAAGTGGAGAGAGATGGAGTAGAATGATTTTTTATTATTTATTTTTTTAACAGACTGCCTTAGTCCACCCAGCAGTGCATAAAATACGGTGCATACAGGAGCCCGAGTTGCTTTTGGTGGCTGCCCATGCATCCTGTGCTAGTTCTTTGGAATCTTAAGCATGGCCTACAGAATGAGGTGGTCACGTAACAAGCTTCCTGAAACTCAAGTATACACAGCTTTGGTTCAAGGCTAGGCTGCTGCTTTTAACTAGCCGGCTTAAAGAAGGTGTAGAGAATAGTAGGCTATAACGTTGCTTAAAGACAAAGATCTATGAATGAAATGCAAATACTTCATCAAGTAGTAACATGTAATATAAGCAGGTGAGTTAAAAAATTTGGTGTTAACAAGCTTTCGTGTTCCCTCATTAAAAAAAAGGAATACACTGCTGTCTTCATTTCTTCATCAGAAGTGAATCTTCGTCCTCATAGGGCTGCTTTCAGGGGAACAAACAGGTGAAAGCCAGATGGAGCAAGATCAGGTCTATAGGGAGGATGCTTTACCACCTTAAAAATGGTTGAATTTTGAACATAAGGATGTTCCCGTTTCATACTCTCATGCCGTTTACTCTCAGGCTCCTAGTGATGAATCCGTGTCTTGTCACTTTAGGAAACTTTCACCTTCTTTAGGGTATCAGTCCAAAATTTCAGACCTGTCCGAGTGCTGATGCTGACCTCTTTCCTCTCTTAAAAGGACCTAATATGTTCAGATAAGGCCAGCACTTGACTATGAAGTGCTACTTACCTGGGAAACAGATAACACCAGGATACACTGTGAGGAAAAGTAAATGTAATTGATACAGTATATTGCCCCAATGTAAGTTCAATTTAAAAAATGAATGAATTAGTGTTTTATTGACACAAACATTCACACTTTAAATAGCAGAAGTTGTGTGTTCTGATTTTCTGCAAGAACTCTAAACATATTTTGCACCAATAATGTCCTGAAGCTGTACTATGGTGCCGTGTGTCGTGTGAAGCACTGTGAAACCTACCTACATGTGGTGTACATTGCTGATAAGGTTGAAGGAATCAAATGTACATTCACACATTGCATTCAGCAGCTTTAGATTTCATCAATCAAAGAGACCATTCTCTATGTCTGTCCTTTCTATAAAGAAGGGTTGTTCCCTCGGTATTTAAAGAGACCATAGTGAGGATTCTCACACAACTGTGCACACAGACATCCGGACAGACTGGCCTGTGGTTTACAGTAAACCCTGTGTACAGTATATGTTATGACAGAAAAAAAAAATTTATATCTGCTGATGTTGGAGACTCCTTACGTAAGGGTTGCATTTAGTTAACAATATCCTTTCAGCATATTTTGTTTAGTATTAGAGTAATCGGTGCCACAATCAGGGATTGTGCAGAATAACAGAACACAGTTATGAAAGCAAAAAACTACCTTTATTTCTCTATATAATCCTCTACTACACTATTGCACTTATCCCAGTGTTTCACTAGTGCTTGGATACCATCAAGTTACTGAAGAAAGTTTTCTCAGTACACCGGAGCCATGATTAGACTGCATGCTTTGCGACTGAAACGCTGGCCTCCCAGGAACTCCTTAAATGGCCCAAACATGTGGAAATAGCTTGGAGTGAGGTCAGGTCTGTATGGGGATGTGTCAATTACTCTCAGTCGAGTTTCTGTAACGTGCAAGTGGTGTTGGTGAATAAGTGTATGTACAGTTTCCACAGATAAATGCGTCTCTTTCGCAAGTTGCTGACAAGTTATGCGTCGATTTTTAAAGATCAAATGTTCCACTCGCTGAATGTAATGACTGCGCTGGGCTCCGAGACACCTCAGAGACAGAATGTTCATTCACAGATCTTCTTTAAAACTTTTGCCCTATCCAAATCTTTTACTGCGGCTAATAGTCTCATCACCATACTGCGCTTGAGGGTACGTCATTACTGCCCCTCGTACATTTATTCATTTCATTTTTTTTTTCCAAGGGCAGAGCTGTTCAAGGAGAAGATTGGGCTTCACTCAAGGGCCAGAAGTGTCATACAGTAAAAAGAGAAAGTACCAGGGCTAAAAAAAAAAAAAAAAAAAGTATTAATATTTACGACAGTAATATATTTAAGTCAAAAAGCAAAAATCCATTAAGTAGTAAAAAAAAAAGTACTGCGTGCTCTTCTTCTAAATTTTAACTGTCCATTTTGGTGCGTCTATGACCTCAGATTCCAGTTCTTGCCACATCGTGGTAGAATTTCATGTGATCTTGCCATTACTCTCTAGGGTTACTCTTTTCTGTGTGAGCAAAGGAATGACTTTCTCTGACAACATTACTATACATTTAGTCATGTACTGTACGGTACATACATTATAGTGGATCCCACTACACACATTAATGTATAGTTTTTACTTTCTTTAGTTTATCCACTTTACTGCATTGACAGGATCATGTAAATTTATTGTCTTTGGCAATATGCAATTTCCCTCAGGATTAATAATGATGTATATTGTCCTATCTTAATTCAACTTATTTTATACCAACTTATCAATATCTCACAGATGCACCTTACTGTATAGTTGTTGGATTATCCACCTGAATATTATGATGTATATCTTTTTTTATATAAATTATAAACATATATCTCTTTGTATAAATTATGTTTTTGTCTTTTATTTTATAGTGATTTTAAAATCACTTTAGAAATGTAATATTCTTGCCCACTTTTTAAATATGTATCTTGTTTTGCATAATTCATGACTTGGCTGCAGTATATAATATAATATAATACAATATAATGTCCTTTGATAGTAAGTACTCACTCACTCACTCATTCACTCACCTCCTATATCGCTTGTATTAAGTTCTCTACCTATTTATTTATCTGTCTGTCTGTCTTTGCTGTTGTAACCCACCTGTCTAAAGGTTTGTAATTTGGTGTGTTATAACCATTTTTGGTGTAAACTGTACTATTATGCGTGAATTTCAGGAGATCATCAAAAACACAATAATCAATAACTATAAAAATCTGCAACCATTCCACTATTATGTGAAAAAATTTTATCTTTATCTGCATAGACAAAGGTACAGGTATATAGTTTGTGGTAAGTGTATTTCAATTATTTATAATATATAATATATAATGTATATCAAGTGTATTGTTAACCTGCCATCTATTTGTAGTTACAGTATAGACAGCCTCGTAAAAGGTAACATTTACTTTGAGGAAGAAAAATTCACCTGATTTCAATGTCTAATGAAGCTTACTGCTGTGTTAACTACATTCCCTCCAAAGACTCATCTAACAAACTTCCCTTGAGTTATACTGAAACTACACCCAAGAATGAGAGTCCATTGAGGGGAAAATGGTAAGGAAAAGTCAACAAGGACACTGAAATGAGGCCTTGAGCAAGATTAGTAGAGCATGGAGTCTTATTCCATAAAAGAAGTCAGAGCTTTAAAGCAGATCTCTAGAAATACAAGAGACTGATAATTAATCATTTCATAGTAAGGAACCAATTAAAATTCCATATCACGTCACATTGTTTTGGTTTGAATTGTATTTTATGTAATTCACGGCTGCAAAAAAAAAAAAAAAAAAAGAGTGGAAGCACTTTTTCAATGAAGAATTCATCTCCATGGCTTGATGCTGCCCCCTACAGAGACCCAAGCTCCAGTGTGTCCTGTTCTCTCAGCATGTCCCTTTCTCTCAGCATGTCCCACTCGCTCAGTGTCCTGCCAGAGGATCCAGTTCCCTCTCAGTAATCTCCCTGACACCTCGGCTAGTGATGATTAATTGGCAATAAGCACATTAGCCGGGCTCTAAATTACCAGCTCCTCTCATTAACTGTGGGCCAGCTCATTTTTCAGCATGTGCGAGACGAGTGTGGAATCTGTGTGACACAGAGCGGGCCGTCTCGTCTCGTCTCCCCCAGTCGGCAGTGCCGCTCGCCATTAATGAGAACGTGATGCCGTCCTGGAGCTTCATGGGACACTGGACATGATAGAAAAATGCAGACTGTCCTTCATTTTTATAACAATAGCACTGACCTCACTGATGAAAGAACAACACTGAAGTCAGTCAGATGCTGATAAAGTGCTTAGAACAAAAAAATAATGAAATAAATAAAAATGTGTGTGTGTCTGGGAGTGTGAGCGTGTGTTAGCCAAACTAACAAACGCTAGTATGTGTGTCTTGTTGGTGTGTGCAGTTGTCAGGTGTTAAAAATACTATGTTTTATATGCACTTTTTTTAGTTTTAAACATGATGTTACCATCACAATGTAGGTGAGTGTATAACACGCTAGATTGAAACAACGCATTGTTAACTTGTTCGACAAGGTAAATTTTTTAGATACTATAGGTTTTGTTGTTTTGTTGAAATCAGGATCAATACAAAGTAAGTGTTAATTTTTAACAAGGTCAGTGTTTAACATCAAAGTGTTTAAACAAGTTAAATATAAAACATGCCTAAAAAACTGAGTGTTTAGAATTTCATATGAAAGTTTTTTTTTTTTTTTTTTTTTTATGTGAGTGTTCTACATGGTAGTTTTAACAAAGGCTACGTTTAAAAACGGCATAATTGCACCAAATACTGATTTTTTTTAATGTTATTTAGCCCAAATAAGCATGGGGGTGGGGCTTGGTGCTTTTCCTTTTTCATGTCACCTGCGATGTTATAATTCTACTTTTACTGGAATTATCATTTTACTAATTGTTCTTAAAAGAGCAAAATGTTTAATGAGATATTTTTGTTCCCAACGAAATGAGTGTTCAATTTAAAAGTTTTAACAAGACAGGTGTTTACCACTTTTTTTTTTAAGTTCATTGTTTAAAATGTTATTTTTTTTCCACGTGGCCATGTGAGGACATGCGACCAGTATAATTGTTTTTAACAAATGCTTAATATGCTTTTTTTCCCCTAGGAAAGTGTTGAACATGATCATCGAGGGAACTGTTTTACATGCTATGCTTTAACTGAGCTAATTTTTACAAAGGAAAATGTACACGTTTACTACATCAAACGTTGAACATGCATTTTTTTTAAGTAAAAGGCAAATCTTTAACATGCTATTTTTTTTTTTTTACTTTAGCTCATGGAATGCTACTACATGCTAGCTATTTAGCAATTCAAATGTGTAACCTACTAGTTTTTAAGTTGCTTGTTGTTGTTATTTTATTTCTAAATCAAGGCAAATGTTAACAATGATATAATGGAATTTCCATCATGATCAGTACTTTATCTATCTGTCTCTCTATTTACGTATTTAAAAAAAGAAAAAAGAGGGTTTGTGTGTGTGTGTTTAACATGATTGTGAATCATGCTAGTTTAACAAAGGCTAATATTTAAAATCCTATCCTTTTTTAACAAGGTGAGTGTTTTGTGCCATGCCATTTTGTACATAGATGTGTAACATGCTAGTTTAGTTAACAAGGGTACTGTAATTTGTTTACTGGTAATTTTTAACTAGAACAATGCTAGTAATGCTAGTGTTTTAACAAAACAACTGTTTGGCACACTACATTTTTAACAAAGTTCCTCACTTAAGTGTTTATTTAAAATAATTTTTTTAAACTATAAATAAAAAACTATTTTTAATATGGCAAGTTTGTCATGTTTCTTTCATGCTACTGTACAATGTGACATGTAACATGCTTAATTTTTTTAAATAAGGTTTTAAACAAGTGTAGTGTTTAACCTGATTATTGTAAACTTAGAAAGTGTTTAACATGGTAGCTTTTAAATAGGTGAGTGTTTAACTTAATAGTCTTTTTTGAAAGGGCTTTTTAATATTAAAGAAGAGTGTTTAACATGCTCTTTGTTTTGCATGTTTATCCCAGTCACTTATCAAGCCCACTGTCTAAATTGCTAGTATTTAACAAGGTTGAGAGTTTAACATGCTAGTTTTAAAAAGCCCAGTGTTTATCACACTATTTTCTTTTATCATGCTAATCGCTTTAACAGGCGGGTGTTTAAGATGCTATGTTTTTTGCTAGGTAAATGTGAAGTATGTTATTTTATAAGTCAAACATTTAACATGCTTTAAATGCAAGACTAAACGCTATTAAAGTTATTTCCTATTTATTTTTTAATGAGTTGAATGTCTTACATGCTAGTTTTTTTATTCAAGTGTTTAATAGATAGGGTTAAGACAAAAAATTGTGTTTAAAGCTACATTCTAACAAGGAAAGGGCTTACAGTAAGCTTTATTAAGGGTGAGAATTTGTATTCCTTTTGTTCCAAACTTAAGATTTACATGACAAGTGTTTAACATGCTTAAAGTGTTTAAAGTTGGTGTTCTTTAGTGCATAGCATACTACATTAGAACATGGTGTGTTACTTACTGTTCTTTTAACAGTTTTCTATATATATTTTTTAATTATTATTTGCCATGATTTTTTGTTTGTTTGATGTCAAGTTTATCTTAACAATTTTGCATTTAAGAATAGTACACTTCAGGTGTATGTCTTTTTATGTAATATCCAAATTAGCCAAGTTTAAGTTGAATAAAAAGGAAGATCAGTAAAAGATTTTAATTCTACTGTAAAAGGTTATGGAAACTCCACCTAGATGAGACACCTTTTTGCACCAATACTATGTTTTGGCCTAAGGCAAATGATGAATATTTAACATATTAGTTTTTAATTCGTGTTATGACAAACCAGATGTTAGTTTATTCATTTATTTTATACAAAACAAGAGGGTTTTTTTTGTTTGTTTAACTAGGGGAGTCTTCAACATAGAATAGTTTTTTTTTTACTTTTTTTAATCATGTGTTTAAAATGCTAACTTAAAACTAGCAACTGTTTTGAATTTGTAAAAAAAAAAAGAAACGAAGTAATATGTAGCCTGCTATAAAATCAACAAGTGTTTAGCATGCCAGGTTTTTAACAAGGCAATCTTTGTTTTTTGTTTTATTTTGTTTGTTTTTTTACATGGGAAGTGTATGCTAATGTTTATTAATTTTATTTTTGACTTACCATATGAATTTGTATTTGTCTGTTTTTTTTTATCTAGGTAAGTAGGTACAACATGCTATTTTTTTTTTAACAAAGTTGGTGTTTAAGATGCTATTTTTATATTATTTAACGTTTTTTTTACATGCTAGTATTTAACTTTAATAGTATTTAACATGTTTGTTATTTAAAACAAGAAAGAAAGTACTGTTTTACATGCCTAGTTTGTAACAAGGCAAATGTTTACAAAGGTTTGTAAGTGTTTACCAAGCTAGTTTAAAAAAAAAAAAAAAAAACTCGCTGTGTTACTAAGCTCAAGTGTCCATACTATTTATTTTTATTTTTTCACAAGATATGGGTTGATCATGTTTTTTAACTAGGCAAAGCAAATGAAAAGTGCATAACCTGCTATTTATGACTAAGCAAGCATTAACAAATGTTACTGTTAAACAAGTGTTTAAAATGCTACATTTCTAACAAGGTTAGTGTTTAAATGCTAGTTTTTAAAAAAGGAGTGCTTTAATGCTAGTTTCCAACAAAATAAATGTTTTACTTGCCACTTTATTTTTACAAAAGCATTACATAACATGATAGTTTTGTTTCAGTTTAAACAATATTAAGAGTTTTATTGACCACAGAACATGATAAACATCTTTTTCTGACTCTTACATATTTTGCCCATACATAATTATTCTCTGATATACAAGATTGTTAATAACAAAATGTTTAAAAATTCTATATAGCTTTATTTTAGCAGCCTTAAGCATCCACATTTGAGCAAACCAAGACACTTTGCTGCCTGATTTTTGAGCAAAAGCTGCTGTTTCATGACCAGCCAGTCACATCATTTCGTCCTGTTTTGTGGTCAGTGAAGTGAAGATCCTTTCTTTGCAACACATCAGGTACCATAAGAAGTTTAAATGTGTTCAAATGTGTTTTTGGAGAATGTTTGACCCAAGAAAAGGATGTTTACACTTTTACTGCTTTTACACCTGTGGTTTGTAAGGAGCTGTCATCATATACTAAAGCGAAACTAAAACTGGAAAAGGAGGTGGCTGCCCATGTTGTAAACTGATTTTTTTGTAATGATTTTAATGTTTCTGATGACATCCAATAAGTCAAATTTAGTTTTTATTAAAACAGTTTGTGAGCAACAAAACTTGCAGTGCTACCACTAGGGTACATATTATTTGTTTCACTACAAAATCACAATTAAAGCATGACTATGCTGAATTGTATTAAAACTCATATAATAATAATTATCTGAATACTTAAATAAGAACAAAGACTGCAGGCAAATTTTATCCATTGTGCCAAATCTAGGGCAGAAGGAGTTATTGCTTTTTTTTTTAAATCATACAAAATGTATCAAAACTAAACAGTTTCTTTAAAAAGTCTTGTAAAAACTAATCGGTTGACAAAAAATATTTTGCCGTTGTACTTTTTAACATCCTTATCAGTTTGAAATACTTCATACTCCTTTTGAATTAGCTTTTTTTTCCTCAGTAATGAGTCATCTTGTTTTGTTGTCAAACCATTCAAATGTTCAACATGCAAGTTTTCATTTAATTTAATTTTAGTTTTTTTTATTATTATTATTTGTTTTTTTAGTAGTGAAAAAAAAGTTTTTTTTTTTTAAAGTTAAACAGGCAACTTTCCGAATTAAATTGTTAGCCCACCATAAACAGAGCATTTCCATGCCAATCAGTGGAAGCGCTCTTCTGTGCCCGCCTTATTCATCTTCCACAGCCATTTCCCCACAGTCGTCTCCCTTCACTTACTCTGCTTAATTTCTATTAATGGCTTTGCATTCTTGCATTTAAATAAAATTGAACACTAGACGGGGACCATTCACTGCACATAAGTTGAATATGCAGCAGCCATTATGAGGCGTAATGTTTTTGGCAGGCGAGTAATTCCTCTGTGCTCACTATATGTTTCAGTGAATCATTCTAGTGACCAGATTCATCATTGTGTCTGCATCATTTCTGCTTACTGTTGAATCCTTTTGCGCTGACACACTGTGTGTGTGTGTGTGTGTGTGTGTGTGTGCTGATGTATTGCTAATGTTTCTGTAACTGCAGTATATCCAATGACAAAATAACAAAAACAGGCCTTGTTCTATGTACATGCAGCACAGAGAGAAATATGGTGGTGTACATAAGTATTCACCCCCTACCAAACCCCGAACATGATTTGAAAATGGTCACTTATTATGCTAGCCTCTTATGTGGCCTTTTTTTCTTTATCATTTTACATGTGTAACGAAACCTAATGAAACAGAATCTTGTAAAATATCAGTAACACCAAAATGTATTCACTAATTTATAATTTTCAAGCCTTTTTCTCGTGTGAATATTTAAAAACTATTGAATCATACCTTTAAGCCAGAAGCCTATATCATTAGAATTAGGCAGCAAAGTTATTATCCTTGAGCAGAGCTGTAGATTTTTTTTTTTTTTTTTTTTTTGGCATTTCAACTTGTTCACAGACCCATGGGAAACTCAGCGGCCAGAAACAAGACAAGCACTGAATAATGGAAATGCTGTATGTCTTTACGCTTTGACTTCCATGCTGAGAAAATGCAGAACAACATATATCTACTTCCTATCTACAGGACCCTCTGTTTTGCAATTTTTACAAATCATATACTGTAGAGTCTCTGCATTATATTCAAACTAAAATCAGTTTAAGGGGTGTCGCTGAAATTGTACTTACAAATCTGTATTCAAGGCAAAAGAAATCTTGAACATTGTGTAACTTTTTAGGTACAAAAAAAAAACTATGTTAAAGTACTACTTTAAAGTAACCACCAGAAAATATAACAATACACATTATTTTTACATTAACCAGTTTAAAATCTCATGAAATGTAAGATGTAAATATCATATAACTTGTAGCTTGAAAAATAAAAGTTAGTCACATGATTCACTCAAGCTTTTTACCTGAACATCATCCAAAAGTCCCAAAGATCACATTAGAAGAAAATGGATTTATTTTTCTGCATTGACTGATCTTTTTTCCCAATTGTAGATTAAAAGCGAACGATTCATTAGATGTGTTAATTATTTATTAAAAATGTATTCAACTAAGCCATTTTAATGTCCTCAGGTTTACAGTATAAAATGGATCACCAGAATAGTTCACCACATGTCGTGCATTTGCTAAGCTAAAACCTCAACTCTGTTATTTATTTAAGAGCAAGATGGAGTCAGTGTCAACAAAAAAACACTAGTAAAAATCAAGTATTTCCTGTCATGGGTCAGTGTAATGGTAAAGGTCTACTTTGTTAGGTTCAGTGTTGAAGATGCGCAGTAAAATGGCTAAATGCCAGCCAATGATAGAAACCCATTTTAAGAAATAATGTTCTGGTCCTGGTCCGTGCTTACTCAGAATAATCGTTTTTGTTGTTTATCTTTACTTTCCTATCCTGCGTGGTTAAAATAAATTGCCTGATACACTTTGTCAGCTTTTGGTAATTTCCACTATCTGTTGAGTTCAAGGGTAATAAAAAAAAATAGGAAAAAACACCACAAGATTTTAATTTAAATTTCATTGGGAAAGTTGAAGCATGGAAAGAAATATTTGAGCTCTCTGGGTAGCCTTTACACAAGGATTAAATTCTCCTCAAAATTTATTAATCAAATCAAATATAGGATTTACAGCCTTAGCTTATTAGTTCTGGGAGTTTGCTGCCGGAGAGTGTGAGCAACGGCTCCTTGGCTCCCTCGTGAAACTGCAGGAGGGTCCAGTTCAGCCGCGCTGAAACACACACAAGAGACTTGTCTGTGTTTTTTCAGTCGGTGTGTGTCACACTGGAGCTAATCGCTGTATTCAGTACAATTCAGAGTTCAGGGGCCGGCGCTGTTGCAAAAACAGTGCAAGCCGAGCTGCATTTCAGCAACAGTGTCATATAAAGCCTACTAGGGGACAAGGATGGCTGAGGAAAGCGGCAGGGTTGTGTTTATCTGTCTATGCGCGGGGTGTGTTATTGGTCCACTGAGCCTTATGATGTTCAGATGTAGCTGGGTCAGAGTCAGAGAGGTGTCTTTGCAGTGTATCTGATAGTTAAGTTAACCTTATGCATCATACAGCTGAGGTCCGCATTTGCTTAGATCCCAAATATGAAGTAATAATTTACATGTCCAATCCATTATGGTCAATTTTATGGACAATTAGTCAGTGTGGTTCCATTAAAATGTGAAAAAAACAACAACACCGAAACACCCCACTAAAAATGCATGCAGCATGTTTTCGCTGGTTTTTTTTTGTTTTTTTTTTATTTACACTTTTCTTTTGCAGAAGCTGCCCAGACACTAATGTTCTAATTTTTGTGTTTTGTAGGACTCTTATGTTGTTGCTTCTGACTTCACTTCCCAGGATTCACAGTAATGGCCCAGTCACATGGCCTTCATTGTATTCACCTGCACCTTGTTTAGTCCAATCAGTTTGTCTATTTAAAGTCCATGTTTCAGTTCATTATTGTTATTGAATCTGTGTGCTTTGGTTAGGTTGATGTAGTTTCTGGGTGGCTTTTCAGACTTTGTGTTTTTCTTAGTTTTAATCTTTAATTTATAGCTCAGCTACACTGTTCTTGTTTTCAGAGGGGAAAACTTTTTAATTGATGACATGTTGGATCATCGTTTGATTTGCTTCGCTTTGCTTTAAGCACGTTTTCCATGATATTGTTTCAATAAATCTATGCAACATAACATTTATTTTTATTCAGAGTTTTTCCATTTTTGGCTATTGATTTCCTTTTTTTTCCCCACAAAATAAACTTCTTCCAGGAAAATTACAGTTTAGTACTATTTATTTAAGTTTTAAGAATGTGTTGGACATGTTACATTACATTTACTGCATTTGGCAGGCAGTTGTTAACCCAACTGCAGTCATTCTCGCCACCTTTTTAAGTGTTTTCTTCCTTTTATGCAACATCCTTTGATATGATTGTGGCTCTTAACTTAATAAAAAAATTGCAGTTCAAACATATTAATCATTACAGTAGCTAATTATCCTATAAAATTTAAAAACTCAGCAGTTTTATTAATTTTAATTCACCATATACTTACAAAAATGTAAAGTACTGTACCTGAGCCTCACAACTAGCATTTCACTAAATAAATATATATCACATGACAGTTGGGCGAGTAGCCTTTTTCGGGAATATTTTCTCTAATTAACTTCTATTCTGATTGTACATGCATGTTATTCACAAGTTCTGACGCGTGTCTTTTGTTACACAGTGTCACTGACGACTTCAGACGTTTCGTTGATTTCTTTGTCTCTTGTTTATTTTCAACATCAAAAACAACGGTTGTTACAGTTTCTTGCATAAATCCACTGTAGTCACGACAAGTCGCTTGCTGCATTCTGTAGCTTCGATAGATTACAGTTACAACAACTTATTTTACTATATTCCTTTTAGCTTACTGTCTCACTGTCAAAAGCTTGTGTGCTCCACACCTTTCTGTATCCTTCCGTGTCTTAACAACAACTAACAACTAACGTGCGTGATAGACATGAAACTGCATAACTGTGGGATGATGTCACAGAACAACTCATGAAATGATGTCACAATACAAATTATAAGTATGATACTTAATGCTTAACTAATACACTGAAATAAGATAAACATAACAAATCACAAGAATGAAATATGGCCCTTACACTGATGAAGTTGAAAGGTGAATAACAATGCTACATTTTATCGGAATAGCGAATATATATAGCACCAAATTAGCACCAGAATCAGTAACTCACTAAGCTCATCACAAATATTTTAGGATGCATTAGTGGAGTTATGCTTTAAGTATAACAATGATCAAAGGCTATGATGCACAAATTAAGTATAAAATGGAGAAATGCAGAGCAACAGAAGTAAATACTGGAGTGATTGTATTTTCTATTACTTGTCTTAGATACGCACATTAGAACAATTACGAATTGAAATCAATGAAGTAAATTCCCCTCACAGAAACATTTCAGATTATTAGACTATCGATCAGCAGTGTTTTCGAAGTGAAAGAACAGCGACGCACATCTGATTGATGATTTACATTGTGTGTATTGATCGACCGTCACTAACCATTAACTGTTATCCGAGTAGCCCTCTGTTGTTGTGGCTGTAAAACAGAGTTCAGTGTAAACTCATACTCTGCAGTTTCACATTAACCCGACTAGCCTCCTCGAGCCATTTCGGCATGCTGTAACCCCACTTTATAGCACACAAGTGCAGAAAGGAACAATGTAGAAAGTTTTACTGGGCTACTGGAGTGATGAGGTGTGTGTGTGTGGTTTGTTTATTGTGGGCCAGGGGTCTAATGGAGGCTGGACTCATTTTGTTTATTGTCTTTTATGACAAAGGATGTAGGGATTGGGTCATGGAGTGTGAAGAGCATTCTAGAGGATTCAGAGCTTAGGGTGCTGTCTGTAACCTCACTGGTTTTACTGGAGTTGGCAGACAGGTGTATTAAGTAAAGGGCGCTATATTTTTTGAAGAGGCATTTTAAACATAAAAATAATAGTATTGGGTCATTTTGTATTGATAATCTAATGATGTATAAGCGTGAAATGATGTAAAGTAAAAAATAAAAAGGATAAGTATATTAAATCCTAGCATGCCAAAGCATACTTAAGCACTTGCTCCAGACGACTAGTATACTTGAGGTTTTTCTATTTTGGAACAACAAATTTTGCTCGAAGTGCATTTAAGTTGTAACTAAATTATTCAAAAGCAGAATTTTAAGTGTATTAAGTCTACTTTTGAGTGCTAAAGTGAAACAACTTATATTTAGTACTTAAAGTATATGGCTGTTTATGTACTAATGTACAACCTGACACACAGTACTGAATGAAGGTAAAGTATATATTTTAATGTATTATAAGTACATTACAAGAACTTTTACTGTTACCAATGCAAAAGTAATATATTTTGTATATATTCTTATTGCAGCAGTAGCATGCTTCTGGCCAAATACAAAAGAAGTGCACTTTTTTCAAGGTGTCAGCACAGCACACTATCCAATTCACACACAACTTCAAACAATTACTTTGAACTATGTTTAATGTAAAAGCATGATGGTAAAAATTTTATTAGTATAATTGCATTGTACTATAGAAGATTTAATTATATTTGTAACACACTAAATTTTTTTTTTTTTAGTTTGACTAGTTAGCAGATGCAAGTGTTTGTTTTAGAACTGCAATGTGCATGGTGATTCCATAATATTTTCCTCAGAATTTAGTGATTTTTTTTTTCTCTGCTTGTCTGTAAAAACAGTTGCAATTGACTACAGTTATTTTTTTATTGTTATTATTATTATTATTATTATTATTAATATTATTTTAAGTGTTTCCTAACACCAGAATGTTGGAATGTTAAATGAAAAAAATAGTTTTGTGGCATGTCGTCTCTTTTGCACAATTAAATGTCCATTTTTTAAAAGTGGTGATTCCATACTTTTTGCCAGGAGTTATACAGTATTAGCAAACCAAAACTAAAAGCCAAAAAAAATGAAAAAACAAAACAAAATGTAAACCAAAATGAAAACTGAGCATTGCTATCAATTTTAACTATCAATTGGAAATGTTTGGGCCTTATTGACCATCACATGCTTGTTGCTGATTGGATGAAAGGTGAGCATGTGGAACTATGACCCTGATAATAAATTCACTGAGGGCTTTTTTTTTTTTTTTAACCAGGGCATTTGTATGCTGTTATTTTGCTGGCAAAAATTGTATAAATTGATTTATGTGATAACTCAAACCCTCCCTATAGGAGGCTGAATCATTCAAAAGAGAAAATTACTATAATATGAGCAACTTGGCAGTAAAGGGGGAAAAAATTAAATTCTGCTTCAGTCTTAAAGGCATGTTGAATTCGACTTGCTGGAAAGTGAACAAAATATGCACCAGATTTAATGAGGATATATATTTTTGCTAACAAGCCTATTAGTGATGATTTGATCTTTCTATGTAAAATAGCCTAGCTATTAATAGAAAGTGATAAATGCTAATGATATATATTATGGACAGATTTCAGGACATACAGGTATGCACAGTACTTGCTGAGGAACTTAAAACAATAAAACAATATAATGGTGCAGTAATGGCTGAGGGAATGAATAGTGCACAGTTCTAATAAATGTTCTGTACTGCTTAAAAAAAAAAAAAAAAAAAACAGAAAAATACTTTTTTAACCTACTCGTTGTTCAACAAAGAGTATTCAATTTCAGTACAATTCATTTACATTTTATTTGTATTGCACAACATATTGTCTGAAAGCAGCTTTTCATGAATCCAGATGTAAGCAATATAACTTTTCCGCGGCTGTCTATTTAGCAATTTAAGATCCAAAGATATGCTGGTACACGTGCATGTGGGTGAGTGTGTCTAGGATGCTAATGCTTTCGCTTTTCAGCCATCCAGACCATTCAGGCTGATGCTCAGACATGGTGTGACTGCAGTATGGTAGATTATGGACGTGATCACCTGAGCCATGTGGCCATGTCTATTTTTTTTCATTTGGAGGTGCTAAAAGGAAGGGAGAGATGGTACTGCTTTCTGACCTTTGCTCCCCCCTAGGGAAAGTTTCAGAGCTTGGACTGACCCTGCGACAGCGACAAGCGTGAAACCTCAGGAGGGAGAAGCGGCCGATGTAATCACGTCCACTCAATGCGCTGGCCCGCATCACATTGCGTGGAAAAACAAAAATCAATCTGTCTGGCTAAGAAAGAGGGATGGAGAGAAAGTGGACTATGCAGAGAGAGAGGGAGAGCAGACAACAAGCCCATGGAGGGCAAATGTATTCAGCACTGGGAAATATTGGACTGCCTAAGACACAATTGAAGATAAATAAGGCACAGGGGCATGACTTTAAAATAGTATATTAAAGGAGTGCCTGAGGGGATTGAAATCATTGCCTGTGAACCCAGTCCTGAAGCGAAATTACAGAGGGAGGTAGGAATGATTTCACGCTTCACTAACTTATTTTCCCAACACTTTTTTTTTTTTTTTTCTTCTTCTCACTGTCAGGTTTCTTTTCTGTGCTTGTAAAGCCCCAGGGACATAAGTGTTAAAGTGTAGACACTGAATACACACGCTCCTGAAAAGCTTAATGTCCATCCAAAATCCAAACAGAGAATTATGCAGGCCCGAGGGGATGAATATTCAAAACGTATTAATTATTCAACACATCCATTTGCACTCCCTCAGCTGACTATAGATTTCTGATTTTGGAAAAAGAATAGGTGTCCTGAGAAACGATGAACGCTGTTGATTGTACAAGTCATTTCAAGCTACAATTACCCCAAACATCTTCCCTCACCAGATATAACTATATAATGTATTTCGACTCATCTTTTACATGCACAGACGGATGAAAGAATAAATAAAATGTCTCAGGTTCACTGCACTGTAGAGTTGATTTTTCTACACATTTAAGGACATTATCTGATGGTGGTGGAGAGCACTGTCTAAGATGATGCTCCCATAAATGTCCATCAAGTGTGAAGGTAATGGCATAAGATTTACCTTGTCACTCTCGTCAAAACCTCAGGCCTGGTAAAAGGGGCGGAGAAATAGTAGAAGAGTCCATGCCATGCATCAGGTTATAAATGTTTCAGTATGACATGAAAAAGAACTGTTTTTGCAACCTTTTAAACAAACAAATGAAGCTTGTCATCCTGACAAAATAATACTCATAATACAGCATGAATTTTCGTTTTTATCCTTTTTAATTTGTCACCCATTTGTCTGATCCTATGCCTCATGATTACAAATGTATTAAAATTCTCACAGCTCGATTCCTATGAAAAGGTTATATACAGTATCTTATATGAATATGCAGTGCATTAGCTGATAATGGTATGTAATTAAGTGCAATCTAGCATGACTTTGAGATTACCATGAAGAATGTCAGTTTTAATTCGGGGTCATTTAGATACAAATAGGGGCAGTGCGTAAGATTCATTGGCCGATTGACATTTTTGTTGTGCGCAGCTGTGGATCGATGCCTCATTATTTCAAACACAAGAGAGTACACTAAAGGTCTAGAGTTGATTGCAGATGTGGCATTTACAACTGGAATTTGATGCTGCTGTCTTTAAACTTGACGACCAAAAAAAGTCAATAATGGAGGGCATCATCAGGCTAAAAATATCAGAATAATTCCATCAGGGACATCTGAGTCAGAACATTTAAGAACAGATACTTATAGTTACGTATACTTACAGATAGTAGCAAGTAAGTAATGTGCTGATGAACAGGAAAAAGATGGACATAACTAGCAAACAAAAATACTAAGTAAAATACTTGCTTAATAAACACCCTTAAACTTAATCAATGCTACCTCTCTTGTCCAGACGGCAACAATCTCATTATTTAATGGCATCATGAATATGGTACTGTACATGCCAAAGAATCAGCATGAGCATCCAAAACAAACTGGAACAGAAATAAGTGGAAATATGGTAGAACTGGCCAAATGGGGAGAAATAAAGGATATCCAACATTGAAAAATCTATTCAACGATGGACATCATGTCCAATAATCAAGTAAGAATGATTTTCTATTTAACTTTTATAAAAACACAATATACATTTGTCAGTTTGAAATGAGAAAACTGTGACAAGCTAATACTGTCCATAGGCTCCTAGAATTGATAGTATGATCATCGATTTGTAGTAAATTAGATGATTTCCTGTGCATCTCAATGCAATAGTGTAAAATGCCAGGTGATGACCAGAGCATGCTGTATGATTTTCCTGGAAAAACAAGCCACTCTTGAATGTGGGTGTACTTTGGTTTTAGAAAAAAATCCAACTTACTAGGAAGAGCACGATATGTACAATCTGTCACAAGGGGTATGAGTACAATGGTTAATACTTGTTGGCCTACATTGACGTTGTACTTCTGTGTCGACAGCTGTATTATGTTTGAAATGTTAATATATTTGGTGACAGATGCTTGTGTGAGTAATTCTAGTTTTACTCTGGGTGTAGTAATAGTAAAAGGTGGTGGGATTGGTTTTCAGCAATCAAGTACAAGAAGCATTGTACTGTGCAGTCAAAAATGGCTATTAATCAATCATCGATTGGTTTACTCAAACTAATGATCTCTTGGAATGGATGGAATCCAAAAAAATACTCCCATCAATAGCTCACTGGGGTGGAATTCTGCGCCAAAAATACTTGACAAATCACTGGAAGATTTTTGAACTCCTGACAATGGACACTGTGGTCTCTGGGTATGAAGGATGGCATAGTCCTCTCTTTTCCTTGTCAATTAGAAAGAGACGCTAGCCAGTCATAGGCATTTATGAGTTCATGAATGTGGAACAGAGTGAATAGGCCTCTTCTCCAAGTGTGGTGAGTTGCCCAAGCTGTAGTACAGTATAAGCAGTCTTTATAAATGATGCTTCATGTATTTCTGATTAATCATGTGCTATGCTTCTCCTTTCCTAACTAATATCTGTTGTGTGATAGCAGAAGGCTTGATAATGGGTGAGAACTGGATGGAATGAGGTGAAAAGAAAAATGTTCTTGTGCAATATTGTTTTTGTTGTAACTACAATATCTGTACTATTACAAATGGCACAGCTTTGCCAGAGAGCTGAGTGGAGCCACAGAAACTCCCTGACTGGAATCAGACATACATGTAGAGTGAAGAAAATGTTGAAAATCTCTCCCCATGTGATATATGCTAGCCTGGGGCTACGTGGATAAGATGGCTGAGGTGGTGCTGAAAAAAAAATGGAGTGCGAGAAGGAGGATTGGGTGAGAAAGCGAGTGAGGGGGGATATGAAAAGGGGGAAAACTTAACTATGAGGTAGGAAAGGAGAGACAAATTTTGGAGAACATGTTCTGAGCTAGGATTGGCACAGCGAGGATTACAGACTTACCTTGCTAGCCTGGTCTGTTAGTGATAAGGGAATTGCAGGAATCTAATCCATCAGTTAAAAGTCTAGCTCAAAGAATTGTCACCTTTTTTAAAAGCAATTCATCATCTTGAAAAGGTTCTATCGGCTACTGGATCGGAATGAAATATTATATATGCTATTCATGACTAACCGTATAATCCAACTTTGAACCAGGGCCGGAACCAATCTATGGGATGGCATTTGAGAATCACACACGAAACTGAGATTACACACATCATGGGTTCTACATTTTCCATGGTCATTACATGCATTCCCCAATACTACAGCTCGCCTATCTACACTTACACACTGTATTGGATGACTGACAAACCTAATCTTTTTTTTTTTTTTTTTTTACTGTTTGGTGAAATTTGTCATTTAAAAATATCCTTCTTTGCATTTTAAATGGGTTCAGTTCAGATTAAATTTAATTTAAAATTTCAGGTTCGGATCAAATCTAATCAAAACACATTTTGTAAAATAAATTTTTCACGAAACTGGGTTACACACAATCTTTAATTCGTGTGATAAACAACAGATAATGTTGCTATTAGCTGTAGAGATTCTGTTTTTAAGTAGATATTCGTTTTCAGGCTTTATGGTGGGCAGTAAATGCTTTTTTTTTTTTTTTTTTTTTTATCGCACTTTCACCTATTATTATTTTGATTCGGTTGCTCAATTATAGAGTTCCACACGAGGGACTGCTGAATACGGCCACGCCCTCATGCCTACAACCACATCATACCCATGCTGAGATTCGAAAGAACAGCACAACCTTAAGTATGATATTGCTCTTGTACATTTATTTTAAACAAGTTATTTTTCTTTGCCAACACACATCCTTCTGTGACTGGCAGAACCAACTAACCACGATTGGTAGAGCTGGTGACCGATGGTGTAATTAACAGGGGAAAGTGGTTTTACATTTTCACTGGTACCATGTTGCCAACATTTTTAGATAATAAACTATGGAGGTAGTGGACAGTCCTGACAAACTCATACTTTTTTTTTTCACTAACATCTGGCGGTCCAGGGTTGAGTCTCAAATAGAGTTTAATGGAAACCTAGTGCGATAGGGTGTACAATCCCTTCCTCCACACCAGGTAGTGGCTTGCTTTAGCCTTATGTTAGAAGCTAGTTAGCTCTGTAAGCCTCTATATAAAACAACATGGACAAATCAGAGGCAATTTAGAAAGACTTATCAGCAATAGCTAACGCAACGTTGTGTTTAAGTTGACTTTACATTATCTTTTTACCATTTTATAGCTGAAAGTGCTATTGCATGGTTTTAAATGAGTTTTGACGGGCAGCTGCTCTCCCCTCTTTTTAGTACTGACTGTACGGATATTCCACAACAATAATTTAAGACAAGAATCAGTGTGCTACTGTATTGCAGTTTCCCCAGTAGTCATGGTCTTCTATAATTAGGCTCTTTTAACAACTACTAAAGTAGCAGAGGTGCTGATGAAAATGATGTTGGTGAAATATTGTCAATTGTTTGTTTGTTTGTTTGTTTGTTTGTTTTTTTGTTTGTTTGTTTGTTTGTTTGTTTGTTTGTTTGTTTTTTTGTTTGTTTGTTTGTTTGTTTTGTGTAGGTTTTTATTTCTCATAATCCTCAACAATCTTTGCAATTCAAAAGTTTATGCAACTAAACTCAAACTTTTTCTTACTCCAATTTGCTGACAATTTGTGATCAAAATTTAACATATATATACACATACACACACAATACCTTGTGAACCCTTACACTGAATTTTAACATTTTTGACAAAAAAAAATAGGATGTTATGAAGTGGTGCCATGGACGATGATAATGTTTTGCAAAATAATAATAAAAAAAAATGTAGCTGTAAAATTGCCAGAATCTAATTATATACACATGTGCATGTAAAAGTGGTCTTGCCTTTAGGTCGGAACCCCCACACCATGTCTCATATAATTTTAACTAATTATTTAAGGACTAATTAGAGTTAGATACATGTGTGAAATTAGCAAGAGCATCGCTTGTTAAGGTGCAAAACAACAAGTGTTATAAAGTCCTTCTCTTGGATTGCATATAGGATTAAAAAACCACATGAAGTCTTATTTTTATGCTAATGCACTTTGAAAATGACACATAATTAAATTCGTAGATAATTAAGCTTACACATATTTTCAGGGAAAACACAATTAAACAGCCCCATCTGGTTATTCTAAGTGATACCCTGTCTCTCATAATTAATATTTTGTTTGTCATGCACATGCACATCCTGCACACCTCCCTGCATCTGTCATCATTTATGAGTGTGTGTGTGTGTGGGAGCACGAACAAAAAGTCTCTAAATATACTTCTGAAGTGTTTATGTGCTTCTTCTCCACTCAGCCAGCATTCACTGTAACAGCAAACACTTTTATCATCAAACTTTTACAAACGTATTCACTAAGAATCAGGGATTATCAAACTCAGCTGCATGTGGTGCAGTTTTACCATTTAATTTAAAAAAGCAGTAACAACATACAAGAGTAATAACAATTGATATACATTTGTATTCCAGCTCGCACTACTGTCAGCTGTTTTTTTTTATTATTTTTATTTATTCATTTTTTTTATTAAACTATTTTGGGGGGGGGAATCTTCCCCAATTCAGTTCCTCCTTGTCACTAGGGGCCCCCACATTAAGGCTATTACTTCCACTCAGTCGGGAGAGCCGAAGACTATCACGTGTTTCCTCCAAATCACGTGACGTCAGCCGACCCCATCTTTTTGAACTGCTCGCTCACACACCGTTGAAGTAACACACGGAGTACAGCGCTATCTGCTTCTTCCGCTTGCATGAGCTCACAGATGCCCCTGATTGGTGTAGAGTCGTGATTAATGTAGGAGCACTAAGTACCGCTCATCCCGTCCCCCTCTGAGAGAGCTCGGCCAATCAGCACTCTCTAGCCCTCCGGCTGCGCGGGGTTACAGCATCACCCGGCAATGTGCGAACTTGCAATCTCCAGATGTGCGAGAACTTTACCACTGCGCCACTCAAAGGCCTGGGTTTCTGAGACTTTATCCTGCTCTCAAATTATTATTATTATCAATGATACATTGTATTGGGCATTTATATCCATAACTAGGCATGGTACATCCTGGACAGGGTGCCAATATATTGCAGGGTACACATGCTCAAACAATTCGGGAATGCCAGGTAACGTAATGTGCATGTCTTTTGTACTGTGGGAGAAACCTGGAGTACCCGGAGAAAACATGCAAACTCCATAGACACGCCAAGCATGGGGAGAACATGCAAACTCCATACACATACTGTACAGTACCAAGGTGGGAATCAAACCTGCACCCTAAAGGTACAAGACGACAGTGCTAAACCACTAAGCCACCATGCTGCCTGAATTGAATACCATTGATTATCAATTATATACTAGTAACAGGATCATGTGCACCTAAGGCTCATGTATGTCTATGAGGGCCAAAGGCTGTCCAATCCTACTGATAAGCCAATGCAGCACAAATTGCTGATAAAGGCTAATGCTGGTTATGATAGAATGGACATCCAGTGCATCACAGCCTGACAATTACAGTAGTTCAAGGTTGGTGATCCATCCTCCAAATCCGCCGTATCTCAATTCAAACAAGCATCCATGCAATGCACTGGAACAAACAAGCCAGATCCATGGAGACCACAGCTTGCAACTTACAGCAAGTAGAGGACCCGCTATTGCCCCAGTGGCAAAACCACAGCAGAGATGAAAGAGCTGTTTTGGTGGAACAAGGGGAACGTAAAATCCAGGCGGTTGTATCCTTAATTGTTTTAATATTATGGCTGATTCCGGTAAATATTCTGCTTAGCCTTTGCCTTCTTTTTTTGTAAAAAGCAATGAGGACACATTATGAGTTAAAATTGCAACATAAATATGTTTTCATATACAAAAATTTGATATGACTTCAACTAAAATGAAAAATGTACATTTTAAACAAGAAATCCACCCACCAACCCCAGTGGTCATCTTTACCATTTAAATTTGACACACCACACTTGGACACAGTCATGAAAACTACCAATCATTGGCAGGATATCCCTGGTATACAGGTAATGTTTCACTGACACTCAGATTTCTGTGCTTGATGTCAAGAATGGAAACCCAATGTGATCTTCTGGTGTTGTAGCCCATCTGCCACAACTGTAAACATGTTTTGCATTCTATGCTGCCTTTCTGGCTCAAACCAGTCCAACTATTCTCCTTTTGACCTCTCTCGTTAATAAGGTGTTTCCACATGGACAACTGCAGTTTACTGGATGTTTTTTGGACAGTTTTCTGGCATCAATAATAATAATTTTATTTTGGACATTATGTAAAAATTAAGGTCATCTCTTGACCTGTACTATGCATTGCACTGGGATATAAAATTGCAGTGGTGTTCCTATTAAATTGGCCAGTGAGTCCAGGATTATAGTTTAATAGTCAATAAATTTTTATTTTTTGCTCAATTGTGAATTGTCAAAATAATGACAATTCAAGTCTAAATAATGACATAGCACTACACTAGTTTTATCACTAATAGGTTGCGCTATTAAACTTTTCTGCATTCTTCAATGCTCGCTCCTGCAGCCACACAACACCACCTGTCTTGACAGTCCCCTGGGGGAGAATGAGCTTTTTCACACTCTTTCTCTCCTCTGACAGCACAGATCAGCCGTGTTTATTTCTGCAGGTCCGTGACACACAGCCCACAGATTTGACAGTCTCCCTGCTCACAGTGCGTAAGGCCAGTGGACTCCACATCACTTTTAATATTCTCTCGGTTTCGCCTGCAGGATTGGTACAGTAATGACCTGTTTTAAATGTATAGTTTTGTACGATTGCAGGCTTCGGCTTCTCAGAAGACCCGGTCGGTGCCTGATTGGGACTATTTGAAGGCATTAAGTGTGTATTTACAATGTGCATGCGTCAGAATGGGAAAATTTCAAATGCTCACCTACGGAGAATATTTTTTAAGTCGAGTGCACCGTTTTGCATTCATATTAGTTCGGTGTGCATAAATCTATATGTATGCACATCTGCATCTAGTTTTGGCATTGATGTAACGGTATGTGTTTGTACATGCAGTTATTTAGTTGTGAACGCAACATTTAATATACAACTTTATACTGAGAAAATTTGTGCTATTATGTCTGCTTGTATATTTTAAAATTGATATGTATTATGTGCAATGGCACATACTTTTATTTAATGATATGTAATATTGTGTATCCAAGCTCATATAATGTTATGATCCTGAAACACTCATATGAGTATATTTGTAATGCACTTGGACCTGAAGTACTGATTTAATGATCAGTATCACTGTGAAGGCTTCATCTAATTACATGCATTTATAGGTATCATGCTGGTGTAATAATATACACCCAGCAGGCATAATTTTAAAAACTGAAACATTATAACCACCCAGGTTTTGTGTTTTTCTTGTGCAATGGGGGTGGCTTTGACCCCTCAGGGTTTGGCTCGGCAGGGCCTCTGGGGATATGCTGTGGTGTCTGGCACCAAGACATATGCAGCAGATCCTTTAAGGACTTTGGGTCGACTTGGGCCTTTTTGTGGATCAGACTTATTTCTCTGGTGTATTAGATTGGGTGCTGGATCAGACCTTTTTTTTAAGGTAGGATTCTTTTAATGGCACATGCATTTAAGCCTGGATCAAGAGATCGAATGGAAGTAGACCTATTACCACTCACCTTGTTCTTTGCGGTCATTGGAGGCAAGAAGGCAATCAAAATTGGCTTAAAATAATTGACCTACAACAGAAGGAAATCATCTCTGTATGTAACATCAAGCATATATAATTCATTAAAACACACATATTATACTGTATCCTCCTACCATTTTTTAAAAGAAATTAATTAAATGATTAAAATATCTCAGATCATGCATGCTGACTGCGTAAATTTCTTTTTTTAATTCATTTTTCAAATGCACATTTTCACTAACCAATCAGAACGAAATTGAGGATATTGTGCTGAAATAACACTCTTATAAGGGATCTGTTGCCACTAAAACGCCGTAAAACTGTCTTAAAAAGTTTTATACTAATGCATGTCACTAATTTTTCAATTACTATCTCAAACATTTATCCTGCATCGGCAGCAATACAGGCTGCTGTTGGCAACATTCTTAGACTGTCTCAACAAACAAGTTTAACAAATAGTTTAGGATCTGAAATTGAGTATTTTTGTTTCTCGTTTGGGCAGAAGATAAATTGAAAAAATATGGAAATTCCCCTCTAAGAAATGTTCAATGTTGTAGTATTCTGCTTATACATTTAATCAAATGAGAGGATGGTCACTTTAAATACATTTTTGCTCATGGAGCTAGGCTTTCGTCCCCTGTGTATAATGGAGCATAAAAGAAAAAGAAAAAAACCTTTTTAAATGAGAAAATGCCAATTATTACATTTAGTGACTGCAAATTTGATTTAGTTCAGTAACATGTTTTTCACTCATTATCTGCCAGCTAATTATAACAGTTGCACATTTTTAAAGTATATATAATGTGTGTGTGTGTGTGTGTGTGTGTATGTATGTATGTGTGTGTGTGTATATATATATATATGATTTAATTTTTTTATCTTAAGTTGTTAACTTTATAATGAGGCATTTTTTTTTGTTTAAATATTTAGTCACTGATTCCTGTAAAAATAAATAAATAAATAAATAAATACAGTATTAGTAGTTAACATAGTTATTTCATTATCAGAATGTCTTTCAGGCAATTTCAGTATTAAATCCTCACCTCAAACAGGCTCTAGATATGGCTTTTATTATTAATTAGGTGCTTTTCTGCACATTTTCAGCCTACACATTTTTTTTTTATTATTATTATTCATCTGTTCTGTTCTGCACAGATGTGTCACAGCTGATTGCAAGTAACAGAATCGCATGTGCTTGTTAGCAGTACGTGTAGGACTGTATGGAATAATTTCCACATGACTTGGCAGGCAGTGTAGTACACACTCCTTCTGAGAGCAGTCTGGGACAATGTGTCGGATATGACACTGACGTCACTCGCACTGCCTGAAATTACCAACAGCCTAAGCATGCAGTTGGAATGTTGTACATATGGTTAGTCTTTTGAAAATAAATTTAGAACAAGTTCTCAGTGTATAATTGTGTTTTATGTGACCATTGGCATACATCTTCAATCACTTTTTTTTTTTTTATTCAATATTTTGTTTCCTGCTCCAGCTCTCCCATGAGTCCACCCCTTGATCACTGTTGGAGCCTGCCCTTTATTTTTTCTCATTAGTCTATGTGTATATAACCCTCTGTTTGTGTAACATGACTAGCATTTATTTTGTCACTGAAATTATTAGCTATCGCACCAGAATTTTTATAGCTCCCTAATGCCTTAGTCTCCTTGTTTCCCAGTTAATCCCCAGAGTGTTATGGTTTTGATTGGCCAGCTTGTTTTTCGTATAACTATAGATACGGCTTTAATGAATGTCTGAATGAGATCCGAACCACAGATTTTGGATGCTGGTTCTAAAAAATTTAATTGCAAGCCAGTGCAAAATACACTACCCAGAAAAAAAAATAATAATAATAAAATATTTGGATTTAAATGAGCAAATACTTTAGAAGCCTTTGACTGGATAATTACTGCAGTGATTAATATGTTTGAGCTGGCAACTCTAAGTGATGTACTGAGTAACTTCTCATTTCTTATACAACCATGTCGGATTACATATGCTCTTAGGAAAGATGCTACTGAGGGTGAAATTATATTATTGTCCTGCATCAAGTAGAGAAAACAACTAAGGAGACTGCTGAAATGGATGGAACTGTCCAACACATTAAAACCTGAAAGTATACAGTAGTAGGAAAAAAGACTTTGTGATCATAGTTACTTGGTGAAGCGATTATAGTAAAAAAAAATAAAAACGTACAGCAATGATTTGAACTGAACATCGTGTTATGAAATGTGTTATATGACGGTGTTATGATCTGGGGATGCTCCAGTTAGTTCAGCATTGTTCAATAAAATGAAGTCAGCTGCCATCCTGAATGTACTGAATGACCGGGTTATTACATAAATAGAGGTTTAGTTTTTGCCAAGAATCATCAGTCCCATATTTTGGAAAAATGTGTGTCCTGACTTTTGAACCAAGTCTTTGAGGCGTGTTGGAGAGGAATTGATGGAGTCGTTCGTCTCCTCCATCTTCCATTTACAGTATGTAAGTCTGGAAGGAAATAAAGGTTGTAATGTTGCATGTGGTTGTTTTGTTTTTGGCAAGGCAGTATATACATGCAAATGCACTTTCACATTGTTAAAAAAGTCATATTTTAGAATAATATCAACAAACAGCTATTACATCAATTCAGAAAAGAGCTCCCAAATGCTTCATAGCATCCTACAAGCATTTCCATTCAGGACTCTACTGTCCAGACTTCTCATCATGCACATCTGAACTGTACAACATGCAGTATTCCTCAATGTTGATTTTACCTGCTTCGTGTGTATGCTACTTCTATTCATTGTTTTGTCTTTTGGTTTTTGAATTCAGGTTTTAGTAGCCTATAATTGATTTGCTAATACCCTACCTGTCTCAACTCTATTTTATCCAGAAGGAAGAAGAGTTTTTAAGAAGGTCAAGCATTACTGTAATATTCCTGAAAAAAAAATGTCAAGAGCAACCATCTGACATGCCTTTTCATGGTGACACGGTATGATGATCTGTGCCCAAGCAAAGTATGGAATTGTGTCAATGTATCAGTCAAGCATACCCAGGTCAGCATCGGAGATTGTAGTGTAAAGGCATCCTTAATCCGTCTGTTTAAATTTAAATATTTTGCACCTTCATTTCTGCAAAAACAAATTAAAAAAAAGGTATTGTTCGCTGAGATGAATTAACATGTTAAATGAAATGTAGAAGAAATGCGTAAAACATAGATTAAATTTATTGATCATAGTCATTTTATTCTTCAAACAAATCAGACTTTTAGATGCCCTATCCCATACAAGATATATTCATACATTGAAATGTGGCCTACTGATTAGTCAACATGCTCCCTGATTATTTATGCCATTTGAATTTCCTATATAGCCCCTTGTTTCCATCCATCCTTTTAGTCCTGATGCTTCCAGACAGAATTGGTCCCATAGTGAGGTGCTTGGTAAATAATATCATACCATTTTCATGTCAAAAGCCTGGTGAGAAAGCCTCTTAGACAGTTTGCACCCTGCAGTCATTTTGGCCTTGGCTCACGAGCCTCTTAGGCAGTTTGCGCCCTGCAGTCATTCTGGCCCTGACTCTGGAGCCTGTGTTTCTGTCTTTCATCAGCAGTCTCTGGTTATTTTCGTCTCCTCCCAAATTGTGCTGCTTTTACCTCTCTTTACAGAGCGGCCTCCGCTAACGGCCTTAAAGTGCAGAAGCAGCCTATGCACCCTGGCATTATTAGGAAATTACAGTCCTCCACACCATGAGATGACTATAATCGGCCTTGTCCACCCACAACCGTGGTATTTACCATCCTCTCTTGGAGCATTACAAAACATGATGCTACTAAATCTCGCACTCATCACCACACTGATGGCTCTGCTTTCATAACAGTACTTACAGGGCACCATATTTGCAGTACAGCTTTTGCTTTGTGTGTGCTTGTCTCTGTCATGTCCATGCTGTGGATTAATTTTATATTCATTTGTGTTCATGATGGCTTCTTGGGCACTTTGAGGGTTTGTGCTCTAATCACATTGCTGTCTCTTCTACCCATGGGTCTGACGGATGAGAGAGGTTAAACCCAGACAAAACCATTCTGTCCTTACATATAGTACTAGTACTACATTTTTTTTTTTTTTTTTATTGGACTGTTTGAGATTCTCCACTCACCTACAAGAGATGTTCTTTAAACAGACCAGTAACTGGATACTCATTACATGAAACCATTTAAGCATAAACTGGGATGATTTCTGTATTATTTCCATCATCCATCGCATGCTCCTTGTTCTGATTCTCAGTGCCTACACATGTCAGCTGACGAGTGAACAGACTGCTAGTAGAACAGTTCTTACTAGACAGATTAATAAGCATGCACAGATAACACATGACCTTTTAAGAATCCTTTAAGAATGTGTGAGAACCCTGAAAAAAACGGAACAACTAGCCAACTATTTATTGCATTAAAGTCATTCTATAATTTTGGGGTACATTCCATGTCTGTCTGTTAATGATAAGTATATTTATTCTAAATACTTTCTTCAAAAATATCATATTTTACCTATTAAGGGAAAGGCATGTTATATCACACAAACATTATGTGTTTGAAAATGTTGCCAAATTGACCTTTTCAGGAATTCTTGGTTTCAAAATAATGACTAAAGCATTAGAGATAACGAACACAACTTTTTAAATTATTATTTACTGGATTTTATCCTTCCCTGTGGTGTCTATTTTAAACACACTGTATGCTCATTGTCACTGAGTATATTAATTGATCATCAACTAGTTTATGTATTCTGTTATGGTTTAGATTAGTGATGGGAAGTTTGGATCTTTTTAGTGACTCTGTTTTTTGAAAATCTTTTTTTTCGAGTCTATCAGTTCATTTTGATCAGAAATACAGTAAAAAACAAACTCAATAAGCAGACCCCCAACACCTCTACATACACAAATTTTGGCTCTAGTTTCAGTAATGAAAATATTACAATGCAGCTAAGGACATATTATGATAAACAGAATGAGCAGCTCACTTCTCATATCTTTTGGTCCAAATCGTTCGTTTTTTTGTCATGTGACTCCCATAGATGCTATGCAGTCCATTACACAGGAAACAGAATTGAACGGTTCTTCTCATGAGTCTTCTAGTCCGAGTCATTCGTTCTTTTGAATCTTTTGCACTGCAGAGCCTCTGTGGGAGTCACGTGACAAACAAACAAACGATTCGGACTAGAAGACTTGAGAGATAACTACTTATTTCTATTTCCTGTACAGGAACATAACCTACAGAGGTTTTACAATGCTTTGCACATGCACGCCCAGTAGAAAGTCAACAAATCACTCTGAGACTACTCGTTCTTCTGGGTCATTTTAAAGTCTCTTTCAAAAAGAACGAATCATTCATGAGCGACCCATCACTAATTCACATACGTTTTACATATTTAATCAATTATGCTGTTAAACTGTTTGTGAGGTGGTCAAGTTCTACCACTATATATACAGAGAGATACATGTCAATTACTTTGTTTTTCTTATCAGTTCTTGATTTTTTTTTAGATCATGTTGATTTTTTAGATCTTTTAGCAAGCTTCACTTTGTTAGAAAGGCTCTGTTAAAGTGTTTTCTTGATTCGACAGATCTGGCAGTAATCAGGCCTGGGATTAGCAAGTGAAATTTGGGGGGAGCGGGGCAATAATTATTTATTTTTTACCATAATGCCAGGCAGGTTTAGATAGCTGTTATTTTTGCCAATTGTTACTTATTATACAACTGTTAACAACAGCTGTCGTTCTGGATTGTCTCTGAACCGTTTGAGGTTTTCTATTTACAGCTATGCAGAGCTGCAACACTAGCTAGCTTCTTAAACAAGGCTATATCCCAAATCCCTCTTTAACACCTGATAAAAGTGATTTTACACTCTAGCTTATTACCTTTTCATTTGGGATGTAACCCTGCAACACAGAAATAAACAGAGATGATAATCCGAAATGGAATAGGTGGAAACAAAGAGAAACTTTCAAGATTTTCAGGACTGCCCATCACCTCCATTGTTTTTGTCTACAATTTAAAATTACTATTGATCGCCAGCTCTGCCAGACACTTTTTTATTCCAACCAGTTCCAGAAAAATGTATTGGTGGATCAAAGCAACTGGTTAAACGAAGACACAAATCATTATTTGTATAAAAGTAATATATCACATTCAACATTGTACTGTGGTACCTTACAGCCACATCACAGCTGTGCTGATGTTCAAGCACAGCAGCACTTCCTTTCATGTGATATTGCAAAACTCATTCCTGTTATCAATTATGTTTTATCAGTGAGAATCATTTCCTTATCATTCTTTCTTTATCTCTCCCGTAAAGTTAACATTTGGAGAAAATGCATAGCTGTTTGTTTAAAAAAAAAAAAAATAAAAAAGCACTGCAAAGATTTTACCTGTGTTGGAAAACTTCCACCTTTACCATAGATTGTTCCACACTGGAGCCTGCCTTCAAAAATGCGAAATAAACATATCTTAGAGAAATATCTACAATCATGAATCTTGCACTTTTTTTCACAAATTATTGTGAAGTATCTGACATACAAGAAGTATCCATAGTGCTCTTAAAAGAACAATATATACTGTAACTATAAACCAATCAGAAAAAGAACAGGACTACTGTGAAATAACTTCATGAGACTGATGTATTTTGTTTAAACCAGAGTTTATGACACAGCCCAGTTCCCACTTTTTACCCAATTTGGATAGACACCTGTGCCTTGTGATATTACGATTATATATTTAAACTGATTTATTTAGTGGATTCCTTAAAGCTATCCAATGCATTTTTATGAGCCACATGCTTCGAGTTAAATCTTTCTCAAACACAAAAACGTGCTTGCCGTCTCTCCCACTCTCACACACTCACTCATACTTTTTATTGCCATGCTCATGCTCTCAAAGCTCTTGTTTTCACTGCTCTACATAATAAAAGAAATGAAATGCATTTGAAAGATTAAAGCCATTAGATCATTTGAGGTTTCATCTCATTTTAGAATTCTGAGTGTGGTATGACATGACCAAGAGGCCGTGAAAGCTTGTCGCATAGCCTTGCATGGAATTAATGTAATGATTGCATGCATTTTCCATAATATATTTATAAATTATTGATATGTATTTAATACAGTATGTATAGGCTTTTCAATTCTAAAATTTATTTGACTTAAATCCTGTGGCTGCCAGATTCCTGCTGAGTAAAACCAGCTGCGGTTTTAAAGATGTGCAATTACCTTTAAACACTAAAATGCAAAAACTAGAAGCAGATGAAGAACCAACATTTAAATACACATCGAATAAGAATCCACTACGATGCAGGAATAACTCTACTCATCATGTTAATCCCTGATTAATCCTGAAATTTGGTTAAATCTTTTAACAAAAAGGCTTCCATCCTTATTATTCAGTAACTTTATTAAATAAATAGCACTTGATCCAGCACAACCTATTATTTAGCATTTTTGTAAAGCATTGCCATGGCAAACAAATTTATTCCGTTCTACCATTTTCATCATAATCAATAATGTAAATGCAGTGAATCTGTTCCAAGAATATTACCATTACAAAAAAAAAAACATTTAGCTATTAAACGCATGTGAAAGGCAATATTGGTATCGTGGGTTAATTCTTTCAAAAAAGTTTTCGCTCACTGGAAAAAAAAAACAGTCAATGACTGGGCTTAGCTGGCATTTGGTCCAGTTCGTTCGTTCGTTCGTTCGTTCTCCCGAAAATTATGCCATGGGCTTCATAATGTAATGCAGATTTCCTGCAGAATTTAAATTCTTAAGGCATATATTTGTATGGCGAGGTTCCACTGTGTGTATATATTTTTTTCAATATAAACATGTACTTACTGTATTAATCTTCACACTAATATCAGCGAGATATTTTCAGTAAGACGGAAATTTTGAAAAACTGCAATTTCAAGAAATTATTTTTTTTTTCTTCACCAACACCAAGTTCTATCATTTTGGACACATGCTAAAGACGTACTGTATACCAGTCAATCCTCCCAAATAGACAGTAAGATAGAAATGAAATAAATAATATGACTATTGTTTCACAGTAAGTAAAAAAGCATATTTTACCACAACCGATAGTTAACATACAGTATGTTTTTTGTTTCCTAAGCGTTCCACTTATGCTGGTGTGAAGACAAGTCTAATGCCAGTATCAATTTGTAGATAACTTGCAACGTATTCAAACTGTTTCCACAAGCACTACAAAACAGGTCGGATTCTGGAAACATGACCGCATGGAGCACAGGACCTAAGAGAACTGAAACCATAAGCAAACATGACCCAAGCCTTCATAAACTAACAATACAACACTGATGAAAAACTATTGCAGTAAAGCACTGCAAAACTAATGACCAGAAATAGAATCAGAGTGTGTTCCAGGAGCTGTAGAAATGGAAAAAAACAGGAAGTAAATAGAAGGTTTCTGTGATACCGTGATGCAATTCATACACAAGATTTGATCAATTTTATGAAAGAGGTCTTTCTGAAGACACAAAAAGGCTTATGTAATCAGATAAAACTACTATGTGACCTCGAACCGAGTATCCATTCTTGACGAAAACAAGAATATATTCAGTTTCTGATCAGAAATAGAATTTTGCACACAACCACGCACACATGCACACGCTGCCTTTAACACATTTTATCCCCTTTTTATCCCATTTGCTCAGGCTTTCCTTTGGGGCATCAGTGTTAGACTTCTCAGAAGACCAGTTCAGTTACCAGCCCCCACCTAAACCCAACCAGTAGGTTCAGGGCCTCCTTAGTGCCAGATAAAAATAAAAGTATCGCGTCAGGAAATGCATTTGATGTGAAACATGTGCCAAGTCAAATTTGTGGACCACATGGTCCACTGTGGGAGCAGCTGAAAGAACAACAACTTAGGCAAACCTTTATTTGTATAAAAGCAACCATGCAACCAAAAATGTGTTTCAGCTATTTGGGTAATCAATAGATTAATATTTGATTTTACAAAATATGCATGGTTCTAATAATTGTGTGTTACAGTTCTCTATTTTGTTGTTGTGGTTATCAGCATCTAGGGAAATAGGAAGTAGACACTACAAGTCGATAATCAAGGATGGTCACTAACTACTGCAAAAAAAACAAGCGTTAGGCATAGAACTTCCACTAACCCTATTTTATTTATATATATATATATATACAAACGTACAACTTTACATGTTGCTTTGTGTAGACCACGTGGCATGCTAACCTCTCAACACTGGCAGAAATCAAACTACAGCACAATCAGACAAAACAACATATAAACAAATTCAACAGAGCATGGGTACAAACTACCATCTTATACTGTAATTGCCGCAAAATTCGAAAGGTTGGTTGAATTGGATGGTTTCCAACCCCAGGACCTGAAAAGAATAAGGATCAAGCATTAAAAAAAGAAAAAAAAAACACTACAGAATGTAACATTGTGGTTCAATGATACATAGAATTTACTGAGTTCCTGGATATTATGCATCTATTGTTTTAAGCTGATGGGCCAGAGTCTTAAAACTAGGACTAGTATGTATGTGTTGGTTATTATTTACTACTACTATTACTCAAATACCACTTTATTCCTATATACAGAGGCCAGGAACCTATCCCTGGAGACTTGGAGCACGAGGCTGGGTACACCCTGAATGGGATGCCAATCCATCACAGAACACGTACTCATACACTATGGGTAACTTGGCAATGGCAATTAGCCTAATTTGCATGTCTTTGGACTGTGGGAGGAAACCAGACTACCTGGAGGAAACCCACCAAGCACAGGGAAAACATACACACTCCTCCATGCACATAGACCACAAGGTGAGAATTAAACTCTTAACCCTAGAGGTGCAAGGTGACAGTGCTAACCACTGAGCCACCGCGTCACCGCTTATTACTCAGTACATGTATTTACCTCAATTATTATCAATAGAACGACTCTAAAGAAAGACTCAAGACGTTTCCACCACATGCCTTCAGCCTTCTGCTGATTAAGTCTGAAATCACTTCCCGATTGTTTTTGTTATAAAGTCTACAATCATGTACAGTTTATAAAGGTACTGTACAGGACATGCACAATCTGCAAAGGCTTACCACTGTTTTGTGTTTTGTGCCAGGTCTGAGCCATTTATTTTAATACCCCCTTAGCACTTCTTTTCCGAATTTCCAGTGTTACAATAAAAATCATGAACTGGTGTGTAAGCATGTAACTGAATACAAATACATTATTCAGAATGAACAGATAATCTGTTCTACGTGAATAGATACAAATGCAGACACAGACTAGAGGAACTGGCATCCTGCAAAAATAGAAAAGTCTTACAAGCAGAGCCAGACACATTAACATAAATGTGTGGCAATCCCCAGGTTGTTTATCTGTGTGTCATGGTGCATCTTATTTAGGCCATGCTTTAAAGCCAGACATCCCACCCTGCAAAAACATTATCCAGAACACTGAGAAGGGCAGGTTGTGCTTGACATTAAAAGATCTTGTTCCCTTCTATGCATGAGTTTGTTTTCCTGCTGAAAATTCCTTTAAGAAATAAAAGTATCTACTAATCACTACTGTGATTCCTTTAAGAAATAAAAGTCTAGGTATCTTCATGTTATGCTTATTATTTTGTCATGTATTATGCTTTTGCAATTGTAATTTATACAATAAAAATTAAATTCTTATTACATCATTATATTAAGTTACATTGTATTACAGTGTATTATTACATGTAAACTAGCCAATAAGTTCAAATAATGCTAAGGTGAATTTAACTTGTCTTTTACAACCATTAAAACCCACAATGGGCAATAGAAAGATAATTCTGCAAACAGTGCAGTGAGCAAAACTGGTGTTGTTTTTACTGCTATTTTGGGAGGAATACACTTAACTGTACTCTGTAGTAAAGTGGTATTGTATTTTCACTCTTTACGATTCTGCCACCACAATGTCCAACTGGACTGATGGAGGAAAAGGCAAAGAAAAGAAAAGAAAAGAAAGAAAGAAAGGCCCCACCCACTGAGAAAAGCAAAGGGTTTACTTACTGTAGCTCACAGAGAGACAAATCAATATGTACATGAGCCCCCCCCCCCACCCCCTCCTCTCTCTTCCTCACAAAAAATATATTTCGTATTGTATATCATATGCAGGGATCAGGGACCCGCTATCAAAACGTGTGAGTCTCCTGGAACGTTCGGGAGTGGTGGCACATGTGTGCCAAGGGTGCATCTTTTAGACCAAAGTTATATGGTATTTTATTATATGGACATTGTTTAAATCTGATGAAAAAAAAATTATTAATGGTAAAATCCAACATCACCCATGTTAACTTAAATTTATTAATTCAGGTGATTTAAAAAAAAAAAACTACTGTAAGAAAAACTATTTGACATCTCACGCAGCGTCACTGAACCTCTTTTACAGTAGGCACCAATAGTGAAATGGTTTCTTGACCTCTGTGATGGCTGACAGAAAACGAGACCCATGCTGGTGGTCAGCCTTACTTATTAATTACCTATTTAATAATTAATTTAGCAAATGGTTTTATCCTAGATGACCTGCAGGCGAAGCAAGCACATCCAGAAGTGAGTACTCGAGTGTTAAGGGCTTTGTTTAAGGGTCCAACAGGGATTCAAACCTTAACCACTGTCTCCTGTTCCTTCAGGCAAAGAAATCTAGAAACACCACTGTAACTGCCTATATCTTTCATTCTTCTCATTCTCAACCCATCTTTTTGCAAACCTCCCATGTTTGCATTTGAAAATTAAAAAATTAACCATATGGTAATTATATATTCATCAATTACCAGTAAAGTTTGATAATACAATACCTTGTGCATCCTCTTCTGCAGCAGCAGCTATAGTGCTGATTAAATTTTGGTGGTGCAGGTTGACATTAATAGTCTCAAACAAAAGTCAAGAGTCTATCACACTTGACATACAGTTTACATAACCTCATCATGGACATGAATGTCATGGCAATGTCGGCTTTTAATTATTCCTTTGATCTGTGTTTTTTTTTTTTTTTTGTCTGGGTCAGAATGATTGTATAACACACATCTTCAATACCCAAGGAATTTGGGGCAAAAGTATATTTTAATTTGTTTTTTTTTATATCAGCACCAGGTCAAAATATACATACACCTGCTAACTGTGGATGATTAATTAGGTTGATCTAAAAATCCTAAAATATCTTAATTGGCCAAGCACAAGGCCTCTCAACTTCCTGTTGGTGATCATGATTGACTCCAGCTGCATGAACATGAAAGGAGTTGAAAAATTTTTGGTCATTTAAGCATTTAAAGGTAATTTCAAAAATATGGTGTTGTGAATAAGGATTTGATTAAAAAACAAATTCTTTGCTTCTAATTACAGGTCAATAGGTGGCAGAGGCCAATCTCCCAGTCCAAGAATCTTCATTTCATCAGATAAACAAAGGATGTCTCCAGTACAGCAGCCTCAAGTTCTATTAAGCACTCGAGCGTTTTCTCAACTGTTGGGTCATGATGCTGTTTAGCCATGCTCCCTGGGCACTTCAGCTGTTTAGATGCTGTTGTTATTATAGTGATTCTCTTTGCCACACACTGTGGAAAGCCAAGCTGGTACTTTGGCCTCTGATAAAGACAAAGGACTCAAAGAAGTGTTCGTGTGAATGCACCAGCCAATACATATTAAGCAGAAGTGAACCAATATCAGTTGTAATTATGTTAATTTATACTGTATGAACAACAATTTTTATTAAAATACATTAAAAGCAACAAGTGACACAAAATCCAATCCGAATAATCACCTCATCTTTTGGGACATTTTCTGTTTTTTGATCTCCCTGTCTGCCCCACAGGCAATAAATACAAATGTTTTCAATACATCTAAAAAAAAAACGAGACAGAATAAGCCCTGCGCTTTTTCAGAGACCTTAAGCCCCAAGAAATGTATACCGAGCTCATCTGGTTTTAAGATTTACATAGAACTGCGTAACTATTAATGCATCTTAGCCTCAATCCAGCATCTATATTTACAACCAAATATAAAAAATTAATGAAATCATACCAGCTAAGAACACCTATCTATCTGTTATACTGGGGCCATGAAATGATGTGAAAAGTAACAACAGTGAAAATTACAATGCAATCAGACTCATAAAAACTGAGGACATGAACTACTGTAACAGAGTGCAGCGTGTTCTGAACGTCAGATAACCAAATTCTGAGCAAAGCCAGATTCAGTCAAAGAAATAAGACTACCCATGGTGTGGGACCAGAACAGAGACGCTCTTGCACATGAGAGAGTTTCTCAATTTTCAGAAAGTTATGCTCCCATTCTGGGGGTGGGGGGGGGATATACGGTATACTGCAAATCATTAATATAATAGAAGTAAAACACAATGGGGTGTGTGTTCAAAACCCTATCAACTGCAAGGCTCATTGTTTTGTATAAGAGCACATTCCTTTTTGTGTAAGTGCACATGCACCTCTTATATAATTTTTATTTATTAAAGAATGTGTAAGATTTGGAGAAGGCATCTAGTTAGGGTTTGGTACATTAGGATACTGTAGCTTGAGGCTTATCTCAGTATGGATGTTTTAAGTGTAAAAAAGTTGCACTTTCATCATCAGCCAAATACACTTGGAGAGTGAAACACAGATGAGAAATTGAAAGGTAGATCGAATAAAGATGGAGTTATCTTAAAACAAGTCCAGCATGTTGAAATTCACTTATACCATTTCAATAGTAAAAATTATTAAGTAATTCTCATAAAAAAAATTTAGTTTAAGGTTTTCTAGTTAATACTGTATCTATAGGTGCAGGTGTTTGTTTACATTGAGAAAGTAGCTTATTAAAAAACAAAAAAATCCAACACAACATTTGCTTTTACTCAGCATTTTGATTTCATATATGCTACAGGTCAAAAACTCTCACTTATCTTCTATACCACTCTATCCTTCACACACTGTGGGCAAGACACACATACACAATTTATTATTATTATTTATTTATTTATTTTATTTATTTTATTTTTATTTATTATTTTTAATGAATTTCTTTAATTCTTGTGAAGCTGCTTTAAGACAATGACCATTGTTAAAAGCGCTATATAAATAAATTGAATTTGGTAATGCCAATTAGCCAAATCTACATGTCTTTGGAAGGAAACCCACCAAACATGGGAAGCAAACTCCATGCACACAGAACTGGGAATAGAGCCTGGCCGGGAATCGAACCCGGCCCCTGGAGGTGCAAGGCGACAGTGCCAACCACTACACCACCGTGCTGCCACAGGTTAAACTTCAGGCAGATATTTAAGAACTGCTGACATATAACTGCTCATAAATTTAATTTCATTTATGGCACAGGTTTAACCTATAAAATACCAAAGTCCTGCCCAAGTTTTATTAATTTCTGAAGAGCCAGTTTTGCATGATGCTGTGACAAAATCAGGTTGGACAGACATACAAACAGAATTTTTTCTGAAACTGGTCTCTGGTCCTCCAACATAGAGTAAGAAATGTAAAGATATCATCATTGTAAGATCGAGTTCTAACTAATGTACAGACAAAACCTTTCTTTTATTTATTTATAGTAGATATCCTCCAGTAGTGGTAGCTTGGTCCCAATGGCAATTCTAGAAGACTTTTTTCACACAGTAGTTGTTAGCATACAAGAGTCAAGTGTTACAATGCTCTCTCTAGATACTAACTAGAAGTGTCGATGGGAACCTAATTCCACAGAATGTTTGACCAATCTCACATCTTCCTACAGACCTATCGTTTGTCCACTCCAAGTTTGCTCACTCTCGCAAAATGTTCATACAGTCTGTAGATTGTATGCATTACCTACTGTATGCTGCATCCGTTATGCATGCAAATATTTATTACACCTCCTTCCTTTTTTTATACTCCGGTCCTCCTACATGTTCATTAACAATTAAGTATCTTTAAATGTAAGTTGTGATTTCTGCATAGTTGGTGCGATATCCTCTGAGATCCGGTGCTGAAGACCAAACGCGGGCATTCTCTCAGGACCGTTCTTTCATCTTCACCAACCATACCTTTAATGATGGGCATCTGTTGAGCAGGTTGGGTGTTAAAGATGTGTTAATAGACGAAACAACAGGAAGACTCCAATTACAACTGACTTGGCAAGTTATAAGGAAGAATTAAAACATGACAGGGCATGGTGTTAGACGGGGGGTGGGGGGCTTTGCTGGGGGGGGGGGGGCATCAGTGATGTTCTGCTATAAAGTTATACTGATTTACCTGCATGTCTTGAGGTTGCAGAGCATTTGAAAGACATTGAGTAGCTTTTATTTAAGATCATGATGCTGTAAACACTATCTGTGATTTTATGTCTATGTAATTTTATGGAAATGCTTTGATACACCTAGTTGCTGGAACATCTCCACATTGAAATGTCTATTGCTAGATGATTGGAAAGGTATGTACTGTATATGTGAATGTGTACCATTATTAAAATTAATGCTCAAAAAAAGCTTTAAACAAAAAGGTTTTCTTCAATTACTCTGACAGAAGCAGTAAATAATAGACCGCATGTGGCATCTGGATACTTTTCCCAATCCTTTATTCATTACATAAGTCAATCATGATTCGATTTGTGGATTTTGTTGTATTTATTTTTATTTTATGCCATACGAAAGCTATTAGTGGTTCTGGGAGGATAACTCACAATTTGTGAAAACTGATTGCAAGTACTGTGCATGAAGTAGAGCTATTTTAACAATTGTGTATGAATTAGACACAAGGCTTGTAGCAGGGTCTAATTGAAATTTGCCTGTTTTTATTGTGCTTTATCTTTTAGCTAATGTGCTACGACAAGCTTTAAGATTCAATCATGCCGCTGACTGTCTGCTCAGCCTTGCCTTCCTGCCGGTTTAATTTCATCAGTGACTCCTAAGTCATCACACTGTGTAATATTAAGGTACCCTATTCACAGGATTGTGTCTTCCTGAAGTGTGTTCGGTAAAAATGAATGCACATGCATGTTCCTAAGGTGTGTTTCTGCGATTAGGTGAAGCTTCAGAGGGAGAGAGAGTGAGAGAAAAAGATTAAAAATACTAGCAAGGAGACAATTGTGTATCACACTGCTGGAGGGAACTTGTACATTTTCGATCAGAAGCTTCAGTCTACTGCAGGCATCTGCCTTTGATTCACACTCGCACACACTCACACTCGCACACACTTTCCTCTCCAGGTTTGGCCCGATGCCCGGTGAGAGCTCGTTAAAAACGGGACTGAATTGTTAAGAGAGGCCTCGAACCCTTCAGCAGGCCTTCTGTCTTCTACACCATACAGTACACATACATGCACATGTTTTTCTCTGAAATCCAACACAGTTAAAATCATGTCAAATCAGAACCAGACTGCTTTGTTTAAATGTAATTAATTTGCTTTTTGAGGCCGTACTGGTTTATAATGTCGCAAATCCTACATGAATTATTAAGTATTTTGTGCAATGCACAATATTATGACATTTTCACACTCTTCTGACTTTATAAGACTTTTATTTTCGCAGGTTGGGGCTCCATAAATAATCATCATTATCCAGACTTTAAGCTTTGCTATAGAAGCAAGTATGTTCCTAATGTGATTATAATGTAACCAATCAGCAATGAAAATGTTCTATGCAATAAGGACCTCAATAAAGCTCTGAACAAATCAAATTACAAGTTATGTAAAGAGAAATGCATTTAGAAATTTTAGTGATGATGATATGCATTTATAGTCACACTGCATATAAATGAGACTGATTGTGTTTATAATTTAGTATGTAGACTTTTTTCCCCTTAGAGTCCATTGTACTGAGTGTAACTGTTGCAATGAATGTGTTAGACACAGATACTGTAAATACACATGAAAGGTTTATTAGCACTAAATGAAATTATCATCTTTCAATGTGAATGTGACATCCTGGGGAAAGAAGTTTTAACACAAGCATGTTCTTAACTAAATCAACTACAAATGACATAATTTTTCATGAAATCATTGCTAAGCATGGATGTATTGATTTATACATTATGCCGATGTTGTATTGATGTCATAATATTATTCAACCCTGCGATGGACTGGCACACCGTCCAGGGTGTATCCACCCCCCCCCCTCCCCACCATCCTGTACAGTATATAGGATAAAGCGGTATAGATAATGAGTGAGTGAATATCAATCAACCATATTATAACAGTAATAACATTAAAACTCTGGATTCATGGGACTCCTCAAAATGTCTCTGTATTGCACTTGGACATTATCAGCATGTGCTTTTGAGGTTGTGGGTTTTGGGCATCTGTCTGCGGGAACTGTACACACAAACCCCAACACCACTTGCACATTACAGGAACTCAAGTAGTTGTTACTGCCACATCCCCTGTACAGTACTGACCTCTCTCCAAGCCATTTCATTTAAAAAAAAAAAAAGAAAGAAAGAAAGAAAGAAAGAAAGAAAGAAAGAAAGAAAGAAAGAAAAAAGGTTTGGTCCTTTAAACAAGGATTTAGAGTAGCAGGTAAGCTCATGGGGATTTTACTTACTCAAAAGGGCAGAAGGGAATACTTTACTTAGGAACAACAGTAACATGTTACAGTAATATATAAAATTTGTTATTAAATAGTAATATATTAGTGATAACATGCTCGCCACCATCATTTGGAGACTGGGGGTTTGGTTGCTATAGGTTTGCCATAGGGGGTTTGCAATCCTACAGCCATCTGTACCTAGTATACAGTATATTAATTTTGCCCGTAAAGTAGTAGTGCTGACTTAAGAGTGTCCGCTTACTTTTGTTTTTTCAATGAAATTTTTTACTTTGCTAAATATTTTAGTTTTTATTTTGATTTCTATTTTTATAAGTGTATAGGTACCATAGCAGGTGATTTTCTATTTACTTGGGTTTTTATTACATTTAACAATTTATAACTATTCTATCTAAGAAAGTTGTTGTACTATAACAAACTTAAAGCTAGTTAACATTCCAGTTTTTTTTTTTTCTAAATTCATTAAAAAGTAGAATTTGTTGGTGACTTTTCTGGTGTGAAACTTTGAGACCGACCGCAGCTGTGGATAAGGTATACTTGAAAAATATTTTAAACATAAGCAGTTAAAGTGTAACATCCAACAGAGTGATTAAAGAAGATGTGAGACATCCAGTAGGGTAAAAAAAAAAACAAGTGTTGCTATCTTTACACATCCTCAATATACGGATGTTTTTTAACAAGTCTTCTTATAATGTACCATTCTCACAGGAAGACCTCTAATTGGGACATGGATTTATCACAGCAGTCAGCGAGTGTGTGCGCGCGTGTATGCGTGCATGCAATGAGCTGCCAGTTTATTAGTTACTAGATCATTATACATAATAAAGTGCCTATTCATTGTACACTTATTCTTATAGCACATCATGGTAGACCTACACATAAAAGTAAAACCACCAGACCAAACATTACACATCAGAGCAATAAAGGCCTAATGAACAATTATTTACTGGTTAATGTCAGCTCAAAGAAAAGGAGCTTTGATCCTCTTCCAAGATGTCCTTATATATTCGGATTTTCATCACCGGCCCGGTCATGCACTGAGGCACACCTGTTAGGAATCAATAATGAGAGAGAGAGAGAGAGAGAGAGAGAGAGAGAGACTCTTACTAGCTCTCAGTAATTGCTTTATCTTTAACAGGGTCATTTCAGAACCTAACCTGATGAACCCTGAGCATGAGGCAGTAATACACCCTAAAAAGATGAACATCATACACATACTGGTTATTCACACACTCCAGACATGCACACAGGCTTCAGACAATTTATCTCAGTCTACTAGCATGTTTTCTTGGACGTTTAGTGGCAACTGGGAAGTCCAGGATGAAACCCTTTACTACATCAACGGTCGCAGTACTGAAGATACCACAGCAGTGCTAATATGCACCACAACAGCATGACCTTGAGTGCGATATTGCTTTAAAAAAAAAAACTTTCCATAGACACAACTCATCATCAACATATTATGATAATTTTGTTTATTTAACCAGTTGTTTTGCTCCACCAACACATATCCTTCTGCGACTGGTGGAACTATCTAACTAACTGCAACTTCCCTCATGCTGACAGCTGATGGTGATGCATACCTGTATACAGCAGTATCTCAGAATACGCATTTAATCCCTTCTGGAGGCGACATCTTAAGGCAAAATTTCATATTGCAAAACGCATTTTCCCATAGGAAATAACATAAATGCAGATAATCTGTTCCAGCCACACACAAATATTACTAATTCCAACATTATAATCATATTTTTATTGTGGTTATAACAACAAACAAAAACATTTAGAAAAGACATGAAAATGAAGTAAAATATGTAATAAATAGACATTAAACTTCACTTAACCTTTATTTATGATTTTTCTTGGCAGTGGCTGCTTATAAAAGCAGGAATGTTCCTATAATATGCAAGTGGTGTTTGTGAATGATTGTGTACAGATCACACGGACAGATGCGTCTCTTTCACAATCTGTCAATTTTCATGGACCAAGCATTCTACTCAGTAAAAGTAGATAAGAATGACTGCAGTAAGCCTCTATCCACTTTGTCTGGCATGCATGCACATGCAGCATTCTTTACAATGTTTGTACCATTCACCTTCATTCATGTCTAAGTCCCAGTTTGGCTTGAATGCCCCATTTAATCTTAGATTACAGTATGTACATTTCTGCAAATTAGCTTGTAACATGTTAACAATGAAATTAGGGCAATAATACAAAACTATTATCAAACATTACATAAGTAAATGAATCAACACCTTCTGACCCAATCAGAATGAAGAATTCAACAGCACTGCATTATATTAAAGCTTTCAACATGTGCTCATTTACACGTACAGTGACGCATTATCATCTTTAGTACATGAGCTTATATTCTACATCATGCCCAGTAAAACCTAACAGCTGTTTTACTTTCAGCATAGAGCAAAAGCCCTTGAAAAAAAATTTCTGCATAATAGAAACTTCCATAAAGAGCACTAAAGAGTAATAAAATAAAACTGGTCAATATTGGGTATGAAAACACTTACCTTGAAAATAATCAGTGTTGGATATAGATTTATGCAGTTTTATAAGGAAAACAGATGAGAGGTTTTACTGAGTGTGCTGGAGTGCATACTGTAGTTCTTCTGGTAACTTTGTCACACTTTCTCCTTTCTATTTTTATGCAAAACCCAGGAGTGTACATTAGCGTACATTATTTCGCAGACATGCAAATATTCTTATGTGATGTTATTTACTGTATTTATTACCTTTTTTAAGTTATGTTTGGAAATATTGAATGGTTTTGTACATAATTATATTGACATGATAAACATTCTTTATACTGTAGCAATCAAGATAATATGGTGCCTAAAACCTTTGCACAATACTGTATGTCTATAAAGTGTAGTTTCCTCCTTTTTTTAAACAGAAAATCATAAATAAATCAGTTTGAATTTTGAAATTACTGGACATAGCTCTGGTGTTGCTTGTGGCAGTTTCTTAGCAATTCCTTGGAAGAATTTTGGCACAGAGCTGTTTTTTTTTTTTTTTGCTTTGCAATGTTCAAAAGGCTTCTTGCATTAGTAACCCATTTCTGTTGTGAATTTGCTTGAGGGGTTTCAGATAACCAGCTTGGTGCAAGATTCATTTTTGGTTTGGGTTTAGCTTACTGACAGAAAGCTTCACCTCCTGCTCTGATTCAGGCAGCTCAGAAATCAAAGTGTCTAAGCAGCCAAACCTCTCACCACTAAGCTTTACCTCACTCTTGGCACGGAGTGTTTTATTCTGTTTAAAAGCCTTTCGGGTTTAACTCAGACAACTCCAGTAGTAGTATCGTTCTGTATGCCTGTACAATTTCTGCAGCACAAGCCTGTGTTATTAAATTATAAGCTTCTTACCCCTATTTCAATTTTTTTTACACTTTTTGAGCATTAATGCTGATATGGAGAGAGGTGATCATTGTGCACCTTCGCTGCTATGACTGGTGATAGAAATTTTGTTCAATTCCACTGATCCTGTACAATTTAAATCCTTGACAAGCTGACACAATTTGTATGACTTATAAAGTGATTTTGTTTGATGTGTCACAAAAAAAAAAGGGTCTGGGTGGAAAGATATTGAGGTTCTTTTAGAGTGACCCTTGGATACCATGAATTCACTGTATTTGCATTAGGGGCTACAGTCTGCACTTGTGTGTTCAAAAAATATATAACTGCCTGGAAATAAATAAATAAATAAATAAATAAGCTGTGCCATTTCAAAAGCTCCAAATTATTGGCCTGCATTAGGCAAAGAAAACAACTAAGGACACAAGCTTTGGAGCATCATGGATAGTGCCCTCTGGAAGCAGTGTTATGATATGGGGTTGCTTTGCTCAGGTCTAGACTCAGCAATGTTATGTGGCAACAAAATGAGGTCAGCTGATTACCAGGTTTTTCCCACCAATAATTTTTTCTTCTTCCCTCCCTGATGGCATAGGCATATTCTGGGAGAATAAGGAATAATTTTCATAAATAGGTTGCCATGCCTTGGTGTAAAACTTTTTTGGCTAGACAGTTTCTCGGATGGATGGATGGATGGAAACCGTTTCTTGGAAACCATGTACCATGTACCTTAAAAAATCTAGTTATTAACATATTTAGAATAAGAATGTATTGTTTTTAATCAATCTCGTCTCCCATTGTTCTGTTTTTATCCTGATTTCCAAGTATACTGTATCTAATGTTCTCCTTCTTTGCTCCATATGTCACTTTTCATGATGCGACCACGTCTCCTGCTGTTTTTTGGCTTACCATGATCTGGTTATGAGCCTCCATGCGATTTTATTATACAGCACTAAAAATGAGTTGTTCCCCGTGTTTTATCTATGCAGGGCCCCGTTTAAATAAGAATCTGGTCTCTTCAGTGCCAAAATGTAGGTTACATAAATAACATTTCACAAGCTACAATAAGAACACTATGTTCTCTTTTCTGCAAGGGACTGGAGTATTCGTCATGTACGTGGCATTTATGATACCAAAGCAAAAGTATGTAGCTTAGACATTTATGATACCAAAGCAAGAGTATGTGGACAACCTGTAGGGCACTTTTGCATTTTCCTATTTTCTATTTGACATTTATGAAATGATTTCACACACTCACATACAAACACACACACACAGACAGACACACACAAAACAAAAAAAGCTAGTCTTGTATGGAGATGTAGACTAAAAGCATAAATTCGACAATATGGAAAGTGAATATTAGGTCAATCGAGAACGTGAACATTATCACTCTTTCCACACAGAGCACTTACCCAGAATAGAAATCTCCCTCTTATACACCCAGCAATACAGTGAATCGTTAGCCTCTTCGCCACCTCCACTTAACCCCAGTTCAGACACAGATTCATCATTCAAATCACAGCTATTATCATACATTTCTATATCCCAAATGACAACATTGCCCTTTTAAAATCTCTACTACATAGTGTTTCTTATGGCCGCTGCAGGCTCAGGTTAGTTGTGTAGAAAAGGTTATACACACCTCGAGCCAGACTGCTGGACTGATTTGATCAATGGCTGTAAATGTTAATGGAGCCCTAAAGGAGAGGGAACAATAGGGCACTGCGGGAGGCCTGACCTCACTAAAGCTCAGGGCTTCTCTCTCAAACGCACTCAGCTTTCTGTTTGAGAGGAATGGACCATCAGTTCTCTAATGGCATGGGCAATGGGAGAACTAACTCACATACAGTGGCAGCGCCCCATTGGTTACTGGTTAGCAAAAGGTTGTGTTTATACATAATTTATTCTTTATGGATTTTTTGTTATTTTACACACAAGGCTCAGTGACTGTGCAGCTTATTGGACAAGTTGTTTTTTTCTTCTGTGAATTATCCAGCCTCACATACTAATATTTCCATGTTGATTATTGCTTTTAGACACAAGTGGAAAGCACTTTAAGTACAGAAACAGAGGCCAATTAATTATTAATTTTGATTGCTTGTTTTAAATTGTTTATAAAGCGGTAGCTTTTTAAAATAATAAAAAATAAGACTGAAAATAAGAAATTGTACTTGGTTCGAGGTGCCTCAGGTCTGTGTGCATTGAGTTGAGTTTGCATGTTCTCCTCATGTTTGAAGGCTTTCCTCCGGGTACACCAGTTTTCTCCCACAGTCCAAAGACATACAGATTGGACTAATTGGCCGTTCCCAAATTACCAATAGTGTGTCTTTGTGTCCTGTGATGGATTGAAACTCTGTCCATGGTGTACCCTGCCTCATTTTAAGGGATAGGCTCCAGGCCCTCTGTGATAAGTGGTACAGAATGTGAATGAATGAGTGAATGAATGGATGAAGAATTGTACTTTTATTAATGTAAAGTAATTGTTACTGGAGAATGTCTGGAAGTTTCAATGTCTGGAACATTAAATTTTTTGGAAGGTTTCCCAACTTTCCCCAACTTTCATTACCATATCATTCATTATTTTATATATATAGCAAACCATGTTGTAAAAGCTTCTTCTTTCACTTCCAAATGTTACAGATCTAAACAGAAAATTTAAGGAAGACTTTACTATTACGAAGTTTATTATAAAAGTTAAAGGGGAATGTACCATTAAGAATAAAATCGTCTGAATTGGGTGTAATGTTGCATAATGCACATGCTCTCATTACTCAGTAGTGCTGTATTGCTTTATGAGAATACCTTCATATTTCTTAACCAAGCGTGGCAGTGGCGTTCTCAGTTCAACTGCATTTTATGAATTATGAGGTGTTCATTTCAACTTAATGCTGAACTGATATCGCAGGTTTATGCTGTGTCCTGGCTGTGGAAACTTAATATGATGGAGCTGCTTACTTCTCAGATTGTAGAGGCTCAGAAATGGTTGTGTGTGTGCAATGTATAGCCTATTACCTCAAACACACACGCACACATGCACAGGAGAGCTCAGATTAGCTTAGTGCAGTAAAGTGCCTCTCTGCTCCTAATGGCTCATAAATCAGCAGAGTCCCAGGTCTGTTCATTGCTGCAGTGTCCCACTCCTTTGCTTTACAGGCCAGGATGGAAAAACCATTTAAATGAACACAGAACCCATTACATCTGAATCCCAGGCTCTCCGAGCCAGCACACTCTGCCAGGTTCGCAACCATTTAGTCCTAATTTTACTTATTTATACTTACGTCTCTAGTGATTGTCAGATGGAGCTATCAAGTGTTTATATCATCTACATCATCATTTTATAAATAACTATGACAACATGACATAAAAAATGTCTGGCAAGCATTTGAATCCTTTTTTTTTTTAACTGGTTTATTGATTGCACATTGAACTGCTGCGGTTTGGATGCACATCTCTGTAGATTTCTGCGTAACATAATTAGGAAATGTGGATTTCTCCCACTGGAAAAGCTGCCACCGGATTCTTTATTAAATGGAATGACAAGTGCTTCGGAGACGTCTCTCGCACACAGACATACATACGCGCGACTACTCTCTCATAAACTCATTTAGTATTAGTTTTTCTTCCTAAACATTAGATGCACTGTCATATTACATTATTTATGCTATGTATGCTTTAACTTATGTTATGCATGCATGCATACATACTGCAAGAGGAGAAATGTCATACAGATTAAAAAGACACCATGCATACCAAGAAATAACATTGCCTACAATTGCCTGTAACGTTGCCTACAACTTTTTCCCATTCTTTCCCCACTATTTTATTGTTCCTGCTTTTTCCTACCAGTAATGACATTAAAGGTAGCAAGTGCCAAAGCCAACATTTGTGACATGCAGCAATAATAAAAAAAATCAATATGAATTGTCTTTTGAATTTTCTCATAAGAATCACGTTATACAACCGCTGTCTAATATATTTGCGTTATGCTTTTAAAAATAGAAACTAATTTATAGTCGCTTTATGTTTCCTTTACATACTGTACAACATTGTGCTCCATGTGGCTTGGCCGACTGGTCGCTCTCGATGTACTGTATGCTCCGGGAGTTTCCTCTCCTTGTCTGCATATTTTGCTGCTCTAATTAACGCCACTGGAGGTGTTGTCAGCCCACATCTTTCTCTGCAGAGAGTAGCAGCTGTTTCATTCCAGTGAGTGGAATGCTACGTTTCGTTACCGCCCACTGGTTTCACACACACACACACACACACACACACACACACACACACACACACACACACACACACACATTTTCACAACATCATCTTGACAATATAAAACTGTTTTGTATATTCTCCAGACAGACACAATAATATGAAGTGGAATTTACCTAATTTAAAGGTTCTAAATGGATAAAGTAATATTCTTTTAATCAGCTAGAGTTTAAGTACATGTACACTAGGAACAGTTACAGTAGCAATTAAATAATACATTCTTGAAAACAGGATTATTATCAAAAACGCCTTGTGTATTACCAAGGCATGCTTTTGGAACACCACCCAGCATAATCCACAATCATAGAAGGGGTTAAATATATGAGGGGTGTTTGTATCAAACTGGGACTTTTGAACAGAACAGAGTTGTGAAAGTAAAAACTCTGCCTGCTTCACATCTGGAATGCTGGCCTCCTAAGAACTCCCTTTAACGGCCTGAACATGTGGAAATCCCAGCCAAGTAGTGTTGTGTGCACAGATCTGTCTCTGCCGCAAGTTGATGCTAGGTTATGTAAATCAAAAGGATTAGGCATATCACTCACTAAATGTTCACAGTGGGCTCCGAGCCACCTCAGTAACGATCGTCGCTAATAGACATATGAGCTTCTTTAAAACTTCTTTGCACCATTCAAATTGAAATCTTCTGTAAATGTCAATCAGTTTTAGGCCTTCATTCATTTTTCCGTAAGTGAACATCCCAGAACATTCACCCCAAGATTACATCATGCAATGCTCAAAAAATGAAAAACAAAGCAAAACCAAGAGCTACATTTCAGTCAATGATGGCACAATTAGAAGAAGACTGAAGTACAGTTTGTTAAGAAGGGTTCCAGGAGAAACCTCTTTTGTCTAAACATAACATTCATAACTGAGGTTTGCAAAACTGCATCTGACCAAAATCCAAAGCTTTCTATGGACAGAGGAGACCAAAGTGATCTTGTTTGACCTTAATGCTCAGCACCATGTTCGGTAAAAACCAAACTGCATTTCAACAGAAACACCTCAAACCCAGCATCAAGCACGTTGTTGGATGGGTGATGAGTTTGGCTTGTTTTGCAGCCACTGGACCTGGACACATTGCAGTCAATAAGTTGACCATGACCTCCTCTGTATACTAGAGTATTGTTGAGGCAAATGTGATGCCATCTGTCTGACAGCTAAAATTTTAGCTGCATTTGGTCATGCAACAGGACAATAGTAAATTTAGATCAGAATGGCTGAAAAATAAAAGAATCAAAGTTTTGGAATGGTCAAAGTCCAGACCTCAACCTAACTGAAATGCTGTGGCGTGACCTTAACAGAGCTGTGCATAAGCAAATGCCCAAAAACCTTAATGAATTGAAGCAATTTTGTAAGGAAGAATGTCATACAGAAAATGATAATTTCAAGGTAATACTGCTAAAGGTGAATCTTGGCTTTTGAATCATGGGCATTATTATTATTATTATTATTATTATTATTATTATTATTATTATTATTATATTGTTGCCTTCATTCTTATTAGTTAAATAATGGCATCATTTTAAAAAATAAAAAAAAGTGATGTCCTGTTATTAGCTATTATTAGCAAATTTTTAGCATACACACACACACACACACACACACACACACACACACACACACACACACACACACACACAAAAGGAGCAAGACTAACTTTCACACTCAACTATATACAGGAAAAAACATAAACATATCATTTGCCAGCATGTGAAGCATGGGGGTGGCAGCATTTTTCTTTTTTTTTTACCAACATTAGTCATAATTTCTTAACTTCGTTAGACCCAAACTTTTACTCACTAATGTATTTGGAACTCCACATCGACCAAATCCATGTAGAGGGCCACATAGCCTGGTCCCTATCATGTAAAGCATGGACATTTAGGTAATTAAGGATGTCGTGATGTCTTGTCGTTGATATTTCCCAGCGCTGCACCCAGCATCCATTACTCACCGTAAAGCTCATTACAGGGAGCAGAGCTGCCTGCTTCTTATCGCTACATTTCAGCCTCTATGTATGGAAATGAAGAGAGATAATTAACTACACAGGACCTTCATCTTTCAACAGGAAATATGGACTGATATAAAAAGAGGCAAGTCCAAGGAACTGTATAATGAAACTCATTGTGGCAGTTACGCATGGAAAAGTATAGCTTGTGATGTTTCGCTTTCAACGTTAAGCCACGAGAAAAAAAAAAGAGAAAAAAGGAGGAGAAAATATAGCACTCTTAAAAATGGGAGGGCGATGGAGAGGAGAAGACGAGGTGCCATATAAAAGAATCATTTATACTGCTGGGTTCGATACAGTGAACGCCTTCACACAAAGATGCCCTGTACGGCACTCACCCATAAACTGGGGTCCCATGAATAGCAACCAGTGTAGAGGGGAGACTATTTCCCCTGTAAATGCAGCAGATTTGTAGCATGGTAATGACTAGCACTAGAACTGCCTGCACTGGTTTTTTTTTTAGTTGTTGTTTTTTCCCCTCTCACCAGTGGCATCTCATATACCAAGCGAGTATCGCACCAGTTTCTCACATTTTTCACACAAAAGCCCCTTCTTACTGAGTCACAGAAAGACAGACAGGTAAGAGCAATTTACACTGTCCCTGAAATCGAAAGGTTAAAGGTCATGTCTACTCTGGCCGGTCAAGATCAATGTAAGAACAACGCAAATGGGAGGTTTTTATGATGATGAAATATTCATCAGAGCATGAGGGGCAGTCTCTAGACTAAGTGTGTCCAATTAGCCCTGGTCAGAGAGGCTGCAGCTCAGTGGGACTCTCTGAATGTTTTATTACATGTCGATCCATAACGGCAACATCAGTGCATGTGTGACCTTACCAGCAGTGTGGAGCTAATACACACAGCAGCTGTAATGAGGCCTAGGAACACTGCTTAGTCCTAGATCAAAAAAAGCATAATGAGCACCATATATTAGAAATGCGTACAAACATGCAACAAAGGCTGCTTTCTACTTTAGACGTATTTGCAATTTAAGAAACGCATTGCTTGTAATTAATTTCTGCTTCCCATACTTTTAGAGGCGAAGCGTAGTGGCACAAATTTGTGAAAAGTATATGATGTCCACCTGGATAAGCCTGCTCCTGCTGTACTTTTAAAATAATCAATGATAATAATAAAAATTTTTAATAAAAAATTCTAACTTCTAAATTCTAGTTGTTTGGTCAATAAGTGTATTGTGTTTTCTTTGATACTTTTTCTGCCACCAGGATGATGCCCCAGATGCTTGCAGCTGTTGCTGTGCAGGCTGATGGCGAAGGCCGCCAGACAGGCGCTGATGGCTTCAAGTGAGAGCTCATGTTATTTTTTTGTTTTGGAAATTTTGATCAGCGTAAATAGAAATTATTTGAAATTAATTGTTTTCTAATTATTAATTTATGTGCTTTTTTTACTCTCATCATCTAAGGGTTATCTGTATATAAATAAAAGAGGTTTTGTCTGAGCCATAAATGTAATGTAGAGGTTAATGAGCAGTTTTTTGCCAGATTAGAAACTGCACATTTTCACAGCATACTGTACGTGCGTCAAACTGTGAGCGCGTCTTAAATCGACGGCTTTACAGATTTTAATGAAACTTTGGTATCTGAAGTTGAACCTGTGCCATAAATTAAATTAAAATGTTTAGTAAAAGTGGTTTATGAGCAGTTATGTGTCAAATTAGAAACCGCACGTTTTGATCAGAACTCACCTGGTCAAGTTAGTAAGTCAAGTGATGATACTCAACCTTACAAAATGTTATTTATTTTTATTAATAAGTTAGGCAGAAAGTTCTGCCGTACAGAAAGACCGGCAGACACGTATGAGACTTCAACCTGAAATTATAATATCACTGATTACATTAAAGCCGATCAGATATTTTTAGCTTTAACCTTTTAACTATTTCCATAAAATCTTTCCCTGTCGACTATGAGTACTTACGTTAGTCATTACTAATTAATAGTGCTGCACAATTAATGGCATAAAATGTGCCATAAAATGAACCAGTGCAATTATTCAACCACAAAATACCACAATTTATATATATATATATATATATATACATACACACACACACACACACACACACACACACACACACACACACACACACACAGTAGATATAAATGACAATATACTTGATTGTCTGAGAAGGAGAACGGCGATGAACCAAGAAAACTTTGCAAAACTAATCCAATTTTTAAAAAAATATTTTTTCCCCCTAGACTAGCCCTCTAGTCAGTTTTAAGAAGGTCTTTAAAACTCAAGACTCCTTACGAGGTCTTTAGTTCATTTTCATGAAAATAAGATATTACTAATTATTTTGTGAAGAAGCCCTAAAGACTTTAGCAATAAATTAATCCTGAAGATGAAGATGACTGGAGTGTGAGCAGTTTCAGTGTTTTAATGAGTCCTGAAAATGTCCCCAGTAAAGTTCAGTAGGTCTCTAGTTTGGATGGTCCCAAAGACGTTATGCAGGTTGACTACATCTGTGCCCAGTGCAATTTTAAAACATAATAGGCTCATGCTTTAAAGCCCAAACTAAACAAGATCTAATTACAACAACCGATCCATACTGCTCAAGTTCTGCAGCTGCATATACAAGCTGGGTTAACAAATCTGCACTTGGACCTTTAGCTACTGTACATGCAGTATCTAGATATTCACATAGAGTTATTTTAATTATTTGGTGTAAATATCACAGATTTGTTTTTAGCATATTTACGGACCCCATCACATCCACCTGGCTGGTTAAGTGACTGGGAAATGCAACCGTCAATTTAAACAGCCTAAACCCTGTAACAGTGACCTAACATCAACAAAAATTTAGTGTGAAAACACAAAATGCAGTGATGATGAATCCGGCATTCAAAGTTTTAAATTTAGTGTCACAAATTTGCGACAGTGACTAGTGTTTAAGCAGCATTTTTCAGGTGACTCTCACTTTCTCAATTTTCACTACATATTTGGCTAACCTTGGCAAAACAGTGACTTGACATTCGCTCATCACTGCATCCCTGCAGCCTCCGTGGCCTCGCAGCCCATTACGCGTGACACACCGATGTTTTTTGCCGCCCTGCTTGACATTTTCTCGGGAATGATAAAAAATGAATGATGACCTCAATAGTCTTTTACATCTGCCTGAAGATCAATACGGTGTGGGGGAGTAGGTCAGGGGGTCTCCAGAGGTTGGGAAAAGGGGAGAGCGGGGGATGCAGAAACCTCTTTGAGGCGAGTTGTGGATGCATGCAGGCTTGCCAGGCAGTCTAAGCGGTGAGTTTTTAATTGGAGGCCTGTTTTGGCAGACAGGGTGTTGAACAGCATTGCAGCCAGGCCCGCTCTCCTCCGAGAGCCTGGGAGTCCCATCCATTATTGATCGCTCGTGAGATGAAAGAGGAGGCTCCGCTGCTTCTCACTCGACAAGGGAAAGACGAGAGATGGGGGGGGGGGATCAGTAAGGGGCATACCCTAGCTCTCAGTACAGTGTTGAGAAATGGGAAAAAAAAAAATATATATATATATAAAGTTGGGTTTCCTTGAAAACATTGTGATACAGTTTGCACATTCTGAATAAACTGTTTACATATATTGTTAACTCAGCACTTTGTTTAAAATCTCTAAAATCATGTGACTAAAACCAAATTAGGGAAAAAAAAGAAGAAAAAAAATCAAGGACCTGCATGTTTTCTGAAAATGTTCACATTAACACCTGAAAAAAGAAGTTCCCCTTATTTTTTTTTTTTTTAGTTTTTAATTATGTAAAACACAAGCACCGTGGAGTGTGTTCGCTCTTGGTGTGGTTCTTCATGCCTTCTCACTTGAGTGTGGCTTTAGAGGTACAGTATGTACGCGAGCTGATCTCGGTCTGCTTCCAAGTAAACTTCAGCACGTTTTAATTGCAGTGAGAAAGTGATTGAAAGTCTAAAATTGACCCAATGACTACATTTATTTGTTATTCACATATTTATCTAGTAATTTATTGAGCATTGGCTCCATGTTTTGCGTGCTTGGATGATTTCTGCATGTACTTGGCATTATCATATTTCTGTGTTTTCAGCTCTTTACACAATACCCCCCACCCCTGCCCCACCCCCTTCTTAGGTGTTACAGCATACACTAACTTCTAGGATTCTTCAGCAGGTCCAGACTCACATTCCTTACTCGAATAACTACATACCTTTTCTATTATTTCACTGTTTCACATCTATTATTTTACTGAATTATTCAAATACCTTACTAAATAAAACGCTTTAAGATGAGGAACTGAATTATTCGCCAGAAGGTTAAATTATATGAGTCTTTCAATCTTTTAAAATGTGAATCGTGACCTTTATCGCCTCATACGACCAGTTCTGGTGCTCATCATGTTGCTTAGCATGTGCACGCATACAAAATTCATACAAGGCCATCATACACTTTTTCAATTGGATTGTTGCAGTCAATGTACAGTACTTGGATCTTTCAGCACAGATTCCCTAAAGATTTGCAATTTATGTTCAAGTCTAAATCTTGCTTGAGTGAATATAAGTACATGTAGACATGAAACTAGGACTCTTTACTGTAATATTTTGGTTTAAATTTTATCTTAAAGAATTATAAATGTATAAACAAAAGGGACATGTTCATGTTATGTACTGAATGTTTAAATGATGCTTAAAGAAATAATGATTTTAATTCTTTTGTATGACATGGCGGCACAGTAACTTAGGGTTTAGCACTGTTGCCTTGTACCTCCCAGGATCCAGGTTCAATTCCCGCATTGGATCTCTGTGCATGGAGTGTGCATGTTCTCCTCGTGGTTGGTGGGTTTCCTCCCACAGTCCAGAGACATGCAAATTAGGCTAAAAGGCTAATTGGTGTTTTCAAATTGCTCATAGTGTGTGAGCATGTGAGTGTGTGTGTGTGTTCCCTGTGATGGATTGGCACCCCATCCAGGAGGTACCCCGCCTCATGCCCTAAGAATCATAAGCTTCAGGCCCCCCGCGACCCTGTACAGGATAAAGCAGTATAGACAATGAGTGTATGTAAAAAATTCTGATTGGTGTTTTCAAATTGCATTGTAGTGTGTGCTTGTGATGAGTTGGCATCCCATCCGGGGTGTGCATTGTCTTGAGGCCACCCGTGGGATAGATGGGATGGATGGATGGATGCATTTTTGGTAATGCTTTTAGTTTGTGCAATGTCCCAAATAATACAGGTCTTGACTTTTATATTGTATGTCTGACTGTATGTATTGTATGTTACTTACACAGTCTTAAAAATATTGTGTGATATTTTTATGTATGGCAGCATGATGGCTTAGTGGTTAGCACTGTGGCCTCACACCACCAGGGTCGAGGGTTCGATTCCTATCACAGGTCTGCATGCATGTTCTCCCTGTGCTTGGCGGGTTTCCTCCTATAGTCTAAAGACATTTGGATTAGGTTAATTGGTGTTCCCAAATTGCTGTTGTTTGGGTGTGTGCCCTGTGATGGATTGGCACTCCACCATGTGACCTCCTGGGATAGGCTCCAGCTCCTACAACCTTACAGGATAAGCGCTATAGAAGATGAATGAATGGATATTTAATGCACAAAGCTATCGATTTGATCATTCATCTTTTACTACTGTCTCCTATTCGCTCATACACGTATTGTTGAATGGACTATTCTTCAAAATTCTTAAAAAATGTATATTTAGGTGTACTGCTTGCATGAACATTTTTCATTCCAATTGCAACATGAATTGGATTATTTACAAATTATTTGGCTAACACTGTAATCTGTCGCTCCAAAAATACAAAATTAAAGATTAATCTTATGACACAAACAAATCCAAATTCAGCATATGGTTGCAATATTCTACATAAACAGGAACTGTTATGATAGATTACATAACCTGTTCAAAAATGTTTAATATCTAGGCCAATCACACACACACACACACATGCCTATACCCCGATGCTAACTCACTGATTAAATCCATATGCAGGTCTACAAGCCTGAACGCACATCAGACGTGTGTACACCAAATGTCACACAGTGTCCGTAATATCCCATAAAATTTAAATATTAATTTAGGCCAAATTGACCTTACAGCTTAATGACTGTTGCGAATGCCACACAGTTCCTCCCTCTCGGAGGGGGACTAACAGAGCCTCACACTCCAGTCGTAATGCTAATTCAGCACATGGCTCTGGTAGTGGGCAGCGTGGCAGCACGGGCATCCATTCAGTCGGACCTCAGGGGCCCCAACATGAAGCCATGGAAGACAGCAGATGTTGCAAAGCCCCCACCCATTTCCTCCATCACCACACACACACACACACACACACATACACAATCCTGCCCTCAGGCTGTGTGTGGTTTAAGCTCAGCGCACGGGACGAATGGACAGATGGCAGGGGGTGAGGAGAGAGCTGAATGCATGTGCCAGCACTGGAGCCCTAGATGCGCATGACATGTTTACCTCTGTGGATTGAAACGAACAAAATGTGCCCTTTAATGTTGATGGAGTTTATGCAGTGAGACTGTTGATGCAGATGCCCTCACACACCTACACACACGCGCTGAGGAAATGCCAACAATATGCATTATTTACTGTGTTAGTTACTGAAGTCTGGACTGTAATGACAAATGCAATGTTTGCATAATGAAGATAATAAAATAGAGAGAAAACTGTTAGGGGGTGGTATTATATAAGAGTGAAAGCCCAGTTCTGTTTAAACGACCATGGCTAAAGGAACAGGATGCATATTAAAAGATATATATATATAAAAAAAATTGCAATTGGAAATCCACCTATATGCAGATGCCTAGAGATACTGAAATATGATGCAAGCTTAGGGTGATGTACAGGCTCGCACACAAGTACTATTAAACCTAGTCATTAACTGATAAGTTGAATCAGCTGAATCAGAAACTTTATTCACAAAGAATCGTATCTTGCTAATCTTACAAAAGCCTTATCTTACCCCAAAAATCACACCTCGTCAAAAAATCCTTTGTTTGCCAGTTAAAAATTAGTCTTAGAACACATAATGTGATGTGCTCGCATTGCAATCAAACAAAAAAAAAAAAAAAAAAAAGTTTTGGCGGTGTCAGAATTTTCTTGATTAAAATCTCAGCGTGTGAGCACTGCAACTATGCTAAAAATCTTGAACAATAGACCAAAAATATCCTGGTTCCCTGAAGCTCGCTTTGAGCAATGTTTATGTTTAACCCAGATCATGCTGATTGATGACGTAAGCAGAATGTCGACATTTAAATTTCATTTAAATTCAGAGATGAATCTCTGAAACTCTTACTAGAACTACAGTATGTTGCCAAAGGGTAAGGAGAATAAAGCATGGAGGTGGTGGACAGTCGTGTAAATCTTTCACGTTTCTGTTTAAGTCTCCACTTTATTCCACTTAAATAAATAAATCAAACCTGCTCCAGGGTGGAATTTCAAATAGTGTTGAATGGAAAGCTAGTACACTATGTAAGTGCCCTTGTTCGGGAGAGGGAGGAGGATGGGGAGGGCGGTTAGAGAGAGATCCGTGTTAAGTTTCTGATTCAGCATAGGATCTATGTTTAAATTATAATCTGACATCAAAGACATATCTTTTATATAAGTCAAGCAAAATTATACTGGAATAATCTTAATATAAAATCAAAAAGATCTCTGTTGCCTTTCTTGGTTTAAGACGGTGGAGTTTAGGGAGGAGTTACAATGGCAACGACTAATATGATGCTCCTGAGCCCTGATTTTCCCATATGTTAGCGTGATTTTTGTGTGTGTATATGTGTGAAATATATATACTATGCGTTCTACAGAGGCCATAGATGTGTAAAACACATAACTTCACTGGTTCATGAAAGGAGCAGCAGAGGTATCAAAACCCTTAAAAATAAACACATAATCAAGACATTTCTAACATCAGTGTCCTTATACATTAATATAATATGTGATCTTCAATGATTTCCAAATCTAGAATTGGCGGCACATAGTGTTTAGTGGTTAGCACTGTCACCTTACACCTCCAGGGTTGTGTGAGTGTGTGCATGTTGGGCTTGAACGTTCTATCTATGTTGGGTTTCCTTTAGTTTCCTCCCACTGTCCAAAGGCATGCAATAAGTTGGCACCCTATCCACGGTATACCCCATCCCCATCCCCAGCACGGTGCTCCAAGTTCCTACAGGATAACCGGTACAGAAAATAAATGGATGAAAATCTAAATTGACATTTTAATGTTTTTCATTTTCCTCTCGATTTTTTTTAAAGAAGATTTTTCTTTATTCCTACCTAAAGAAAGTGATGTTGTTGAAGCGCTCTAGTCGTTTAGTCTGTCCAGCTCTATCTTCTGTAAACTCACCTTAAACAGATGGTAATACTGACATCAACTCCATCCCACAGAACGCTACCTGGCCGAGTTGAGTATCTGCTGTATTTCTCCAGTACTTGGACTAACCCCCTCTTCCCCTCTAAAAACCTCTTCCCAGTTGTGTTGGACTAATGGCACTTAGTTATTAACCTAGTTAACCCAGTGTAAGTATGTATCCAATGATGTAAACTTTAAAGCACTTTTTGTAAGTCGCTCTGGATAAGAGCGTCTGCCAAATGCCTAAATGTAAATGCTGTAGCTCAGATACCAGTGTCTACTGTCTCCACTTCTTCTTTTCTTCTTTTATCATTATGACATTTAATATGACATTGCAGGAAAGTGCTGAGTGAGGAAAAGATGTAATGTCAGCACTACATTCAACAGGAATAACAAAAATAATGCATCAACCAAAAAAATTGTCACAGCCCATCACACATTTTTTAATATCACTCACTCACTCATACAGGGTCGAGAAGGGCCTGGAGCTTATCCCAGGAGACTTAGGGCATGAGGCGGGGTACACCCTGGATGGGGTGCCGATCCATCGCAACGCACACACACATTAATTCACACACTACGGAGAATTTAGGAACATCAATTAGCCTAACTTGCATGACTTTGGACTGTGGGAGGAAACCGAAGTAACCCGAAGGAAACCCACTAAGCACGAGGAGATGATGCAAACTCCATGCACACAGACCCAAGGCGGGAATCAAACCTGGACCCTGAACGTGCAAGGCAACAGCGCTAACCACTAAGCCACCGTACCCCCATATAAATATATTTAATGAGTATAATATTTAAGGGAGGTTTCTTTTAACCAGTTTAACTATCTAGAACCATGTATAACTCAGACAGAGGAGTCCTCTCAATTTTAGATTAGGATCTGCGAAAAGTGTGAAAAATGCTTTGTGAATTACTCTTAGGCATTCAACAAATAGAACTTTTAAAATTAAGTTAAATATGCGTTAAAAATGACTCCTAAACCTGTAAATTAGGAGCTACTTTTCAGATAAGCGTCGATTATGGCCTCATGTGTATGAGAGCTGGAAAGTCACCAGCTATGCACCGGACTTTCGACATTCAGGATTACAGTTAGGTCACCAAAAAAAGTGCAACTTCTTCCAGGACTGTTTGTAAGCGATGCAATTTAAGGTGATATCGCCATCTAGTGTTCAGACACTTTGCTCCATGGATACCCCTTACATTACTTCGATGCTCGTCTGAAGCGTTTCAGTTTGTTCAAAATGTAGGCCACTCTGTCTGCAAAGGGGGCACAGGAACAGGCTGAATCCCAACTGACTCTCTGTAGGGAACAAAGTGCATTACATAGGATGCAGAAGTCATTATTTTATACTATTACTGTATTTAATAGACCTCTAAAGAAAACGTCTGGGATTTAATAGCGTTCATGGTTCTGTCTGGAACTGTAGACTGTAAATGTGTTACTGTATATAGCATAACTATGGGGAAACTATTAGTTAATAAAGAAAGTATAGATCGACACATGCGTATAATCACTTTCACACAATAACCCATCTGATTTTGTTTTAACTGACTTTATGGTTTAAGGTTGAATAGTTGAACTGCTTCACTTTCTTTAATCAGAAAAAGTCATTTATCAGAACAAATAAATAAATGAATTAAGTAATTAATAAAATATTCTGTATTTGTAGAAATGCCTATTGTTTGACCATAAGGATGATGTAATATCTCCATTCCTCTGAAGTCACTTGCAGTAACAGGAGTATTGCTGCCTCTATGCGCAACCTTGAAAATTCATAATTCCAGACATGAAGGTTCTAGTTTCTACATTTCAGTTTTTAAGCAAACAAAAACAAAAAAAATACAGACACCCCACAAAGATAATCTAAAAAGTACGTTGACCATATTAACTAACTTCAAAGTCAACTTATTACTGTAGGACAGGAAAAATGTGATTAAGAATGACTTGTCACTTGTCTCAAAGATGCTATACAGTAAAATAAATTTTTGTACAAAAAAAAAAAAAAAAAGACATTTTGACCCATGTAACAATTTTTTCGTGCTGGGTAAAAACTACATAAATGCACTAGATGCCATCTTTTTCACATGACAGTGCGTTCATATCAGAATGTCATTCTGATTGGTCAGAAGTAATTATTACAGCTTCCCCGATCAGCTGCAAGTCAAATCATATACTTATATTAACACACTCTTTTTAAAACATTAGTGCTTTTTAAGTAGACACTTGTATGGTCATTAACAGTTAAAAAAATGTGTATTCACTGCTCTAAAGGTTAAGATGTAAAGCTGTTAAGAAATAGAAAAAGTGAGGAGAAAGTTTATAAAACTAAGTAATTTAATCTAACGATTTAACTTTTTGCAGCTGTCCATCAACAGTAAATGTAAATAGGGAAAAAATTATATATATACACACACGCACACACTCACCTAAAGGATTGTTAGGAACACCATACTGTACTAATATGGTGTTTGACCCCCTTTCGCCTTCAGAACTGCCTTAATTCTACGTGGCATTAATTTAACAAGGTGCTGAAAGCATTCTTTAGAAAGTTGCCCATATTAATAGGATAGCATCTTGCAGTTGATGGAGATTTGTGGGATGCACATCCAGGACACGAAGCTCCCGTTCCACCACATCCCAAAAATGCTCTATTGGGTTGAGATCTGGTGACTGTGAGGGCCATTTTAGTACAGTGAACTCATTGTCATGTTCAAGAAACCAATTTGAAATGATTCGAGCTTTGTGACATGGTGCATTATCCTGCTGGAAGTAGCCATCAGAGGATGGGTACATGGTGGTCATAAAGGGATAGACATGGTCAGAAACAATTCTCAGGTAGCCCGTGACATTTAAACGATGCCTAATTGGCACTAAGGGGCCTAAAGTGTGCCAAGAAAACATCCCCCACACCATTACACCACCACCACCAGCCTACACAGTGGTAACAAGGCATGATGGATCCATGTTCTCATTCTGTTTACGCCAAATTCTGTCTCTACCATTTGAAGGTCTCAACAGAAATCGAGACTCATCAGACCAGGCAACATTTTTCCAGTCTTCAACTGTCCAATTTTGGTGAGCTAATGAAAATTGTAGCCTCTTTTCCTATTTGTAGTGGAGACCCGGTGGGGTCTTCTGCTGTTGTAGCCCATCCGCCTCAAGGTTGTGCGTGTTGTGGCTTCACAAATGCTTTACTGCATACCTCGGTTGTAACAAGTGGTTAGTTCAGTCAAAATTACTCTTCTATCAGCTTGACTCAGTCGGCCCATTCTCCTCTGACCTCTAGCATCACCAAGGCATTTTCGCCCACAGGACTGCCGCATACTGGATGTTTTTCCCTTTTCACACCATTCTTTGTAAACCCTAGAAATGGTTGTGCGTGAAAATCTCAGTAACTGAGCAGATTGTAAAATACTCAGACCGGCTTGTCTGGCACCAACAACCATGCCACACTTAAAATTGCTTAAGTCACCTTTCTTTCCCATTCTGACATTCAGTTTGGAGTTCAGGAGATTGTCTTGACCAGGACCACACCCATAAATGCATTGAAGCAACTGCCATGTGATTGGTTGATTAGATAATTGCATTATGAGAAATTAAACCTGCTAAAATATATATATATATATATATATATATATATATATATATATATATATATATATATATATATATTAGCAGGTGTGCAGATATCGATAATAGCAGAACTTTTGGCACTTTGCTGGTCTGGAGCATTCAGGTGTGTGTGCCAAAAAGACATAAGCAATGGTCTTAGAGAAAAAATGAAATAGAGTTGCAGCACATTAATCTGGAAAATGTTATAAAACTATTTCCAAACAATTTAGAGTTAATCATTCTACAATGAGAGAGATTATTCACAAGTGGAAAGGATTAAAGACAGTTGCCAATTTTTTCAAGAGTGGATATCCCAGCACAATCACCCCAAGGTCAGACCGTGCAATGCTCAGAGAAATACCAAAAGAAAAAAAAAAAGCCCTACATGTCAGACCCTACAGGCTTCACTGAGCATGTTAAATGTTAAAAGCAATTATAGTACAATTAGAAAATGACTGAACAAGTCCAGATTTTTTGGAAGGATTGCCAGGAGAGACAGTCATGGAAGCACAACTGAGGTTTCAAATCTGCATCTGAACAAAGCGCAATATCTTATGGACAGATGAGACCAAAGTGGATTGGTTGGGCCTAATGCCTTGTGCCATGCTCAGGGAAAACCAAACAGCATTTCAGCAGAACACCTGGACCACAAGCCCGATGGCAGAGGGGGGACGATTTGGGCATATTTTGCAGCCACAAGACCTGTAGAACTTGCAGTCTTTTAGTCACCCATAAAGTCCTCATGTATAACAAAGTATTTTAAAGCTTGAGCAAAAGCTTAAAGCTTAAATAAATAATGGCACAGTGAAAAATGTTATACATTGTTGTATGTCTGACTGTACAACGTGATCACCCAACAGCCAATAAATGTAAAACTTGTTTATTGGTACATGTAGGTGTAATACTTTGTTTTACTACCTTATCTTCCTGATTCTACAACAAAATTGGGGAAAAAAAATTCACCCAAGCTGGTTACTCAAAAAAAATCGTCTTCTCCACAGACCTGTTTTAAAGCGTAGCAGTGAAATCCTGGTGGCTTCCCTCTTTCCTACTACACCAAAGAATCCTTATTTAAAAAAGTCAGTTAGAGGTGTTTTCAGGACAGTGTGATGACTAAAGAGCATCATTAATGAAGCCAGAACTGCATTAATGAATAGACCAGGAGCTTCAGTTCATCTAACTAGAGCATACTGAATGTACTAATTGGTTTCTCTGTTGCTCAAGCTCTAATTAATATTTAAATCTTCATAAAATCTCTCATTTATGTTGTCCTTATGCTTACACTTAGCAGTCTGATCAGTGGAGGTCATTGGATACATAATTTTCTGTTCCTTGCCTCTGCTCATCTGTCTCAGAATTCTTATTTTTCATGTCTGACTAATTGTTCCGAGACCTGAAGTTTTTCTCTTTTTACAAGAAAGGTTCTTAGAAAAATGGCTGGAAAAAAAGGAGTTATAAAATCTTTCACATTGCCTTTTTCTTTAGTCTTGGGATGTGAATATTAAAACTATGGGGGTGAGCTTTGGCCCTGGAGTATATGCATAATGTGCTCATTATGTCAGCAAGTCAGCGAAGCATAAATGCCATCATTGCCTGTGCCTTTTTCTCACTCTTCAACCGGATCTGATATATGAAGAACTTAGACAGCGGCCGTTATGGGGAAACTGAGAACAGTTCAAAAAGTCATAAGCCTGGTTTCATTATATTTCCAATACTTGAAGTCCATTCATGTCCCTTCATGATTTAGAAGCGAGTCTTGCTGACATTACACAAGTGGCCATATGTAGAAGAAGAGAAAATTAGGAGTAATGGGGAGAATTCAGTGAGCATAGCGAGGTTTTCCCTTTGCAGCAACCAGGTCCTTATTTCTCTCAGCATCAAAATCTGCACCCATATGATAGCGGGTGTCTGACATCTTTTGTACACTTTTCTGCCCACAACATTCAGTTTGCAGCCTGAAATTCTGTGTATATGAACAAACAGTGCAAACAGATACAGGAACTGGTTTTAAAAAACTCACAAAATCCTGTTTATTAAAAACATTTAAACATTTAGTTGCCAAAAAAATTATTTTGTGCGTTTGTGACAAAAGCATGACAAAAGGAAAAAAATCAGTTTGTTCATGCTTTCTGTCAAATTGCCGCCAAGCTGGTTCCGGAGCTAGTTCGGAGACAGTGCCCAATTTCAAACGAGTTCTTCATTAGACAGCCAAACCACTGGACTTCAGACAGAAAAAAAAGTTGCCACTATGGCGGCACCAACATTTTGGTGGGCTAGGACAAAGAACCGCTTACATCAGGGGCTGAAGGTGGGAATATCACAATGTGACAGCCACCTTTAAAAAATGGACTCAATATGCAATGGGCAGCTCAAATGCTCTTTAAGAATAATAAAGACAGGAGAATTGCTTGTTGAAGTTCGCCATTGTTTTTGTGCTTGGTGTTAACATTGTCACTGTATATATCTGTGTACGATTCTATTTTCCCAGCGGGGAAAATGCTGTGTCTCTCTAAGCACGTTCTTAGGAGGTTCACTATTAAACCAGCTCTGAACCAATTCACTAGCACCAGGTATGAACTAGCACCTGGTTTACTTTGGTGGAAAAGAGGTATAAGAGGCCCAGACCAGTTCCAACATGACGGTGCCCATGTGCACAAAGTCAGCTTCTTGAGAATGTTTTACGTAAGGTTGGAGTAAAACTTGAGTGTTCTGGACAAAGACCTGACCTCAAAGCCACTGAAGACCTTGGGAATAAACCATAGCTCAGATTGTGCCCTGGCAACTCCTTCCAATGCATTTGTAGATGAATGCTACAAAAGCTAGTGAAAAGATTAAATCTGAAATAGAATGTTAAAAAAGCACATAGTGTTATGGTCATGTGTTCATATACTTTTGGCTATTAAAGTATACCAGACCCTTTAAGTAATCTAGGTATTTATGGAATAATCTTAAGCATTTACATTTGTTAGGTATTAATGATAAAAAACTAATCCGTCTAATGGGTATGGGGTTTTTATTCCTTGGGCAGTTTTATTTTATTTTTTTCAGTTATCCCCTAAAAAATACATTATTTTTTTCCTCCGGTTCCTATCTATGAGCAGATCTGCTTTACTTACTGTTTTAAAAACAAAATTGCATCAGCTCATGATGTGAAAGTTAAGCATCTAATGCCTGTAGTCATGTGGAATTCATTTCTTGACCTTCCTTGAACTGAAATGGTATTGGAATGGCCCTAAAGATGGTCATGGTTATCCCTCCAAGCAGAAATGATAAAGGCAAAGAGTGTGTGTTAAAAACAGTATTGAAATGGAGCCAATGTCAAGCAATCCCAGAAACTGCTATTGGTGCATCTCCAATAACATTGGGAATGTTGTAATAGATATCAGCTTTCCGTAGCAGATACCATACATAGGTACTGCTGATATATGCTTCGTGGGGTTAAACTATTGAGAAATAGTCATCTTTAGAATTTTTGCATCTTAATGCTGTTAAGTCTGTCTTTAACTCAACCTTAGCTCTTAATATTGGGTAGTCCTGGATTAGATTAGAGTGGAATTTGTAGATGGATTACCTACAGTGTGTGTATACTGTGTGTGTGTATATATATATATATGTATATATTTATACACTCAGCAAAAAAAGAAACGTCCTCTGACTTTCAACTGTTTTTACTTTCAGTAAACTTAATGTGTAAATATTTGTATGAACACTGAAAGAGTCAACACCATAAGACATAAACTAAAAATGTTTCACAATGTGTCCCTGAATGAAGGGAGGCTCAAAATCTAAATTACCAGTTAGTATCTGGTGTGGCCACCAGCTGCTTGAAGTACTGCAATGCATCTCCTCCTCATGGACTGCCTATTGCGGACAGTCTGAGCACTGATGGAGGGATTGTGTGTTCCTGGTGTGACTCGGGCAGTTGTTGTGGCCATCCTGTACCTGTCACGCAGGTGTGATATTTGGATTTACCGATCCTGTGCAGGTGTTGTTACACGTGTTGTTACACGTGTCTCCCTGTAGCGCTGTCTTAGGCGTCTCACAGTGCGGACATGGGAATTTATTGCCCTAGCCACATCAGCAGTCCTCATGCCTACCTGCAGCATGCCTAATGCACGTTCACGCAGATGAGCAGGTAAGCTGTTAAGGTCTTAACGACCATTCCACAGGTGCATGTTAATTAATTGATTATGGTTAATTGAACATGCATGGAAAACATTGTTTAAACCCTTTACAATGAAGATCTGTAAAGTTTTTTGGATTTTTACAACATTATTGTTGAAATACACAGTCCTGAAAAAGGGACGTTGCTTTTCTTGCTGAGTATATATATATGTATGTATATATTGCAATTACAATTGTGACATCTATATGTCCTATTTTCTATCTAATAATACTGTATCTGTAAGGGTAACTGTAAGGGTCTGTGTTAAGGTGTTCACAAATAAGGGCTAAGTTCCCCAATGTGGCAAAGAGGGTGAATGTGTGCTGAATGACCTGCCTCGAATCCAAGTACTGTATGGCAGTATAATCAAACACACCAGAGCAGCTAGCCTGTCAGCTGGTAGAAGATGCGGAATACTTAAACAAGATAGTGCCCGGGGAGAACCTTACTCGACAGGGATAATGAGGGGTGAAAAAAGGCCTTAGCAGTGACCAGTGCATTGAACAGCAAGGGAAAATCACTCAACAATAGCAGCAATTAGCCACAGACCTGCTAGTACTGCAGAGAGTGTAAAGTATACTAAGTGTGCCAAGGGAAAACCTGATCTGACAGAAAGAATGATATGTGAATGAATGGGGGGAAAAGGGGACGACTCGCTTGTTATCAACTCAGTCAAACTTGGTAAAAAAAAAAAAAAAAAAAGATTTTTCAGAAGGGTCGATTTGTTGGCTTGGATCAAACAAAGAAGACAGAAAAATTACTGCAAGTGGGCTAGGAAGTGTCCACTACATTATTTAAACCTGAATGGATCGTGTTGAAGCAAATCATCTAAACACTTGATCAAGGTGCACTGTAAAAAAAAAAAAAAAAAAAACACACACACACACACACACACACACACACACACACAAAAACACAGCAGAAATAACTATGATAGTAGTGAGAAAGTAAGAGCATTTCCACACAGTGTAATAAGAACTCAAAGATTGGGAATAAAAAAAATATATATATATTTTTAAAAAGGCTTCGATTTACTAGGGAGCAGAAAGGTTGGACTTGGAAGCAATGGAAAAGGGTCATATGGTCTGATGAATACTGCTTTGCCCTATTTCAGAGTGATGGGTACATCAGGGTAAGAAGGGAATCACATACAGCTTGCATAAAGCCCACTGTGCAAGCCTCTAGAGACAGTGTTATGATCTGGGGTTGCTTCAGTTGCTCAGGTCTAGGCGCCGCAACGGAATGGGAAGGAACTATATCCACACCAAGAAAGGGAAAAAATTAATATGTATTAATGTTAATGTGTATTCATTAGTAAAGAATAACTCACCACTGCCATTTTGTAGTAATAGTATGCTAAATAACTCCTGGTTTGTAATATATATTAGCAAAATACATTGTCTAGCTAGAGACCTAAGGTGATTGACTTATTAAAAATAAATCACCGTAAAATATTAAGTGTATCTATAGTGAAAAATACAATAAGGCCCACCTTACCATCAAGAAAATATTATTTGATTTAATGTTTACCAGAAAATCGTAATTTGGCACTGGGCTGGATAAATGAAGTAACTCTCCTGCAGTAAAATGTGCATTATCAGAGTTTTCCCCAATGGGCTGGAATGGTTGACTGTTATGACAATTTGCCATCAGTGAAATGAATCCGTATCAGATCTGTTTCTGGAAGCAGGTTTCTCTGTCAGTATCTCCAGTGTGGAATTATTACAATTGAAAAGCAAAAGAGAGTGACAGTGTGTCGACTTTCTGCCCTGAGGTCATTTTAAAATCACTTTGATAGCATTAAAAACACATAACCTGTTACAGTATCAAAGTTGTACTGTAACATGTTGTAAACATATTGGCTAAAACCCAATAAAAAAGTTGAACATATGAGCCCTTTTTTTTTTTTTTTTTAATGAAAATTTACCCTGCTGGAAAATCTGTAGATTTCTGCAAAAGTTTCGAGCCACCCACATTTTCTTTATATTATATGAAATTAAATAAAGTAGATTAAATTAAAGAAATGGAAACTAATGTTTTATTGTAACATGATGCAAAGTGCCTAAAGATAGAATTTTTTTTTTCTGTAACGACCTCAGCAGCAACCTCATTTCCCCTCTCATCTTTTCCAACCACTCTGAATTCAGCATCACAAGAATACATATCACTGGCCTGATCATCTGTCATCATCTGCACCTGTTTCTCATGTTTAAATTTTATTTCTTTATTTATTTGCTTGTAAAAAAAACTATTATTGCTTTTAGAATTTGTGCAATACTCACTTCTTTCTGACAATAGCCATTTGCACTGCACTGTTTGCATCAAGATCCAAGTCCCACTGCACATATATTCCTTTGTATATATTATATTTTAGTGCAATTATCTTCTTGTTTATTCTTACATTTTATTTATTAAGAGCTATGAAACAAATTACAGTGTATCATCACAAAGACCATAAAGTCTTCTTATCTTTTATCTAACAAGCTCCTAGATACCAAAATGCAGACCAGGTTTTTTAAACTGCCAGGCCATTTTCACCAGGAGTTAGTTTTAACTTTTTTTTTTTTTTAATGCATTTTCTTAAACTTGTTTACAATGTAAAATGGTACTAATTCAGAAATGACCAGCTTGCAAAAAATGGTCTACCAGCTTGAAAGCTTGGCTAGTTTTAAAAGCAGGTCAGACCAACCTGGCTTTTTCAGCAGAATAACCATCTAAATCAGGAACAAGCAGAAGATTATAAATCATTCATCGATTATTCAGCTTATTGATCCACACACTCAATACATACAGTTTTGGTTTGTCTTCTAGACTCCTACAACAACTCCTGTACAAAAAGCTTTTTCTTTACAAGTTAGATGTTATGTCAAGTTATGGAACTTGCGTACAATATCAATTTTAATTAAACAAGCAAACAAACAAACAAAAAGGTGCATTACACAGTAACAGGGGAAATGGCATTGGTGGCTCAGTGGTAGGTTTGCCCAATGCCCAAACCCAAGCCACTGCATGCAATGCTGAACCCAAGCCTTCGTCAGGCATCCGGCGTAAAACCTGTGCCAAGTTGTGTGCACACAAAACCAAACAAAAACACATTTTTGGGAAAAATATACTGTATACCGTAATTTACTGTATAAAGTACTGTATATATCTTTTGGGGAAATTTTATTTGCAGGGCAGAGTTGGGTTAACATTTAACTAATAATGACTAATAGATTTTTTGATCAATATTAACATTTATAGCTAAAAAAATTATAATGATTATATACAAAGCATTGTCCTATATTCTACCTCATTCTGCCATACAACAGTAGAATATAAATAGTACTTTACAGGTCACCATAGTTACCACAGATGGCCATTTTGCCACTAACGACGGTAATACAGTATGAGGTTTGGGACGTCACCTTAGTGAACATGACTAATGGCTTCGTACTGTTTTGACACACGTAATATTACAGTGGAGTGCGAGGTGTAATTTATTTATTTATTTATATTTATTTATTTTATTATTTATTTCCTTGTGGCAAGGAGGAGCGAGTATGGGACGCGGATGAAGCCGTGTTGAGGAGCAGCACAGACTCCAAACTGGGTATAGCTTTCTTTTTCTATCTTTCAGCTCACGCGCAAAGACCGTTACGTTTAAAAAGATTTAAATTCTAACCGTCGCCGCGCGCGCACCTTAAGGCTGTTTTGGCAAAGCAGCGAATGGAAAGGGCGAGAGGAATACAAGTGTGTGTCTGTGTGTGTGTGTGTGTGCGTGTTTTAATCGGGTATTGGTTTATGTTTAGACGAATTTATGTGACATATATTTTGAACGCTTTTTATGAAGTGATTTAATAACAGGATTATGCGATTAAGATATGTATAGCAAAGTTGAGGACCACCGAGTCATCTTCAGGACTGAACCTGTTGATCCATTTTAAAGAATATGTATTTGTGAATCTTACGCAACACAAGTGGCATTTTAGTCAATTAATATTAATAATAATAATAATAACAATAATAATAAACATGTTGCATAAAGGAATAATTGAGTTCTGTTGGTAAATATTTTGCATTGCATGAAGGAAATATAGAAGAAAATAACAGGCAGCACTGTGTGTGCATGGGGTTTGCATGTTCCCCCATGCTTGGTGGGTTTCCTCCAGGTACTCTGGTTTCCCCCAACATTGTGATGATCTGGACACCCTTAGCCTGGTTGCCAAAATTGTATTTAATGATAGATGATGCACACAACAAATTTAGTTTTGTATGTTTTCTCCATGGTTTGTGTTTTTCCCTCATGTACTCCAATTCCTCACATTCTAATTGACATTTTTAATCGCTCATAGTGTATGATTGTGTGTTTGGGTGTGAGTCGGTGCCCTTCACTGGTTTGGCAACCATCATGGTGATCCCTGCCTTGTGTCCTGAAATCCCAGGGATTGGCATCAGGCCCTCATAACCCTTTTGCCTGGATCAAAGTTCTCTCTTTTTTTTTCTTCTTTTTTTTTTTTTGCACATAGTGTAGGATTTGCGCCATTAAAAAAAAAATTGTTCTATGCATCATAATAAACATTCAGTAAAATTTGCAGAGTTTATTGACAGGCAGTACAGTAGCGTATTGGTGTATTGGTTAGCACTGTGGCCTTGCACCTCAAGGGTCAAGGAGTTTGCATTGTTTCCATTCTTGGTGAGCTTCCTTTAAGACATGCAGAGTAAGCAAATTGCCACTTCTAAATATATATTTTGTGAATATCCACAAGGCCTCTGGGTCAGACCTTCTTTGTCGAGCACATCCCATTGGAGGTGTTCAGACTGGGATCCGGAGAGGCCTTGGGCTGTTTCTCTGCCGGGCCCTGTGTAAGGTGGACTGTGGTGCATTGAGTGTTCTGCTGCCTTTCTATTGTGTCCAGCATTTTGTTTTTGTTTTAAGCAATTTGTGCTGCATTGGGATTGGACCGGAGATGTTGGCGTTTGGTCCCCATAAGCATAGAGGAGCCTTGGGTGCCCATGATCTTGTCATCAGTCTACTGATGCACGATTAATAATTAGTGGTAATGTGATGTGGTGTTAAATGTTATAAAATAGAGAGAAGGATTTATTAATAATAATAATAATAATAATAATAAATTATAATAGCACTCAAACTTAAAGCACAATATTAAAAGATAAAACTTTATAGCAAGGCTTGATTTGTTGTTGTGGAAGATTAATTAACCCATGTTACAATAACTTAATTATATAAGTAATGGTAGTTTTCAGGTAAAAAGTCTTGTAAATTAAAAAACAAACTTCTTTTTTTTTTGTCCAAAATTTTGAAGTTAGGTTGAATAGACTGATGCTTCATACCTGGTGAACTTTTTAAAAGCACCATATCCAAAGAAGTGTTTCTGGAGCGACTATACCATATTTTCATTGTCTTTATTTATTTTATATAGATATTTATTTCACCACATACCACCAGTCCATACAGTATTTTTCATTCACATTTTTCCTATATACAAATTAAACTTATATAAACACTTTATTTATAAATTTTACATTTTTTTTATTCTAGGTTTAAAATATGGCCTCGATCTCAGAGGCACGTGGGCCAGAGCATGCCAAGAGCATGCCAGGCTATAGTTTTGGGGTGCGCTCTTACCTGCACTATTTCTACGAGGAGTGTACAGCCTCTGTATGGGACCAGGAGGATGTTCAGAATCAGCGTTCACACTATTGGTGGAGTTCAGGCCTCTGCAAGGTATGACTAGGTGGTCCAACTTATTTTATGCTAGTTGATACTGTTCTAGTTTTAGCTTATCTGATTTAGCAATCATAATTATATCAATCATAATAATTCAGTTGCTGTTTTAAAAAAAAAAACTAAATTATGTATGGATCTGCATTGTTAAAAAGAGTAAGAAGTGGTAATGAAAATATGACATCGTATAGTTGTAAAATAGAGTAAATCTGTTGGGCGGTTATGTTATCATCTACCCCATAATAGATTGGCTTTTTATTACCTTTCTTTGCTGTCTAGTTATCAAGTTAGACATTTAACAAAGGGATATATTACTCTTCATAATTCGTAATCTTGCATCAAAAGAGAAATAGTTCCCATTGAAACATAATCAGCTAGATATTATTCCTTTTGTGTTCAACATGTAAACCATGTAAACATGTAAAATGTGTACATGGTACACATGAGAATATATTACAGAACTGAAATGCAACGTTGATGCCTTGTTGGTGTCATGATGGGCCTCTGTCTCCTTTGTCTCGCAGATTTCTCTTGCATTCGGAGCATTTCTGTTAGCCATGGGTTTGGTAGTGTTAGCCGTGGGTTTTGCCGTTCCAACTCGAATCGAGGCATTTGGCGAGGGCGAATTGCTCTTCGTTGACCGGCATTCAATGCGATACAACCAGGTCCTGAGCATGTGTGTCCAGGCTGGCACTGGAATGCTGACCCTGGGGGGCCTGATGTTAACCGCTGGCCTGCTGCTGTCTGCTTTCTCCAGACCTACAACTAATCCAGAGCCTCCTGGGAAAGAAAAGAAGGGCATCATTGGGAGGGGAGGTGGAGCAGCTGGAAGGACCCCAACAAATGTCCTCACTAAAGCTCCTAGTCCAGCTGCAGGTGAAGTAGCTGTGCCCGTTCTCTCAAAAGTGGAGAACATCCAACCATAAGTAACCTAAGTAATCCTATTTCACTGAAGACCTGGATACACTAGGCCAGTTTGCTCTGATGCCGTTATCTGGTGTAGAGATTGTAACAGTGAATCTTATTGTACTTGTTCAATACAAAATAAAGGTATTCATTCATTATAGGAAACTGATTCAAGATGGTGTGGTGTGATACCTATAACAACGCATCATGAGGTGTTTTATTCCTCTTACACTATTGCACATTGTCAATAAGTTAATCTTGAGGAATGTTTATTAAAAATGTCATATAATTTAGTTTCTAAAAATAAGTTACTGTACTTCAGAAAAGATTTTAGTATTAAAATTAATGCATTACTAAAAACCTTGGTGTTATAGAAAATTATACGACGATTACCTCAGTTTAAGACGAGAGGTATTCCATGAATGGTGAACATAGACTGTAACAGCACTATGGAATGTTATTACACTGTCAGTCTCCAGCATTGGTAAAAATGTCTCCGTATGGTCAACAATACTGAGGAGCATGCAGCTGCCTGTCAAACCAGGCAAGGAACCACTTCCAGCAAGAAAATATATCTAATAACAGTGTCATCTTAAACAACAACCTGTCTCCTTAATAAATGCTTCTATGTAGGTCAAAATTGCCTCAGTGTTGTTTTATTTACAAAAAAAGGGAGCTACAAAGCTAATTAGCGCCTAACACAAGGCTGAATTCCAATTTGCACTCGACCTTCAATCAAGGGCACAACTTGGTGCGTGGAGCAAGGGATTGTACACCCTACATAGTGCACTAGATTTCCATTTGACGCTATTAGGAGTTTAACTCCAGAACTGGGAAGTTCATGGAACTGATATTCTAAAACGGAAATACAAAAAGAAACCTAGGAGATTTACAGGACTGTCCAGAACCTCCATGTTTTATAATTTTAATTAAACTAAATATCGATTGTTAATTGTTGGTCACCAGCTTCACCAGTCACGATTAGTTAGTTCTGACAGTCGTGGATGGATATGTACTGGCAGAGGAAAAACTCAAGCTGTGCCTTTATGCCTACAACCACATCACAGCCGTGCTATCAGTACAGCAGCACTTCCTCTCATGTGATTATTGCTTAATTAATCAATCCCTTTGGATTTGAGAGTGCTGTGGTATGGTAAAGAATATGATATTTCTGTTGCTGCTGCTTCTACTTAAAAAAAAAGAAAAACTGATCTACCATGGCAGACAACAGAAATGTCCAATGGAAGTAGTGCCTCAGGTGTCTATGGCTGCAGAAAAGATTTTGGGGATCTGAGGATCCATGTTCGAGCCCTGCCTTCAGTGGTTGCTACACCCTATACTACCCAGACACTGCTTACAGTGCCGGTCCCAAGCTTGGTTAGAAAAATGTGAGGGTTGTGTCAGGAAGGCAGATTTCATGTGGCATGAAACCTGTGGCAAGTTGTATGCATGATATATTGAAGAGAGAAAAGAGTGTACACAAAGCAAAAGGAGATCTGGGCAGTCTCTAACTGTTTTTTATATTCCAGCTGGAACCAAAATGTTGGATGACTGTTGTAATTTGGTTTTAACAACATATGTAATGATGTCAACCATCATGAAAATGTTTGGAAAACATTGTTTTTGAAAGTTAGAATGACTTATAATGCTTAAATAATGCTGAGAAGTGTGAATGAATGACCCAAATACAACCTTAAAAGAACGACATTTTAATAAATCTTTATTTTGAGTGTTTATGTTTATGTTAAGTTTCTAACAAGGTTTAGAATTCCAATTGAAGATTTGGACGGACGCAACAGCTTTCAACAAACACCTTTCGACAAATGTCCAACAAAGTGCACATATTTTATCTTACTAATTTCTTAGTGTAATGTTTCCTCTCTATTCCTTTTTCTTTCAGAAATATTACCACAAGGTGCATCTTGACACCCAAATTACTCTACTGTAATATGCTGTTTGTGCAGCATCCAAACTGTTGCTCTTTATGTACATGGATTTTCTAGCAGTTTGTTCCCTAGTGGCCCAGTCATAAGTGTGCGGCGCTCTCACTGCAGCAACGAAGTCCAAATCCCCCTTAGGCCATCGGTTTGGTATTGACATTGTTTTGAAGTCATTTTTGCAATGTTGTCTTAGGGGAATTCATTCAACATTTTTCCATAGACATTCAACCGTCAGTGTTGTTCCCAACATCGCTTCATCAAAGTAATTTTAACTTTCCAAAACAACCTAATACAAATGTTTTCCCAGTGTTCATAACATTGCCAAATTAATGTCACCACAACATTTTGGCGACTAAAAAAATCCTGCTGGGTTTTGATCAGCAGCTTCTCTTTAGTTTCTGTGTAGTTTAACACTTTAACTTGAACTGTGAAAGCAGCAGAATGAAGTGGCTCAGCTCACAGATGCACACACACTTTGTTTACTTGTCAACCTTTCAATAATTTAATACTTTTATAATATAATATAATATAATATAATATAATATAATATAATATAATATAATATAATATAATATAACATAATATAATATAATATTAATTGGCTTCATTGGAAGACCCCCTTGACATGAAAAATAAATGATCGATATGTACTCAGGGTGTGCTTTGTATGGGCACATTCTCCACCTCAAGTCTCACACCATAACTCCTGTGTAAAAGTGAAGCTGGCCCTGACTTTAAATCCTTGTTGCTCCTGTTGGATGGCTATCAGGTCAGATATCTCAGAAGCTGTAAACAGACTCAGGAAACACAACAATGAGTCATTCTATCATCTCTCATTCTTTTCCTCCTCCACCACAGTGAGTCATCCTATCTCATCTGCCATTCACAGTCAGTTCAGGAGCCATTAACAATCAATTACCCAGCATGCATAACCACAGGGCTCACTGAACAGGGCTCTGTGCTTATGCACCTTAATGTGGAACACAGAGATGGGGAAAAAATATCCAAGTGTCTTTCGGACAACACTATATATTTTCATACCTTAAACAGTGCACCCACACTAATTTAAGATGTTGATTTCGCCAGCCGACATCCATTGATTTTTTTGACAGTTCATGGTTATTTAGCATCAGACCACAGAAAACACGCTGATATGAAGAATTCTTCCACACAGCAAGGATGTCTTCATAACTAGAAAGCGTGGCTGTTTATCCAGCTCGGTCCTATCGTGAGTATGGAGAAGCTCAGTCAGTGAAACAGAGTGGAGTGAAAGAAGAGCGCTCCAGGGAAAATGAGATGAGACAGCAACGCTCCATTGACCAGCCGGCTATATATGACTCATTCTTTGTGAAGGATCAGCGGATATGCTTTCCATCCTTTCCTAAGCCATGTGTTTTCACTGCATCTGCTAATGGGTATACTGCAGTGCTTATGACTTTAGGTTAACTCTGGGTCTTTATGTAAAATTTAATACAACAGTAAACCTGCTAGATGTTGGAGAAAAGGAAAGACCGTGGATTTAGACTACACCAACTTTCCAGCTAGTTAGGTGTATGTAGTCACTAATATAGTCCCATTATGGTCTACTTGCTATATAGGTGTGTAGTGTACTGTAAAGCTGTTGTTCATTTTATGAAGACAAGTCAATTAAGTTTTTTTTTTATTTTTTTTTTATTGTTGCTACGTCTGGTTGGTGAAAAACACTCATGTGTTACCACCGGCATCCACCGGCTGCATGTGTAGAATAAATGGTAAGAAAAGTAAAGAGTCAAGTGTAGCCAAATGTAGCGGAGTAAGAGTAGCGTTTCTTCCATACAAATCTACTCAGTAAAAGTAAAAAGTATGGTGCAGTAAAACTACTCATAGAACTTTTTTTTTTTTTTTAAAGTTACTCAAAATGTAAGAGAGTAAATGTAACTCGTTACTACCCACCTCTGATTAAATACTCTGCCAGTAAACCAGGTAACAGGATCATGGCCACCCAAAGCTCTTTTATGCCTCGTATCTGGTCCAATCCCACAGAAAAGCTAATGTAAAAAATTGCTAAAAAATATCAATGCTGGTTATGATTGACAGGTATCAGAACATCCAGTCAGTACATCATAGCCTGCCATGTATAGGGCTTTACAGGGAAAGAGTTCAAGGTTGTTGATGTTGGTCACCACTGTGGACCATCCAATCTACACACAACTTGGCACAAGATTTATGCTAACTGCCCTCCCTGACACAACCCTCACATTTATATCTGGGCTTGGTACCAGCACTGCATCCACTGGCTGGGGTTCGGGCATTGGGTGGGAATTAAACAACTGAGCCACCAATGCCAAGTTCGAGATTTTCCAGATCTCAATCTGATCAAGCATCCATGGGATGCACTAGACAAAGATAAAGTCTGATTCATGGAGGCCACACCTTGCAATTTACAGCATTTGAAGAATCTGCCACTAAGGTCCTGGTCTCAGACACCACAGCACAACTCCAGAAGTCTTGTGGAGTCAGAACTGTTTTGGTGGCACAAGGGGAACCTAAAACCTACTGTAGGTGGTTTTAATGTCATTGCAACAAAGGCTAAGAGTTTCAGTTAATGTTCACATCAAACAGCAAAATTAAAAAAGTGATTCTGAATGTGAAAACATTTTTCAGTCTTCATTTGAGCCAGTGTCAACTGTAGCTTTACAATCCTGTTCTTAAATAGCACGAAGATAACCTGTGGTCTCTTTGCTGTTGTAGCCCCTCCATCTCAGTGGTGTGTCTTCTGAAATGCTTTTCTGTTCACCACGGTTGTACAGGAGGGTTCATTATGTTAAAGCCTTCCTGTCACCTCAAACCAGCCCAGTGGGTCTCCTCTGACCCTCCTATGAATAAGGTGTTCATGTCCACTGGATTTTTATTTATTTATTCCCTCACCACCACCATTCTGCGTAAACTCAAAAAAAAGTCTTTGCAGGTCAAAACATACAGTATATTGTTCTTTATTGAATAAATATTGTTTGTGCTAAAAAAGTACCGTAGTATAAAAAAAAACATACTGAAGCATGCTGTTTGAGGAAGTTCATCAACTTCAACGTGGTGTATATACTGCATGCCTGGAGGTAATTTAAATAGTACTAGGAATGTATAGAGAGCCGACCTATGAAATATTCATTCGCGTTATAAAACTTTAACTGAAATACTGACATTCGAATATAATAGCTACTGTGATCACATCATGTCACTCGACTTTACAATGGAAGCTGCCAAATGATGAAAAAGTGGTGCTCTATTATGCAGCTCGATGTAACCGAGAGCCATGTCGTCATAACCAATGACTTTAATTCAACCTGATATGGCATGTAATGAGCAAACAAGATGAAAAACTGTCAGTTTTACAAAGGTTTAGACACCTATTGTCAACTAGGGGAAAAATATATGTAAATGAGAGCATTGAAGTGGTCAGAATGTGGCACTTCACATCGCCAGGAGTCAAATTAAAAGTTTTATTAAGCCAAGTTTTCTTGCTTAGACGGAGCTATCATAATACCACGCAGTCAAACAGGCGTGCTCATCTTTTTCATCCCTGCAGTTTGTTGAATGTGAAAATGTTAATTGGGTAGCACAGTGAGAAATATCATATCCAATAGGACCCACCTAGTATTGCCAAAAAAAGCAATATTGTAAATGAGATTTTAATTTGGATAATCTTTTAAACTTTAATAGAGCCGGAGCCAGTGGGCATATTGCAATTGCTACATCATTATTAAACAAAAGTGACACAAAATCATCCATTCTCAGTCTGTGACAGATAAACGCTTCCCACCGCACAAATAATATTAGTTCTGCCTACTGACACCAGCTCTTATCTCCATATTGGTTTATTGGGCTCACATTGCTGTCAGGTGATAGAAGATTTGACAGAAAATGCTTGCATATATGAATAGCTGCATAGATATATGTGTGTGTGTGTGTGTGTGTGTGTGTGTGTGTGTTCAGATCCTGCAAAGTAGCCTCCGGCATGACAAATAAGATGGCCCATATCGGCAATCTAATGAAATTCTGTGTTCATCAAAGATCGGTTGTGGCCAAAAATAAACGGAGAGAAGCTGCTAAAACTTTTTTAACAAAGAGAACGACATTAAATGCTAGAAAACTACACATTACTACAAGGAATAAAACGCTTGTGCTGTTACAGGAAATTAATTGACGATGGAATGCCTTTACCATCATTAAGCATTTCATTTATCTCCCCAGCATCAGTTTGCCAAAGTGAACGATTTTTCTTTTTTTTTATTTGTTTATCCTGTAGTTACATACAATGTACTGTACCAGTCCTCAATTTTTAAAACAAAGAGATGCAGTGCGTTACAGAGAAACCTCAAAGCTCAAAGACTCTCTTGTGTCAGTAAATTTACTTACAGCTTTACTTCTTCTGGTAATAAAGCGCTGACCCTGAAGACTTTTTCTAAAAATGCCTAAATCTTCCTAATGGAAGACTTCACCAGATCAGCCATCGATCTGGAGGACCCAAACTGCATGTTCCTCTGTACATAGTTATTGGAGAAAAGCCAGGTGCATCAATACAATCCTGGGATTTGCCTAGCAGTGGAAATAACTGTCAAAGCTTTTGTAATAGGAAAAAAATCTACTTTTGTCTTTGGATCCAGATGGTTTTGCAGAAAAAAAAAAGGACTTAAGTAGTAACTTAAATCCAGTACTTAGTGTACTAAATATTGATTGTTGTATAGGAATTCCATTGCAGCAAATAAATATTCCTATTATTGTGGTTGTCATAATTAAAAATAAAATCTGAGTATCACTAAAACATTGAATTTCAAGAAAAAGTGAAATAGTTTGATATCTTAGGATAATGTTTTAAAATATACATTACAGTCCTAGACGTTATAATGGGTATAGTCTGACAGCTTCAATCATTGTACTATTTTTTTTTTTTTCAATTCCCAGTTTTCAATAAAAAAATTTATTTTATTTTAATGTACTCGTACTGTTTGAATGGCTAATAAAATCACTTTGATCTTGAATTTTGACTCAATTTTGTCTCAATACTTTTGGCCACCATTGTACAAGAGGACACCATTGTACAATTGTTTTTAGTATATTAATACCAATATACTTTTATCTTGACAATTAAAGGAAAGGGACCACCACAAGACCACAGCTGGCCAGAAATATAAAGGTTAAAAGTGCAACAGACTTTAAACCACTCAGTCAGTGCTGAGAAAACAAATAGAGGGTTGAGCAAAAACATCCAGCATCCTGTGGTCAGAAGGTGGGAATATAGTGTTCCCTTGACACTGATAGATGGGATTACAGATTGTGCTTAGCAACAGATGGGTTACAGTTAGTAAGTGTGAAACTGTATGTGGTTGGTGCTCCGAATATCCGTATTAATAAATTAACCTCATAGTGAGTGATGCCTAAACCTAAAGGTTTGAAAAATAATAATAATAAACCCTGATATGCGGAAACACCAGGAGAAAATCCTAGAGGTAGAAATGCCAAGAGTGTCAGCGTGGTTTGTGAATCCCGGCTCTGCCAGTTCCTCAACATCAGTTCCATCACTCAGGTTTATACCTTGTCAAAACTAGAGACTTTTTAAATCCCACTCATGCGGTTATTATTTTTAGCTTTGCACGACTTGCAATATGTCGTTATATTAATTCATATATTAAATAATTAGTTAAAAGTAATGCAACCCGCATTAGGTAGTTAATAAAGATGAATAAATAAATGCTATACATTCATTTTAATGAATGGTTTTTGTTTGTCATACAAGCTTCTTATCTGACAGCTGGCACACACCCACATGAAAGCACAGCCGTTGTGCTGTATCCCGTGGGATCTCTGTGAATCTTTCTGACATACATACAGTACATACATACATACTGTACTCCTTTCTTATTTCTATAATTACATCAATTTAGAGCCGTTATCTTTTCATTACAATTCATGTATTTATATTGAGTCCTAAGTATATGTATATAGTTTACTGTGAATGTGTGTACAGTATTTATTTCAATATATGTATTTCAATATCTGTCCTTCATATAGAGCTACAGAGCTTACATATAAACAATAGAATCTGCTCTGGTGTGTCTTGGCATTTAGCCGGAAACTATTATGTATAATGAAAAAAATACACTCTGTTCTTTCTCAAAAAGAAAACATACTCATACAAATTATCACGTACTCATTTCCTGGTGTCATTATTCATTACAACTTTGATCCAACCCTTATTAAAGGTTACAGAGCTACAAATGACAGAGCCATATAGCAGTAAGATTACAACGGACACCCAGGTTAATTCAGGCTGGTGAGCTGCTTAGCGGCTCAATCAGTTCGGTCCAGCCGTGTCCCAAATCCTGCGCTATTTCAGATGATGTCATTATCTGTTAACAGCTTTGACACAGGTGGCAAAATGCTCCACTTTCAACCAGCCAAGAAGCAAAGCTCAGACTATTTCTTTCTTGTTTTTTTTTTTTTCCTCTGAACAAGCCGATGATGTAATGTTATTCTGGTCAGCCATCTGAGGGGCATAAAAGTGTGCTAGCACCACCTTATGGATGTGCGAGGAAGTGTTTGTGTTAGATAACAAAGGGGCATCATGTGTTTACAAGAAAAGTTGAGTCAAAGAATGATGTAATGCTAAAGAGTGTGATGGAAGAGAAATGAATATAACAAAGAAAGACAAAGAATAAAGTGCAAGAGAAACAAGATTTATAGAATGTAAATATTAAAAGGAAATGTGAATGAAAGCGCTAAACCACAGCTAACCTGCTTTATCGTTGTAATGTCGTGCATGAGAATCGTGCTGTACTTTAACAATACATTTTGTTTTACATTTATCTTATCTCAATTACATCACATAGGTCCTGATCTAACACATTTTTAATTGATAAAATTGTAAATTAACTAAATGAGAAAAAAAGACAATAAAGAATACAGTGTCAGTCAAAAGTTTGGGCACACCGTTACTTTCTATACACTGTATTTTTTTTCATTATAGGTTTTGAAAAATGAACATTTTCATCTGAAAGTATTATATATTATAACATATATGTTATGTGCCATGTTAATATAATAATTCACATGTTCAGAAATTACGTGCGGGGTCATGCAGATTCCCGTTTAAAGACGAAGAAAAATTGTCTCTCTTTTGTGTTTTTATGTATTTTATTTAAGATATTGACTCATAAGGTGACTTTAGGATTACCTAGACTGAAAGTAAATCATTAATGAATAATTTAAATGAATAATTAGAATGTCCTCCAAGTGCCCTTGTGTCATTAGCATGGGTGTCCGTAGCAGTACTGGGGTTAGGTTCATCCTTATGTGTGAATCTAGACAATCAAACAAATTAAGTAGCTAATTGTCTTTATAATTACATCGTATCACAGGGTGGTCCTATGGGACATCTGTGTCAATAACAGGGGAGCCAGGACACATGAAAAATCCAACAGCCATTCACAAGTAGCCTGAAAACCATTTGATTCTGAATTTCAGAATTTGCTACAGATTCCCCCTCACACACCCCCAACACTCATAATACAGCATATACAGTGGGGCAAAAAAAAAATGTCAGCCACCAATTGTGCAGGTTCTCCCACTTAAAAAGACGAGAGAGTCCTGTAATTTTCATCATAGGTATACCTCAACTTTGAGAGACAAAATAAGAAAAAAAACATATTGTATGATTTTTAATAAATTAATTGGTGAATTCCTCTGTAAAATAAGTATTTGATCACCTACAAACAAGCAAAATTTCTGTTTCTCACAGACCTGTAACTTCTTCTTTAAGATGCTCCTCTGTGCTCCACTCGTTATCTGTATTAATGGCATCTGTTATCAGCAAAAAAGACACCTGTCCACAACCTCAGTCACACTCCAAACTCCACTAAGACCAAAGAGCTGTCAAAGGACACCAGAAACAAAATTGTAGACCTGCACCAGGCTGGACTGAAGACTGCATCTACAATAGGTAAGCAGCTTGGTGTGAAGAAATCAACTGTGGGAGCAATTATTAGAAAATGGAAGACATACAAGACCACTAATAATCTCCCTCGATCTGGGGCTCCATGCAAGATCACACCCCGTAGGGTCAAAAAAATCAAAAGAACTGTGAGCAAAAATCCCAGAACCACACGGGGGGACCTAGTGAATGACCTGCAGAGAGCTGGGACCAAAGTAACAAAGGCTACATCAGTAACACACTGCGCCATCAGGGACTCAAATCCTGCAGTGCCAGATGTGTACCCCTGCTTAAGCCAGTCTGAAGTCCAGCCCCGTCTGAAGTTTGCTAGAGAGCATTTGGATGATCCAGAAGAGGATTGGGAGAATGTCAGATGGTCAGATAAAACCAAAAAAAGAACTTTTTGGTAAAAACTCAACTTGTCATGTTTGGAGGAGAAAGAATGCTGAGTTGCATCCAAAGAACACCATACCTACTGTGAAGCATGGGGGTGGAAACATCATGCTTTAGGGCTGTTTTTTGCTGCAAAGGGACCAGGACGACTGATCTATTTAAAGGAAAGAATGAATGGAGCCATGTATCGTGAGATTTTGAGTGAAAACCTCCTTCCATCAGCAAGGGCATTAAAGTTGAAACGTGGCTGGGTCTTTCAGCATGACAATGATTCCAAACACATCGGCAATAAAGAAGTGGCTTCGTAAGAAGCATTTCATGGTCCTGGAGTGGCCTAGCCAGTCTCCAGATCTCAACCCCATAGAAAATCTTTGGAGGAAGTTGAAAGTCCGTGTTGCCCAGCGACAGCCCCAAAACATCACTGCTCTACAGACGTTTGACCTTAATTGGTGGCTGACTACATACTTTTTTGCTCTACTGTATGTGTGGGTCACACATAATTTAATACAATTAGAAGTCTACTGTCTATAATTTTGATATATATATATATATATATATATATCTTGTTATTTAAACAAAACAACAACATTATACACAATTGCAACTTTTAATCCCAACTACACCGCACTTTAAATTTTAACTTTAACATAAAGTACATGCATAATACAATATTTGTTTACTCTTTGCTTTTCTTGGAAACTTTTACTATTTGGCTTGAAAACCATTGAGATGAGTGTAAGTGTATGCAAATAAATTAATCAAAATGAATGTTTTTAATGTGCCACCTGTTACACATCTTATGGCAGACCCCCTTTTGTGATTAAAAATATTATTACAAATATAATAAAATAAAATAAAAAATGTAATTCTTCTACTACTACTACTAATAATAATAATAATAATAATAATAATAATAATAACACATTTTGTTGCAGTAACTTTAAAAACATAAGTGCTGGACACCTAAGATAGAAATATAAGAGTTGTTTCTAAGGTATGTGAAGTTATTGGCTTTCATTGTAGAAAAATATGAACATTTGTGCACAAATAAACAGAGTATTTCAGGTTCATGTATTTGATTTCCTTTAATGAGAATAATAATAATAATAATAATAATAGTTATAATAATAGTCATGATGATGATGATGATGCACAAACTAAAATTTAGAGTCCGTTCAGTTTTTGGAAGACCTGTTAATGCAGTGACAACAAAAATTCAGTGTTCAGTAGAAAACATTCGAATCCAAAAGAAAGAAAAGAGTTTCTTTTTCTTTGTCATTCTCTCAAACACTCTTGAACACAACATCCATACAGGTCGACCGCTCAGAAATAGATCAGTCATGTTTCTTGCTGTCTTTTGTGTTGTGTGTGTTTTGGTCCTGAGGGCTAAAGTCAGGGCAGAAGCTGTTGCTTGCAGGTTGCATGAGTCCAGAACACATGCGTGCGAATGATCCTTCGACACAACGGTACACCTCCATGAAGTCCGGACAGCTCTCCATAAAACGGCAAAAATCATCTAGCAAAAAAACAAGTGGTTCAATTCTAGATGCAATATAATTTGTGTTTTGTTTTAAGCCGAATTTCATATTCATTTCAGAAAAATTAATAAAACTTTTCTAAAGTAAGCTGATTAATAAAGCAGGGTTGGGCAAATAATATGTTTAATCATTAATACAGCTAATGTCACAAAAATACCACTCCAAAGAGTGATGACATTGTATCATTTAAAACATACTACAAATAAAAGTAAATGTACTTTGTTACTGTGCTTAAGTACATATATCATGTATCTGTACTTGACTTTTTATTTAGGTTTTTATTTTTACTCCAAACATACTACATAGCGCAACAAACATCTGTACTTTTACTTCATGACATTTTTGCATGGCATTGCGTTATATAATGACACTGGTGTTAGGTATTTAATTTCAGCACCTGATAATTCTGTAATTGTGTTTCCCTTGTGACAAGCATAATAACCTTACAGGTGTTTGAAATCAGGAGTGGAGATGGTATCAAACGGCAACAAAAACAGCATGTTCACAGTCGAGAAAGAGAAAAGGAACGAGACAGATTTTTAATAAGGTTACTGTGAGCTATTACAAGCTCATCAAATTTGATGCTTAAAACAAATTAAAAAATAAGTAATTCTGTACTCAAGTTTACATATAAATAGAGGACTTCTACTTTTACTTGAGTAATATTTCACCCAGGGTGTCTCTACTTTTATCTCAAATACAGGATTTTGGCCCAACACTTAACACTAAGATGTGTAAATGCGGCTGTTCAGAGTTTGGGACGAAGTATTTGTTTTGCAAATAACAATAATTCAACCGTGTGAGAAAGAAATAGGATGTCCATGCAGATAGCTTAATTTACTAAGTCTGTGATGATACACTGAAAGGAGATAATTACCAAAGACAATCTTTCCTGTGTCTCCAGTATCAACAGCTCTGAAGACCTCGCCCACATCGAGATCCTCCACTCCAAGAGCTGATTTCAGAATGACTGCTAACTCGTCTTCTACAACTGCGCCGTCCTCCTCAGCCCCGAACATCTGCACAAACAAATGCAAACTATCGTCATGGGCCTCGTCGAACTCCAACATCGACTCTTTAATCCATAATCTGTTCACTATTTTGCTTTGACGTTACTGTAGCCCAAGTGAAAGTAGCCTTACGCTGAAGGCGAGCTGAAGGGTGTCGAGATACTTAGAGGGTCTGCAGATCACTGAGAACGCAATGACGTATTCCCGCACATCCATCTGACCATGCTGATGAAGAAAAAAAAAAGGTGCAACCAGACATAATTAAACAAAATAATGTTGCACAGCACGGATTTGGTTATGCGTTAAATATAAATGACGTGATGAGGGGCGTTCAGGTCAAACCGTGACTTTTTGATTTTATGAGTGGTTGGATATCATCAAGAAAGTACTTAGCATGAGATCCAAACTAATTATCCATGATGATCTAAAACCCTGGCCTCCCAGGATCTCCTGTTATGGCTCAAATGAGTAGAAATGGTTTGAAGCGAGGTCAGGACTGTAAGGGAGATGAGTCAATAGCTCCCAGCTGAGTTTCTGTAATGTGCAAGTGCTGTTTGTGAATGATTGTGTGTACAGTTTACACAGACATATGCATCTCTTCCGCCATGGGGCAACAAGTTATCGGTCAATTTTCAAGGATCAGGCGTTCTACTTGCTGAACTTTTCATGAGAACGACTGCAGTGGGCTCCAAGCTAACTCAATCATTCATCATTCACAAATATACGGTCCCTTTATAACAATTGCACCAATCATAAGTTTTACTCCAGCTAAGAGTCTTATCATTTACCGTACTGTGCCTGACCTCAATCACTTTTTACACTTTTATTCATGAGTAATTTTATCACTTGTCCCAGTTTCACTTGAACACCCCTCATAGAGGATGGAGAGATATGATGATGATCTGATAAACAAATTCCTTTTAAGAACATGCTCCTACTGACCTCCTCAAAAAGTGCAAAGATGTCCTGAAGAGTGTCCGTCACTGGAAGCTTTAAGTACTCTGCAAATTCCTTCAGACTAAGTTTGTGTCCAGAAAGGTTGCAGGCTCGTTTGCCCTCTTCCTGCAGAAACTGATCTGTGACTCCCTTCTTTAGACTGGAAAAAAAAAACAGGAAGAAAATAAACAGAACACGTTGGGTCAGGGGCGGTGGGGAGCAAAACAGTGCGCGACCTTTTGGTATGTTGATTTTGCATCATTATATTCTCAGTACTTTATTTAAATGTAGCCAAAAAATGTCAACCACAGTTAGACTATGGTACAGTAAGTCAAATAACCACTAACTTACGCACATATTGGGTTTGCAGTCCTGTCAGTCAAGAACAGACTTATCAAAAATAGACAGTTAAAAAATGGGAAAAAATTTCCAATCTTTAACTGAAAACTTCCTCTCAGCTTAAACCAGTCTATCATTATGCATTTTATTTACAGCTATGCAAGCACATTCTACCACCTTTATGGCGGCACGGTGGCTTAGTGGTTTGCACTGTCACCTTGTACCTCCAGGTCCTGGGTTTGATTCCTGTGTTGGGCGTCTGTGTGCATGGAGTTTGCATGTTCTCCACATGGTTGGTAGCTTTCCTTCAGGTTCTCTGGATTCCTCCCACATTAATTGCCATTCCAAAAATGACCATAACGTGTGAACAGAGATCCTACCACAGTCGTACAAAATGGGATTAAATACCATGGTCACCACTGGCCTCCAAGGCCCCTGGTTGGACTACAGAGGTTCCTAGATGGATGGATGAATCACCTTTATGGTGACTTCAATGCTGACACACCCTGCTTCCTCACTAGGTGGAGCTGTTCCCAACACTAAACATTCACATGGTATACATGGTTTTGCACTGGCAGGAAAAAGTATGTGGAATCTTAGGAATTTCATGGTTTTTGCATTAATTTGCATTAATTTGTCATAAAATGTGAACTGATCTTCATCTAAGTCAAGAATTATAATTTGACAATTATAATGTGCCCAAAATAATAACACAAAAAAAATCTTTTATGCCTTTATTGAAAATAACCATAAAAAGTATGTGCATCCTTGAGTAACCATCCTTAATAACCTCAAAAAAAAGCTAATTGGAGTCAGGTGTTGGCATAATTGGAGTCTTGTTAAAAAAATGAGTTTGGAGCTATGGACTAGAGCTAATAATAAACACTCATACTTTTAGATTTTGCTCCACACAAGATCAACATGCTTATGTGAGCCATCCCTCGCCAAAAAGAGCTTTCCAGAGGATCTATGATCAGGAAATGTTGATTAACATAATGCTTGAAAGGGTTACAAAGTGATTTCAAAGACTTTAGAAATTCACCGGTCTACAGTTAGGCAAATGGAGAACTGTGGTTACTCTACCAAAAAGTGGGCGCCAAGTCAAAATGACCCGAAGAGCACAACGAATACGCATCAATGAGGTAAAAGAACCCTAAGATACAGCTAAAGATTTAAAGGCATCATTGGAACTGGCTAATATGTGTGTTCATGAGTCTACAAAACATTGAACAAGTAGAGTGTCCATGGCAGGACACCACAAAGGAAGACGCTGCTTATTTAAAAGGACATTGCTGCTAGCTTGAAGTTTACAAAAAAACACATTGACACTCCACGGTGGTGTTGGCAAAATGTTTTGTGCACTAAGATTTAACTATTTGGAAAAAACACACAGCAATACATTTAGTGTTAAAAAGGCACTACATACAGTATCATCATGAAAACATCATCCCACCCATAAAGTATGGTGAAGGAAACATCTGGATTTGAGCCTGCTTTGCTGCATTAGGGCCTGGCCAGCTTGCAGTCATAGAGGGGAAGATAAATTTCCAAGCGTATCAGGAAAATGTGTACATCAGCTGAAACTGTCCTGTTGCATTACCCAAATTCAACAATGACCCAAAACACCAGCGAAAGTACACAACAATAGCTTCAAAAAAACTAATCCCGCCTTTTGGAGTGGCCAAGTCAGAGCCCAGCCCTTAACCCAGTGGAAATGCTTTGGAATGACTTGAAGGGAGACGTCCAAAGAATAGTTCTGCCAGGAAAAATGGGCTAAAATGCTTTTTGAAAGAAGTGTCTGACCCACAGCTACAGGAAGCGCCTGGTTGAGGTTATTGCTGCCAAGGTGGGGTCGACCCGTTATTAAATCCAAGGGTTCACTTACTTTTTCCACTACCATTCTGAATGCTGAATAAGTATGTTCAATAGAGAGACATGAAAGATCAGTTTTGAGAGAATTATTTTAGCCACATTATATTTGCCAATACCCTTAATTACGATGAAGATCAGATCACATTTTATAACGAATGTAGAAAACCATGAAATTTCAAAATCATCATATTTCTCGCCACTGTAAAATAGGGAACGTAATTCAGGATATCAGGATAACACAAGTTAGTCCACAACCACGCAAAGCCTGCACACTTCACCTTGTGTGGTAAAAAGGCAGCTGGGATGAAACACCAGTGCCACACCCAGCCATTAGATTTTTCCATTACTCAACACACACACTGCCAACATCCTTTCCAAGCCTGAAAACCTCTCTTTCTATCTGCACATCAGTTTTTCCTGAATATTCTGTGAACACTCATCAACAAACACATTATCATTCTTTAGCACCCATTGTTATCCACAGTAAACAATTTATCAAATAGAAAACATTCCCGATTTATATAATATTTGCCTGTGGCTACATACATAAAATAAACATATTTTAGCATTTTACTGGCAGCGAAGTTTCCAGGGATTACAGTGATTAATATTTACAATACAGCTATAGTGTATTAGAATGAGAAGGGAATTATGAACATATTCTTAAAAATAAAATAATTTATCAGGTCAAGTCTCTCTATTTTACGAGGGGTCTTCAAGTGAATAAAGAAATTTCTTATAAATGAATGACATTTCCAAAAGACTTCAAGCACAGCATGGTGATAAAACTCTTAGCCGCTATATAACAGTTGAATTGTAAAAATGGTTTAAAGAAGTCGAACATTCGTGAATGACGATCATGGCTGATGTGGCTCAGAGCCCACTAAAGATTTTCCCATTACCATTCAGCAAGTGTGAACTTGTCATCAACTTAAAAAAAGAACTGTACACACAATCATTCACCAACACCACCTGCACGTTACAGGAACTTGACTGGGAGTTATTGCCACATCTATCGTGCAGTTACGATCTTGCTCCACATGTTTGGGCCGTTGACGTTTGAGTTCCTCATAGTCCAGCAGGGTGATCATGGCTCTGGTGTACTGAGAAAAGCATATGCCTTGATATCCCAGAGTTTTCCTAGTGCTTAGACACCATAAGTGCATTTGTGTAGCAGGAGATTATATAGAGAAATAAAATATGTTTTTAGCCTAATAACGGTGTTCTGTCATTCTAAACAATCAAAGTTTTGACTTTGAAAAAATACTTCTGCAACTGTAAATATAGTGTTTTAACTTTTTATAACATACTCACTGTTCACACTCACATATATTTATTTATCTAGTCATCACGTTACTGATCTGCACTGAATTGGAAACCTCGGACTGGCACCGCTGTCACTTTCAATGGCTATAACCCATTGCACATCTCAATTTTTATTTTATGCAGTCCATCACCTAATATTTATCCTCATTCATCGATATTTGCACATATTTATTTTAATATGGACACACAGTGGTTTTATCCCAAAGACATGCATTTTCTAAATTGTCCGTGGATTGTTGATTTGCGGGTGATTGTGGACCAGAGGTCCTACCGCAGTCGTAAAAACGGGAATAAATACAATGATCACCACTGGCCTTCCTGGTCCCTAGTCGGACTACAGAGGTTCCTAGACGGATGGATGGATATATAAATTCCTCTTTTTATCTTAGTCGTTTCTGTTATAGTATGGTTGTCTTCCAGGTTTTGTTTATTTTTTTAACAACACTATACATGACTATACAAGTCTGTAATTGCAACTTTATTGTCTGTTATTATTCTGTAATAGATAAAGTTTAATAATAGAATATTTGGAGAGAATGAATCTGATTAGTAATGGGTTTAGAATACCTGATAAGAAAATTGCGTCTGCTATTTAAAATGTATTAACCTTTGTGGAAAAAAAAACAGCTTAAATAATGCTGACATAACAAGTGTCTGAACAAATGACACAAAACGAGGAAGAAAAAGAGCTCCTTATTTTGTTTCGCATTTACAATCAGAAAAAAAGAATCAAGAAGCAGCATGTTGAACATGATCCCGTACAATGCTTGAAGAATTTGAATAAATTGGCTCAGACACACCCTGCCTGTAACATCAAAATCACAGGCCTGGTCAAGTTGCAGAGTTCACCCAGCTGTCATGTACTGTACACTTAACAGTGTGCTAAACCTTTACGCAACATCTATGTGGCCGGCTTTAACGAATAATATGACATGATTGCACGGCAATTATCATCGTCCCGGAGATACTCACCCAAGGTTACGCACCAGTCTGGAGAACTCCAGCAAGCACGAGTGGCTGGGCAAACACAGGGGACCTTTGACCATTGAAAGCTGGCAGTCTTCAAACGAGTAGTCCACAGTTGGTACTTGCAGAGCTCTGAAGAACACGCACACACACACGCACGCAAGTATAAAATGCATCAAAGATCATAAGCATCATTGTGCATTTAAGTCCAGAAGTGGACAGAAGTGGACACTGACTTGGCCATGATGCGTCTCACGTTGTTGGCGAACAGAGCAGGATCGTTTTTCTCTTCCTCCGATGGTGTGTAAACTGGGAGAAACTGACACAAACATAGGGAACACAAAAGAATTTATCCTTTTAATTTTAGTTTCCAATGCCAGTTCGAAAGTAAATATACGCACTACCGCTTTTCAGAAGTTCTCACCTCGATCTCTATAGAATTGTGCAACTGACACAACGTGAGCCACAGGAGCTTCAGCCTAAAAGCCAAGCATTTCACGTTAACCATTTACTCATTGTATTAAATTTATATAAATAGTCTTCTAATTTATCTGCAAGTAAAAACAAAAACTGCTCACGCTCGAGGTCCTTGCCACGTCCACGAGATTGTGTCCTATCGGTGAAAAGAGAGATTAAAAAACAACCAGCACCATGTGCGTATTACATTTTGCAAAAAAAACAAATAAACCATCACAAAGTATAACCACATGTGCACATGTATCTTAAATTCAGGTTTTGCCTTCTGAGAACTCCTTTGAGTTTTCCAGGTATCTATCTACATGTAAGCCAAGTATCATGACTTCATAATTAATAAGAACTGGATGAGTAAGAGATCAAAAGTGTAGGAAAGGAAAGTCAGGCAGTAAAACACAACAGGGTGTGCAACTGACAGAAAATAATCAGCGTCAGCATAGAGTGATGAGGCTCAATGCTAAGCAGAGTATTTTTTTTCCAAAAACATTGTCGTGAATAGCAAATGAAATATGATGAATTACTGCTTATATTACTAAGTGCACTGTAGGAACGCATAGTGCTGCTCTAATATGCCATATCAAAATATGTATTTTGTTCATGTATGCTGCATTATTTTTTTACTTTAAAGATGGTGCAAGATGGTGATATTCTGCACTGCAGATTTTAAAACTATGAAACCCATTTCTCACCAGTTTATTAGGATAGCGCAGAGTCACTGGCTGAACTGGAACCCCAGGAATAAACGCACCTAAAGGAGGAACAACAGAGCACAATGATGTATTTGTATGTGGTTCAACTCATGCGATATCTCAAAGGCTCCGCATTCTAGAACGGTCATGAGGAACATGCTGTTGTGTCAGTGGCTGTGTCCTGAGTTGACCTGAAGCTGATTATGAGAGCAGGACAATGAAATAGACAGTCTCATCTGACCCACCTTAGAGTAACATGACTCTGTGTGTGTGTGTACTCGGGGGCATGTGTGTCTGTTTAAATGTAAACAAAGAAGTGATGATGGTGTTACTATTATTAGTATGTTGAGGACTGTTCAAGTCAAACCGGGACTTTTGATTATGCAGAATAACAGTTATAAAACTCCCTTTATTTCTCTATATAATCCCCTGCTACCTAATGCATTTATCCCAGTGTTTTACTAGTGCTTGGACGCCATCAAGGTAGAAAGTTTTTTCAGTACACCAGAGCCATGATCAAACTGCCTGCTTTACATCTGGAACCCCGGCCTGCCAGAAACTCCTTTAATAGCGCAGACATGTGGAAATCACTTGGAGCGAGGTCAGGACTATACGGGAGATGTGGCAATAAATTTTAAATTAAAATTTTATTTCTCATTATATGTTATACACTTCCTGGCCAGGCTCGATTCCCATCTCTGCATGGGGTTTGCATGTTTTCTAAGATTAGACTAATTGTCATTCCCAAATTGCCTGTAGTGTGTAAGTGAGTGAGTGTATGTGTGTGTGCCCTGAGATGGATTGGCACCCTGTCCAGGGTGTACCCCGCCTTGTGCCCTGGGTCTCCTGGGATAGGCCCCCCGCGACCCTGAATGCAGGATGGAGCGGTATAGACGATGAGTGAGTGAGTGTTATACACAAAAAATGAAATGCACTGAAATGCTTAAATGACCACCAGTGACCTTAAAAATTAAATAAATAAATAAACAAATAAATAAATAAGAAATAAAATATAGAAAAACTTTAGCTAAGGAAAATACAGTTTAGCTATAGAGGTTAAAACAAAATATAAAATATAGGAAAAACCTAGCTGTACAAATACGGAAATACAGTGGAACCTTGGATTACAAGCATAATTTGTTCCAGAAGCAGGCTTGTATTCCAAAACACTTGTGAACCAAAATGAATTTACCCATAAGAAATAATGGCAACTCAAATTATTCGTTCCACTACCCAAAAAAATAATTAACTGAAATGAAATAACTAAAGTGGAAATGAAATAGAGTTTAACTAGAAATGTCCGGGGAGTGTGCAAATATGCATGAATGTGTTTATGTGCAATGAGCAAAAAGCAAAGAGCAAACACTACTGTAATGTGCAAGTGGTGAATGATCGTGTGTCATCCGTTGATTTTCAAAGGATCAGGCATTCCACTTCCTGGACGATCAAAGGACATCATTTACGAACGTACCGCCTTCTTTAAAATGTTTACGCCATTTAAATGTTTTACTGTGACTAAGAGTCTAATTACTCATTTCCACTAAGATCCCAAAACCTAGGACAGTAGGAGAAAAGACAAAAAGTTATACACACCAAAAAAAAAAAAAAAAAAAAAAAAATCCCAGACTGTCACAATCACAGACAATCAGAGACAGGTCATGACCGTTTGTTACCTTTTATATCTTTTTTTTTCATGACAGGATTGTACAATTGAGTCTGTAACATTAGAAACATCAGGATGCTCTTCCACCTTAAGATAACAATAAGGTTAAGATAAATAATGTGAACCAGGAAGTGTTTTGTCTCTGCATTACATTCACTTTAGTGTCTGGATCTGTGTGTGTGTGCCAAGTTGGTCTCTTCACTTCTGAACTGGAGGAAAAGGAAGAGCGATGGACCCGATGACCTTCTCTCTGAACAACAAAGCTCTCTTTCAGTTCGCAGTCAGCGGACGTGCGGTAAACCAAGGGCATCTGTCTCGGCTTCCCTAAATCTAATTACCTTCTCACCTTCAGCTTCACCAAGGGCAGATCGCTGTGATCTGTGTTTACCTTTGAATACCTTTGCAGCAGGAAAATGACTTTTACTTTCACCGCTCTATAGCATCCTGTCTCAATAACTTAAGCAGTTTTTGAAGAACATGATTGGTGGCAGTCGGACCCTGTACACTGCTGGTGCAATGGACACTAGTCCTCTTTAAAAGTTAATCAGGTGGAAGTTGACTGAAAGTCAGTCTAGATAAGGGTTTGTGCTAAATGCTGTAAATGTGTCAGTTTTTATCATTTAAAGAAAAAAAATAGTTACAATAACAGGATTTGCGATTGGCAGACGAAAAGCAATATTTTGCACCACCTGGTATGTGAAATTGCCCCGTCATGGACATTTATTGGACTGCAGCCCTTCAGCGTTTATGATGCTGGGAAACACAGCATTTACAAAAGGATATATAAAACAAAATGCGACAGCCTCGCGAGGCAGAGACAAATGATGGATTCTAGCAGAAAAAAAGGAGGATTAGGAGTGTCGAGGAAGCACAATACAACTCACGAGTGAGAGAGGATCAGCAAAACATAACAGCACTGGAAAGTGCACACAGGAAGGGGAAGACAATCACGGACTCTCACAGCCGACTGAACTGTTACGGGCCATGGGAGACCCGGCGAGAGATGGAGGGGGGGAAAAAAAACAAGCTCACAAATGTGTACGCACTGAAACACAACACCTGTGGCAACCAGTGCACAGTCTAGTCTAGTATACACACATTATTCTACTCTGTCAAGCACACAGAGCCTTAAATTGAGAGAGAGAGAGAGAAAGAACACATACCAGGCTTAAATGTGATGAGGCAGGATCTGTTGGTGCAGGTTCCCTCGGGAAAAATCATCATCTGAAATCAAATCGGCATCGAAAAACATGTTTACGGAAAGCAGCGAAGCAGCGAATCACATCGGCATGAACTGTTCTGATTCCATGCTGAGAGCTTTAAATATTTAACACAGATGGACATACTGACAAAAAAGATGGTGGTGGAGACAGACAGAAGCTCAGTTAGACTGTCGGACAGAAACAGAGACATACAGACAAAAAGACAGTAAGTTTATTGACAGGAAGACTGAAAGTAAAACAGACAGTGAGAATATATAACCACAGATGAACAGAAACATACTGTAGTGGACTGTAGTCTTTTTTTTTTTTTTCAATGAACCATTACTAAAGTATGTGCGTTACCTGAGGCCACTGGCCTGCTGAGTGTGCCCTGCGTTTAAGCTCCTCCACCGTCTTCCTACGGGAATCAGGATCCGAGCGTGACACAAACACCGGACGGATGAACTTACTCAGTGCTATGGAAGAAAATGCAAGTAAACGAGAGAGATCTTTACTTGAATCTGTGAGCATGGAAAAGTGCTATTGGAGTCACATTTACATTTAAATTAACCCAATTTGGCAGACAGTGCTTATACAGACCAAAGTGCTATGAATCCTCTATGAATACAGGTCAACCCCCGACTTATGAAGGAGTTCTGTTCCGGAATCACGTTCGTAAGTCACATTTGTTCTTAAGTTTAAAAAAAAGGTCTTATACACATTTTAACATGAATATACAATGTAAAGCAAACCAATCCACTTGAATAAATCCCTGTCCCCTTTCCTCACACTGCCATCATGTAGCCAAAAACCGTAAATGTCAAATGTAACAGTGTTGTCTCTGTGCTTTTAAATTGCAAGGTGAATCCTGGATGCCACTTTGTCTCAGAGCTATTTTCCACCGTATTGGACTGTGAACTCTGTTTTGTTGAAGATTTTCTATCAGGACAGCTTTACAGGACAGACATTTTCTATCATCGTGCTCCTGGACTGTGCCATTGAAATCAGTGAGGCCGACTACCCTAAAGGTATTTGAAACACTACGACTGGGGAGCTTTAAACAAATAAGCAAACCAATTACATTTTTAAGGCTAATTTAATTACTAGCTGTTTGGCCTAATAGGGGAAGTCCATTCCACCACCTACAGTAGATTCCAGAATACTTGCTTGCCTTACTTGTACTCTGAGAGATGGACGAGACCAGTCAAGCAGTGCTAAGAGATCAGAGTGAGCATGATGGTGTGACAAGTGTTTTAAGATTAAACGAATTTTATTTACGAATTTTTGGGTTCGTAGGCAAGCATCAGTGTTAAATCTGGATCAGTTGTAGAGAATAAACGGGGCCAAACCTACCAGGGTTGAGTTGCAGAAGTTCAGTCTTTGTAAAGGAAAAAACTCAACATGAGTGTGTCAGATTAGCAATGTGAATAGAAAAATGATAGTTGATTATCCAAGGTTGCATGCGGTGACAGAAAGTGGGATGTCCAGGGATCTTGACCAGATATTAACCCCAATATTATCATCCCTGCACTGGCTACCTGTTCAGTTTAGAATTAATTACAAAATAGTAATACTTTTCTACCCATCCCGAGGCATCTGGAGATTGTACCAGCTACAGTAGACAAAGGCCAACCCTGCGAGGATCCTGAGGCATCCAGAGAAAGACCAGCTCCATCTGAATTCTGCCTTATTATGGTTAAAGCTACACATCCTGCTCCTGTGCTCCCAGTGATCCAGACCTCATCTGCCCTCTGCACCTACTGACTCATCCCTATGTTGAACTGGACTTTATGTTAATTTAAAGAATTTCTGTTATATTGTACTGTACTTTCAGCTGCATAACACACATGGTGTTGTATCATCTCTATCTGTTATCACCCAAATGAGGATGGGTTCCCTGTTGAGTCTGGTTCCTCTCAAGGTTTCTTCCTATTGCCATCTCAGGGAGATTTTCCTTGCCACTGTCGCCGCACCCTTGGCTTGCTCAACAGAGACAGTTCATTCATTCATCTTGTTATTATCTAGACACATTTTTCTCACACATACACAATTTATTATTATTATTATTATTAATAATAATATTAATATTTTATAATTTTTTTATTTTTTTATTTTATTATATATATATATATATATATATATATATATATATATATATATATATATAATATTGATTTTATTATTATTATTTTTTTTTATGAATTTCTTTCATCTTTGTGAAGCTGCTTTGAGACAATGACCATTGTTAAAAGCGCTATATGAATAAAATTTAATTGAAAATAATTGAATTGAATATTGAGCCGTATGGACACCAGTTTAAATTTCAGGAAGTTGCAGATGTACATCCCCCTTCATGTGACATAATATGACTAAACTCCCAGGTAGGAGGCAAACCACTGCCATGCAGCGCCATGAATTCCTTGAGGAGGATGTCGGTTTGGCTGGTCAAGCAGCAGGTAGCTTCTCAGTGATTGAAAAAGAAGCGGTCCCTGTGCTGCTTTGAAGCCTGACTGGTCTGGATCTTGTAAGTGGTGTTGTGTGGCACTGCCATAAAACCTTTGTATAGACATCCTGTATAAACATCTTTTAAAATGTGCTTCAAACGAGATCTGAGTTTTAAAAAACCAAGCAGATCAAAAGTCTAGCATGTGCTGTTTATTTTTAAATCATTAATCAAAGGCAGTTCTTTTGCAGACTAGTGCCAAGTTTGATTCTATGGCAGGAAGTCAAGCCTTGCCACTAAGTGCATGCATAAAAAAAATTTGAGTACCTTCTGTATTGTGTACCTATATTATTTAAAACTAAATATGCTGTTTGTGATAAATGTAACTACGGAAACTTCTGTAGTGAATTTGTATTGTTTATAAATGTGATTACATGAGTAAGCAATGATGAATTCCTAATAATCACCTGATGAAAATGATGTGCCTGATATTATTATAAGATAATTGTGTATCTATCTTTGTTTTGAATAATACAAGGGGTGTTCAAGTCAAAATAAGAAATTGCAATGAAATTCCTCATAAATGAAGGCATAAAATATTTACATTACAACTATAGTACAGTGATGAGACTCCAGCTGAGGAGCTCCCTGCAGTCGTTCAACAAAGTGAAACGCCTGATCCTTAAAAGTAGACAGAAAACTTTAGCCAATTTGTGGAACGCTCGACTGGGAATTATTACCACCTCTGTACGGTCCTGGTCTTGCCCCCAGCAATTTCCACATGCTTGGGCCATTAGAGGAGTTCCTGGGAGGCCAGCATTTTACATGTGAAGCAGGAATCATGGCTGATCATGGCTCTAACATACTAAGAGAACTTTCTACCATGATGGTATCCAAGCACCTAAGTGCATTAGTGTAGCAGGGGATTATAAAGAGAAATAAAGGGAGTTTTTAAATCCCATATCTGTCAGGATCAAAAATACTGGTTTGATTTACTTTACGGATGGACAAACTGCTTCATGCAAGATTAAGATGAGTGGTTAGAGTAAAGTTAGCATCATTCCTCAGTCTTCGTTTATTTATCTATATTAGATTGTACACACAGGCCCTAAAACATTTAATGGACATTTATGGGAAAAATGTATAAACTTACTTCCCCAGACAGGAATGTCTTTGCTGGTTGATACCATCACCATCGATGACATGGTCATGGTCACAGGAATGGCATCGAAGTAAGACGAGTGTGGTGCCAGCGTGAGGATGGGCGCTTCACTGGCCAGAGCCGGTCTGCCTTTTACCCGAATCCAGTGGAAACCTCCGGAAAACCACAACGCCCTCATGAGGCCCTTCATGATGAGATCCACCAGCCTGGAGAGAATGTGTGTGTGTATATGGGTAAACCTTGAAAAGCTGTGATGTAACTGCTGATAGTTTATTGCTGACTGGCTCTTTCATATACAATAATGTCATAATTATATACCTTTTTTTTTTTTTTTTTACTTCAACCTTGTCTGGTACATAACTTTTATATAAATATAAACCAACAATACTGCAAAATTGAGGGATTGTGCACTCACCATCTCCACCAGGAAAGGGGCTCCACAACGTCCTCGGTGCGGCCCACAGTGGCCACAAACGCAAAAGGCCACGCAAGCAGCATGAAAAAGGCACAGCAGAGCAGTCGCACCGGAAACACTGTCACAGACATCAATGCAATCTAGAAAAAGGGAAAAAATAAATAAATCAAGATTACTACAACCATTAAACTACACTGGCGATGACGTTTTAAATGTGAACATTGACTATTTCTACAAATACTCGTTTTATGGGTTTACGCAAAGAGGTAGAAATTTTAACAGTGTTGGTGGGATGTGGGATTCAAGTGTAGTTCAGAAAAGACAAGTGGATATAAATCTCTTAATTGGGAGAAAACCTTTGCATAATGAAGCTGTTGCCTTTCTTGCGCTTGAAATCAAAGAATAAATATGGCCTGGGGTTTGCCTCATAAGAATTTGATATTTCAGCTGGATCTGCATCACTGGCATCTGTTTTGTCTGTCTGCATCGTTCTTGTGAGTTTAGCGCGTTTGTTCTTGCCGTCCATCAATCAATCATTGCAGTGGTTTCCGGGGTGCAATTTTTTTTCCTTCCCCATTGCATTATTATAATTTTTTTTTTTCATTTTTATTAATTTTTTTTTACTCAGAAACAAATATGATTTCCAATGTTGCCAAGTATAATACTTCTACCAGAATTTATTAAAATTACAGAAAAAACTTATTTAAAAACTACTTTTAAAAAATACACAAAAAAAACCTACTCAATTACAGTAACGTGAGTAAATTTTCCTTTTTTTACGTTACTTTTCACCACTGGAAATAGTGCACACTGAGTGGACAAAAAAAGCTGCAGTTTCAGACGAATCATAATAAATCAACCCGTCCTCAAGAAAATAAATCAACTAAGGATTTTTTTTTATAACTGGAATTGGGTTAAGAACTGTCTGATGCATTATTGAAATCTGGAAGGCTAGTGCGGAACTGTCAACCTCAAGCACAAACAATATAGATAAATAATGAAACGAAAATAGTTTTAAATAAAAACATTTTGTAATGCTTGTAATGTACTTTGAATACTTCATGCACTTAGAAACTCCTCTTTGTACTCCTGCTTCTAGAACTATAATGAACATGCTTGTGTGTGTGTGTGTGTGTGTGTGTGTGTGTGTGTGTGTGTGTGTGTGTGTGTGTGTGTATATACTCATGTGTCTTTGTTCTGGGGAATTGCCCGAGGTTCCCGTAACGTAAAACTAGAACACTGAGACTCTCATTAACCCTGTAAAATCCGGCAGCAAACACTCTGTCTCAACTGACATCACAGCGCTCCTCAAAAACATGTTTACTTTGTCCAATCCTTAAATCTTCATTAATAATGCAGCGTCAGTGATGGGTGGAGAGCGCACAAAAGCACTACAACGATGAGCGATTAATTTAATTACTACTTCGATTTGGAAGGAACTGAGATTTCTGAGATAAGAAAGTGACTAGACGGAAAACATTTCTACAGTAAAAAGTGTGAGTTCCTTCTCTCACCTCGAGGAACCTTCTACGCCTAAGGAAATGAAACACTTCATAGAAAAAACCCACTTTTGTTTCTCGCCGAGTCACCGACTCTGTAGTAATCAATAACAGAGGTCAAGGAACATCTTCAACCCGGCATTTGCGGCTAGCAATAAACTCGCTGTGCTGTGTTTTTCATTTTTGCAATGTTTTTTTCTGGATGTGTGTGTGGTACAAAGATGACACAATACCAGTTTGGTTTTGATTTTTACACTTGTAACACTATATTGTCTGATTAACTATATTTGGACATGGTTGTTTGTCCCCCTGTGATCGACTTAGCCACAGTAAGCTATTTATTAACAGCTTGTTTTTGTTTGCTTTTCATTACTTTGCCTGCAGGTATCTTCACAAAGCCTGATCCCCGTGGAAGGATCATTTTATCACAGAACCAGTTTAACTGAAATCGGAAGCTAATTTAAATGTGAACAATGTCCGTTTGCATGCTGGACATGCCCTAGATTTAGTGAATGAGCGAGTGCAGTAGTAGAAAGCACTTCTGCTTTTCAGCAAGCTCATCTATGTAGTGCACATACAGTATATCATAAGAAGAAACATACTCTATGATCACTCTTTAAATTTTTATGTGTGATGGTCATCCTGTCTGATCTCTCTTGTTCAGGTAGCATGAATAGTCTGAAACACATGTCTCGTAACACATCCTATATACACTGCTGGGGTGTAACACAACAGCAACACATGGGCAATATTTGTTTAATCGTTCTGATTAAAGATTTCCAAATTCCAAACTGTTTACATATACTAACTTTAACATCAGCTTAGGCTTCCCATTTATTTTCTGATAAATTCTGCCTTCTGCGTTGTGATTACTAGAATTCATTCTCATTTCTGATTGGTTAGATGTTTTACCATATAGTGGAGAAAAAAAAATTAATGCAAAAAAACATGAAATTCCAAAAAGTTTCATATACTTGTCATAAAATGTGATCTGATCTTCATCTAACTTATTATATAAAAATATAAATGTTCCTAAAATAATTACAGAGTTTCTGCTGACGTGCAGACATTCTCACATTTTCCTGAAGAATTTTTTGATAAGCTTGGGAGTTTATCTTGATGACCCTCAATGACTGCAACCTGGCCAGGCCCCAATACAGCAACGCAGGCCTAAATCATGATGTTTCCTCAACCATACTTTATGGGTGGGATGATGTTTTCATGATGATACTGTATTTAGTGCCCTTTTTACTCCAGGTGTTCTTTCCAAACAGTTCAATCTTAGTGCACAAAACATTTTGCCAACACCACCGTGGAGTGTCAACGTGCTCTTTCACAAACTTTAAGCGTTGCAGCAATGTCTTTTTAAGTAAGCAGCATCTTCCTTTGTGGTGTCCTGCCATGGACACTCTACTTGTTCAATGTTTAATGTACTGTAGACTCATGAGCAGATGTTAGCCAGTTCCAGCCATTCCTTCAAATCTTTGGCCATCACTCTGGGTTGTTTCTTCACCTCATTGATGAGTCTTTGTTGTGCTCTTTGGGTCATTTTGACTGAGTGCCCACTTTTTGGCAGAGTAGCCACAGTTCCAAAGTGTCTCCATGTCTCTACAAGTGTAGACTGGTCACCTTGGTAACCCTTTGCAGCTTTATGTAATCAACAATTTCTGATAAAAAAATCCTCTAAAAGTTTTTTTTGGCTAGGCATGGCTCACATTAGCGTATTCTTCTTGTGCAAAGCAAACTCAAAAAGTTTGGGTGGTACAGTAGCTCTAGTCCACATCTCCAAATTAATTTTCTTAACAAGTCTCCAGGTATGCTAACACAACTGACTCCAATTAGCTTTTTTGAGGTCGATAACTCAAGGATTCACATACTTGTTCTACCATGCACGCTTTTATGGTTGTTCTCAATAAAGAATAAAAGATCAGAATCCGATCAGAATCATTTTAGGCACATTATATTTGTCAATACTTTTGACTTAGATAAAGATCAGATCACATTTTATGACAAATTCATTTAGAAAACCATAAAATTCCCAAAGGTTCACATACATTTCCTTGCCACCGTATATTAGGAAATTTGTCAAATAGGGCACACATGCGCAGAATAAATATACTTATGCAGGGGGACAGTCAGATCAAGGCTTTACAAGGTTTGCATGATTAATATTTACCTACTGAGCAAATGTTTACACCCCCCCATGTCCATACATCACCATTCCTGTCAGACCTGATCTGGCTAAACTGTTGGTAAACTCTGGTGCTTACATGATGCATTTTTATTCCAATTGGCCTACTATTCTGGTTATTAGTAGATTATTATGGTCTGTGTAAACACACCTAATTGCTGTATGGATCTGGATCCGTTTGATGCTCACAGCAGGCAAGACATAACCTATAAAGCTTCCTTTCTTTGTTAAATTAAATATGAATTCTAACACTTTTAGAACAATAACAACAATAATTTTATCAGTCATATTATAAATAATATAACTGGGAAAATAAATCTCACAAATGTGCATGACTTTAAGTGCAGACAGTTATTCAACCTCAGCTATTTCTCAAGAACCCTCCTTCATAACTAGTTATGTTAGTTTTATACAAACAAATAAAAGCCAAATTTAAACTATTGCGATCCCGGCTAGATAATCACGCAAAACAGGGCCAGGGGTAGCTCAGTGGTTAAGACATTGGATTATGGTTTGGAAGATCCCAGGTTCAAACCCCACAACCACCAAGTTGCCACTGTTGGGCCCTTGAGCAAGGCCCTTAACCCTCAACTGCTCAGATGTATAATGAGATAAAAATGTAAGTCGCTCTGGATAAGAGTGTCTGCCAAATGCCTAAATGTAAAACAGATATTAAAAGAAAATATATACATCTGTTTTGTATTCAATTAATACAAAAAACACTTAATTAAGAAGAATGCATGTGTACTCAATAGCATTCCTAAAACACAAAGGTTTTATATATAGTAAGATTATCTACACAGATGGATTAAGTATGGGTTCTCCTTGTGTGGCTTTTTGGGTGGTTCGATGTGTGTGTGTGTATGGTGCCATGTAATGGACAGGGTTTAGTCTTGGCTCTTACACAGTGACTCTGAGACTCTGGGATCCACCACAACCCTGGCAAACTGCTGTAGTACAAGATGTAAAAAAACTTGTATGGCAGTTCTGGTTTATGTTGCACCACATCACACCATGACAGCATATCATTATTTATTATTTTCCCTTAAATATTATTAATTACAACATTCATCAACCACAATAATTGTATTGTAGACACCTAAAGGAATCTTCACACTAGGTCTAGTAAATCACGAAGAATGCTGCCTATGTAGTCCTGAGAGAAATTTTGAACACAACTGAAACATCATGACATAAATGTTTCACTCTCAGGGTTTTTTGCCGCACTAGTTCCAGGAAATCAGAGACAACGTGCTTCATTTTAATGCAATCTCTCTAATGAGCCGCATTAAACTGTTAATTTTTCAGATGGTTATTATAGAATACTTTTTATAAGGTGCAGGAACAGAAAAACACAAATGAAAGAAACAGAGGGAACACAGTACTTCCTAAATTTAACAGAATACCAAAGCTGATCATCACACACACACAAAACACCTGAGAGTAAAACAAACAAATATGAAAATTCAATAAACTGATCTGTAATCTGCAAGTGAACTATAAGATAACTATATAAAAAAGATATTTCATTAATTTAACGTTTTTGTGCTCTTTCTTAAAAAGGAACAGAGAAAACACGACGATGTAGACTAGTTCTACAATTCTGAAGAAAAAAAAAAACATACAAAAAAGCCTGTATTTTATTTGTATGTAGTGTAAATGTCCAACTGTCTTACTTCCTCGCTACATTTTCCTCCCTCGCGTCTTTACCAACCAAACACTCATATCTGAAGTGTATACTAGAAATAGGAAATTTAATTCTTATTAGTGATTTAGAAGAACTGGCTCATCTCACTATAACAGCAGACATTCGGTTTTCAAAACTGTCTAAAGTTGTTTCTCCTACATTCAGAAAATTACCAACTTATTCATCATTGGGTTACATGCTGGCACAGTGTGTCCAAGTTAAGCAAAGATCCCCAAGTTCACAATTCGAACAAGCCATGTGCCAACAGACTGGGCAAAAATGTGATCCATTTGGTTCCAAGACAAAACTGTGCCAATGCTGTCCAAAAAAAAAAAAAATACACAAAGGCTCGTCTCACATTTGCCAAAAACATATTGATTATCCTAAAATATTCTGTAAACTGATTGGACAGAAGTTTAACTGTTTTACAAGGTGTGCGTCCCACTACATCATCTTCTAAAAAGAACCAGGACTGCTTTGCAGCTTTTGGATCAGAAAATCTTGTAAGAGCATGTCCAGCCATCGGTTTGTGACCTCAAGCTCAAGCGCACTTGGGTTATGCAGCAGGACAAGTCCACCTCTAAAGGTCTTCAAAAAAAATACAATTAAGGTTTTGGAGTGGCCTTGTCCAAAGTGTCGGCTGTTCATGCTCGAAAACCCACCAACGTGGCTGAATTAAAACAATTCTGCAAAGAAGAGTGGACCAAAATTTCTCTATGGTAATGTGAAAGACTTATTGCCAGTTAAGGGAAATGCAAACGCCAGAGGGGCGGGGACACAAACAATTACTTTAAAATCTCCACTTTATATTTATTCGGATTATCTTTCCATAATATTACATTTAGTTTGTTGATCTAAAGTGTTTTAAATCTGACAAATATGGGGGGAAAAAAACATAGGAAGGGACAACATTTATTTAAGGCTCTGTACACCCAGAATAAGTATGGTGCAACAGGGAGGTGCTGAACAATAAGCTAAATAAAATAATAAAACCTACATAAAAGGTTTGGCATGTTAACACCTGTACATTTTGTTTCTGGATCACTTGGTTTAAAGAAGAATTTGTGAAAAGTCAATTCATCATTCCTGGTTCGAGAACAGCACCATGTGGAACAGAAGAGCTCTACAGAGGGCGATGCACTCAATCTGCACTCAATCTACAACAAGCGGTGCTGGACCAAGGCCAGGAAGATGATGAAGGAACTCGGCCACCCCAACGGTGAACTGTTCTGTCTGTTGCGGTCAGGAAAGTGCTTCCGCTCCCTGAAGGCCAACACAGAGAAAAGCTTCTTCCGGGAGGCTATAGGTACTGTACGCTCAATCACAACATCACATAGGACGAAACATTCTGATCTGCTTTCTCACACATAATCTCACTCCTCATCACGTTTCTTATCATTATATCGTACATTTCGCACACCACAGAACTGTGAACCCTTTAACTGCCACCTTGCACATTATTCTGCACATTTTCTTGACATATTCTCTACACTCCATTTTAACTCTTCTATATCTTTTTATATTTCTGTGTTTTTATTTTTATTTTACTTGATTATTTGATTATTGATTATTTATTGATTATTTTGATTTTTTATTATTTGTACAGCTAAAGTTTATTTTCATATTTTTCTATATTTCAAATTTGAAAATAAAATTCTCTTATTTCATAGATTTTAGATCATTAGCAGTCGTATGAGCATTTCACTTCATATCCTACTGTGTATGACTGTATGTGACAATTTTTTATTTAAATTCATATCCAAATGAATGAGTCACAGACATGAACCGACTCGAATGAATCATGGCGAGTTAAACGACTCAGAGGGTAATAGATTGGTTCATGTCTGATTGTTGAGTGTCTATCAGAGTCACAGAATGACTAACATATATAAGGGAATGAAATTTAAAGAAAGCAACATAGAATTTACTTATCTTTTTCTTATTTCAAACAAACGACTCTGAAGAGTCAAATTGTCGGTTCAAAGAATCGACTCGCTCGGAAAGGATTACAGACACGTATGGGGAAGCGAAGAAAAGCATTTTATAGATAAAACAGGCAGTGTTTTTATTTCAGTTAATTGAAATTATGTATTGCACTTAAATGCAGCTATATTCAAAAGTTTTCACCCTCCCAGATATAAACAACAAACACACGCAGCAAAGACAATTAAGGAAATGGCAGTTTAACGACATGCAGATTTTTCCTCTCCTTTGCCTCACCGTGACTTTCTGCGCAGGAGTGAACCTCAGATCGTTTATAAAAGGATTTGTGAAGTGTGTTGGTGAAGAAACTCGGGAATCCGCTTTGTTTCCAGCTGCTATCTGAGCTCTCTTTACCAGCTTCATTCTCACCAAACCAGCAAACAAAAAAAAACTGAAAAGAAATAAAACTCTTAATCCGACACTTCTTCTGAGTTAAAGTCCAGAAGACTCTTCTGAGTTCAAGCTTTTTAATCAGTCCAGTGGTTCATAATCTGGTATCTGGTGATCACGTGCTTTTCCACACGCGCGAACGAGTCTCTTTAGTGTATATAATAACGCTGCACTTCAGCGCGCGCGCGCTTTCCTATAGGGAGTTATTTGCCTGACGCATGCGCAATGAGTTCCTTCGGGACCGCGTCCGTTTTTTTTACGCTCCACTCAGTCCTACGTTCTATTCGCGTTTTGTAATATAAATTACAGATGAAGTCATACTTATTGTATTTAAAACTTGAATAATAAGAAATGAATTTTCTAAATAAAACCAAATTACAGCGGAACCTCGACATACGATTTTTTTCCCTCAATGTCTTAAGTTCTTAAGGTGAAAATGATCAAAAGTTGATGTTTTTGTCATTGGATAGATCGTTACACTGGGTTACTAGGTTACTAACTAAGTACCATCAGTTAAACACCATTGCAAAAGTTTTTTATTTATTTTTTACTAAATAATCTCTTAAGTTTTTCTTTTCTTGGCGTGGGGGACGGAGATTAACCCAAATATACAATCCACATGATACTGATGGGAAGTTTGAATAATTTTAGTAACCCCATTCTTTGAATCTCGTTCATCAGAAATGAATAAATCTTCTTTTGATCAGAAATAAAAAATTTTTTAAAAAATTTGTCAATAGTTCCAGTAATGAAAATATTACACTGCAGCTAAGGACATATTATAGTAATCAGAATGAGTAGCTCACCTCTTATATCTTCCAGTCTGAGTCGTTCGTTCTTTTGAATCTATTGCACCGCATAGCGTCTTTGGCAGTCAAGTGACAAAAGAACGAACGACTCGGAGTAGAAGAGTCATTAAGAGAGAATTGCTCAATTCTGTTTCCTGTACATAACCTACGAAGGTTTTGGGATGATTTGCGCATGCGCACCCAGTAGAAAATGAACAAATCACTCTCCGAGACTAATTGTTCTTCTGAGTCACGTTAAAGATTCGTTCATGATGTTTTTTTATAACCTAACCCTGCTTTAAAACTTCTTCACAACTTCATCCTTTACCTGTCTGGTGTGTTCCTTCGGCTTCATGTCGCTTCATAATGTTCTCTAACAAATCTCTGAAGGCTGCACAAAACAGCTTCCCAATATGCAAACGAGTTCCGAGCAGTAAAAAGGAAATTGTGCGGTGTGTTGTGCAGTTCTTGTTGTTGGAAATAGGTCTCTCAACAGAGGGAAAATTATTCATACAGTAGTTATTTTATTGTGGTTAATATTATTTCCACTCGTACAGATGAGTTTGTGAATAGGGAGTTTGAAAAAGGTGGGTTATATCCAGGATATGTTTAAAAATCTGTGTAAATGATATGAAAACAGCGAGGCAGTGTACACACACTTTAAGCACTTACATTGAACATACCATTGTAAATCGACACGCTAAGAGTGTATGTTAAATAAACTCAGATGACACAAGGTAATATTGTTTATCATTTTTTTCGCATACTGTTCTATGAAACTAACTTTATAAAAGTAAAAAAATTTTACACATAAATATCTCAAATGACTGTTGATCTATCAAATAAAATCCCAATAAAATACATTTATGTTTGTGGAAAAGTCAAGAGGTATGAATACTTTTGGAAGGCACTGTACTCTCTCAATGTAAACAATGACCTGCACCAATAGATATTACTTTAAAATGCTAAACTGAATATTTTTCATGGCATATAAGTGCTATAAGTAAATGTTAACATGCATTTTAACACTTTTTCATCTGCAATTCACTCTCCGATCACCAAACAGGCAATGTACGTATCTGGCTGACAAAGAAAGAAGTGCAACTTAACGTAAACAAGGCATAAGATACTCAACCTTACACAATTTGATTTCTTTGTACTATGCAGACATAGGTGGGCTTCACCCTGAAATAATATCACGGATAGCATTAAAACTGATCAGCTTATTAGTTAACCTTTAACTATTTCTAAAAACACTTTTCCTAACTGTTATTACTTAATTACCTAATGTTATTTCATAGTTCTAAAATATCAGTATTGTTCTAAAATGTAGGGAAAAAATCACTCAACATAAAACACTGAATTAGAAGGTGTCCAAACTTTTGACTGGTACACTACCTACTGTAGTGGCTTTGAAAACTACATTAGGACATGCTGAACACTGTAGCCTATGTGGACCTGTTGTAGATCAGTAGATTTGTGTTTTTAAAATCACAAGAGCCTTAACCATCATCTGCTCAGCTCTGTGCCTGGTTTGGATTCTGTCTCAGTTTACAAAAAAAAAAAAAAAGTACTTCATAGCTGGTTTTACACTCACACACACACACACACACACACCAAAGAATAGTCATTACCCTTTCTGCTACTATAATACAATACAAAAAATGAGTATTTAACCTCAAGGCTAGCTTAACATTAAAAAAATAAGGGTCTACAAGATCTTCATGCAAGTGACAAAACTTTATTATGACAGAACAATCAGTGATCAAAAACCCTTTACTACAGGTTCACCCTTGCCGCTGTTTGTGCCTCGGGTGGCTTTTGCAAAAGACATACAGTCGCCCACGGCGACGGACGAAAAAGCAGTCTTTACAGCGTTTCTTCAAAGCCGTTTTGGTTTTCATGCCCATCGACGGCTGCATGACCACGAACTGTTGCAGGTTCTGTCCGAGTAACGGCGTTCGGAAGAGACTGTGCCGGGACTGAAAGCTTCCCCTGGCCTGAATCACAGCAGCAGTGATGGTGGACATGCAGCGATGTGCTCCGACAGGAGGAAGACACGCAACAGAAGCATACTGCACAGCCCGAGACAGCTGCCGAGTCAGCGACCCAAGCAGAGATGGGAGTAAAAGAGGTACCATGGCGCCACCACCTGGAAAAAGAGAGAGAGAGAAAAAACAATATGAAATCGGCATAGGTTATGTTCCATACACAGTAATTTACTAATAATCATAATTTCCCAAAGAACATTGCTCAGAAAACATTCTGTATGTTTTTTTTGTTTTTTATCCACTGAAGACATTTGATCTATCTTATGTTACTAAAAACTACAATCACAACAACCTGAAGGACTGAACTGATACACACATGCACAATCACCCTGATCTACAACCATCTCAAAATTGTTCATACCCACCTACCTGAACTGCTCTTTGCAATATTTTATTTTACTTGCTATTTGCACACCATATTTTTTAAAAATCATTGCTGCTACTTTGGAAATGTCAATGTTTACTGGTTACTGTTTTTCTTCACACTACCTCAACCTTGTACCACAAAAAAAAAAAAAAAAAAAAAAAAAGTACTGTAACGTGTTACGTTGTCGTATTCTGTTGTTCTTTAGCTCTTTGTTTGCACATTTGCACATGCACTTTGTTGTCTCTTTTTTGTGTAGAAATATTTAGTTTTAGGTTAACTTAAAAATGTAAATCTGTCATATCTGAGCTAGTCAGCTAATTAGAACTCTTAGTTAGCTAGCTGGTTCCGGTAAAGTGTGTTGTTAATTTATGTTGTTGCATTTATGTAGCACCTTGGACCTGGAGGAACGCTGTTTCGTTTCACTGTGTACTGAAATGTATATGGTTGGAATGACAATTAAAGCCGACTTGACCTTTACTCGGGAAGACTTTTCCAATGATGGAAATTAAAAAAGACACAGCTTTTGCTCTAACTGTTATAAAGCTTCAACACTGGAGACTCAAACAAATAATAAATAAGCATAATACATATATAAATTATGTTTTTCTTTAAATAATAATAATGTTAGTTCATGTAATGATAATCCTAATTTAAATGATTGCAAGCCTCTGCAACTCAGCTGTTAGATAAAAAAAAACAATTTAAATGTGTTTAAAAACCTGTGACTTGCTCTGCAGGTGGAACTAGCCAGCAAATACTTAAATTTCTCCCTTGGTATTATTTGTTGTGCGTTTATTTATCTGCAGCCAATTTAAAACATTGTTAAACCAAAAAGAGAATTCCCACAAGGTCAACAGTGTTCCTAAAAAGCTCTTGGAAGTTTTGTCAGGACATAAATTGCTCGTTCTTTTTTAAAGACATTTTTATAAACGTGGAGGCAATTTAAAGTATTTAAAGTGTTCTATTGTTCTATATATATCTATTCTTTTAATATTTATGATGACCATGATCTTTGTACTGGGAAACAGAATGGGAACTTAGTGTGATCTGGGTGCCACAAACAACTTGTGTTAATTAACCTTACATGCATTCAATGCATAAAATAAAACCCTTCATTCCAATGCAGGAGTTCATGAATTATATGTTGATGTTCATATAACATCTCTGAATCCTGCAGCTGAATCCCAATCTCTACTTGTCCTAGCTGTCTGTTTATTAGCTAATTAGCTCTGTTAGCTTACACCAGGCTAATAACTAATGCAATTAAACGACAGAATTTCTGGGGGAGGGAACAAATGAAAAAATGCACGTACCTTCTCTCTATAAACTGTATGTTATATGGAATACTGTGAGTATTAAATACTGTTAATCCAGATCACGGCCCTGTACACACACGCATGCTTCCATTCAGCAGAAACCCCACCACTTCCGCTGTGACGTCAGTGACTTTGAGAGACGAATGTCATCAGGTGCGCATGCGCGAGATTCTTCTTCTTGTTCCTGTTGTTGTTGTTCTCCGTCTTCTTGTGCCCTCTAGAGGAAAATAGAGGTATAACTTGTTTTAAAAATATATGTATCAGCAATTCTTTTTTATTCAAATACATGAATCTCTTTCCATTTTTTTGTTATTTATTTATCCTAAGACTAATCAAATTAAATATATATACTTTTAAGCTAATTAAACTGTATATATGGTCACTATTGTATTTATATTTTATTTATGTCAATTAGCTTAATCTGCATGTATTTGGACTGTGAGAGGAAACCTGAGTACCCAGAGGAAACTCAACAAGCACCAGGAGAACATGCAAATTACACACGCACACGGGAATCGAAACCTTGACCCTCGAGGTGCAAGGCGACAGTGCTAACAACTAAGCCACCATACCACCATATACATTACTGCACAGTGAAATTGTTTATTCTTTACATATCCCAGGGTGAAGTCATTATACAGCGCCCCTGGAGCAGACAGGGTTAAGGGCCTCGCTCAAGAGCCCAACAATCTGGCAAAGCTCGGGCCCGAACCGCAGACCTTCTGATCAGTAACTTAGAGACATATCACACTGAACGACCGCAGTATCATAAATCAGGAAAGAGCACAGATGCTGTCCCCCACTACCCAAAACTGTGCAGTCAACATTACCATATACAGTACAACTAAGACTGCCACGTCTGAGCCTCGCCTGCCATGGGGGAGCCTCCTTCTTTGCCATGGTGTCTTCCCGATCACAAATACAGCTTTCCAGGGATTTATGTCAAATTCAAATTTTATTCGACACATACATAGTCATACACAGTATGATATGAAGTGAAATGCTTATACGACTGCTGTTGACCTCAATATTGCAAAAAATTATACATTATATTATATTACATTTACATTTAGGCATTTGGCAGACGCTCTTATCCAGAGCGACTTACAAAAAGTGCTTTAATGTTTACATCATTGGATACATACTTACACTGGGTTAACATTATATTAACATAATTAATAAGTTAACATTAACTGGGTTAACATTATATTAACATCATTAAGTTAACATAATTAATATTAATTGCGTATATATATAATATGCAAAACATTATTATAATTTCTAAATGTAGAGTTTTGCTTTAACAGGTACAGTAGACAGGCAGTGCGCGCTCTCGAACACTAGATGTCAGTAGAGAGTAATAACACGCGCGCGCGAACGCAGTACCAAAAGCGGCTCACCCGAGGGGAATTGTGGGAGAAAGATGGCGACCAACCTTCCCAAGATCTTGTCCTTCGCTAAAAATACGAAGAATTTCCTCACAACTTCACGACTTTCCGCCGTACTGGTTCAGCAATACAGTGTTCCTGTTTCTAAGTACGGAGAAACAGTCACTCACACGGGACAGGTAACGCGGATTAATGTCTGATTCGTTTATATAAACGATATATATAAAAAATCCTGCTAAGTCTAATGCTAAACGTTAGCACCAGGTTTGTTTTTCCCACCTCATTTGAGTCCTGGGAAATCACACCTACAGCTCTGTGATTGGTTTGGATTTAATGCTTCAAGTCAGTGCAGCGCAGCAATTGGCTACTGTCAGTTATGAGTGACCAATCGGAATGTAGGAAGGCGGGACTTGTCGTAATGTGAGTGGGGGGAAAGAGGCTATTGCTAATATGTTGTTTAGTCAGTGAAAAGCTGATGTGCTTTATATATGTGATTGTATGATGTTTAATTACAGGTAATTATTTTAGGTACCATTGAAATTGGAGATAAGTGCTGGTTAACAAGTGATGAGTTTGTTGTATTTCCTCAAAGCATTAATTATGGTGCTGGATCTAATTATGGTGCTTATCTGCAAGTGTCTGTATGGAAAAAAGACAGACAGTGAGTGTTATGCTGCTTTAACACACAGTAACATGAATGCATATAACTCCTGAAACTTTTGAACCAATTGTCAGAAACAGAGATTTATGTTAAAGTTTGCTTTCTTTCTCTGCAGGTTTTTGATGAAAATGATATACGAAGAGCGAGATTCGTGGGGAGACAGAAAGAGGTAACATTTAATAAATACTTTCTGTTTATATATTGAATGTAAATTTACTGTATATTATTTTACTGAAATTGTTATATTGTATTGTTTGCTTTGTTGTTGTGCAGGTGAATCAGAATTTTGCAATCAACCTGGTTGCGGAGGAGCCGGTCTCGGGCGCAGAAGCTCGAGTGGTGTCCTGTGATGGAGGAGGAGGAGCTCTGGGCCATCCCAAAGTTTATATTAACCTGGTAATTGTGCTGCTCAATCAATCAATCAATTAATTAAGTTTTCTGTAGTTTGCTGAATTCTGGAAAACCGCTTATACAAGGGATGTTTAAGTCAAACCTAAACTTGTGATGAAATTTCTGGTGAATGCAGTTGTCAAGTCTTCATTTCAAAGGTGCAAACATTTTAAAGTAGATCGTACATCCATGAATGACTATCTAGGCCGAGGAGGCTCTGAGCAAATGAGTGGAACGCCTGATCCTTGAAAATTGATGGATGACTTGTCACTAACTTGTAGAAGAGACACATTTGTCTGTGCGAGCTGTACACACATTCATTCACCAACACCAATTGCACATTACAGGACCTCGGCTGGGAGTTATTGCACTAGTGAAACACTGGGATAAGTGTATTAGTGTAGCAGGTGATTATATAAAGAAATACAGGTATGAGAGTGAAAACTTTATTTTGTGCAATCAAAGTCCCGATGTATATTCATGAGAAACGTTAAGTCGGATAACTGCAGTTTTTTGGATGACCAGGTGTTGCTCGGTAAATGTTATGTTTTAGCAGGTTTGAAGTTAATGCACAAATGTGTTCACAGGACAAAGTGACCAAAGTGGGTACTTGTGGTTACTGCGGACGCCAGTTTCAGCAGAAACACCACCACCACTGAGACGTCTCCTGTCCTCGTTCGTCTGCTGAATATAAATTATTCCCTTTGACCTGTGTGTCATGGTTTTCTGTATAATAAAATGTTATAACTGATTTAAAAAATGGCTGTTTCGAATTATTTTAAAGGCCTAAATTAACATGGCCATCAGAGCTCAATTTTTATTACTTTTTAGATAATGAATTTTTCTGTCTTTTTTTTTTTTTTATATATATATAAACTTGCTCTGTGGGGGGAGGGGGGCAAAAAGCAGGGAATTATTTTCTGTTTGCATTCACACACTCTAGAGACCCATCTAAATGTCTACAAGTGACTAAAAATGGATTTTAGCTTAATTTATGGTGTTATCCTTAACCTACACATTAGCAGCAGTTAGTCATTATTATCTTTTAAAACTCAACCAAGCATTTTAGTTTTCTGTAATGTTTGTCTAAATATAAAAAAAAGTAATTATTTGTAACTTTTAATCACGCTGGTGATCAAACAGTGTGCTGGGCTGAGGAAACACAAAACATTAATACCTTTTTGCCATGTTAACAAAAGAAAAAAAAAATTATATACCATATAATATTAAATATATATATATATATATATATATATATATTTAAATCACCTAAGCACTGTCACTTTGTTGTTGCTCGTTTGCACATTTGCACGTGCACTTTGTTGTCTGTAAAACCTGTAGATAGTCTTCCTTAGTTAGTTTTTGTTAATTTATGTTGTAATTTATGTTAGGACTATCTGTCTTGTCTCTGCTAGCCAGCTAACTAGGCCTCTTAGTTAGCTAGTTTAGCTTCTCTGTTAATTTATGTTGTAAGTTTATGTTGCATGTAGCACCTTGGTCGTGGAGGAACGTTGTTTCGTTTCACTGTGTTAGTTTCACTAACTGTATATGGTTGAAGTGACGATGCCTACTTGAACTCGAACTATATATATATATATACACACACACACACACACACGAGGGTGAGTTAATGATCCGCACTCCAGTTACATTAAACCTTCTGTTGGCCGCACTGTCTTATCCGCGCTTTCGGTTTAAGCCTACTGTACCACCAGTTGTTGCTATGCAGATGTGACAGTGTTACATTGGTTCATTCGTCCCACTTGTGATCTGCATGGAAGGAGAGCAGTGTGCAGTGATTTTTTTTTTTTTTTTGTGGTCTGAGGGTTTACCTAATGCAGAAACAACTCCCAGAAGAGCATAAACAGAAGCGTTTGGATAGCTGCAGACAAAATTTGGAGCGATTAATCTAAGGAAGGTGAAAGTTTCTTTAACAGAATTATTACTGGTGAAGAGACAAGGATTCATCACTGTGAGCCTGTGAGTAAAAATTACAGTATGGAACGAAAACATCCTCAAATCACAGACCAAGACAAAGTTAAAAAAAAAAAAAAAAGGCAACCATCAGCTGGAAAAATCTGACTTTCACTTGTTTGGTCTTCTGAAAGCAGCTCTACAAAGAAGCAAGATTCACTTCTGGTGAAGAACTGAAGACAGGCAGTGCATTCCTGGCTTGCTACTCTGTCTAAAACATTTTTAAATGGCCGAATACAAAAGCTTATTGACGAACAAAGTGTATTAAAAAAACATGTCAAAAATTATCTATTTGTCATTTCTAAAAGTTAATCTAAATAAATTCTACAGCCAGAGCGCAGAGTACTATTGCTTTATAGAAATATTTCCTACATGATTTCTTAGATTATTGAGATTATACTGTCACACATTCAACTGCATGGAAAGGGGAAATGGCGTAGTAAATGGAGTAAAATTGTACACCTCATGAGATAACTCTCTCTTAACCTTTTGTTTCTACAGCTAGATGGAGCTATTTGACTACACTTCATTTTATTCATCCTTTCTGACTCCTTGTTTGTCCTAAAGGCGATTCACAAATATTCCTTAAGATAAAAGTCCTGTAGTGCAAATCCTAAACATGCTAAAACGTATGTAGAGTCGTCCATACTGTGTTACTGCTGGCTAGAATTAAATGTGCATTCGAGTATCTACAGTATGACACTAAGCTTCAGTCACCCCTGATACAGAACTCTCCACTATTTGGCCACATGTAGCAGAACAGTGAATACCAATATTTTAATTGAATAGACATAAAAATACAAATCATACAAATTCATGAATCATGTTCAATAAAATATTTAGACTTTGGAAATGTTTTTTTTTTCTTCCCTAACATCATGCTTTAGGATTTCTTCAATCATTTACCATTAACTGTAGATATTAATTCATGAACGATGCCATGCTTCAAAGTCTCTTTTGATGTCACCAGACAGTTCCACCCCAGACCATCAGAGGGCTCCATCACCAGGATGCTCATTCACTTTATTTTATTATTATTATTATTATTATTATTTTTTTTTTTTTTTGTACAATATTTCTTGTTTTACAGCTTCAGTTTCCAGTATCGCAGAGAAGGCAAGATTTTGCAATATCATTTCAGTTCTTAAACCCTGCATCCTGGGGTTTTAAGATTGCCAGTGTAATCTAGTTGTCTGTTGTTTGTGTTTTAATAGTCAATTTCAGTTTGATCCCTTTACATAAAGTGTTGCGCTCAAAGCCTTTAACTTACAGTGCGTTTAGTTATGTTATTAGCAGTTTTCTGAATAGCTTCTAAGGGCCACACTACAGTCTGATGCACTTAACCCCAAAGTCTGGTACTTTTGCATAATATGAACACTTCATACTGTCCCCAGGGATACTACAGTATACTTGGTATGATTTGCACCAGATAAGAAAGCCAACTGTACCTAAACACGGAAGTGGACCACTGTTCTCAATGTGACATCATCCATGCCATGTGTATCTTCCAGAATGTCTGGAAGATACACATGGCTCCCAACTTTCCCCCAAGTTATGTCCACCCAGCACAAAGTAACATACACCTTTCTCGGTTTGCTGCCTGCCTTGAACATGCTGCAGGACTCTCATTCAGTTTGTGTCCTTCAACAGAGCCCTCCTTATATTCCAATGACAGATCTTTCTTCTTATTCTTTTGTCTGAGGTACTATGTCTGGAGGACCAAGTAAACATTGGAGAGAGATCTGTAACCCATGTGCTACAATGCAGGGTGCATTTAGCCAATGGCAAGTTTACTGATTGTCTTCTCTTGTGGTTCCCCCTTGCTGAGGCAGAGCGGCAACTGGGAGAGGATAAACTAGCCTCATCAGCTACTATCATACTACTAGCACTTTTCTGCTTCTACCTATGATTCTTCCTATATTCACATAATCCAGCCAAAATTGCCCTGCTCCAAAATGTACAGCAAGACCTTGGTGTTCACTTACTACTTTCTCTAGCATGGCGTCTTCGCTGTGAACAGATTCATCTTTATTTATTCTTTTTCTATATCGCTTATTCTTTGTACAGGGTTACAGGGGCCTGGAGCCTATCCCAGGAGACTTTAGGCCCAAAATCAAACCCTCAACCATGGAGTGCGAGGCTATTGTGCTAACCACTACACCTCTATGCCACCCTGTGCAAAGATATAGTCTTTATTCACATGGCACTGATTGGTGAACAAATGACTCAGATGTGATCTTGTGGTTAACCCTAGGGTTTCAGATCAATATCATATCATTCATTTTCTGTACACTGATTAATTGACCTTTCAGTCAATTAAATTCATAAATTTGTGATGCTTTCTGCAGCTAACTGACCAACTGTTCACTTTGGTCAGTTAGCTGCGGGGAGAAAAGACACAAATGGTTCCCCCATTTAAACAGACCTGCTTACCGGATAGTGGATGTAAGAAAATGGCCAATTTGTTCCTACTCTTATTTGTCACATGGAATCAGCATCAACCTGGTGAGAAGGCTCCTGGGAAGATTTGTGTATGATAGCGGCATTAAACAGCAAATCAATTTGTGTCCAATTAATTCTCACCTTGCTTGTGAATAATCTGAGGTTTATAGAAGCACAATATCTTACATAACTAGCATTTATTTCTCTGATGACTTGCAGCTAGAATCCTCAGGTTGAATATGTGAAAGCTGAAAACGGCAGAAGCATCTTCATACACAGTGTAATTTTAGACATTCTAGCGAAATCACTACAGATTTATTTATATGTTTTCTAAACCTCTACTTAAATCTTGTAGATATACAGCTGCAATGCAAAATGTTTTGCCTGGTGCTTTTCAGTTGAACCTGAATCTTCAAATGTAACGACCAAGCAAGAAGGGTATTAATGTGCTTTTACAGACTATTGACATGGATGGATTGATGGATGGTTCCATCCGGTACATCCCATATACATCCACCGTTTCTGTGGCAGTTATTTACAGGGTCGGGTTGCTGGCTCGATGCCCAATTGTATTGTGGACCTTATTTAAGGATTAAACAGTGCAACCTGGCAGTGTCAGGGCTCAAACTGGGGACCTCCTGGTCCATAATCCAACACCAACCACCAAGCCACCCCTTCCAACTTTTGACATAACGAACTCCAATGACTGTCCATTTCTTTATTTTCTCTTTTAGGCACACTACAAGTGATGAGGGAGTAAAGCAACAATAGCAAAAAGATGTGAAGGGGACTGTTCTTCGCTTGAAGCCAAATCACTGATACGCACTAAATTCCCCAGTGTTGATTTAATGCTTTCATAGTTCATTGAATCAGTGCTCTATAAACACTGCTGGGTGTTAATTCAACACCGGGGAATTTGCTGTAGGTTTACCCACCATCAGAGAAGATTCAGTATGGGTCGAATAATACATTTTGGGATAAGATCATATACAGTACAGTATACACAGTATATATAGTATATATATTTCATAAAGAATGTTCACTACTCGCATGCTAAATTGACTCTGTGGCATTTTGTGTCTAAGGCGTCCGAGTCTCTGGTGGTGCGTTCAACGGAACCGAGTTTTCCAGCCTGAGGCTCTCAGGTCAGAAAAGAAGCAGCCGTGCTGCTATAATTGGGGCCAGTGACAGAAAGCAAGAGACAGTGTGATGCTTATTAACCCTCATCGGCACTATGTCCTGTCCAGAGTGTGTGTGTAAGGCAACGGAAAGGCTTCATCATTAAGGGCTTTTACATTGTAGCTGAGTGGCTGGTTCAAACACAGCTCAGAGGGAAATCGTTTGAGTGAAACCGAGCATGCGAATTGTGCTGCATGGAAAAATCGCATTTTGTATTATTCATGCGGTTTGAAAGGGAAGCAGAAAATACTGTATATACTGGAGCATGTATTTGGTTGGTATGTTGCTCTAATGCAGGGTGGTTGTGTTGTAAGAACAAATCTGGATATCTACAAAAGGTTTTATGCCCTGACTGATATAATTCATTAAATGTATGGTATTCTGTGTAAGTTTTTATTTTGCTGCGTAAAGAGCAGCAAAATTATAAGACAGCATAATTTACAATATCATAAAACTAAGCATTAATCAGCCTCTGCTCACAATCATCTTTTTAGTAACATTTCCTGCGACATCATAATGACATACACAAGACCTAGCAGGAGACCTGTTAGCCTAGCTAGCATAGGCTAAACCTAGCTACCTTACTGTCTATCTATGTGTTCTGATCATAATAATAACTTTATAATAGTAACTTGGTTAACTTTACCTTCTGCACCTACACTGTAATTAATCCCAACAACTGACACGTTCACCAATGCACCAATTTTTTTTTTTTTTTTTTACGAGTTGGCTCTGTGTTTGCCACAATGGTTGTTTTGAAGAAAATTATAATGAGGTCTCAGGTCATGTGATCTCAGTGCCATAAAAGGGAGGTTGGGTCTATTTAGCATACAAAAATTACAGGCTGCATGAAACAGTTTAAAAAATATATTTTTTTTTATATTTTTTTATAGGTAGATGTAGAAAGGTCAGGACAATAACGGTATCACTCACCATTTTTATGTTAAGTGTAATATTGTATAGTCTTTAATATTGTATAGTCTTTAATACACTGATGCATGTATCTTGATACCAACTGATACAACAATCTTGTACTATAATTTTACAGAATAATTTTCGCAGTTTAGATAATATAGTCTTTATTTTTTTTAAGGATTAGCATTTAGCCATGAAGGAGTATTACATTTTATGCTGTCATAAAGCAAACTTTCCTCATGATATCATCTGATTCTGTACAGACACAGCCTGGTGTTGTACTATGAGTTTTTATTTCTTACCATAATTACAACATTATGGTCATACCATCATCTTCAAAGAAGATCCTGGCGTTTATGATGAAGATATTAGACACTTAAATACAGACACAAAACATGGCTAAGGGAACGTTTCCGTTAGAGTAGCATAACAAAAAGACACATGGCTTAAGTTATTTTTAATCCCTTAAGAAAATCTTACTTCCAACTGGAAATAATTGCCTTTATCAATTTGTAAAATACAGTCATGATAAACTATACTGTAAATTCTAGCAATATTATTGTTTAGAAAAAAATAGATATGTTTACAAATGTAATTTCTAGTTTTAAATATCATGTTAGTAGTACTATACTATAGCCTACTGTTTATGGTATGCTTTGACTTATCAGAGAAATAATCTTAAGAAATAGATTTTCAGCCTGTACAAATGTGAGGAACAAAACTACCACTGTAGAGCTAAAAATAAAATGTACTTTGTTTGTATACAGTGAGTCTGCATGTATGAGATGTACAGTACTGAAGGAATATATGGCTGCAAAATAAAATAAATAAATAAATAAATAAATAAATAAATAAATAGAACTGTGCATGTGACAACAAGTGAAGGATCAGGTAAAGGAAACACTGATGATTTAGCATAATGCGTTGTAACAACAGTGTAAAAACCATGCTTCTCTTCCCTGTTTTGTTTGAGGGACTTTATTAAATAATGACACACAACAAAGCACTTTCTAAACTTTCTAAAGAGGCCAGAAGTATTTATTTATTACTGCGAATATGACTTATTTATAATCCTAAAGAAGAATGAAATTCTCAGGTGAGTTCAGGCTAAATTATTAAAATTGAAATTGTTAATTCTACTCAACTCTGTGGCAGACTTCTCCTAAATACTTTATCCTCATCACCATTCCAAACTTCAATGTTAAGGAAAATAAAGCACAAGCATCTTTGCTATCATACGAAATGTGATATCTTTAATCTGTACTCGGCCACATTTACCTTTAACACACCGGAAATTATGCACCCAGTCTACCTGCCTATTGCCCAAACATAACTTTAACATAGTGTGCAATAGCTTCATGAGGAATCATTTTATACTTTGCCTTCATACTACCTATACAAGGACACTACACATTTGTACTAGAAGGTATTTGAGATTCAGGCTATATTTCATCAACATACGCTTACACTGGACAGAATTGACAACTTATTAAAAATATTATTCTTTCTTAATCTTGTAATTATGTTTTACCAAACAATAATGGAATGCTTTTCCAAAAGCACAAGCCAGGAACACACCCTAGGGGCTGTTATTATTTTGAAGAAATGTTTAATTAAGCCTCAAATATTGCTCCACATGCCTGAATTCACTCTCCTGGGCATTTTCCCAGTTGCTATCCTTAAATCAATTGCAGTTTCCTTTAAACACTCCCTTTAAACGGTGCTGACGAAGCATGTTTATAGAAATACCAAAGCACCAATCGATTGGAGACACAAACACCAGTAAATTAAGTAGAGAATCCTGGAGGTACAGTTGTAGAAATTAAACTATCTATACACAAATTCTATATACTTTAGGTCAGTGGGGTCCATTTTACCCAGTGGTCTTTGATGCATATGCTTGAAGTCTATGAATCCAATAAATACTCGCAATATTATTGTACACACAGTATTATTGTAGTTTTACAAATTTAACAGAATGTTGGTGTCATTAGTTACGTTTCTAGCTTTAGTTTTTTTTCCAATAGGCACTCGATAAAAAGGAGTAAATATTTACATAAGTTTATTAGTTTATATTAAAACATCATGATTGCATGCCATATGTACACACTATCGCAAATACAGGAAAACAAAAAGTAAAGAAAGAGGAAAGGGGGAGAGAGAGAGAGTAAAAGGGATTTTTTTCAGCACCATGGACAGCCAACAACACAAAGATTCTTGATGTCTGTGAGCATTACTTAAAAGGTGAAAATCTTTATTTCCTAATCGTGCATTTGTGTTTTTTCTTAGCATTAGCATTTGCATGGTGCTTTAGTGCTGCAAAGATGTTTAAAGGCATACCTTTAAATAAATAACAGACCATGGCAATTTAATAGTATAAATATGCCAGTTCAATTTCCAGTTGATCATGTGAGCCGGGGTGAGGGAACAGAATCTGTCAGTTCATGGAATCTGTTCTCCAGCATCCACAAACTTGAAGAGTTGGGAAAAGTCTGATTTAAGTCGCTTTGCCGGAGCAGTGGATCATGAAACATGCCATCTACCCAGTTTCTGAGGCTGGCGAATGGAGAGTCCTCTATGTCTAAATGGCAGTCTGTAGAGGGTGACCACATGCCTCGACCCCTGTGCATGCACGATGTGTAATCTGCCTGATTTAACGATGTGGCTGTCTGTGCAAGAGACCAGATTTTTGGCTTGGCCTCTTGCTGCTCATTGTAATGGTTATCTTCAGTCACTGATTCTAGACTGGTTTTATCAAAATCGTTGTATCTTGTATCTGGAGTAGATGCACGTAGCTGAGGGTCTCTGAGTCGATAATCTGGACAGTCTTGTGATATTGCATGAGCGCTCAAGGGTAACAACGGTTTCGGTTCACCTTCAGAGACATCTGACTCAGAGAGGTCGAAGTCTTCCAAATCGCTTTGTGCTGGATCCGTTTCATCCCCCCTTGGGGTGTCTGGAATTAAAGAAACGTTATTTGTTTAATTTTTAAAACCAGCCTAAGAGGAACAACCTTATATACAAATGATCACATACACTTGCACTGAAGGACCGTTTTTGGCTCTCACACAACAATTTTATGATATTTTTTTGTTGATATAATAAACTGTTGTCCCCCCCCCCCACACACTTTTTTTGCCATTCTTTAATGGCATTTCTCCAAAGAATATTGGGCCCTGGCACAATAATTAATGAGACCTATTATTTATAAGCCTACTATCTATTAGTTCAACCTAAAATCTAACAAACCATCAAATTCCTTCTCAGATTTAGTTGTCTCTTCTTCGATATTCTCGGGTTCCTCTTCACAGCCTCTCTCCTCTGAGGTCTTGTTGCGTGGTGACCAGGTCATCTTGTTCTCTTTCTTGAGTCTACGGCGTGCGTTGGCGAACCACGTAGACACCTGTGTCAAGGTCATTTTGGTGATTATAGCCAGCATGATCTTTTCTCCTTTAGTAGGGTATGGGTTCTTTTTGTGCTCCTGAAGCCATGCTTTTAGCGTGCTCGTGGTCTCTCTGGTTGCATTCTTCCTTCTCGTGTTAACATCCACAGATCCGTATCTAAACAAACATTTAATACTCACTTAAAAAGAGGGCTTTAAAAAAACCTTATTTTATTAAGAGATCTATAAAATCATTCTAGATCTCAACTCATGTATGGTACACAGTATCTTACCCATAAGAGTCATATTGGTATCCAAATGGGTGGTTGTAAGAGTAATAAGTCGACCCTTGTGTGAGCCTCGGCTTTGCCATTCCTGATTCTTCTTTCTCTCTGATCTTACCCTACATGTACAACATTACAAGATTACTTCATTTAAAGCTTGATAAAGCATGTCCAGCAATTCCAGCATGTATAAAAATAATCATGCATATGATTTTTTTTGTTTATATAGTGCTCTTAAAGTGCAACCAATGGAAAATAAATTTAAACAGACATCGTGCTGAGAGACACTACACTGAAGCGTAAATGTCACAATTATGTATAATGGAATCGCTTCAAATAACATTGAATTGAATTAACCCACTCTTGAATTAACACTTCATGTTTAATTACAATATCCAGAAATACGCCATACCAGGGAATACACGCATGTTGAATCCGTTCTGTAGGAGCAGTATGTCCCGTGATCTTTTGCATATCGATTCTCATATGGAGAGTTGAGGTTGTGTCTGGCCGATGCCACTAACGTGCCCTCATACACTGGGCAGTACAGGGAATTATGCGCTGCATCGAATGGAGAATCGCTCCCAGACTCGTAGCAGGAACCCAGAGTATTAGAGGATAACAGGATCTGTAAGGGCAGAGAAACAAAAGGACTACCTATTAAAACTAATTCACACATCCTGTAAGTTTAAGCTGTTTAAATTAGAATTGTCTCATTACTGTTCAATTAGTTTCATTAGATACTCAGTCTTATAATTATACTTATATACTATAACATGCTTTAAAAAAAATCAGATTTGGCAACATTTGGAAATTAAAATGCACTGTTTTATATGTGTGTATAGAAATTAAGGTACAAGATTTTCCAAGCTGTTCAGGTGAGACAATTAAGAGTACATCTTCTATCTATGCATTGTATTTAGCATGCATCTTGTACCTGGGAAGCTGCAGTTTTAAAGCTAATTACAAAAGCACCTAAAAAGTCAATTTATCTTTTGGAGCACCAAAATAAACACACCTAAGTGTATTGAAGTAATTATTAACTTTTTATCATACTTTTCTATAGTATATTATAACAGCAAAAACAAGTCACATTAATCCAAAATTTCCTGATAGAAGCTTGACAAATATCATTAGAACTTTGTTTTCCTTATTTAAATCAAGTCTTGTTCTCATCCCATTAATTTTCTTTTTTTATCTTTAATTATTTAATGGAATTCTCCACAAGTTTATACAGCATACAGGAGGAAGCATTTGTGCAAAAATTAAATACATGATATTGCAAGGCATTCATCCATTTTCTTTAAGGATGCATAAGTGATTCAAGAACTTTATCATCACAGAGGGAATTGAAATTCTTAGTTATATAAATTAAATAATAATTAAGAAGTAAGCACATAAAAGGTACTCACCTGGGGAGCTGGTGAATATGAATACCCAAACTCAGTGTATGACATGCCTAAGAAGATGAAAGGGAAGAACGCATCTCAGTCCAAAAGTCATCAGGTCATCAGCATGGAGGAAAATCCCATTAAAGCTTGAGTTCAGTCAAACTTCATCAGTGAGATGATTTGTTTGATCTCTCTCTCTTCAGAACACGTTCCTTAACTAACAACAACAAAATAGATGCATTTGAGGGAAACAACAACAAAATGTGCAGAAATAAAAAATAAAACCATCAGAAGATACGCCTCATGCTAGTGGACTCTCCTGCTCGTCCTCACAGCGGCTGTTTGAAGCGTAAGGATGAGGTCCAGTGCATGTGCTCGGTGATGAAGCGGGAGCGTGCTCCACCTCTCCACACTCCTCCTTCACGCTCTCTCCTGCACGCTAGAGGAAGTGGTCAGCCTCGGGCTCTCTCTCTCACTTTAATGAGCAGAGGAACACCTGCCTGCCTGGAGAAGACTTCACCACACAGCTCAGACAGCTCCATTGGAAATGATTGATGAGCGAGCGGAGAGATTAGCATAATTGCTTTTCTTCTGGAGTTTTCAAACACTTGACTACAATTAAAATAACATGATCAGGGTGGGTCTGGGGACAACAAGGGAGGAGGCTGGAGGGGCTTGAGGCTATTAAACATTTAGTTGAATGAGCTGTTTTTAACACGTGCACACACACACACATAATCACACTCTAGACTTCAACTTGTATTTTACACATACCACCATGCAGCTTACATATTTCCAGATGAAGTGGTTGCATTATAGCTAATCCATAATCCACAAAAAACAATGCAAGTGTCATTAGTGATATAATATTAAAATAAAAATAAATAACATTAGCATAGGCACATTCTGTCAGATGTGCTTTTTCTTGGTTGCTTTCTAAAGGGTAAGAACATTTCTATTAAGTGATGCGATGTCTGTCTTGTGTAATATTTAAGGGTAATGTAGGGATCGGCTGCTATGGGAAATTAATCAATGACATGAATGGTCGTGTGATTAGTGAGGTGAGGTGTTTAAGTCCTCGTACTCCCCAGCAATTTCCCAGCACAGTGTTTAAAATTGAATTTTATCAACTAACAATTACATCATCGTGTATGTTATATCAGTGGCATGCTGGCATAGTGCTTAGTTCTTAGCCGTGTGTGTGTGTGTGGAGTTTTTATGTTCTCACCTGGTTTGGTGGTTTTTCTCCCACAATCCAAAGACGTGCAGATTTGACAAACTGGCATTTCCAAAGTGTGTGTGTGTTTGCTTAAACCCTGCGATGAACTGGCACCCGGTACAGATTGTACCCAGTCGAGATCCTTGAATACCCAGGAATCCAGGCCTCTTGCCTTTTATCCTGTACAGGACAAGCGGTATAAAGAATGAGTGAGTATATTTTATTTATTTATAATGTTCATAAGCAGCCCAGAGGGGCAAAAGTCAGTACCTCTTATCAATCCTTTAATAGTAATATTAATAATCTGTTTATGTAGAGCATAGTCCTTACTGTAGCAGAAGAACATATTAAATATTATTATTAACCTGTGATTTGCCTTCAGCTGTAATAGAAAATGACTCAACACCTTCTGGGGTATCAGTTTGAAGCTCATTTTCCTATGGTTGAACATCGTCAAGCTTCCTTAGAGTGAGAGAGAGAGAGAGAGAGAGAGAGAGAGAGAGAGAGCTTCTTCTAAAAATAATAGACTTGTCATAGAGCGAGAGAGAAAGAGAGAGTGAGTGTCTTTTATCTGAAATTTTATCCTTTGCCACTTGCTCGAGTCTTTTTTCGAAACGAAACTATACCCATGATGGCAGCTGACATCTCGGATTTGCAGCTCAGAGCTTTTCCCGTTGCTTTCTCACTGTCAAGGCTAAGTGATTTGGCGTGTTACAGTTCACTTAATATACATAATAGATGAAGAGGTTGCAGCGCACATCTCACGCCCATTAGCACTCCTGGTTAAAGATGAAAACACAGCTAAACATCCTCCACACTGCAAATCATTACCTCTAAACCATGTTAGCGCTCTTGTTTCTCTGGGATCTAAGTCATGTAACTTGTAAACAGAAGTTTTTTTTGTCATTTTTTTTTTAAGAACTAGGAACACTGTATTACTGGTTGGTCTGTTGTGTCTTATTGAGTTTTTGTGAATGAGCAACTTTTATAAACAACATCTACTTTTATCTTGTAGGTTTTCATATGCACAAATATCTGATGAAGCTCTTCGATTGATCTGTTCGATCGTGATGAGTGTGGATATGATATATATGATATGATATTTTGGTATTTAAGTACCAGATATCAACCCAAGTTAATGCTTATTGAACATTATAGATCTGATACTCATTAAAATCTCAACTCAAACTGATATTAAATATTGTTTGCCCAATGCAACATAAAATAAATATATGACAACAAGAAGTGTTGCTCATAACAACGGAACACATTATGTCCCCTTGTGTCTCAGGAGCAGGGACATGACTGGCAAGAGGACGTTGGTAGAAGATTCTCTGGGTGCTGTGGGTTTGGGGCCGGGCTTTCTGGATCTGGGCAGTTTGGAGGCCGGATCGGTTGCCTGCTGGCCACAAACATGCAGGGCTGTAGTATAGCGTAGTGGGTTTTCTGGTGGCCTTCTATCATGGCTCATTATGTCTTTTTTTTCTGCAGTTTGTGCTACATTGGTTTTTCCATGGAATCGAACCCGATTTGACATTTTACGGGTATATAGTTGATAATGTTATGGTGTTAATGCCCCGTGTGTCTCTCTGGGATGCGTCTGATGTCTGGGGATGATTCTCTCTACCTAGAAAATTGTTCTGGCCTTGACTGGTGTTGGCAACTGTTTCTCTGGGGACTTGACAGTTCGATAGTTCAGGACTGGAACTTCTTACAAGTCTACCTGGGTCTTCAATAACTACCTGGACTCCATATTAACATCAATTAACATCAGCTATTATAGCTGAACTGCCTCCCACCCTACACACTGTATAAATGCAGATCAATTCCTGCTCTCTGTTTCACCCAAATGAGGATGGGTTCCCTGTTGAGTCTGGTTCCTCTCAAGGTTTCTTCCTATTACCATCTCAGGGAGTTTTTCCTTGCCACTGTCGCCCTCGGCTTGCTCACCAGGGACAAACTGACCATTTTGATTCATATAAATTCACATTTCATACAAACTTAAATAATTATTTTGACTGTGTAAAGCTGCTTTGCGGCAATGAAAATTGGTAAAAGCGCTATACAAATAAAATTGAATTGAATTGAATTAATGTTAGGTCTGATCAGTGCATGTGTAGATAAGTAATAAATATATATTTATGTATAAACATTTTATGTTTATACTCATATTTTAACAATATTTTCATACATTTATCTTGTCTGAGATATGATTTACTAATTATTCACTTATCTACTATTTAAAGTTACAGCATTTGTTCAGATTTTACAAAGCACTGATACTGGAGACTCCTTCCAAAAATCGTTTATACAGTAATTGTCTCAACCATATCGACATACAATTTTATCAATCAACAGGCTCAGATAAATGTGATGTGCACACAGGATTCCCTGTAAGATATCTATTGCTATTTTAAAAAATGCTGACATATTAGATAGAAAGTGCCAATTTCGACATGTAATTGTGGTTACAGTCAGAGATATCATCAGTGGTGCTGCTCTGGGAAATGAACCAA